>NC_052146.1:153848810-154448810 GCF_902713615.1 Scyliorhinus canicula
GCGCAGGGGGATAGAGAGAGCGCAGGGGGATAGAGAGAGCGCAGGGGGATAGAGGGAGCGCAGGGGGATAGAGAGAGCGCAGGGGGATAGAGAGAGAGCAGGGGGATAGAGGGAGCGCAGGGGGGATAGAGGGAGCGCAGGGGGGATAGAGGGAGCGCAGGGGGACAGAGAGAGCGAGGGGGACAGAGAGAGCGAGGGGGACAGAGAGAGCGAGGGGGACAGAGAGAGCGAGGGGGACAGAGAGAGCGAGGGGGACAGAGAGAGCGAGGGGGACAGAGAGAGCGAGGGGGACAGAGAGAGCGAGGGGGACAGAGAGAGCGCAGGGGGACAGAGAGAGCGAGGGGGACAGAGAGAGCGCAGGGGAGGCAGAGAGAGCGCAGGGGGACAGAGAGAGCGCAGGGGGACAGAGAGAGCGCAGAGGGACAGAGAGAGCGCAGGGGGACAGAGAGAGCGCAGGGGGACAGAGAGAGCGCAGGGGGACAGAGAGAGCGCAGGGGGACAGAGAGAGCGCAGGGGGGATAGAGGGAGCGCAGGGGGGATAGAGGGAGCGCAGGGGGGATAGAGGGAGTGCAGGGGGGATAGAGGGAGCGCAGGGGGACAGAGAGAGCGCAGGGGGACAGAGAGAGCGCAGGGGGACAGAGAGAGCGCAGGGGACAGAGAGAGCGTAGGGGGACAGAGGGAGCGCAGGGGGACAGAGGGAGCGCAGGGGGATAGAGGGAGCGCAGGGGGATAGAGGGAGCGCAGGGGGACAGAGAGAGCGCAGGGGGGATAGAGGGAGCGCAGGGGGATAGAGAGAGAGCAGGGGGATAGAGAGAGAGCGTAGGGGGATAGAGGGAGCGCAGGGGGATAGAGAGAGCGCAGGGGGATAGAGGGAGCGCAGGGGGATAGAGGGAGCGCAGGGGGGGATAGAGGGAGCGCAGGGGGATAGAGGGAGCGCAGGGGGATAGAGAGAGAGCAGGGGGATAGAGAGAGAGCGTAGGGGGATAGAGGGAGCGCAGGGGGATAGAGAGAGCGCAGGGGGATAGAGGGGAGCGCAGGGGGATAGAGGGAGCGCAGGGGGATAGAGGGAGCGCAGGGGGGGATAGAGGGAGCGCAGGGGGGATAGAGGGAGCGCAGGGGGATAGAGAGCGCGCAGGGGGGATAGAGGGAGCGCAGGGGGATAGAGGGAGCGCAGGGGGATAGAGGGAGCGCAGGGGGATAGAGGGAGCGCAGGGGGATAGAGGAAGCGCAGGGGGACAGAGAGAGCGCAGGGGGACAGAGAGAGCGCAGGGGGATAGAGAGAGCGCAGGGGGATAGAGGGAGCGCAGGGGGATAGAGAGAGCGCAGGGGGATAGAGAGAGCGCAGGGGGATAGAGGGAGCGCAGGGGGATAGAGAGAGCGCAGGGGGATAGAGAGAGAGCAGGGGGATAGAGGGAGCGCAGGGGGGATAGAGGGAGCGCAGGGGGGATAGAGGGAGCGCAGGGGGACAGAGAGAGCGCAGGGGGACAGAGAGAGCGCAGGGGGACAGAGAGAGCGCAGGGGGACAGAGAGAGCGCAGGGGGACAGAGAGAGCGCAGGGGGACAGAGAGAGCGCAGGGGGACAGAGAGAGCGCAGGGCAGGGAGGCAGAGAGAGCGCAGGGGAGGCAGAGAGAGCGCAGGGGAGGCAGAGAGAGCGCAGGGGGGCAGAGAGAGCGCAGGGGGGCAGAGAGAGCGCAGGGGGGATAGAGGGAGCGCAGGGGGGATAGAGGGAGTGCAGGGGGGATAGAGGGAGCGCAGGGGGACAGAGAGAGCGCAGGGGGACAGAGAGAGCGCAGGGGACAGAGAGAGCGTAGGGGGACAGAGGGAGCGCAGGGGGACAGAGGGAGCGCACGGGGATAGAGGGAGCGCAGGGGGATAGAGGGAGCGCAGGGGGACAGAGAGAGCGCAGGGGGGATAGAGGGAGCGCAGGGGGATAGAGAGAGAGCAGGGGGATAGAGAGAGAGCGTAGGGGGATAGAGGGAGCGCAGGGGGATAGAGAGAGCGCAGGGGGATAGAGGGAGCGCAGGGGGATAGAGGGAGCGCAGGGGGGGATAGAGGGAGCGCAGGGGGATAGAGGGAGCGCAGGGGGATAGAGAGAGAGCAGGGGGATAGAGAGAGAGTGTAGGGGGATAGAGGGAGCGCAGGGGGATAGAGAGAGCGCAGGGGGATAGAGGGAGCGCAGGGGGATAGAGGGAGCGCAGGGGGGGATAGAGGGAGCGCAGGGGGATAGAGGGAGCGCAGGGGGATAGAGAGCGCGCAGGGGGGATAGAGGGAGCGCAGGGGGATAGAGGGAGCGCAGGGGGATAGAGGGAGCGCAGGGGGATAGAGGGAGCGCAGGGGGATAGAGGAAGCGCAGGGGGACAGAGAGAGCGCAGGGGGACAGAGAGAGCGCAGGGGGATAGAGAGAGCGCAGGGGGATAGAGGGAGCGCAGGGGGGATAGAGGGAGTGCAGGGGGGATAGAGGGAGCGCAGGGGGGATAGAGGGAGCGCAGGGGGATAGAGGGAGCGCAGGGGAGATAGAGGGAGTGCAGGGGAGATAGAGGGAGCGCAGGGGGATAGAGGGAGCGCAGGGGGATAGAGGGAGCGCAGGGGGATAGAGAGAGCGCAGGGGGGATAGAGGGAGCGCAGGGGGGATAGAGGGAGCGCAGGGGGGATAGAGGGAGCGCAGGGGGATAGAGGGAGCGCAGGGGGATAGAGGGAGCGCAGGGGGATAGAGAGAGCGCAGGGGGGATAGAGGGAGCGCAGGGGGACAGAGAGAGCGCAGGGGGACAGAGAGAGCGCAGGGGGACAGAGAGAGCGCAGGGGGACAGAGAGAGCGCAGGGGGGATAGAGGGAGCGCAGGGGGGATAGAGGGAGCGCAGGGGGGATAGAGGGAGCGCAGGGGGGATAGAGGGAGCGCAGGGGGGATAGAGGGAGCGCAGGGGGGATAGAGGGAGCGCAGGGGGGATAGAGGGAGCGCAGGGGGGATAGAGGGAGCGCAGGGGGATAGAGGGAGAATAGATTATCATAGAATTTACAGTGCAGAAGGAGGCCATTCGGCCCATTGAGTCTGCACCGGCTCTTGGAAAGAGCACCCTACCCAAGGTCAAAGCCTTCATCCTATCCCAATAACCCAGTAATCCCACACAACACTAAGGGCAATTTTGGACACTAAGGGCAATTTATCATGGCCAATCCACCTAACCTGCACATCGTTGGACTGTGGGAGGAAACCGGAGCACCCGGAGGAACCCCACGCACACACGGGGAGGATGTGCAGACTCCGCACAGACAGTGACCCAAGCCGGAATCGAACCTGAGACCCTGGAGCTGTGAAGCAATTGTGCTATCCACAATGCTACCGTGCTGCCCCCCCCCCCCAATAGGGGGTTAGAGAGAGTGGGGGGGGGGGGGGATAGAGAGAGAGTGGAGGGATATAGTAAGTGCAGGAGGAAAGAGAGTGCAGGAGCAAAGATAGGGTGGAGGGGGATAAAGCGCAGGGGGACAGAGAGAGCGCAGGGGGACAGAGAGAGCGCAGGGGGACAGAGAGAGCGCAGGGGGACAGAGAGAGCGCAGGGGGACAGAGAGAGCGCAGGGGGACAGAGAGAGTTTCATGGGGGTAGAGAGAGTTTCATGGGGGTCGAGAGATTGATGATAGAGACATAATGGGGATAGAGGGAGAGAATGAGAGGGTCGAGAGGAGGGAATAGAGAGAGAGAGAGAGACAGGTGCGATAGAGAGAGAGAATAGGGGATAGATAGAGTAATGGGGATAGTGAGAACGTGGGGATAAAGAGGTGGGTAGCAAGGAGTGGGGATAGAGAGACATGGAGATAGAAAAGCCGGTATAGAGAGAGTGGGGATAGCGAGAGCAAGGATAGTAAGAGCATGGGGATAGAGTGTTGGATAAATAGAGGGAGGTGGGATAAAGACAGTGGCAGGTAAATAGTGAGGGGGATAGAAAGAGAGTGGGGAAAAGATAAAGGGGGTTAGAGAGAGTGAGGGTAAATAGATGGGGTATAGAGAATGGGATAGAGAGAGTGGGGTTAGATAGAGAGGGGAGAGAGCTCTATCCGCGAGAGAGCAGGGATTAGAGAAAAGTGGGAGAGGGCTGATATCGATAAAGAGGGGCAATGGAGAGAGGTGGAATCGGGGAGCGGGGAAGAGTAAAGGGACAGTTGGGATAGATAATGGGGGGTATATAGAGGAGAAAGGTGGCATACAGGTCTGCCCTCCCCAATACAGACAGACTTTAGTACAAGAACACTGCGGGCCATTCACTCACCCATCACTAGACCCAGGCTTTCTTCTCCCAACTCCCTGACTTTCCCCTTGTTGCCCCCCACCCCACCTATCTGCCCTCTCGAACAGGGCTCCAGCCGGTCGCTCACCTTCGTTAGCAGCGCTCCGGTGACTGTGTCGGAGAAAGTTCAGGAGGACGAGGCAGTAGAAGCGCAGGCGAGCGGTCCCCACGAAAGTCATTTTAATTTCCTGTCCCGACACTGTCCTCTCAGCAGCAGCTCCCCTGCTCACTCTATTTAATGTCTACTGTGCTGTTTCTCCTCTTGTTCGCTCCAGGTCGGCACTGTCCCTCCTTGTTCTTTATATTTTATAATATTCCTGTATCTGCTCCAATATTATCAACGAGGTGGGAAGCAAAGTGTTCCAGGGAGAGAGAGGGGGAGCTGTGGGCACTTGATTGACAACCCAAAAGGGCCAATGGTAATCCAAACCAGGCGTTTGCAGAGCGCCTGGGTGTGTTGATTGACGGGGTACTGGCCAATCGGTCAGCCCAATGGGTCAATTAAAGGCGGGTCCAGTGACAGAGATAGCCAATGGGACCAGGAGGCGTGACCCGTTTGCTGACAGCTCGACCTGCCCTTTCACAAGGATCTCAGCCTCCCCGGGAGCAGAAATTGATAATAATTATTATTATGATTGCTGTTAAACGCTCCGCATTCGAGTGGCTGGATTTAATTCCATCCAAGCTAATTCACACAATGCGCGTTTTTTGTAAAGAAAAGCAGTCGAGCTGGGAAACGTTGTCACTTCAACAGTTTAATGTATAAAAGATGGGAGAATTCCTCCGTCTAACACTCACGTCGAAATGGAACATTTGCGAGTTTAAGCAACAATCAAGTTAAGATCACAAATGCAAAAAACAGGAGAGTAATATTGAGTCGTGCTCGTGTTGGTAAACTCTCAGAATCCGTCTTTTGCAATCAAGTTGGTTAGAAACGCTCGGCTTGATGGGGATGGCCAATTCTTAAAGGCAAGGTGCGTTTGACGAATATGATTTTAAAAAAATAAGACAAGTGAATATTAAAAGAACAGGCAGCAGCTACGACACGGGTGTGGGGTTTTCAGGGGTTTGATAACCTGCCTCCGCGAACGGCCTGTTAGAAAGGAATGCGAGAGGAATTGTAGCAGAATGGGCAGAAACACAAAAGTTAAAAGAAGGATGCTGGAAATCCGAAATAAGAACCAGACGCAGGGCAGGCAGCATCTGTGGAGAGTGAGGGGGGAAAACGGAGTTGACGCTTCAAGTCTGTTGTGTTCAGAACTGATGGCCAGGTGGAAAGTTGGTTGACAGGGAGGTTCGGGTGACCAGCTGGGACTCAGGCTGGAGACGGATTGGTCCTGATGTGATTCAGAGGTCAGTCAGCACAGGGCGTTGTTACCACACCATGGGTACGTGTGCAGTTAATTCCAGCCCCAGAGTCACAACACAAGTGAATTAACCAATAATTCTTTTAAAATACCCAAAGTCTTTGGTCCTTGGCTGTCCAACAATTACAGTCACCAGGTTTGTGAGTTTAAACGCAATTAATGTTTAATTATAATACAAACTATAATGAACTATGCAGCAAATACAACTGCTGCACTATTAATAAATACAACTGCTGAACTATTAATTAATTGCTATCTCCCCACTTTAACTCCCCCACCCACATCTGCATACACATACAAGACAGACAAACACAGAGGGGTGGAAAGGGATTTTAAAAATGTGAATCGAAAGGATAAAAAGAGTTTTTGTTTCAGATGATTTTTAACACACCTTTCACAGCAAGCTTGCAGGTGCAAGTATTTGTTTGCAGCCTGTACCGGTCTTCTCTGCAGAATCATTCATTAATTCAGATTCTCTGTAGTTTAAAAACACAGTACTCACAGGTTTTCCGAAGAGGCCCCTTACTTGTCTTCAACTTTGTTTTTAGTTTGTGGTTTGTATTCAATTCTATGTAGTTTCAGGAACACAGCCCTCAGAGCAGGCTTCATGGAGCGAGATAGCACTCACAGCAGGTTTTATGGAGAGAGAGATGACACTCACAGCAGGCTTTCTGGAGAGAGTTGGCACCCGCAGCAGGCTTTCTGGAGAGGGAGCACTCACAGCAAGCTTTCTGGAGAGAGATATAGTTGGTTCTGCTTCAATCTTTATTGAGAGAGATAGCACTCACAGCAGCTTTTCTGGGGAGAGTTTGCACACTCCTACCCCTGGACCGCCAGAATCAAAACTAAATCTCCTTGGTATTCTGAAAAGCATTCCACTAGGATATAATCCAATTACCACCTGTTACCAGGCACAGTACATCCTTTTGAACCAATTCATTGGCCACCATCTAATCAATAGAAAAGAGTCCCAATCCATCTCTTTTACTGATGCCGCCACGTCTGTGGTCTCCTGATCAATCCAGCTCAGGCTAGCAAAGTGATCTCTCCTGCAACTTCTGGATACTTCTGATTGAATTAAAGATACAGGCTGCTTGCCTTAAAGTGTAATGTTCATTAATTATCCATGGATCAAAATAAGAATGGCAAAATAAAAGAAAGGGGAAATAAAGGGAATAAACAAAAATGACCCTTACAGTGTGCTATTCTATATAGCTGTGTGGGTTTCACAGAAGAGAAACAATCCCAAAACACACACGATGGGCTGAATGGCTATCTTCAATGCTGTGATCCATAAAATCTGCTTGATTGGCACCCCATCCACAAACATTTACTCCTTCCACCACCGACATACAGTATGAGCCTGTGTTCCATCTACAAGATGCACTGCAGGAACATCACCAAAGCTCCTTAGGTAGCACCTTCCAAACATATGGCTTCTACCATCTAGAAAGATACTTGGGAACACCACCATTTGGAAGTTCCCCTCCCAGTCATGCGCCATCATGACTTGGAAATATATCGCCATTCCTTCACTGTCGCTGCATCATAGTTCTGAAAGTCCCTCCCTAACAGCATTGTCAGTGTACTTACACCACATGGACTGCAGTGGTTCAAGAATGCGGCCCACTACCAACTTCTCAAGTGCAATTAGGAATGAGCAACAAATGCTGGAATAGCCATTGAAGCCCACATCCCACAAATTAATTGAAACAAATTACAATAAAACCTTCAAGAAAACAAAGAGGTTGACAGATTTGGCAGATGTAACTTAACATAGATATACATGGTGGGCAAGTTGTGGGTGTTTAAATTTAACTGGGAACACCAACTACATTCATCTGGTACCTTTTAGCATGAGTGGACTTTAAAAAAGAATGGACACCAAATCAAATAAAGAGATATTAGGACAAATGTGTGAATGCGAGGCTTGGACCTTGGAGAGAGAGCTAACCAATCTGCTCAGTAGCTTTGAGCTGTGTGTTTGGAGTAGAGTGGAAAGGTTCAGCTGGGCCGTAAAAATAACGCATGCCTGAGTGGCGAAGATTGAATGAACAACAACATTTACTGGACATAATTGGGAACAGACAGCACTTAAGAGGAACAGGACTTGTAAAAGATGTTACGGAGGGAAACTTTCAAGGAATAGGAGGAAGGTAGATAACATCAGTGCTGGGTAGGTTTAAAATTGGATGGAGTTATTGGAAATTGAAAAGACTGGCATAAGGTAGAGGGATACAGGAAAAAAAATGACCATGAGCCAAGGACCTATCTCTGAACAGAGCACACATTATGCTGAGGACAGTGATTCAGAACAGAAAAAAGACTTGCATTTATAGAGTACTTTTTACAATCTCAGGATATTTCAAAATGCTTCATAATCAATTGCGTACATTTGAAGTAATGTCACAGTTGTAACAAACAACAGTCAATCTGCACAGTAAGGTCACACAAACAGTAATGTGATAATGGCCAGACAGTCTGTTTCTATATTGGGGTAGCTGAGTGGTTAGCACGGCTGCCTCACAGCGTCAAGGACCGGGGTTCAAATTCAACCTCGGGTGACTGTTTGTGTGGAGTGTGCGTTCACCCCGTGTCTGCGTGGGTTCCCTCTAGGTGCTCCGGTTTTCTACCTCAGCCCAAAGGTGTGTAGGTTAGGTGCTCTGGCCATGCTAAATTGTCCCTTAGTGTCCGAAGATGTGCAGGTTAGGTAGGGTTACAGGAATAGGGCGGGGGAGTGGGCCAAGGTATGTGCTCTACACAGAAGTATTCCCTTAGGACTAGACTGAAGTGCTCGTCGAGATTATGCACCCATGTCATGGTCCATTATAAAGAGGACATTAAAGCTTTTAAGAGTATGCAGAATGGATTTACAGAGGAGGATACAAAAGGATTTGATGGAGGTTCTTAATATTTCAAAGGGTTTTGACAGAGTTAGTAGTGAAAAACTATTGTTCTGGTCAGGGAGTGAGTGACGAGGAGAAAATCAATTTGAAATGTTCAGCGAGTATTGTGAGAATAGCAGAGTGGACAATTTAGCTTTGCGTTGCTTTCGCAGCCAGCCAGCATAGACACAATGCCCAAATGTCGTCTTCTGTGCTGTCAAAATCAATGATTCTTCCATGGTTATATGGATGGCTGGGGGAGTGGGTCTAAATATGGCTGTTGGTCATAATTCAGCTTTGTCTATTAAATATTACAGTATCACATTTTCACCATGCATTTAACTCATTCAAAACATCTTTCTTAAAAGCACAATTGTGGCAAGCTGTGTATTCTACTCAGTACTCCCTTTTTATAACAACAATTTGACACTTTTCTAAAGGTGAAACATCATTAAGTTAGTACTTGCAGATGAAGTGTTGAAAAAATCCTTTAGCTTGAAGTGAGGAATGGGTAAACTGAAAAGTGGAGGCTGTTTAACAGGCTAATGTCATATTAAAGGTGCACAATTTACATAATTGCACCATGTGCTGGCAATGGCATAAAATACTGTAAACTGTTAAAATGAAATATATGATAGTATTGCCAACTTTGTAAGGGAGTTTGCATTTAACGCATGTCTGCATGCTTAACATGTTCTGTGGCTTGTGAGTATAATTCAGGTTATCTATAGATAATAGTAAATATGTTTAATCATATGTGTATATTTAGTGATTAATGTATATGTTTAATAGTGCATCAGATTGTTTCATGCATGCATCTTTAATCATGTTATGTTAATTAGTGATGTGTGTATATGTTTGACCATGTGAATATGATTAATTGTGTGTGTGTGTGTTTCGTATTTGTAAGTGTGTTCAGTGATATCATTGAATTATATAATGATACACCTTTAGAGGGAGAGGCCATTCAGCCCATTTGCCTATGTCAGTTAAAGGCAGTTCAGTTAGTACCATTCCACTGCTGTTTCCACATAATCCAGTATTTTGTTCTCCTTTATTTATTCAAATCCATTTTGAAAGTCACCATTGAATCCATTTCCACCACCTTTTCCGGCAGTACATATCCAGATCATCGGAACTTGCAGCATGTTGTTTTCTCCTCCCGTTACCTCAGGTTTTTTTTCCCAATCAATCTTAAATCTGTGCCTTCTGATTCACAACCCACTGAAAACAATAGTTTCCTTATTAACTTCATCAAAATCCGTCAAGATTTTGAACACGTCTCTGAATTTCCCCATTATTCGCTGTGCTGGGGAGGAGCACAACTTCAATTTTGAAGTCTTTCATTCCTGATGCCACCCCCTGCACCCTCTCTCAAGCTTTCAAATGTTTCACTAACGTGCAGGGCCCACAATTTGCCAATGCTTTTCGAAGGTTTTGTATGCCTTCTTTGCTTTTGGACTCTTAAGCCTTGATTTATAAAGTTCAGAATTCCGTATGCTTTTTTAAACAGCCTTCTGAACCCGTCCAGCCCCATCTTCAAAGATTTGTGCATCACACTGGGTGTCTCTTTTCCTACGTCCCCATTAACATCGCACCATTTAATGTTTATGGCATCTCCATATCCCCCCCAAAAAAATCACTGCACATCTCTGTATTACATTCCATCTTCCATGTTTCATACGAGTGCGATGTCCTCCTGAAGTCTGTTACTATATACATGTTTGGTGGTGAGTAAACTCAGTGATACGTGAATATGTTCTGTGACAAGAATGATGAGCATGTTCAGTGATGTACGAATATGCTTGGAGAAGTGTTTAAGGTGATCAGTTTGTTTTGTGATGTGTGAGCACGTTTAGCGGTCTGAGTGTACTAATGTGTGTGTGTGCGCGCGCATGTCTAACGTTGGTGCTGATGCATTTAATAATGTGGATGGAGAGACATTGGCGCTGATATTTAGACTATTACTGGAGTCGTTTCCGCAACTATCGATAAATAAGAATGCTTGTTGTCAAATAAACTCTGGGAGTTGAGCCATAATTTCCTGGGAAATTACACAGTAAGGAAAACCACACAGTGAACATAGGCATCATTAATGAGGTATTTAGATGTTCCACCAGAATTAACACCGAGTTATCCTACTTATTAGGCGACTCAAAGTCAATGGAGTGTCTCTGTATCAGATGTCAGCGTATTCACAAATCAGCTGTGATCCCAATTTCATTTATTCAGAGCTGCCTTTCCGACCTCTCTGCGGATTCTTCTTGCTTCACATCAATTCAAACCATTAATCAATTCAGTGCACAGGCATTTAGTACAATTTCAATTGGTGGATCTTTAATTCTGAAAGATGAGTCTGATTGGCCGGGCTACTGGGGTTTAATGGACGATAAAGCGTGGAGTTGCTGGAAGTGTAAGTGATTAGCAGCCAGTGCTTGTGCTCGGGTTGGGCCTGTGCTTTGATGGTGAGAATCAGCATCCCAAAAATAAACCATGTCCCATGGTTCTAGAATTCTCCTCCAAGGGAAACAATTTTATACTGTCCGCTCTATCTCTTCCCATTATAATTCAATTAAGTCACCCTTCAGTCTTTCTTGGTCCAAGGAAAATAACCCCAACCTATCCAATCTCTCCTTGTAGCTATGCTTTTCGAGCCCTGGCAACATTCATGTAAACCTCTTCTGCACGCTCTCCAGAGCAACCATGTTCTTCCTGTAACACGGTGACCAGAACTGCACACAATACTCCAGTTGTGGCCTGACCAGTGTTTTATACTATTCCAACATTATATCCTTACTTTTATATTCTATACCTCTGCCAATGAAGGAGAGCATTCCATATGCTTTCTTTACAACCTTGTCTACTTGAACTGCTGCATTTAGGGACCTGTGGATTGTATGTCAAGATCTCTCATTCCATCTACCTCTCTTCGTATGTTCCCATTTATTGTGCACTCCATGTAACTGTTTGGCCTTCCTGAATGCATGACCTCACATATGTGTTAAATTCCATCTGCCACTTTATCGCCCACTCCACCAACCCACCTATATAGGGACTGGTTTAGCACATTGGGCTAAATCGCTGGCTTTTAAAGCAGACCAAGGCAGGCCAGCTGCACGGTTCAATTCCCGTATCAGCCTACTCAAACAGGCGCTAGAATGTGGCGACTAGGGGCTTTTCACAGTAACTTCATTGAAGCCCACTTGTGACAATAAGCGATTTTCATTTTCATTTCATTTCATTTTATATATCATTTTGGAGATTATCGCTATCCTCCACACTGTCCACCATTTGCTCAATCTTTGTGCCATCTACAAATTTCACAATTGTGCCCCCTATGTTCACGTCCAAATCGTTAATATATAACACAAACACTAAGTGTCCCAACACAAGCCCTGTGGAACACCACTTGAAACAACTTTCCTTTTGCAAGGGCAGCCATCGACATTTGCCCTTTGTTTCCTGTTACTAAGCCAATTTGTTTTACCCTGTTTCCCACATTGCCCTGTATGCCATGGGATGTTACTCTGTTGACTAATCTGCTATGTGGAACCTTGTCAAACACCTTGCTAAAATCCATGTACACAACATCCACTGCACTCCCTTCAGCAGTTCTTCTTGTCACGTCCTCAAATAATTCAATCAAATTTTTAAGGCAAGACTTCCTTCAACAAATCCATGCTGATTTACCTCAGTCTCTTTCATGGCAGGCCTGTAGTTTCTCAGATAAAGTCAATGCTTAAGTTGAAGTGAAGGTCTTGTTAGTGAGGAGTTATCTGCAAGCTGTGAGAGTCCATGTAGTCAAATTTCTAGAAGATTGGTTCTCAGTTGGACTTTAAACTGGGACAGTTTGGGGAAATCCTTCTCTCTGGCAAGATCGGTGAGCACACACATTTATACACCGCCTACTGGGCAGAGCCAGCAGGCAGGGATTTACCTCTGTACCTCTAGTACAGGAGCCTTACCGTACTACATCTAATATACAGTTACTACATCTAATATACAGTTAGTGGTGACTACCACAGGTATTTATTTGCAGCTACTTCAAAAGCTTTCAGTTAAACTCTCTGCAAGCAGCCTTGTGCTGATTTAAAAGCAGAGAAAAAAACATGGTTGTCTCATCATGTGACCTTTTACAAGTACAAAGCTCTTTTCAAAATAAGGTGGAAGGTTTCGCTGAGTACACATTCTGTGTTGTGGGTTTTGGCATGTTGAGAATTTGAGAAAGCCAGAGCTTGTATCTTTAAATGATCCTTTCAATTTGATAATACCCTTTTGGATTTGTTTTAGGAAAAGGTATTGAGTCAGCATCAGTTTGGAATGTTCCTTTTGGTCCCTCTTGAGACAGGGGAGCGTTTTCAATCCACAAGCCAGGTGACCCCTCAGGCGGCCATCTTTCGCAGCCTTTTGTGGTCAGTTTTAAAAGATAAAAATTAATTTGAAATTCAGAATATATCAGGGTATGGCACTCTGATATAAAATCCTTTGACTCATTTGTTATAATCATGATGAATGTACATTTGTTGCTGATCAAGCAATACCTTCATTTTAAAGTACTCACCTTTGTGCTCAAGTCCCTCTATTGCCTCGTACTCCCAATCTCTATAACAATCTCCAGGCCTAAAACCCACCAAAACTCTACATTCCTTAATGATATAACCCCCATAAGAACCATGAGAAAACAATAATTGATCTCATAATGGGCCCCCCTACGAGCTCCCTCAGTCGGGGGCAGAGACCCACCATCTGCGGCTTGTTAAGTCATAGGATAAAAGCAGGCCCAAGTCACAGCCTGGTGGGACCTTTCCTCCCAGCAGGGTCTGCACTGGGGGTGAGATACTATGTAAAGTATAACATGTATATATGTAAATAAATTAACCTGTGTTTATGGCAGTTTCCTTATGAGTTATTGTGCTTCAACTCGGCCCTTCTGTATATCCGCCACTTCCTTCATTTCACCATTGGCTGCCAGGCCTTTAATCTTCCAGGTCTTAACTTCAGAAATTCCTTCTCTAAACCTCTCTGCATCTCTCCCTATCCTCCTTCAAGACGTCCTTTAAAACCTACTACTTTGATCAAGCTTTTTGTAACGTGTCGCAATATCTCGCAATGTACCTCTATGCCAAATTCTGTCTGGTAATGCTTTCAGTGCCCAATGGTGACAACATGTGTGCTTTATTAGTCAGAGGAGAAACTCGAAATGGAACCAATTCACAAGAATGGAATTCAGCGAAAGGAGTTCAACTCGTTCAGTAACCTTGAGTGTTTGGGAATGTTGCGTGTACAATCAGATTCAGCCTCAGCTGCTTTTCCAACAGTGACCAGCTGCATTGACATAGCCCCTTTAACATAGTAAAGCAACCTGCAGTGTCTTGCAGCAGCATGATCAGACAAAAATGAACTTGAAGGAGCAGAGGAGAACAACTCGGGTGAGAGGGAACAAGCATTTTGCTGGGGTCAGGTAAATCAAAGGCGAAGGTGCAGGTGCAATCGAGCAGCTGCAGAAGTATTGTCAATCTGCCCAGATAGTCATTATCCTTTGCAACTAGGGTCACTGCAGAGAGAGGATAGGGGTGTGGACATTCATTTTTGAATTTGGTTCAGTTGGGTTCGATTGCTGGCAGAATAAAGCTGGCATGGTAGCACAGTGGTTAGGCAGTGGCGCCAGGGTCCCAGGTTTCGATTCACAGCTTGGGTCACTGTCTGTGCAGTGTCTGCATATTCTCCCTGTGCCTGCATGGGTTGCCTCCGGCTGTTCCGGTTTCCTCTCACAAGTCCCGAAAGACATGCTGTTAGGTAATTTAGACATTCTGAATTCTCCCTCTGTGTACCCGAACAGGCACCCGAATGTGGCGACTAGGGGCTTTTCACAGTAACTTCATTGCAGTGTTAATGTAAGCCTACTTGTGACAATAAATATTATTATTATTATCTGCGGTGTGCCTCATAAAGAGAATAAATGTTGGTTTCAAATATTTACCGTGGGTTGCATTGTGTTCAGATGATCTTGCCATATTTTCAGTCAGCTGCCTTGATAAAGGGTAGCAGCGCTGCTTCTCTCCAAGAAACAATTAACGGGCGGGGGGGAGGGGGGTCCATGTGGAAGAAATTAACACTTCAGGCATTCAGCGTCACCATCCTAAATTCAGAGACAGCAGAGTTAAATCCAGAATGAATCTGCTTCTACTCGCTCACAGAAGAACAAGCCCTTGCTGCATCAACACAACACTTGTTTCCCACTGCTGCTAATCTATGGAATGAGATTGCCTGTTGATTGCCAAATAATGAAAGGTTACTGAAAGAATTAAGAATACTCGTCAGTGATTAAGCGATGACGAACTCGTCAGAGATTCAGATTAGATAGCATGAAATGAACCACAAAAAGGGCAAAGGCATCAACTGAATTCGAAAAGAAACCCAAGATTGCTGCCTTGTAATCAACCTCCGTGCAATTCTGTGGAGCAGTTTGTGGGCTTGTTTGAATTCATGTTGCACTTTATTGAAAAAAATTCAATGTCACGCCTTATGATAGACATCAAGGATTTCAGATTGCAATATAATCACAGGTTAACCACGGATAGGCACCATTGCTGATCATCCTCAACAAAAAAGGAATCCCCTCCTGCCTCCTCACAGTTTATTTACTCCATGAACAACCACCTCCTTAAATCCTACTCCCTGTCCACCTCCATCCTCAACTCCAGCATGTGCAAGAAATCCATGCGTTTCTTTATTACCATGAAAGAGGTCAACCATTCACCTACTTCCCCATAAACCCCTGAGCTCTGGCCATGAATCTCCACCTCTCTCTGCTTCTTTTTTTCTCCCTGCGAGCTCTCTCTGAGCTAACCACTGAGACTCATGGCCGGAGTCGGAGAATCGCCGGGGGGCGGTGTGGATCCCGCCCCTGCCGTCTCCGGCACCAGAGATTCGGTGGGGGCGGGAATCGCGCCGTGCCTGTCGGCGGGCCCCCACCCCCCCCCGCCGATTCTCCGGCCCGCAATGGGCCAAAGTCCCGCTGCTGTCATGCCGGTCCCACTGGCGGGAATCAAACCAGCTACCTTACCAGCGGGGCCAGGCAATCTGGCCCCGGGGGGTGTCCCCACGGTTGCCTGGCCTCGATCAGGGCCCGCCGATCGGCGGGCGGTCCTGTGCCGTGGCGGCACTCTTTTCCTTCCGCGTTGGCCATAGTCTTTACGATGGCGGACGTGGAAGTGACGCCATCCCCTGCGCATGCACAGAGATGACGTCAGCAGTCGCTGATGCTCCGGAGCATGCGCGGACTTCCGCTGGCCGACAAAGTCCCTTTGGCCCCGGCTGGCGTGGCGCCAAAGGCCTTTCCCGCCAGCTGGCGGGGCACCAACCACTCCGGTGCGGGCCTAGCCCCTCAGGGTTAGGGCTTGGCCCCTAAAGGTACGGAGAAATCCGCACCTTTGGGGCGGCCCAACGCCAGAGTGGTTCACACCACTCCATTCCGCCGGGAACCCCCGCCCCGCTGGGGAGGCCAGAATCCCGGCCATTGCCTTTCTTATATGTCTTTATCGCCTAATTTATTTTCTACACCACATCCTGACTACTGCTCGGGGGCCTGTACACAACTCCCATCAGGGTATTTCTCCCTTTGCGATTCCTCAACTCTACCCGTACAAATTCTACACCATCCAACCCTATATTGCTTCTTGTTACCGATTTAATTTCATTTCTTACTAACAAGACAACCTGCCACTCTGCCCATCTGCCTGTCCCTTCGATAGGTCACACATCCTTGCCCCACCCCACCCCACTATTTAGTTTAAAGCCCTGTCGACAGCCTTTTGATTTGTGAAGACTCTGGTTCCAGCATGATTCAGGTAAGGATTATCCCACCAGAACAGCTCCCTCCACCAGTGATGCCAATGTCTAATGAATTTGAATCCATTTCTCCCACAACAACCTTTAAGCCGCACATTTACCTCTTTAATCCTATTGACCCGAGCTGCTCATATTCCTTCAGCAGAACCTCTGTCCTTGTTCTACCTATGTCTTTAGTACCTGGGTGGACCACGACAACTGAATCTTTACCCTCCCATTCGAAGCTCCTCTGCAGCCCAGATGAAATATCCCAAATCCTGGCACCAGGTAGGCATCACAACCTTCAGGACTCTCGACCCTGGTCACAGAGAACAGTGTCTACCGAAGTTTCTTACGTTACATGGCTACATTTACCATAAACGATCGTGCTGTACTGTGTGAACGATGGGTTGTTTTCTGATTATTTTGGCTGGCTTCTACCCTCCCTGGTAAATATGGAAACATGAGGCTCTGTCTCATTCTGAGACGACAGGCGCGATTCGCCCAAAAATAACAAAATGTCATTTTGGGCGGGATTCACGGGGTGATTTGCGCTGGCTGTAATGGCATGATCAAGATCTGTATTCACCTGAAACATGCAAAGCCTCTGTCATTTTAATCTTCACAACAGGCCTGCCCACACCCCCATCCCCAGCCCCAACCCCTGTTCTCCATGTTCCCTCACCCCACCCCCATCCTCTTCCACAGAGTGGTCCAAAATCAGTAGCCCCCAATGCAGACTCCACCACAAGCATGGTTATGAGCGCGCTATCAGCAGAAAGACAGGAGTCAGACTCAATCAAAAGCTGAGGAGCAACAGAGCCACCCTCACAGCGAGTTGTTATTACCCCGCTGCCTTGAATAGTGATGCGCAGACAGTGTCAACACAGGCCCATCACCCTGGTGTCATGTACCATTGACCGCTGCGGGGGTGGGGGAGGCAGGCTGCTTGGGGAAGGGGCAGCAGGGTGGTTAGGAAAAGGGAAACAGGGTGATAGGGGAGGGAGCGGTAAAATGGGGGAGGAGGTGGTGTACAGCTGACGGACACACATCCCCGTCTCATGTGAATCTGGAGACAATGAGAGCCTCCTTGGTCTTCCTAGTAGGTCAGACCCTTGCCGCCGCCTGTTATCCATCCTCCGGATCCTCTTTGGGCTCATCCGTCAGCCCCTCCTAGTGCTTCTCCTCAGACGACAATGAAGCTGCATGTCAGCCCACTGCTGTGCCAGGTTGTGGAGGGCACAGCAGACCACCACAAAGTGGAGAGCCTCTAGGGGGTGGTGCACTGCAGGGCACAGGCAGACCAGTTAAGGCAGCAGAAATGCACTTTTAGCAGCCAGAAGCACTGCTCAATAACAGCATGGGTGGCAGCGTGGACCTTATAGTAACGAGTCTCCACCTCAGTCTCAGGCCTCCGCACCCGGGTCATCAGCCACAACCTCAGTCGGTAGCCTTTGTTCCCCATGAGCCAACCCGTCATCCTGGAATGGGCTTCAAAGACACCGGGGATCGCCGAGTGCCACAGGATGTAGCTCTCATGCACACTCCCAGGATAGCGTGCACACATGCGCATGATCCTGAGGCGGTAGTCACACAGAATTTGGACATTCAGGGAGCAGAACTCCTTCCTTTTATATAGGGCACTCCCTGATGCCCTGCTGCCCGAGGGCAATGTATGTGCCATCGATGGCCCCATGGACCTGGACATCCCAGTGATGGTGGCGAATCCTGCACCCCAGCATTTTTGTGGGCCTTGTCCAGGTCAAAGGTTATGTAGTTGGATGCCTGGGTACGCAGAGCCTCTGTCATCTCCCAGATGCCCCTGTGGGCTGATGATCTTGAGATGCCACACAGATCCTCACTCAAACCCTGGAATGACCCGGTGGCTTTTAAATTATAGGCTGTAGTGACCTTCATGGCCACCGGGAGCAAGTGTCCTCCTCCTTCACAGGTGCCATGTCCACGAGGACATGGCACACGTGCTGCACTGTCTCCCTGTTGAGACGCAGTCTTCTGCGACACATGTCCGTCAGCTCATTGTAGAACCATTGACTTCTGCACACCCTGGCACGTCGCTGGATTCCCCTTCTGGTCCCCTCCTCAGCCCGATGGGCTGAGTCTTGAGGCTGATTGGCGCCCTCATGCAGATGTGGTGGAGGCTCTAGCCTGCATTGGCCTCGATGCCTTCTTCAGCTTCTGCCTGCCTTGGCTGCGACAAGCAGAATAACAGCAACCTCCGCTGGATCAATGCCAATATTATCTTTGTATCTCAAAAGATTTGGAGGAGAGAGACCGACAATCAGTTAGGTCTTCCACCCCGGGACCTGATAATTCCCCAAGCCTCCCTCATCCTTCCCATGATTGTACCGCCTTCTCTCCATCCAATGAGCTAGTTGTGCTGGCAACCTCCGCTCTGTACACTCACTCCCGGACAGATCAGAAGCCCCTAGACCCCAGATCTCTGCCAGCAACTTTAGGGACGTCATGCTCAGCTGTCATCGTTCATCCAAACACTTCCCCTTTGGCCACGAGAGGGTCCTCAGTGATGAATCCCTGTTTTTAACTGTTTGATTGTTGGCAGCTGCCTCTATTTGATTGTGGTCAGCACGGTAGCAAAGTGGATAGCACTGTGACATTCACAGCGTCAGGGTCCCAGGTTCGATTCCCCGCTGGGTCACTGTCTGTGCGGAGTCTGCACGTTCTCCCCGTGCCGGCGTGTGTTTCCTCCGGGTGCTCCAGTTTCCTCCCACAGTCCAAAGACGTGCAGGTTAGGTGGATCGGCCATGATAAATTGTCCTTAGTGTCCAAAAAGGTTAGGAGGGGTTATTGGATTACGGGGATAGGGTGGAAGTGCGGGCTTAAGAGAGTTGGTGCAGACTTGATGAGCCAAATGGCCTCCTTCTGCACTGTATGTTCTATGTTCTATGGTGCAGATGCACCTAGAGTACAGGCCCACTGTCAGGCATCAAAGATTGCAGGACATCCAGTCCACAAATCATCCTCTCAGACAGGGCAGCTGATCTTTTGAGGAAACACTTGAGAGTTCAGAAGCATGAAGTGCAATCACAACTAACCAGGCTAATACCTCCTTTGAGAGAGCCTTTAGCTGTCAAGCTGGAGTCTGGTCACAGTCAAAGGAGAGTGAAATAGAACGTGAACACCCAAGTACAAAGGTAAAAAACAAGGCAGACTGCAACATTGAAATCATGAAGTCTCTTGGAACCTCTAGGAGGGGTGAATTTTGCTTTCATAAGACAAGCTACAGCAGGGCTCTATCCTGGCAGTGTTTGGTAGGACAGACAGACTGCAGCTGTGGTTACCGCTGTTATGCATCTCAACAATATTAAAAGAAAGTTCGAAGGCCTCCCTCTGCCTGGCCCAGGGGCGACCGGTATTTGGCCCCCTCCAGCCCCCCGAACAACACTGGCTGCCTTGAAAGCCCCCTCCCACAGCATTGGAGCATCAGCCATGATGCTCTTGAGCTGCATGCTGGTAAATGGAGAAAGCTACCCACCTCTTCGCTCCTTCTCAGTATCCATTGCGCCTGTTCCCATTTTTGTAGAGAAATAATAAACGATGCCCGTGTGACTTCTCAATGGGATGGGGGCACGGTGACTCCCAGGAGACCGCTGCATTGCACCTTGCTGGTGAGATTAAAATTAATGCAAATTAGATTTAACAAGGTTCTCGCCCTTTCTGGGCAAGATCCTGATCATGACATTGGGAGTAGGCCGGGAGATTGGCAAACTGTTTGGCGCCTGGCGTGAATCCTGCTTTTGGCTTCCCTGGCTATTTACCTGAAGTAACGGGATTGGCTCCAGCCGCAACAAGGTGGGAAAATCACACCCAGCGTCTCAATAGCTGTTCTGCTGATGGAACTTCCATTGCTCTAACTAAGAAGGATTCATGAGATCTTGGCCTCTAAGGTTCCTCCTGACAGTTTCTTTAAGCCACACTTGAAAGTTTGGTCTGCTCTCTTGGCTAGTCCGTTTGATGTTGGGTGGTAAGGTGCTATTCTGATGTGTTTAATACCATTGAGAGCTGTGAAGTTTTGGAACTCAACACTTGTGAACACTTTAGCTCATCCATGAGTTGAAAAACATTGGCCGTAGGTGACTTTATCTCAAAAATGTCTGTCCATTTATAGTGCGCATCAATCATGAGCAAAAGCATTGTGCCCAGGAATGGGCTGAGTGAATCGATATGAATTTGTACCCATTGCCAGCCAGGCCATTCTCAAGGGCACAGTAGGGCTGTAGTAGACAACCTTTGTTGCAGTTGGCACTGTTGACAGTGCTTGACTAGCTTCTTAATATCAGCATCAATACCAGGTCACCACACCACTGGCAGCACCTTCATCTCAAAGGTGCCTGGATGAGCACTGTTTAATTCAGTTCGGAGCAGCTGTCTGTCTGGTACAGGAATGACTACTTTTGCCCCCAGAGTATGATGCTGTCCTGACAACTCAATTAATTCTTGCGGATAAATAATGGTTTCAATTCCTTGGAAAGTGGCTCATTTACCCATCGTATAAGTATTTTGTCTCTCATTTTGGACCAGACTTGACTGGTCCAGTACCTGATCTGCTTCACCAAGACTGGCTATGTTTCTAAATAATTTAATGCCATGCCGATTTCTTGTGGCACTGGCACACATGTGATACTTGTTTTGCAAGGACAGGCGGCTCAGAGCATCTGCAATCACTATGTGTGTTCCAGGTCCGTGCTTGAAAATATATATTCACACGCAGAGACTTAACGCTCATTGCTGAATTCTTGCCGAGGCAATCGGTGGGACAACCTTGTCATCTTTGAAGTACCCAAGAGTGTCTACCATTTAAGAACTGGTGGGATTTCTTGATGCCAAAGACTATTTAGAATGTTTCCTTCTCGATTTGTGAGTAGCCTTTTTGAGCCTCTGAGAGGGTGTGTGACACACACCCCCATCGGCCGGTCAGAGCCGTCATCATCTCATGGGACAACACTGCACCAGCACCATATGGGGCAGTAGCACAGGTAAATATTAGTCCTTTAGATGGGTCAAAGTGTGCTAATAGGTTTGAGGAATGTAGCAATTGCTTTACTCTGTTGATAGCTTTCTCCTGCGGAGCCTTCCAAGACCAACGATGGTGTTTCTTTAGCAGAATATTCAAAGTGGCCAATACCGTTGATGAGTTCAGTAGAAACTGTCCATAGCAGTTTCTCATCCCCAAAAACAATTTAAGTTGAGTTGTGTTTGTGGGGACAAGTGCCTTCTTTATCACTTTGACCTTGTCTTCCATAGGGTGTGATCCTTGTGCAGCTACACAGTGTCCCAGGCAGGGCACCTCAGTGGCTTGAAAGGTGCACTTCACTTTCTTGAGGTGAACTCCAGCCTCCTGAAATCTCTTTCACACGTCCTCTGAATTTGTCAATTGTTTGACCTCTGTCAATCCAGTTTGAGGACATCATCAAGGTATACTAAAACCCATGGTAGCCCCCGTAGCAGACTCTCTATTGTCCTTTGGACTATTGCACATGCCGAAGACATGCCAAAAGGCAGCCGCAGGTGCAAAGAATAGAGAGTCGCCTCTGGATCCACATAAATCTTTCCTTATAGCCCTTTGATTTTGTAAAATTCATCACAGAAGATGTTCTTGTAATTACTTATTAGTTAGGGCAGTCCCCCTTTCCGCACTTGAGAAATCTTGCTTTCTGTAAGCCAATCGAGACGGTTTGGCCCTTTACCTGTCACCATTATCACTGGGAGCTGAGTAGACTGTTGTCCAAAGTTTACAGATACCATTGGGGTGCCTTTTATTCTTATTGCTTCTCGTGTAGAAGTCATTAACTTAGCAGAAGTTCTCTTCAAGTTCAATGGTTGCACTCGCTGTCTTAGTTACTGAAATATATGTTTGCCCATCACAGTGGCTGATGCTCCCATCGCCACTTCCATCTTAAGAGGCTTCCCATTTACATGGCGGGATACAGTAATAGGGTCTACCTTGTCTGTTCTTAGGTTAAACAGAGAGTGAATTCCAGAATCATTGGTGCCAGGCTCTTCCACATTGTAGATTTGTAAAATATTGGTCGATCAATGACTCGGCAATCTTAACTTAATTCTGCACTGTTTTATCAAATGTCTTTTGCGAAAATAAAAACACTCAATCTCCGTAAATCAACATGATCAGGAGTGTGGTTATCTCAACATTGGTAACATCCCACTTTAAGCATTACTGACTGATTACCTATTCTGTAGCTTTTTGTTTTGTTGGTGGCTGAAATTGTTTCTCGCTTTGAAACTGCTTTGGAGGTTTTGGTCCGTGTCTGACTGCAGGTGCCATTTTGAGCATTCTGCAGCTCTTGTGTACCGTTGCAGCACTTTCCGCAGACAGTGCTATCTCCATTGCTTATTTTAAATCCATGTTGACCTCTGTCAAGAAATCTGCATTGAATAGTATCGTTGTTCACACCACAGCCTAACCTGTCCTGCAACATGTCATTTTGGGTGACTCAAAAATCACAATACTCCAATAATTATTTCAGTTCAGCAAAATATATCACAATGGATTAGTCTGGAGCTCTCACTCTCAAATTTAACTTGCATCTCTGCAGTATGACTGATGAGGTTGCTATTGAGACTTTGCCAAATCCACAAGATCACTAAATGATGTGGAGTCGGGCAGCTTGGGGCAGTAAGACTGTGAATAGGGTTATAGGTCTGAGTCCCACAAATACGTAGGAGAATTGATTTGTGTTTTGCCTCCTCCCCCATTTTATTTGCTTGGAAACAATACCCATGGCAATTGAAGTATTGTGTTGAGACTTTCATGCAGGAGTCAAATTGTCAAATCACAGTGGTGATCACTGCTGCCTCACAGTGCCAGTGTCCCGGGTTCAAAACCGGTCTTGGGTGACTGCCTGTGTGAAGTGTGCACTTTCTCCCTGTGTCTGTGTGGATTTCCTCTGGGTACTCCGGTTTCTTCCCACAGTCCAAAGATGTGCATGGATTGGCCATGCAAAAGTGCCCCTTGGTGAACAAAGGGTTAGCTGGGGTTACTGGGATCTGGGGATAGAGTGGAGGTGTGGGCTTAAGTAGAGTGCTCTTTCCAAGGACTAATGTAGACTTGATGGACCAAATGGCCTCTTTCGGCACTGTAAATTCTATGATATGATCCTATGAAGTTGGTCTATTCGCCCAAAGAGAGGCATTCTGTAGAGTACTTTTTGTTTCTCAGGCTTTGTTTAAAACAGGATACTCACAGGTGTCAAGCCAGAGGCAGTGTCAGGATAATTTATCCTTGTCACCAGATGTAAAGGTGCTCATACACAGACTTTGTAAGTGAACACAAAAGGTATTTATGCATACAAATTTTGCAGCAGCCTCGTGACTGTAACTAGCTCCCCAAATGTCTCTGCCTAGGAGCCTTTCTCACCATGGGGCAACTCCACCCTCAAGTCCTGATTGGTCACCCAAGTCAGCTGACCCTTACTCTGCTGTGTTGCCCTTAAAGGGACAATCATCACAGGGACAATAAGCACTAAAGGCAGGAATTGAATTCGAGATTGATTCTCCTGTCAATGTGAAAGCTAGCTAACTTTGTCAAGTGCTGCATCTCCTTCAAATGCTGGCTGACCTGCTCTGCAATTGTAGCTATTTTGGTTTTCATTTGCTTAGTTATGACCTCCTGCTTCCTTGATTCCATTTTCTTCTGATTCACTTGCTTCTGCTTTTGTATCTTCGTTCACCCAATCGCTTTCTCACCACCTCCTACACAATAAAGATATAGATTAAACAAAAGCTGTGTCACCGATTGACTCACAAGAGTTCTCTTTTGCTGTAATAAAAGACACATGACTCGGAAGCTCTGTGCGTGTGAGTGAGTAGCAATAGTCTTCTGGCTGGAGCAATAGGACACCTGCCATTCCACAGCTCCTGTTAATCAGATATAAATTATCGGAAAAAATCCTTTTGAATATTCCTCAATTTTACTTTAACACTTCAAAGCACTGCCCTCATTATTCCCTCCTATGAAATATGGGTGAAATTACTCTGCAGTAATTAAATTAACGATGGGATTATTCCATCCAAAAATGAACAGAAAAGCTGTGAAGCATGAAATCCATCTGTTACCAAAACCTACCAGTAATACTCCGATATTCTGGGAAGTAGTAACTGGCTGAGTGACAGAGATCTTGTTTGCTCTGTTAATGACCCATTTTTGTATCTTCTGCAAACTTCATAATCATGCCTCCCTATATTTAAGTCTAAATCATACAGTCCCTACAATGCAGGAGAAGGCCATTCGGTCCATCGAGTCTGCACTGAACTTCAGAAAGAGCACCCTACCTCGGCCCCCACCCCCACCCTATCCCCGTAACCCAATAACCCAACTTAACCTTTTGGGGTAATTTATCATGGCCAATCCACTTAACCTGCACATCTTTGGACTGTGGGAGGAAACCGGAGCATCCAGAGGAAACCAATGCCGACACGGGGAGAAAGTGGCAACTCCTCACAGTCACCAAAGGCTGGAATAGAACCCGGGTCCTTGGCATTGTGAGGCAGCAGTGCTAACCACTGTGCCACATTGCCGCCCCCCCCCTCCCATAAATTTTAGCAATATCAATATGCAATATCGAAATCCTTGATATTTGTAATTACCAGCAAGGCACCAGCTGAACCCCACTGGAAAGTTTTTCAGTCACAAAATACCCATCAGCCAGAATTCTTTGCTTCCTCCCCCTGAGCCAATTTGGGAAGCAACATCTCACTTTGCTTTGTTTCAAAGCCTGATTACCTTCTACCCTTGCTGAGAGCGGGCCCAGAAACTAATGCTCCTGGCCAGACATAAGTCCCCTGATAATCACAGTGTTTTCCTTTTGCAGAAAATGCCTTTCATCTTACTAATGTTTCCTGGTAGTTTCCGTGAATGAAAACAGACAAATGCTGGGGAACGCACAGCAGGGACAGCAGCGTCTGAAAGAGAATGACAGGCTGTAATAGAGTTCTCACGAAGAATTAAACCAAAAGCATAAGCCTCTCTTGCTTTCAATTGCTGATTAACCTGCTGCGCATTTCAAGTATTCTACAGTCTTCTTCATTTCAAATTTCCATAATGTTAAGTTGTTTTTTCCAAATTTTGAACTGAATAGCAGAAAGAGGAACATTTAGGTGGCTGCAATGAATCTGAGGGGCAGCACCCCATCCTTCTCTTGCTCACTTTGCAGTCTTCCTGCTTCAGCAAGGGCTTAAAATCGCCGGCCATTGGGATTCTCTTTTCCCGGGGGTCGTGCAACCCCGGCAGCGGGTTTCCCAGTGCCGTGCGGTGGCTTCAGTGGGAAATCCCATTGATAAGCAGCGGGAATACAGAATCCCGCTGTCGGCGAATGGTGCGCCTCTGAGAAACATGCGGCAAAGATCCGGAGAATCCTGTCCCACGATGTTCAACAACTTCTGTTCATCGCCATTACTTGCATCTTTTCAGACTATAGAGGGGCGATTCTCTGGTACAGCAGCTGTGTGTTTCGTGGTGACATGGCGTTTGTTGGTGGCGGAATTCTCTACTTCGAGTACTTGTCAATTTTGTCAATTTCCCATTGAAGATACTTCTCTTGGAAATCTGTGAGCATAGATGCACTGCCATTGGGAAAAGTGAATCCCGATTCCGGCCCTATGCTGGGATTGGTTTTGCTGTAGCCATTTCAACCTCCTCTGTACCCATCTCTTTAATTATTTGCATGTTCTGAATTCCCACCCTTTCAGCCTTGCGGTGAAACCTCGGGTGGGATTCTCCGACATCCCACCGGGTTGGAGAATCCCCGGGGGATGGCGCGAATCCTGCCCTGCCGCCCCGATGCTGGCTGCCATATTCTCCGGCGCCATTTTTCAGGTGGGGGCGAGACCTGGCAGGTAAGTCGGCGGGGGCGGTCCTCGGGGGCATGGGGAGATCCGACCCCAGGGTGGGGCCCCAACAGTGACCTGGCCCACGATCGGGGCCCACCGATCTGCGGGCGGGCTTGTTCCGTGGGGGCACTTCTTCCTTCTGTGCAGGCCCCTCTAGGGCTCCGCAATAGCCGGCATGGAGAAGAGAACCCCCCACGCATGTGCCAAAATACACCGGCCGGTCTGCGCAGGCGCAGATCCACGCTGGCGGTTCCGAGCATGCATGTGATCACGCCGGCCCTTCGGCGCATGCATGAACTCGCGCCTTCACTTCGGCGCCGGCTGGAGCGGCAGCAACCCCTCCACCGTCCACCTGGCCCCCGAAAGTCCTTTCGGGGGCTGTTGACGCTGGAGTGGTTGGCGCCGGTTCCCCCGCCGGCGTGGGGGCTTAGTCCCCAGAAGGGAGAACCCCAGCCCTTTTTTCTCATTTAAATCACTCCTGTCTTTACCGTGTCGCAGACCTTCTATTTTGTTTTAACTTAACTGTAAACAGCTGATTGGCTTTCCCAAAATACCCAGCACACTCAACTTATTAAAAGCAGCACCTCTTATTTTTTTTGTATTCATTCATAGTCTCTGAAAGTCACTGTCTGGGGCATCATTTATTGCCCATCTCTAATTTCCCTTAAGCTGAGTGGGTTGCGAGGGCCATTTCAGAGGGCATTTCAGAGGGCAGAGCTATGGCCAGAGAAAATATTTCCTTCCCTAAAGGGACATGAGTGAATCAGATGGTTTATACGATAATGGTTTTCTGGCCATCGTTCACTTTTTAATAAAAATTAGAGTACCCAATTATTTTCTCCAATTAAGGGACAATTTAGCATGGCCAAACCACCTATCCTGCACATCTTTGGGTTGTGGGGTGAAACCCACGCAGACACGGGGGGAATGTGCAAACTCCACACGGACAGTGACCCAGGGCCGGGATTCAAACCCAGGTCCTCAGTGCCGTAGGCAGCAATGCAAACCACTGTGCCACCGTGCTGCCCTATCGTTCACTTTTAATCTAGATTTTTACCACCTGCCAGAATGGGATTTGAACCCAGGTCTCCAGAGCATTACCCTGAGTCTCTGGATTACCCCCATGCCATCACCTCCCCAATTGACCTCAGTTGTATTGGCAAATAGATAGCCATGGTTAGCTTGGATAGTGTCAGCGTACATCACCGTAGATAAGGAAGTTTGAAAATTATTGTAACTGGAAGCAGTTTGGAGAAAGGCCTGGAGACAGAAAATTAGTTTTGCACTAAAGTAAAATATTTCAGCCTGCGTCCAACTTTGTGGCCATCACAGGTCAGTTTGGAAGTGAATGTATATTCTCTGCATACTCTAATGGAAATGTAGATAAAGGGAGCTGAAGGGCTTGATTTTCAGTTGCCCATGGAGATAAGGCTAGGTGTTAGTGTACTTTGAAAATCAAGCTCCTCAATAGCCTGTCGGTGTCCCGATGCCTGTGGAACACACTCCTATTTTCAAAACCAGGGTAGGGCAGTAGAGGTTTATTTTAGAATTCAAATTTATAATCACCGACCTTGTTGAGATTTGAACCTGAAAACCTAGAACATTGCTCTGGGTTTGCAGTTTACCAGTTCAGCAATCTACACCATTTGGCCGCAGGAGAGTAGAGGGGCCAGAAACTTGCTCAGCTCTGATTAACTGCCCGAAGCTCCTTGAAGAACTGACTGAGGAGGGCTGGAAGCCGAGTTTCAATTTTGCAGACTGGAAAAAGCACACATTTATGTTGCGGGCAATGTGGAGCCATTAAAGCCTTGTTTCACCTGAACGGCTTTTTTTGGGAGTAAGGATAACTCTCACAGCGCAGGTCTGGCACCTTCCCATTGACTGATTTGGCACCTGTCAGTGCGATGAGGCTGTTGACTGACTGATTTCCTGCCTCCTCTATTTTGCAAAGCAGAAAACTCCATCATGGCTGCCATATGCCTTTGGGGAATTGTATTCCGGAGTTAGTTCCTTCCTCCTGGCACCACTTGCTGCCGCTATTGAGCACAGAACTTGCTTCTGGCCCAATGAAGGAGCCTGCATTTAAAGATGGCTTAGCACAGCACAGGGTCGAATCTCGGTAATCATTCAGTATCAGATTCCCGTCCGTATTGAAAATCAAGCCTGAGGTGACAGTCATGACTTAGTTGGCAGCATTCTTGCACATAGGCCAGAAAGCTTGGCTTTCAAGACCCATTCTGGAGACTGGACAACAAAATCGAGGGAGACACTTCAATGCGGTACAGAGGGAGTGTCTTAATGTCAGAGATGGATTCTTTTGAAGGGATGTTAGACCCAGGATTTGTCTGCTCTCTCAGGCGCATGATACAGATTCCCAGCTTTTATTTTAAAGAGGAGCAGGTGAGTTCTCCTCAGAGTTTGAGCAATATTTATCCTGCAAAAAAAAACAGGAAAACAACTTAACTGCATGTTTATTCATTGGACCCTGCTCTGTGCAAATTGCCTGCCAATGCCTCCCAACATTAAAACATTGCCCTAGATGTTCCAGTTTCCAAATGGTTGTAACCTGGAGGTACCTCAAAAATGCACTGGGGGAACCCCCAGTATCCTTTATGGAAGGATTCCATGGGAATTGTCTGGGGAGTTTCACCTACCACTGGGAAATTTCCCAATTCTTAGTTAGAGTCGGAGACTTTGGTTCTATAGAATCCAACAGTGCAGAAGGAGGCCATTCAGTCAATCAAGTCTGGACCGACTCTCCGAAAGAGCACTCTATCTCGGGCCACTCCCCTGCCATATCCCCCAAATCCAAGTTAACCTGTACATCTTTCAACACTAAGGGGCAATTTAGCATGGCCAATCCACCTAACCCCCACATCTTTGGATTGTGGGAGGAAACCGGAGCACCCGGAGGAAACCCACGCAGACACGGGCAGAATATGCAAACTCCACCTAGACAGACAGGGGCTCGTTTAGCTCACTGGGCTAAATCGCTGGCTTTGAAAGCAGGCCAGCAGCACGGTTCGATTCCCGTACCAGCCTCCCCGGACAGGCGCCGGAATGTGGCGACTAGGGGCTTTTCACAGTAACCTCATTGAAGCCTACTTGTGACAATAAGCGATTTTCATTTTTTTTCATTTCACCCAAGGCCGGAATTGAACCAGGATTCCTGGCACTGTGTGGAAGCAATGCTAACTGCTGTGCCACCATGCCAGCTTAGATTCCATCTTGCCTACCTGGATAGTTATCCAAGAAATGTCAATTAGGAAAAAAAACATATATAACTCCTAGGTAACAATACAACTAATTTTCCCCTGACTCCCCACTGAGAATTGTCCAACTCTTCTCCTGCTCCAAAACTGTCCCCTGACCTTCCAACTCCTCCCTTGCCTTTCAACTCTCCCTCCGATCCTCTAACTCCCCACCAACATTACGACACTCCCATATCTGACCTGACCCGACATCACTACCCCATCAGCTTGCCACCCTCGCATCCTATGAACCCTTCCACCTATCACCCAACACGCCTGACACCCTTTCCACTCAAATCACTCCGCCACTATGCTGCACAATCCACCTTTCCAGCCAACACCCTACCACCCTTCCTGTTACAACTCTACCACCCTTCTACCCTGCCACATTGCCACTCACCACCACCGAGCTACTTCCAACCTGCCACCCGATCACCCTTCCACCTACCGCCCTGCTATCTATCACCTTACCACCTACCACCTGGCTGGCATTTCACCTGTGTACATAATTACCAGAAGACCTACCAGAATATGACAGTCAGTGGCCTTGATGCACTATTAAATACGACGAGACAAGAGTAGAGAGTAATCGAGACTTTATTAAGCAGAGATGTGTTGCTTCCTGCAGCTGCTGCCGGAATGGCTGCAGCTCGGTGAGCACACACATTTATACTCCGCCTACTGGGCGGAGCCAGCAGTCAGAGATCTACCCCTGTGCCTGTAGTGCAGGCGTCTTACCATATTACCTCTCATATACACATTATACAAACAGTGGTGACTACCACAGACCTAAAACAGGGATATAGCTTAACTCCCCCAATGAAGAATGGCTCCAGGAACAGGTACACTTTGCATTCCTGAAGAGGCTGAGTTCAGAAGCCAACACAAGAAATGCGGAGCTCTGGCGTGTGTACAGAAATAGGAGTTGAGTAGCAATCTGATGGTGATTGCCACTGCATGGAAGTTTCAATCCAATAATGCACTTCAAAAACACTTAGTTGGGTGGAAAGCACTTTAGGATATCTTGAGTTTGTGAAAGGCACTATCTTAATGTAAGTTCTATTTGTTCCTTCAGGAATGGTAATGGAGTTCTTTAGAGCTACTCCAATCTGCAATGGATATAACACCTTGACCAAGCTGTATAGAAATAGTTTATTAATGGCTGAACGTCAAAGATGCAGAGAAAATGAAATGAAACAGGAAGAGCAGAATTTGTTGGAATTTCAGAGAAAATGAATAATAAGTAATCACTGTTCCTGAGAGAAACTGACCATAGCTGAGAGAAACTGCTCTGTATTTATTTACCTCTGACACTCTTTCTTTCTTGTGTTTTAGTGTAAAAATCATGAGCTATTACCTAATGTCATCCGCCAATGTTCAATAATGCTGCACTTTCCGAGGCAGATTGTGAATTATTTTTCTTTAATTTGATCACTTTATGGCATAAATAAGACAAAGTTTAACGCCCTCCCCTTGGCATGTGTGATGGTTGTTGGGGAGGGGGTGGGGTGCATTGAAGGAGAGGTGGCGATGTAATGATATTGTCACCGGGCTAGTAATCCCATCATTGCAAAATTTGAATTCAATAAAAATCTCGAATTAAAAGTCAATTGTCATAAAAAACCACCTGGTTCACTCATGTCCTTTAGGAAATCTGCCATCCATACTTGGTCTGGCCTACATCTGACCTTGACTGCCCCTCTGAAATGGCCCAGCAAACCACTCAGTTTAAGAACAATTAGGGATGCGCAACAAATCCATCGAATCACTACAGTGCAGAAGGAGGCCATTCGGCCCATTGAATCTGCCCCGACCGTTCAAAACAGCACACTACCTAGGCCTACACCCCTGTCCTATTCCAGAATCTCACCTAACCTGCATATCTTTGATCTGTGGAGGAAACCGGAGCACCCAGAGGAAACAACAGACACGGGCAGAATATGCAATCTTCAAATAGACAGGCACCCAAGGCTGGAATCAAACCTGGGTACAACAGTGCTAATCACTGTGCGATCATGCCGCATCGTGGCCTTGCCAGCGATGCTTACATCTCATGAAAGACATGTTAACAATTGAATCGGGCGTGTGTGGACCCCACCCCATTCCAGCCTCTGCCCCAATTATGTCCATGGAGGTAAGGCCCACCCCACCACCTACTGAGGTCCTTAATTGGGCTGTCACTCGAATTTAACCAAGCAGCCAGCAGGCAGGGCTTTGCCATGCGGGATGCCTTAAAATCAAACGCGGTTGGAATTGGTTTATTGTCAGGCATTCAGTGCCTGATTGAAGGACCTGGCATGGGGAAGGTGGGGTGGCACACTGTAATCCATCCCTTGCCGCTGCGACTCCTACCCCACAATCTACCTTCCACCATCACTCCCTCGGTTTGGGACCCTCGGTGACCCTGGGCCTCAGGTGGGTGCTTTACGGGCAGTAGCCACTGCCACCACGGTGGCTTGCTGAGTTGCTTAACTTTGATTGGATGGAAACCCTTGGTAGATGGGACCTCCACCATGAAGGCCTTGATTGCAGGGAAGGCCCGCCGCTGCCCAGATACGTGCCTCGTTGACATCTGATGCCACATGGCACCTTGACCACTGCCAGCCTGTCGGTGTCATTTGAGTACCACCCTAGCACTTCCAGGATGCCCAGTTGGCACTGCCAAGGTGCCAAGCTGGCATTTTGCCCATGCCGGCCTACCCGTATGATGTAGGGGAGGGCTCGATGACACCCTTATAGGTCATTTAGGGCATTGGGGAGGTCCAGAGGTTGCTTTGGTGGTTGAAGAGATTTTTAAATGGCATCCCGATCTCTTCTTGCACTGAGGAGCTCTTTGCTGCAAGGAAATGACACTGAATGCGGCCTGGGGGGCATTCCCCGCTGGGGGAACTACAAAAAATCAAAGTGTCATTAGATAGCGGCGCCATTCCTGCCGCAATAACGCTGGGAACGACCCCGCTAAACCCGTCCAGAACGGAGTCTATTATTTTTAATTGGATCGCGCCCACTATCAAGGCCAAGGCAAACCAAAGTAACCACTGATTGTACAAATTGGAAAAGCAGTCAGTGAATCAGTATCTGAAAGAGAATGATAAAACAACATTTTGTTTGGATCCTTTAACACTGAAGCTACTCTTCTCTTGCTTGCTTTGTACAAAAAATATTCAAAATTTGCATTTCTCTTTTAATACCAGCGAGGCCCAATCTAGATTAAAATATTAGTCCCTGTGTGTTCTTCCTCTCTCATTCTTTCTGTTTTTCAACCTTGTCTTCAATTTTTTCCCCTAGAATTTAACTTCTTTGAAGATTACTTTTGATGTTTTTATTGCGTATTGACTCATTATATCCCTCCTATTGTTCTGAGTTCCCGTGTATTAGCTCACTGTTTGAGCAGTGTGTCTTTCGACTTATCATTGCAGGTTGTTTAATCACACATCAAGCTCCAACCTTCCAACAATCCTCTTAATCTCCTCCATTGTTTGCAATTCCTTTTTTGTTACATGCCTTTGAATCAGACAGCCTATTATTCATGCCATCACTTTTCAGGGTACATCAATGCTGTAACATCCTTTCTCATTCAATTGAAGATAACGCCTTTCTCCACAGAGCCCAAAAGGTTGCATTTTGGTGGGATGTCAGTGACAATCTCTCTCTCGTCTTGTTATATATTAGAACATAGAACATACAGAGCAGTGCAGAAGGCGGCCTTTCTGCACTGACTCACTTTAAACCCTCACTTCCACCCTACCCCCATAACCCAATAACCCCTCCTAACCTTTTTGGACACTAAGGCAATTTAGCATGGCCAATCCACATAACCTGCACGTCTTTGGACTGTGGGAGGAAACTGGAGCACCCGGAGGAAACCCATGCAGACACGGGGAGAACATACAGACTCCGCACAGACAGTGACCCAGGTGGGAATCGAACCTGGGACCCTGGAGCTGTGAAGCAACAGTGCTAACAACTGTGCAACCGTGCTGACCTATGCTTTTGCACGTGCCATGTGTATGATGTGCTATTAACCCATACCTATTGTGGTAAACTACTGAACATGCATTACATGTATTATGGTATACTGCCATTGTACTCCAGTTATTATGGTAAATCCTGGCCTGCTGGCTCTGTATAAAAGTGTACGCTCTCCTGTACTGCCCCTATTCTTGGGTCCAGCTGCTGGAGGCTTACCATCTAGCACAATAAAGCCACAATAGTTCACCATTCGTCGCGTGGTCATTGATGGTACATCAATTTATTGTGCTAGATGTAAAACCTCCAGCAGCTGGACCCAAGAATGGGTGCAGTGCAGGAGAACGTACACTTTTATACAGAGTCAGGATTTACCATAATAACTGGAGTACAAAGGCAGTGTACCATAATACATGTCATGTAGGTTCAGTGGTTTACCACATTTATCCATTTCAATGAAGGCAGACATTAAATTTGTGCTACCGGCTGTTTTTTATGATTGCTGTATGCACCCAGCACAACTAACTATCACAGCATCAGACCCAATATCACAGGTGACTGGTGCTACATTAAGGCAGTCTGAAACTCTTAAATAGGAGATGCATTGTGCCTGCAGGAAATCCTTTGTGATATGTATCCGTGCTGTGGTAGAGACCATGCACATGGTTTTGTGATAATGTGCTGAAGTTGGAAAAGAGGAGGGATAACCTGTATCATCAATGGGGTCAGGCTATCCTCCAGGTCCCTGTTCAGGAGATAGTGAACCTCAATAACTTGAGTGCTGCTTGTTGAACATGGATGCAGCGCAGGAAGAAGTTTAATGAGCTCACATGAGTTGTCAAGGTGAACAACTTAATATTTAAATGGCATCTTCTACCCACCTCAACTACTCTGTTCACTCACCAACCAATAATCTCTACCAATCCGGACTCAACACTAACATTCATACACTTTATCACTGCCTCACACACTCAGCATAACCACAACTCTCAGCTTGCACCCATAGGCAGCTACTCAACCACGACAATCACACCACCCAAGTATACTGGAGGAACAGAGGAGTGTTCGCTTGTTTTAGCCTGGAAGAGATGAGGAAGGGAATTGCTGGAGCCATAGCCAAGCTGGTAGTGCCTTTATGACTGATGATGAGGTTATCTCCACCTCAAACCATCCTCTCTTCTCTCCCTCATCCTTCAGTCTTGTGAATTAGAGGCGACAAAGAGTGTAAACATAGACTTCCAACTTTCTCCTCACCACTCAGCACGACACTACCCTTGTCTCTTTTTCATTTCTGACACCCATGAGCCCAGTCATTGCAGGAAGCGTGAAGATGAAGAGACACCATTTTGTGATCTCACATTCCGCAGTCTGGATTGTACATCTCCTGTGGCAGTATTTATTTAAGTGTAGGCTTGTCGTGCACCTGTGCGTGGATTCAGGAACAGCATCACCAGCCATTTCCTGCGTGAATAACCCTTGTTACCCGTTGATTTTCCATGGTAGGCCAATTGTAGCTGGCGAAGAGGACTGCTGCAGAATGAAGGAATTGTGAATACTGTCGGGATAACAGGTATTCACTGCAGGATGCACCGCTAGTGGTCACAACTCAGCTACATATTTAGGGACTGGGAATACTTTTTAATTCTGGAAAACGGTACCATTTATCTGAGATGCAGGTGTGCTGTGGGCATGCAGTTCATGGGGAAGCCTGCAAACTCATTCCGCCTGCTTCTCTTTGGCAATGGGGAGTGAGATGTCGTTGCCTCTCTTTGTATTGAGAGTATCCAGTGACCTCCTTTCCACAGCAATATATTGCAAACTGTGAGATTTACTTAGACCTCGAGAAGCAGCCTGGAAGGAGCCAGATGCAAAAACATGGAGAGTCATGGTCAACTTAATAGCCAATGCTGTCCTTGCTCTTCTTTGAAGTTGCAGCTCTGTCTGCAGCCATTGGGAGATTTAAGTTGTGACCATTTTTATGAAGCAAAATGTTTCACATATTCGCCCTTACTGAGGTTCAAGTGACAGTATCAATCCCTGAGATCCTGGGTAGCTATGGTATCCAGCTGAGGGTCCTTCTCCCAATCACCTCCCTCTTCTAGCAGCTCTGCGTGACCTCTCTTCTCTCTCCTGGTCATGCTCAATTCCAAGAAGCAAGCCGATCAGACACTCCTGTCTACAAGAAGTTTATTTCACTGGTTTTAAACCAGTAATAATGTAGTCCAGCACCAGCCAGGGTTGTTAAAACATGCAAAATTGCAACAAGAGCTCGAAGAAATAATTAACAACTAACTTGTAACTAGTTTATGCTCCCTTGAAGAAGTCTTTGTTTTTTTTATTAAAATAAAAGTCAAGGAACATAATATCAACTAGCCACAAATTATCTTTCTTAACTTTCTTAAATGTTGTCCTAAAGTTATTGATTTAACTTTCTGCATCTGTGCTTATCAACTTCTCATTGAAGTGAGCAAAGAGAGAGGGAGAGGTTGGTGGGGGAGATGGTAAGGGTGGACAGAAGATACGTGGAGGCTCCGGAGGAGGGACTGTTGAGGGAGCGACGTAACCTTCAGGCCAAGTTCGACTTGCTGACCACCGGAAAGGCGGAAGCTTAGTGGAGCAAGGCACAGGGAGCGGTGTACGAATATGGGGAGAAGGCGAGTAGGATGCTGGCGCATCAGCTACGTAAGCGAGACGCGGCCAGGGAGATTGGTTGAGTGACGGATAGGGGAGGCAATGTGGTGCGAAGGGGGGTGGACGTTAATGGGGTCTTCAGGGACTTATATGGGGAATTGCACCGGTCCGAGCCCCCGGTGGGGGGGGGGGGGGGGGGGGGAATGGGGCGCTTTTTGGATAGGCTGAGATTTCCGAAGGTGGAGGAGGGACAGGTGGAGGGGCTGGGGGCGCCGATTGAGCTGGAGGAGCTGGTCAAAGGGATAGGGAGCAAGCAGTCGGGGAAGGCGCCGGGGCCGGCTGGGTTTCCGGTCGAATTTTACAAAATGTATGCAGACCTGTTGGGCCCCCTGTTGGTTAGGACCTTTAGCGAGGCAAGGGAGGGGGGGGCTTTGCCCCCGACTATGTCAAGGGCGCTGATTTCCTTGATCCTTAAACGGGACAAGGACCCCCTACAGTGTGGATCACATAGGCCGATCTCGTTGTTAAATGTGGATGCCAAGCTGCTGGCTAAGATCTTGGCCACAAGGATAGAGGACTGCATGCCGGGGGTCATTCATGAGGACCAGACAGGGTTTGTGAAGGGAAGGCAGCTGAATACCAATATACGTAGTCTTCTGAATGTTATAATGATGCCGCCGGTAGAAGGGGAGGCGGAGATAGTAGTAGCATTAGACGCGGAGAAGGCCTTTGATAGGGTTGAGTGGGGGTACTTGTGGGAGGTGCTGGAAAGGTTTGGGTTCGGGGAGGGGTTTGTCAGTTGGGTGAGGCTGTTATATGAGGCCCCGATGGCGAGCGTAGCCATGAATAGGAGGAGATCGGAGTACTTTAGGTTGTACCGGGGGACGAGGCAGGGGTGTCCCCTGTCCCATTTGCTCTTTGCGTTGGCAATTGAGCCCCTGGCCATGGCGTTGAGGGAGTTGAGGAATTGGAGGGGTCTGGTGCGGGGTGGGGAGGAGCACTGAGTGTCATTATATGCAGATGACTTGTTGCTTTATGTGGCGGACCCAGTGGGGGGAATGCCGGAGGTGATGCAGATCATTAGGGAATTTGGGGGCTTTTCTGGGTACAAGCTCAACCTGGGTAAGAGTGAGCTGTTCGTCGTGCACCCGGGGGATCAAGAGGAGGGGATTGGTAGGCTCCCGCTGAAAAGGGTGGGGAGGAGCTTTCGGTACCTGGGAGTCCAGGTGGCTAGGAGCTGGGGGGGGCCCTTCACATGCTTAACCTCACTAGGCTGGTGGAGCAAATGGAGGAGGAGTTCAAAAGATGGGACATGTTGCCGCTGTCGCTGGCGGGCAGGGTGCAGTCAGTCAAGATGACGGTGCTCCCAAGGTTTTTGTTCCTGTTCCAGTGCCTCCCCATCCTTATCCTGAAGGCCTTTTTTAGGAGGGTCAACAGGAGTATTACGGGATTTGTATGGGCGCATGGGACTCCGAGGGTGAGAAGGGTGTTTTTGGAGCGGGACAGGGATGGGGGGGGGGGGGGGGGGGAGCTGGCATTGCCCAACCTCTGTGGGTACTATTCGGCTGCCAATGCAGCGAAGGTGTGTAGGTGGGTAATGGACGTGGCAGGGGCGGCATGGAAGAGGATGGAGATGGCGTCCTGCGTGGACACGAGCCTGGAGGCGCTGGTAACGGTGCCGTTGCCGCTCCCTCCAACGAGGTACACCACGAGCCCGGTGGTGGCGGCTACCCTCAAAATTTGGGGGCAATGGAGACGGCATAGGGGGGAGGTGGGGGGCTCGATGGAGTCCCCGATACGGGGGAACCACCGGTTTGTTCCAGGGAGCATCGATGGCGGGTTTCTGGGCTGGCACAGGGTAGGTATTAAGAGGTTGAGGGACCTGTTTGTGGATGGGAGGTTTGCGATCCTGGGTGAGTTAGAGTGGAAGTTTGGGCTCCCCCCGGGGAACATGTTTAGGTACATGCAGGTTAGGGCGTTTGCCAGGCGGCAGGTGGAGGGGTTCCCTCTGCTGCCCCCATGTGGGGTACTGGACAGGGTGCTCTCGGGGGTGTGGGTTGGAGGGGGGAGGATTTTGGATGTGTACCACATCATGCAGGAGGTGGATGAGGCCTCGGTGGAGGAGCTGAAGGGTAAATGGGAGGAGGAGCTGGGTGAGGAGATTGAGGAGGGGACGTGGGCGGATGCCCTGGAAAGAGTGAATTCCTCCTCTTCCTGTGCGAGGCTTAGCCTCATACAGTTCAAAGTGCTGCACAGGGCCCACATGACTGGGACGAGGATGAGTAGGTTTTTCGGGGGCGAAGACAGGTGTGCTAGGTGCTCGGGGAGCCCAGCGAACCACGCCCATATGTTCTGGGCACGCCCAGTGCTGGGGGAGTTTTGGAAGGGGGTAGAAAGGACGGTGTCGAGGGTGGTAGGATCCAGGGTCAAGCTAGGCTGGGGACTCGCAATTTTTGGGGTTGCAGTGGAGCTGGGAGTGCAGGTGGCGAAAGAGGCCGGTGTTCTGGCCTTTGCGTCCCTAGTAGCCCGGCGGAGGATCTTGCTTCAATGGAAGGATGCGAGCCCCCGAAGTGTGGAGGCCTGGATCAATGACATGGCGGGGTTCATCAAATTTGAGAAGGTGAAATTTGCCCTGAGGGAATCAGTACAGGGGTTCTTTAGGCGGTGGCAGCCTTTCCTGGACTTCCTGGCAGAATGGTAGGAAAATAGGCCGGCAGCAGCAGCAACCCGGGGGGGGGGGGGGGGGGGGGAGCGGGGAGGGAGGGAGAGGAGAGGAGAGGAGGGGGGGGGTTACTTCGGGGGAAGGGAGAAATGTGTATATGTGTTTATTGAATATGCCGGGTGTTTATCTATTTCTTCTTTTTGCACTTTCTGGGGGGGTGGATTTGGTTTTGGGGGTTAGTGTGGGTTTTTTTTGTTGTTGTTAAGACTGTTTTCTTGTTATTTTCTGTTTTTGATATGTTTTTGAAAATCTCAATAAAAATTATTTTTAAAAAAAACTTCTCATTGAAGTGTATGGATGGAAAAAGCACATGGTAAGCACATGAGTGCAAATCCCCAGGCCATTGCAGGGTTGCCAGGGTTTCCAACCTTCAGATTTGTTTAAGAGTCCATAGGAATTGAACATTAATCTGCTATTTGCGATACTGGAGAAAAATCTTTGTTTTCCTCCATTCTTTCATGAGATGTGCGCATCTCTGGCAAGGCCAGTATTTGTTGTCCATCCCAAATTGCCCTTGAGCTTAATGGGTGCCCTTAAGAGGCATCCTTATTGCTGGTGGTCTGGAGTCCCATGTGTGCCAGACTGGGTAAGAATGGCAGATTTCCTTCCCCGAAGGACATTAGTGAACCAGATGGGTCTTGATGACAATCAGTGATAGCTGATGTGGTGACCATGACTTGTTGAACGTGGATCCAGTTCAGCCTAGCTTCTTAATTCTAGACTGATTAATCAGTCAAATTTAAATTCCACCAGCTTCATGGAGACTGTTAAAGGTCCCGTTTCCTCCCACAATCCAGAGATGTGCAGGTTAGCTGGAATGACCGTGCCAAATTGCCCCTTAGTGTCCAGGCATGTACAGGTTAGGTGGAGTTACAGGGATTGGGGGGGGGGGGGGGGGGGAAGGGGGGCTGGGGGGGGGGGGGGGGGGGGGGCTTGGGTACAGCACTCTTTCTGAGGGTTGTTGCAGACTTGATGGGCCAAATTACCTCCTTCTGCACTGTAGGATTCCATGATTCTATGATTCCATGAATGGTGATTTTTTTTTTGCACTTTCTTTGAAGACTTTTATTTAGTTGACATTGGCAAAGGGGGAAAAGTCTGTCTGATAAAGTGTTAACAATTATCAGACAATGAAAGATTGTTTCCACTGCCAGTTGTTATGTGAAGGCGATTCACCACAAGGGTGGACATATCGGTCAATGTGAGAAGGCAGGGTTGACAATGGGAGGTCATGTGACCAGAGTTGGCAATGCCTGCCCACCTCCTTTACTATTGGTCATTTTGCTAGCGCTGCTTCAATTTTCTACCATGCAGTACTTTGCTTGTGTGCATAAGTGAATCCACCTAACATTCGTCAAACTGTACTGGTAAGGTTTTTGTTTGTTAAAAGGGTGAAAATCACTTTGGTGATTGGCATGCTGGAGGTGCCGCCCTTGTGCTCAGAGACTTGCGGAGTCTCTGCCACAGCACTACCTCCTCTGCCCTAATTTCTTCAAGTACCTTTTGGATGTTTTCCACCTGTTGCTAGTGCCAGCTTTAGTTGTTATGGCACTTTGTCGCTGACTTTATAATTCATGTAAACCCAGACACATCCATTACCCCACCAGATGGCTGGTACTACTATAATCAAAAAGGATTGCAAAAATAAAATTGAAATTTTCTCCACACTATAAACTATTCCCACTTTACTTAACTGTAAGGGATTACATTTGTACTTTCACACTTTGCTGACAATAACTGTGTTCAAATAATCTATCTTTCAATTTGCTAATATTTAAGGTCAGTTTATCTCCCCTCCTTTGCAAACGTCCTGCACTAACCCACAAGTCTGTAATTCCATGGAGAAGAGGAGAAAAAAAAGCAGATAAGAAAATTCAGGCTAGGCAGCATGGTGGCACAGTGGGTTAGCCCTGCTGCTTCACGGCGTCAAGGTCCCAGCTCTGGGTCACTGTCTGTGTGGAGTTTGCACATTCTCCCTGTGTTTGCATGGGTTTCGCCCCCACAACTCAAAGATGTGCAGGGCAGATGGATTGGCCACGCTAAATTGCCCCTTAATTGGAAAAAATGAATTGGGTACTCTAAATTATTATTTTTTTAAAAATCAGGCTAATTGAGAGAAGAAAATCTAAACGATTCCTCTCTAATCACCTTTGGGAATCAAGAGGAGAGTGTAGTTCGGGAGACCACATTGATTCATATTCCACGATGCCTACCTCAAACAGTGCAACCAGTGCCCTGATAATCCCCCCTTCACATTGTAGTGTGGAACCTAGCTGATTTTCATGCAGGAACAGAATATTGGTGGATATCTTTAACACAAGACGAGGCTGAGGAAGCAATAGAGGGTTGATCTTGATGTTTGAGTGAATGACTTTGGGCGTGCACTGGTTACCACTTGCTCTCGGTAGTGGAGCCCCCCCCCCATCATCATCCTATCCACGGCCTAATCGAATTCAACAGTTGCAGTGCTGTGCACTGAACGGGCTTCTGATGCAGCTTGGCAAATTGAGACCTCAGGACAGAACCTAAGCAGTGTGCAGGAATGTGAGCTTTCAGTATAGATGGGTGCGGAGGCATCATGCTCATGGAGGATGTCAGTCCCAAAAGATCTAGATTAGTTATTTGGCCCTGGTGGAGCTGCCCTCCTAGCTAATCCTGCTAAATTGTTCTCATTGGGATAGGTCATTGGACACCAGCTGAAGGGAAATTTTAGATCAGACTGGAATCCAAGTCTGAATTAATCTATCAATGTTTTTGCCCAAAGATTTGCCCATTTGCACATTCAATGGCATTACCATCACTGAATCCTCCACTACCAACATCATGGGGGTAACTATTGACCAGGAATTAAACTGGACTACCCATATAAATACTTTGTCAACTAGAGCAGGTCAAAAACTAGGAATTCTGCGGCGAGTAATGCACCTCCTGACTCCCCAATGCATGTTCACCATCTACAGGGCACAAGTCAGGAGTGTGATGGAATATTCTCCATGGATGACTGCAGCTCCATCAACACCCAAGAAGCTTGGCACTAGCCAGGACAAAACAGCCTGTTTGATTGGCACCCCTTCCATAATTATTCCCTCTACACTGACACACAGTGGCAGCAGTGTGAACCATCTACACGATGCACTGCACGAATTCACTGAGGCTCCTTAGGCAGCTGTGATGATAAGTAAATTGTCATCTGTATTATCATCAGTATGTAAATAATAATATATGTATAACTGTTATACTTCCAGCATCCGGCCACCAGGTGTTGTGAGTATGAAGACACATGCACCGGATACATCATGTGTTCCAGGAGAAGGCGTTAGTAAGGAGTTTGGAGCAGTCACGTATTAGAGTAGCTCTGTAGTATCTTAGTGTAAGTTAGTGTTGGACCATTATTTCCAACTGTATTAATTATAGACATTTTAGTAATTCATTAGTGTAGTGTTAGTGATAAATAACTTTGTTTATAAAACAAAGTCGAATGTTCTTTGTTCACACTGCGGTATCAAGATTCAACATCAGCCCAATCAAAGAACGTTCCATGGTACTTAGGATTGGATGTTCAAAGAAAACAGTTAGGAAAGTTAGGCACATCGAGAAGACACAAGACAACAATCAGAGACTCGGAGAAAATCGGCTGTAAAACGAAATACTACCAGGACCGTCAAGATGGAAGCATTAAAGACTCCCAATTAACTGCTCCTGACTGGTATCGTGGACATGAACTGGTGTACTTTAAAGCAATAGTTCACTTTTTACATGCAGGCTCTTGGTCTCCAAGAAGCTTTAGACGAGAGGAAAATAGCGCTCCTAGTGACAGTAGCCGGCGTCCCCAAGAAATTGCTTTGTTCAATACCTTTCAATTTGCTTCGGAGAAAGACAAGAAAAGCTTCTTAAAGATAATCGAGCAATTTGATAGCTATTGCTATCCTCAAAAAAACTAAACATTCGAACGCTACATGTTCAGGATGAGACTGCTACAATCAGGCTAAATATTGGACTGTTTTGTCATGGATCTTCATCTAAAAGCGCAATCGTGCAATTTTGTAGACCTCCATGAGTCATTAATAAAAGACCAAATCGTATAGGGTTTACAATGTGATAAATTATGTGAGCGGTTGATGAGGGAAAGCATTTAAAATTAGCAGATGCAAGGGCAGCATGGTGATGCAAGTGGTTAGCACAGCTGCCTCTCGGCGCCGAGGTCCCAGGTTCGAACCCCGCTCTGGGTCACTGTCCGTGTGGAGTTTGCACGTTCTCCCTGTGTTTGCGTGGGTTTCGCCCCCCCATAACCCAAAAGATGTGCAGGGCAGGTGGATTGGCCACGCTAAATTGCGTCTTAATTGGAAAAAATTAATTGGATGTGCTAAATATATTTTTAAAAATTAGCAGATGCCATTAAAATCTGCAAGGCCAGTGAGGTAGCACAAAAGCAGATCACTGAGATCCAGACCTGAGAAAGTGGCGGGAAAAAAGAGGGCGCGACCGCACCATCTTTTATGTGTCGCAGCAAAATCAGAAACATGGCCTGAGCAGCGGCCATATAAAAATTTTTTTGGAGCACGCCATTTTGTGCCAGAGGTGCATCAGAATGCACGATGCGAGAAAATGCCCTGCATTCGGCAAAACCTGTGCCAGATGTGCTCAGGGAATCAAAACAGTTATTCCAGAGTCTTTACGGCACATGATCCTCATGCAGATTCACGAAGGACACTTGGGGATTGAGAAGTGCAAGAGATGGGCTAGAGAATTGGTCTATTGGCCAAGGATCAATCAGGACATTCAACCAACAGTAGAACACTGTGAAACATGCCAAAGGTATCAGAATCTTCAACGCAAGCAACCCATAACTGAAAGTGAGTTAGTCAATGAACCAATGGATCAAGGTGGGGGTTGATCTTTTTTACCTGGATGGCACAGAATACATACTGCTAATTGAATATTACTCCAGCTATCCGGAGGTCAGGAAACTACCGAATTCCAGCAATGCCAGCGTGATCCAATGTGCAAAAGAAGTTTTTGCACTTCAAGACATACAGCAAATTGTCATGAGTGACAATGGTCCCTACTTTGACAGTTGGGAGTGGCAGATTTTCGCCAGGAGATGTGATTTCAAGCACATCACCTCCAGTCCGCACTACCCTCAATCCGATGGGCAAGCAGAAAAAGGGGTCCATGTCGCTAAGACTCTGCTGAAGAAGGCCATTGCTTCACACAGTGACCCGTATCTAGCCCTCTTGGCACACCATACCACACCACTGAGTAATGAATTAGCTCCAGCTCAACTGCTAATGGGTAGGATACTGTGGACAGCACTTCCCAGCATTCCTGAAAAAATCCGTAATAAGCTAATAATGCAAAAAAACGCTGCTCAAAACACACGACTACAACCGCTCCAGCAGAATGTTGGGTGGTTTGGGACCAGATGATACCGTCAGGGTTGAGACACCACAAGGATAGTCCATGACTACCAAAGTCATAAGACAGCCATGTCCCAACTCCTTTGTCATTCTCACGGATCAAGGCTCAATATTGAGATGCAAGGCGAATCAACCATTTACTCTTCAATCAAGACTGGATGATGAGGTTGCTCTTCCTCGCACGCCTGAGACTACGCACACGGTTGTTGAAACACCGAACATTGAAACAACCAATGAGCAAGTTACCTTACCGGAAAATACCCAGACTACCTCATCTTCACCTCAAGCATTACGACGTCCACCAGGGTTCGAAGAAACCTGAAAGACTTAATTTATGAACATCACCAGCCTGAATATTTGAATGTATACAGAGTTATAACAACACTGTTAATAAAAATGTAGCCATGATGTGGAGCTGCCGACATTGGACGGGGGCGAGCACAGTAAGAAGTCATTACAACACCAGGTTAAAGTCCAACAGGTTTGTTTCAAATCACTAGCTTTCGGAGCACTGCTCCTTCCTCAGATTCACCTGAGGAAGGAGCAGTGCTCCGAAAGCTCGTGATTTATAACAAACCTGTTGGACTTTAACCTGGTGTTGTAAGACTTATTAAAATTAAAATAAAAATGTAAATACTTTGAAGCTACAAATGTACCTAAATAAAATATTTCCAAAGAAAGGGGGATGTGATGATAAGTAGATTGTTATCTGTATTATCATCTGTATGTAAATAATAATATATGTATAACTGTTGTAGTTCCAGCAGCCGACCACCAGGTGGTGTGAGTACACAGACACATGACCCAGACACACCATGTGTTCCAGGAGAAGGTATCGGTAAGGAGTTTGTAGCAGTCGCATATTAAAGTAGCTCTGTATCATATGAATCATAAAAATCATAGGATTTACAGTGCAGAAGGAGCCATTCGGCCCATCAATTCTGCACCAGTCCTTGGAACGGGCACTTTAATTAAGCCCACACCTCCACCCTATCCCCATAACCTAGTAACTCCACCCAACCTGTTTTTTGGACACTATAGTCAATTTAACATGGCCAATCCACCTAACCTGCACATCTTTGGACTGTGGGAGGAAACTAGGGCTCCCGGAGGAAACCCACGCAGGCACGGGGAGAATGTGCAGACTCTGCACATACAGTGACCTAAGCTGGGAATCGAACCTGGACCCTGGAGCTGTGAAGCAACTGTGCTAACCACTGTGCTACCGTACTACCTCCTCTGTAGTATCTTAATGTAAGTTAGTATTAGACCATTATTTCCAACTGTATTAATCTTAGACATTTTAGTAATTCATTAGTGTAGCATTAGTAATAAATAACTTTATTTACAAAACAAAGTCTAATGTTCTTTGTTCACACTGCAATATGAAATGAAAATGAAAATCGCTTATTGTCACAAGTAGGCTTCAACAAAGTTACTGTGAAAAGCCCCTAGTCGCCACATTCCGGCACCTGTTCAGGGAGGCTGTTACGGGAATCGAACCGTGCTGCTGGCCTGCCTTGGTATGCTTTCAAAGCCAGCGATTTAGCCCAGTGTGCTAAACAGCCCCTCAAGATTCAACATCAGCCCAATCAAAGAACATTACAGTTACACCTTCCAAACACCCGCACGGCCACCTAGAAAGACAAGGGCAGCAGATACATGGGAACACAACCACCTGGAGGTCATTCACCATTTGACTTGGAAATGTATCACCATTCCTTCATTGTCGCTGGGTCAAAATCCTGGAACTCCCTCTCTTACAGCAGGTGGGTGTATTTACATCACAGGGACTGTAGTTGTTACAGATGGCAGCTCACCACCACCTTCTCAAGGGCAATTAGGGATGGGAAATAAATGGTGGTTTTACAGCGACGCCCATATCCCATAAATTACTAAAAAAAAATACTAGGACCCAGCTGCTTTGATGAGATGATGGTGTAGTGGTAATGTCACTGGACTAGTAATCCAGAGACTCAAGATAATTATTCTGGGAGCATATGTTCAAATCCCTTCATGGCAGCCTGTAGAATCTAAATTCAATTAATAAAGCTAGTCTCCCATCATCAATTGTAAAACCCCAAATGGATCATAGAACATAGAACATTACAGCGCAGTACGGGCCCTCCGGCCCTCGATGTTGCGCCGACCCGTGAAACCATCTGAAGCCTATCTGACCTACACTATTCCATTTTCATCCATATGTCTATCCAGTGACCACTTAAATGCCCTTAAAGTTGGCGAGTCTACTACTGTTGCAGGCAGGGCGTTCCACACCCCTACTACTCTCTGAGTAAAGAAACTGCCTCTGACATCTGTCCTATATCTACCACCCCTCAATTTAAAGCTATGTCCCCTCGTGTTGGTCATCACCATCCGAGGAAAGAGACTCTCACTGTCCACCCTATCTAACCCTCTGACTATCTTATATGTCTCTATTAAGTCACCTCTCAGTCTTCTTCTCTCTAACGAAAACAACTTCAAGTCCCTGAGCCTTTCCTCGTAAGACCTTCCCTCCATACCAGGCAACATCCTAGTAAATCTCCTCTGAACCCTTTCCAAAGCTTCCACATCCTTCCTATAATGCGGTGAACAGAACTGCACGCAGTACTCCAGGAGCGGCCGGACCAGAGTTATGTACAGCTGCAGCATGACCTTGTGGCTCCGAAACTCAATCCCCCTGCTTATAAAGGCTAGCACACCATAAGCCTTCTTAACAGCCCTATTAACCTGGGTGGCAACTTTCAGGGATTTATGTACCTGGATGCCGAGATCCCTCTGTTCATCTACACTACCATGAATCTTACCATTAGCTAGGTACTCTGCATTCCTGTTACTCCTTCCAAAGTGAACCACCTCACACTTATCCGCATTAAACTCCATCTGCCACCTCTCAGCCCAGCTCTGCAGCTTATCTATGTCCCTTTGTAACCACAGGATGGGATGGAAATCTGCCATCATTACCTGCTCTGGCCGCCTTGTGACTCCTGACTCACAGCAATGTTGTTGACTCTTAACTGCCCTCCGAAATGGCCTGGCAAGCTTCTAGGTTCAAGGGCAGCAAGTGATGGGCGACAAATGTTGGCTTTGCCAGTGACACCCCCATTTCCATGAAAGAACGAAGTAACAATTATTGTCAACGTGCATCATTCCTGCAAGATCTGCATGCTGCTCCCTTCTGAACAATATTGAGTGGGAATTCTCAGTTTCTGAGACTCATGTTGACGCCAATGTACAGTCCGTGGACTTTTACGACAGAAAAATCGCGCCGCACCTGGACTGATTCTGCTACCGTTAAGGGGCTAGCACCGGTACCAAAATCAATTCCAATTGGAAACGGTGCCGGATTCTCCGGTTTCGCGATTGACACCCAAAAGGCTGACAAGCTGCAGCCGCAAATAAACAATTCTCGCCCCACACACACCATCCCAGCCAACAAGATGGCAGCGAGGAGAGCAGCCCCGACACTCACAGATACCCCGCTGGAGACACTGTTGCACACGGTGGAGGAGCGGCAGATGACCCTGTACCCCGGCCTGAAAAGGAGGCTGGCAGCTGCCGCTGTTCATGGTGCCTGGGCGCAAGTGGCAGAGGCCATGAGCGCCGTGGATACAACTGTCCAAACGGGTCAGCAGTGCCGGAAAAAACTGCACTCTCCTCAGGGCGGCCAGGGTGAGTAGGCAGCACTGAGCCCCTGGCACCAACCCTCGCCCCACGCACCCATGACCCTACCCCCTCCCCCCCCCCCACCCCGCAGAGGACAGCCAAACCCCCACCCTGCACCACATGCGGGTACCCATACCGGCAGCCATGGCCAGGTGATCAGGTCACTGAGGCCATCACCTACCCACCCCATGGGCTCCATGCTTCGGATTGTCTAACACTATTGTTTTATGCCCCCCCCCCCCCCCCCAGAGAAGGTCACCCACCATAACCGCTGGGAGCGGGAGAAGCAGGAGAAGCAGGAGAAGACAGGAGGGGGACCGTCGGACTTGCAGCTCCTCACCGTGGCAGAGCAGAGGGCCCTGGACATGGTTGGCAGCTCGTGGGAAAGGGAAGTCGCCAAGATGGAGCTCGGCCACAGGCGAGGAAGTGAGACCCCGCCTAATTGCGGTTCCGTGTGACACGTGTGTCAACCCACCCTCCAACACATCCCCCCACACCACCTTCACCCCCACACCACCCTCACCCCACACCACCGTCACGCCAACACCACTCTCACCCCCAGGGAGGGGCTGTCGCCGAGCATCCAGCAACTGCAGACACAGTTAGAGGAGACCAACCGTGTGCAGCAGCAGGAGGAGGTGCCGACCATGCGTGCCATCCAGGCCACCACCACACGGGTGGCATCCATGGTGGAGGCATTGGTGGCAACAGGTTTGACTATGAAAGAGTATGTCTAAGGCCTGGAGCATTCTGTGCAGGCGCAGGCGACCATGTCCCAGGGCCAACTGGAAATTGCAGCGGCGCTCCTGAGTGTGGCCCAGTCACAGTAGGCCATGGCTGGGAATGTTGGCAACATTGTCCAGGCGCTGGCCGATGTGGTGCAGACACAGAGGGAGGTGACACAGTCACTGGCTGATGTTACACAAATCCGGACGTTGGGGGGCACAGTCACAGCATGATGTGGCGCCGTTCCAGACGGAGATGGTCCACTCCCTGAGCTCCATGGCCTCGAGCGTGCAGAACCTGACCAGAGAGGATCTCCAGGACTGGCAGCGCCAGGTGTCGAGGGAGCCCCAGGGGATAGCTCCCCTCGCACACACATCGCATGGAGTAGCCCAGGGGCCATTGGGCACCCAAAGAGAGCAGGAGGTGGTGGAGCCCATGCCAGTGACTCCTGCAGGGGAGGTGCTGGAACACCGCGGAACCTTGGACTGCCCCCCTCCTGCCCCTGGTGCATCTGGTGGGCAGCGGCAGAACAGAACGACACCACACCACCTGGGCTCCCGATCAGCAGCTGGGCCCATCCAGGCCCGGCTGCGCAAGACGCCTGCCAACTGTGACCCAAGTCGCAGGGCAGGAGTCACTGCAGGCCGCCTCCACTCCTGCTGTACCATCTGGGGATCCACCGAGACGTAGCGTTAGAAGCCCGTAAGGCCAGAAAGTTAGACACCAGTTAAGTTGACACAGGTACAGGGCACATTTAGTTACAGAAGCTAGGGCACAAACCTGTAAATATTTGTTCACAATAAACACCTGTTCACACTGTTACAATCTGCCCCAGTCCTCTGTCAGACAGGTGTGAGGAGTGGGCTGGTCTGGGCTGGCCTGGGGGGGGGGGGGGGGGGGGGGGGGGGTGGGGGGGGGGGGGAATGGGTGGACATTCAAACAGGAATGGTCGACGTTGGGATAGGAATGGATGCACCTTGCGGTTGGTCAGTGCTCCCCACCCTCCTCCCCAATCTCTCCGAACGCCCCCACTATTGCCACCCCACGGATCCGATGGGACCGTGTGATGGAATGGCCAGTTCGCCTGCAGGGATCACCCTGGTGGTCAGTGGAAAGTACTACAGTTGGCAGGAGTCAGATGTTGTACGATACGGAGCACCAGAGCTCATCGCAGAGCGGATTGCCATCCTCCATCCCATGGTCCAGACCCTCTGTTGCTGCCAACCCAGTAGTGCAGCAGGTTTGTATCACAGGGTGGCTGTAGGCAGGGGTGGGGGTGAGGGGCTGAGGGAGTGTAGGGTTGGGATGCGATGACCATGCCCCTGGCCAGTCCCCCCCTCTACCCACCTCCTAGTCGGTGACCCCGGAGGCGATCAGAGCGGACAGTATGCTTTGGTCCTGGCGCACACGTCATGCGGCCTTCCATGCCTGCCTTGGCTCCATGTTCTGCCAACATTCGCCCTGCTCCTCGTTGGATGATGCCTGCCGTTCCTCCTCCTCCTCCAGCACATCGCTCCCCTGCTGTGTGATGTTGTGGAGAATGCAACAGGCTGCCATGATGCGGGTGACCGTCCCAGCACCATACTGGAAAGCCGCTCCAGAGTGGTCCAGGCAGCTGAACTACATCTTCAGGAGGCCCAAGCACCACTCGCTCACACCCCTGGCCGCTGTATGAGCGTCATTGTAGCGGGTCTCCACATCAGTCTGTGCCTCCAAATAGGCGTCAGCAGCCATGACTGCGGCAGACACCCTCTGTCACCCAGGAGCCAATCCCTCAGCCGAGGGGTTGGGTTGTCTCGAACGTATCAGGATGAAGGATTCGTGCACACTGCCCGAGTATGGGGCACAGAGGTGAATGATGTGCCTTTTGCTTGGTGTGGAGCAGCTTGTCACCTGCAGGTGCCCGTAGGGAGACATGCATCCTGTCGATCACCCCTGGACACGGGGCATCCCGTCCATGGCGGCGAACCCCGGGTCCCATGCATTCCAGGTGGGCTCAGTCCATATTGAAATGGATGTATTGATATGCCTGGGCGAATAGGGCCTCCATGATGGCGCGGATGCACTTGTGCACCGAGGTCTGTGAAACCCTGGACAGGTCCCCACTTGGCGCCTGGAAGGACCTATCGCGTAAAGATTCAGGGCGACCATCACCTTGACGGCCACTGGGACTGGGTGTCTTCCACCATATCCATGAGGTGCCAGTTGTGCCATCATCTGGCAGATGTTGCACGGTCTTTCTGCTCAGTCTGAGTCTTCGACGGCATGCCTGATCTGGCAGGTCCTCGAATGACAGGTGGTGCCGGTATACACGAGGCCTCATGCGGTGCCTCTTTGGCACCACCTCCTCCTTGGCCTGTTGTGCGGCTCGCTCTCAATCCTGGGCAGCTGCCACCTACACCTCTGCTGCACACACCGTAGCTGCCCACTCCGCTGCTGCACGCTCCACTGTTGCACGCCCCGCTGCTACAGTTTCCTCCTCCTCCTTGAACAGCGCTCGCTCGTACAGCTGTAGGGCATCCCCCAGGGCTGCTGCGGACAGCTCGAAGGCGACCATTTCTGGTTGTATTCCAATATCCATTGTCTGCACTGGCCATCCACTAATGGGTGGCAGCCAGGCGGGCGGGGGGTTTGGAGCGGGGGTGATGTGGCAGGGGGTGGTTTGCGGGGTTGGGGGCACCCATATGGCCGGTGTCACTCTGCAGAACCAGGGGCCAAGGTGAGTGACCTGTGGGTGCACTTATGGCCGGCGTAATGGCAGTACCTGCCTGGACACCCCCACCCCCCCAGTCCTGGCAGGGCCTCCCCAACCCCAGCAAGGATGGCCAGGGTCCGGGCCAGCACAAAGCAGTTGCTCCTCTCCGTGTCCTACCCTCTCTCTCTCTCTCCCTCAATGCTTGTTTCACGATTTTTAAATGCATAAGTGAACTATACTGTCGGAAACTTGGCCCCTCGGAGGTGGAGAATCGCAGAGGCCCCGGAGAATACCAGGTCGGGTCCGCTAATGACATGCAAACGGTGTCTACTGTACGTGCATTCTGGAACACATTGACACCGCTGTCGAGGTGATAAGGAATCGCGATTTGGCGTCAAATCGGCACCTGCCGCGATTTTGCCGATTCTCCGCCCAATCGCCTTTCCCGATTTCGGTGTCGGGCAACAAAGAATCCCGCCCATTTTATCTTAATTTTGACTGGAAGAATTTAAAGATTTTCTGTCTGACTGGGTAGCTAGCCCCGCGTGACATAGCTGGAGAATACTGTCTGTTCAACATTGGTTTCTGTAAATAACTCTGGTGAATGTTCCAATTTAATGGTTTAGTCTGCTTGGAAAGATGTCTACCCTGCTGTTCTTATCGGTCTGCTGAAGTGACACAAGCAATATTACTTAAACTAGATTCCAATGAAGCGAGTATTAAATGTGATGTGGCACTTTGTACCCCAAATATCTACAATTAAAGTTCTGAACATAGTGATTGATAACGCACACATGGAGCTGCCTATTGCAGTGACCAAAAATGAAATAATGGAGCCATGTCTGAAGCGAACATTATCAGCTTGATTACTTCCTTATAATTTTCTTCCTCCACCTGTTCTTTAAAACCTATGCTGATGATAAAGGAAGCACCTAATGATGTTCTCTATTTTCCTCATGCCCTCGATATAACTGAGGGGAAGATTAATGAATACCTGCTGAGGTTATTCGTTCCATGTACAGCAGTCCAACATATTGATTTGCAAGAGTGAAATATATAATCCTGTGTGCAGTGAAGTTATCAATTTGTACCAATTATAATTTTAATTATATTGCATTCAAAGATTAGCAATGGGGGTGCCTGAAATGATGAACTGGAAATCTATTAACGGGAACACTAAGAGTGGCATTAAGAAAACTATAAATACATTACAATTACAGAAATACTGGGCGTGATCTATCAGCCCCGTCACGTCCTGAGTCAGATGCGACAAGGCCAGTAAATCTCGCGAGAGACGTCTCTCGCGAGGTTAACAACGCTCATTATGCCTCGTGAGACCTCATTGGATCTCGCGAGGAGTAACGAGCATCGCAAATCTCACGTGAGGACTCTCACGAGATTGAATGGCTGGGGCACGGCGAGGCTGCGAGATCTCTCCCGCAGAGTCTGGTTTTAATAGCAGGGTCATTTTTGGCGTTGCAAGTACCGTGAATAACCCCGCTAAACACGCCCAAAACGTGTTCCCCGTTAAATCACACTCACTGTTGATTTTGTGATCACCTTTGACCCAGAAGCAGTACAGGAAGGAACATTTGTGATTTCTTTAAAATGCCTGTGGCATTTGTAATTGCTTTTTAAGAATGTCTGAAATGGAGTTCGTTTCAATTGTAAGTGGATCAATCGTAAATTTTGTGAATAAGAAGAAATATTGGTCCATGTGGGCTGATTATCATTGAAGTGGAAGCCATAACCTCGAGAATGAAATTAAGGTAGAAGAATCACATGGTCAAACAGAGTAAAGATAGACAAAGAGGCTAATGCTGTAAAGAACAAAGGCAAGCTGCAGCAGAGGGCGAATAGAAAATACAGATTTACAAGGAGCTGTGAGTGCATAATACTGTTAAAGAAGATAGGAAGCTAAAGACAGGATTAGAGCCAAGGTTGTGAACTCGACACTTCTACTGCTGCAGCTTCCCTTTTGCCAGAACCAAGTGAACCATTTAACGGGGTTTATTAAAGGGCTGGATAATGGAGTCTCTGCGAAATCTGTGCCATCAAAACTATCATAAACCCAGCTGAGGAGGTTCTGTGGGCATGTGTCGTTCGGCCACTGAACATCTCCGAGGAACTTAAAGGTGGAACACAGCTACCGGTGGAACATGAGTCATGGGCATATGTACAAGAAGCTGAATTAGAGAATTTTGACGTCACACATTGTGCCATGTGTCTGCAGGGAATGATGAGCCTGCTTGTTGTGTAAGGCATCCCTTTGTTGTATTGACTATTGAAAGTGACATTTACCTTTTATTTTGAAGTATCACTTGCTTGTCAATGTGTGTTGGTTCTAATTGGTGTTGAAGTAAAAGATTTAAAAAGTGAAATCTTGTTGGCAATTTATTCATCGAATCCTGACAGTGCAGAAGGAGGGCATTTGGCACATCGAGTCAGCGCCAAATCTCCAAAAGAGCACCCTATCTTGGCCCAAACCCCCGCCCTAGCCCCGTAATCCCACCTAATCTTTGGACACTAATGGGCAATTTAGCATGGCTAATTCACCTATCCTACACATCTTTGGGCTTTGGGAGGAAACCAGAGCACCCAGAGGAACCCACACACACACACGGGGAGAATATGCAAACTACCCACAGGTGGTCGCCCAAGGTCAGAATCAAACCTGGGTCCCTGGAACTATGAGACAGCAATGCTAATCACAGTGACGCCGTGCCACCCATTTAGGTATTTCTTTGTTAAATGTGGTTATTTTGATGTACAGCTCCTACAATCCGCTGCAATGTTGTTTGATATATTATTTTATGACAATACATAGATAAAATAGCCTACTTTTCTCATCCATGTTTTCCTGCACTAAAGTAACCAGGCTCTGTGGTATGACCTGATCACTTACACGTGGAGCATTCAGTAGTTCTGAGTGCCTGAGGGGGCTGTCTCTTCATGACACTATCTTCTCGCCCTCTCTCATCCAGTGCTCAACTCACAGCCCATCAGATGTCTCTGCTGAAATCACAACTCTATCTCGTTCAACATTAGCTGGAAGGCAAATTTAGATTTGGCTGGGATCCAGGGTGTAAATGATACAGATCTACCATCATTTTACTCAGTTTGGGCTAGCTGTGGAGCAGCCGACCACGGGGCTTCTCAGTTTGAAATTGTTTCATTCCTGCACACTTGCGACGGCTCCAGTGACATATGTTATCTCAATTTCTGCCAGAATTGTTTCAAGAATCTCATCTGACTGGGTAGATAGCCCCTTGTGACCTGGCTGGAGAATGCTGCATTTGTCTGTTCAACATTGGTTTCTGTAAATAACTCATGTGAATAAACCAATTTAATGGCTTAGTCTGTTTGGAAAGATGTCTAGCCTGCTCTTCTCATCTGCTTGCTGAAGTGATGTGAGCAATATTACATCAGCAATTGTTCAAAGACAGGATTATTGTTTGTGACGTGGCACTTTGTACCCCAATTACTAATCTTCTACAATTAAAGTTCTGAATGTAGATGCTGATAACTCACCCATGGAACTAGCTAGTGCAGTGACTGGAGAAAACATGAATGAATTAGATCGTTCTTCAATGCCTCCCCATTTCTTATTCTCACTTTACTGCAACCGTCTTTCAAAGCACCCAAGCTTGGGATTAAGGAGGTGGTAACAGGGCACTTGGAAAATCACAGTATGATTTTATGAAAGGTGAAAGCATGCTTGACAAATCTATTTGAGCTTTCTTTTGGCATGGTGTAAGTGTTGGAATGCCCAAGGATCACAAATAGGGCCTTGGATATTACAATCTTTATCAATGACTGGGATAAGGGAACGTGACAGATGTAAGTTTACTGAAGATAGAAAGCTCGGAGGGATAGTAAGTTTCAGAGGGATATAAAGAGGTTGCAAATAGTGATTGAGCAAGAAGATGACAAATGGAATATTAAGTGGGGAAGTGCGAGATTATCCAGTTCGAGAGAAGAATAAAAAAGCAAATATAAAAAAAATATGAGTCTTCAATTATATGTATTCGGAGGCATGATGACCAAATGTTAACATCCTGGAACAATAAGCAGTTAGGAAGACCAATGGTCTGTGCCTCGCTGTAAGCGTGGTTGGTACCACACTCGCCAATAAAGCGTAATGTTCTGGGGTGACAGGTCCGCTCATGCTTCAACCTGGACTTGCGGCGCTCACTTGTGCCCAGTGACTCATCACGTGCTGACATCATCTTTATACTACCATAGGGGGACTGCCGGGAATGGCAGGACTGTCATATGAAGAGTGATTGGGCAAACTGGGCCTGTATTCTCTACTTTCGAAGGATGAGAGGTGATTGCATTGAAACCTACAAAATACTCAAATAAATAGACAGGGTAGATGCAGATAAGATGTTTCCCCTGGTTGGGGAGTCGTGAACCGGGACACAATTTCAAAATAAGGAGAAGCCACTTAGGACAAAGATGAGGAGAAATTTCTTTACTCCGATCGTTCTGAGTCTTTGGAATTCTCTTCCCCCAGAGGGTTGTGGAAGCTTAGTCACTGAGTATGTTTTCTGATTAACAATAGCATAGAGGGTTATGGGGATTGTGGGTGTAAAAGGCAATTAAGTGTCCAATCAGCCACAATCATATTAAATGATTGAATAGGCTCAACGGGCTGAATGGCCTACTCTTGTTCCTATGCTCCTATCTAAATTATAAGCAGTGCCAATATCGATTCTGGTTGCTGCAAGTGTTGGCTGAAGTGGTGGGGCTGAATTTAATAGGGGGTTGGGGTGGCAGGGTGGTATTGGGGTGCATAGTGCTGGAATTAAGTGAGTCCTGGGCTTTCAGGCAGGAAGAGGTTGGGAACCCTAGGGAGGGAGGGTGTAGGGGATGGGTGAGTTTTAGAGGGCAGTCAGGGAGGAACACATTGGGTGTTTGAAGGGGGTGTATCCCCATGCCCCTGAATCATGCACTTTCCTGCCTTTTGAACAAACTTAAAAAAATAAATGTCCTGCTGACTCCTGCCTGCCTTCCACTACCCAACATTTATGGCAGTGGAGGCAGAGTGAGGACTTTAAATGGGGAATAATTGGCCATTTAAGAATCTGTATAGGACTACGGGTGGGTGGGCTAGTGGGTTACTGACTCACTCAGTATAATGGAGAATGGGGTTGGGTGTAGCCAGGAAGGATGTGCGCTGGCCACCTGACATATTTTACCTGTCCACCCTGCTGAAAACACGCCTGGCAGTGGTGCCATAAAATCCAGCCCGTGGTGTTTTCTCACCAGTTATCTACTCTTAATTGTGTCCTTCATCATCATGCTGCACTGATGAGCCAGATGACAGTTCTTGAGTATCTGTAAGCTTAACTGCAGAAAGTGAGGGTTAGGAGAAGGGAACAGGGTTTTGGGAGGAAAGGAAGAGGACCAAGGTAACATCATCTGCAGCTTATGCTTCATACCAGATTGCGATCAGAAGGGAAGTGAATTTTGAGAAGATGCACAAGACATGATGAGACTATCAAAGTGAATGATCTTAGTGGCACTGGGTAACAGCCTCAGTCACTGCTGTGTCAATAATTTCGGCGACACGGACAATGTGGACGTGCCATTCTATCACCTGCTCCCCAATGTGTGACCTTGTCCCAAAAAAGGGAAATATCCGTCCTGTGAGCAATGAAGTTATCAATTTATGCCAATCACCATATTAATTATATTGCATTTAATGATTATAAATGATGGTGCCTGAGGTGCTGAATTGAAAATCTATTAATGAGAATACTCTTAGAGTGACAATAAGAATTCTGTTTCTAAATATGTTACAATTACAGAAACATTGTTGATTTATTATGTATCACTGTTAGAGCTGTTTAACTTTGATGGAAAAATAGACATAATATGTCCTGTAGGCAGAATTAGTTGTGATCTGCTCATAATTATGCTCTTGTAAATAGAACATAGTACATAGAACAGTACAGCACAGAACAGGCCCTTCGGCCCTCGATGTTGTGCCGAGTATTGTCCGAAACCAAGATCAAGCTATCCCACTCCCTATCATTCTGGTGTGCTCCATGTGCCTTTCCAATAACCGCTTGAAAGTTCCTAAAGTATCCGACTCCACGATCACAGCAGGCAGTCCATTCCACACCCTAACCACTCTCTGAGTAAAGAACCTACCTCGGACATCCCTCCTATATCTCCCACCCTGAATCTTATAGTTATGCCCTTTTGTAACAGCTACATCCACCCAAGGAAATAGTCTCTGAACGTCCACTCTATCTATCCCCCTCATCATCTTATAAACCTCTATTAAGTCGCCTCTCATCCTCCTCCGCTCCAAAGAGAAAAGCCCCTGCTCCCTCAACCTTTCCTCATAAGACCACTGCAGTAATAAAATGAGAAAGTAATTGGAATACATTTTGATGAATTATTTTATGGCAGTACAGGTGTTGATAAAATAGCTTGCTATCATCATATACATTTTCAGTCTTTAAAATACACGTACTCTGTGGTAAGAGCTGAACACCTACAGATGGAGCTTTATGAGTGCTATAGGGGATTGTCCCTTCATAACACTATCTCCTATACCTCTCTCATTCTCTCATTGTGTATTGAACTCATAGCAGAAGTCTGCTGAAATCACAACTCTGCCTCGTTCAACACATAGCTGAAAGGCAAATTTAGATCGGGCTGCGGTCCAGGGTGCGAATGTTACAGATTTACCCAAACTTTTGCTCAGTTTGGATTTATCTAGCTATGGACCAGGGGGGTGATGGGATTTCTAAGTGTGAACTCGCCTCATTCCTGATGAATCTGCACACTGTTCCACAGGGTCTGCTCCTGAGAAATATGTTATCTTAATTATCGCCAAAAGTGTTTGAAGAATCTCGTCTGGCTGCGTGGATAGCCCCTTGTGACATGGCTGGAGGATGCCATATTTGCCTGTTCAACGTTGGTTTCTGTAAATAACTCCTGTGAATAAACCAACTTCATAGTTTAGTCTTTTTTCGGAAGATGTCTGGCCTGCTGTTCTCGTCTGTCTGCTGAAGCGACAGATAAGAAAAGCAATATAACATCAGCAAGCTTCCAAAGAAGGGAGCATTGTTTGCCATCTGGCACTTTGCATTCCAATTGCTAAACGTCCAGAATGAAAGTTCTGAATGTTGGGACCGATAACTCACCGACAGAGGTGCCTGTTGCAGCGACCGGAGTGAAGTATTGTCCGCGTATGGGAAAAGCAAATTGCTGCGGATGCTGGAAATCTGAAATAAAAACAAAATATGCTGGAAAAACACAGCAAGTCTGGCAGCATCTGTGGAGAGAGAAACAGAGTCAACAGATTTGAAATGTTAATTCATGTCCCCACCCATCCCGCCTTATTCTTACCTTACTGTAGCCCTCATTTTAAATGCACAGGCTGGAATTAAGGAAGTGGTAACAGGGCATTTGTAAATGGAACCATGTTTTTTTAAATAAATTTAGTGTATCCAATTAATTTTTTCCAATTAAGGGGCAATTTAGCGTGGCCAATCTACCTAGCCTGCACATCTCTTATAATCCGTATCTTATAATCTTATAATCGTATCTCTTATAATCCTCTGCAAGACTTTACCCACAACAGATGTGAGGCTCACCGGCCTATAGTTACCGGGGTTATCTCTACTCCCCTTCTTGAACAAAGGGACCACATTTGCTATCCTCCAGTCCTCTGGCACTATTCCTGTAGCCAATGATGTCATAAAAATCAAAGCCAAAGGCTCAGCAATCTCTTCCCTGGCTTCCCAGAGAATCCTAGGATAAATCCCATCAGGCCCCGGGGACTTATCTATTTTCACCTTGTCCAGAATTGCCAACACTTCTTCCCTACGCACCTCAATGCCATCTACTCTAATAGCCTGGGCCTCAGCATTCTCCTCCACAACATTATCTTTTTCCTGAGTGAATACTGACGAAAAGTATTCATTTAGTATCTCGCTTATCTCCTCAGCCTCCACACACAACTTCCCACCACTGTCCTTGACTGGCCCTACTCTTACCCTAGTCATTCTTTTATTCCTGACATACCTATAGAACGCTTTTGGGTTTCCTTGATCCTACCTGCCAAAGACTTCTCATATCCCCTCCTTGCTCGTCTTAGCTCTCTCTTTAGATCCTTCCTCGCTTCCTTGTAACTATCAAGCGCCCCAACTGAAACTTCACGCCTCATCTTCACATAGGCCTCCTTCTTCCTCTTAACAAGAGATTCCACTTCTTTGGTAAACCACGGTTTCCTCGCTCGACCCCTTCCTCCCTGCCTGACTGGTACGTACTTATCAAGAACATGCAATAGCTGTTCCTTGAACAAGCTCCACATATCCAGTGTGCCCAACCCTTGCAGCCTACTTCTCCAACCTACACATCCTAAGTCATGTCTAATGGCATCATAATTGCCCTTCCCCCAGCTATAACTCTTGCCCTGCGGGGTATACTTATCCCTTTCAATCACTAACGTAAAGGTCACCGAATTGTGGTCACTGTTTCCAAAGTGCTCACCTACCTCCAGATCTAACACCTGGCCTGGTTCATTACCCAAAACCAAATCCAATGGATGGAGGTGGCTAGCACGAGGGGACATAGCCTTAAATTGAGGGGTAATAGATATAGGACAGACGTCAGAGGTAGGTTTTTTACGCAAAGAGTGGTGAGGCCGTGGAATGCCCTACCTGCAACAGTAGTGAACTCGCCAACATTGAGGGCATTTAAAAGTTTATTGGATAAGCATATGGATGATAATGGCATAGTGTAGGCTAGATGGCCTTTAGTTTTTGACTTCCCATGTTGGTGCAACATTGTGGGCCGAAGGGCCTGTACTGCGCTGTATCATTCTATGTTCTATGTTCTATCTTTGGGTTGTGGGGGCGAAACCCACGCAAACACGGGGAGAATGTGCAAACTCCACACAGACAGTGACCCAGAGCCGGGATCGAACTTGGGACCTCGGCGCCGTGAGGCTGCAGGGTTAATCCACTGCGCCACCGTGCTGCCCCGATGGAACCATGATTGATAAATAGGAAAGTGAGAAACAGTAGATGGAGTATATTTGAATTTTCAGAAGGCATTCGATAAGATGCCATTGTGGTGAATGTAATTCACACTGTAATATATATTATACCATGTCACTGTAAGCTCGACATACGAGCAGTTGCGTTGCCCTACCACTGGGGGGAGTTGCACTGGGAATGTACAGGAGTTTGTACTTGGGCTCCACCCTTGGCTCCACCAATGGCTCCTCCCCCTAGACTGACGTATAAAGGATGATGCCGAAGAGCCAGCCACCAGTTCATCTGGTGTTCATTGTGTTACAGGCTGGCTCTGTTGTAAGTTGATTAAAACCATTGTTCACATCCTAAAGCACGTGTCTCATGAATTGATGGTCACATCAGCCATATGAAAGGCTAATACACATGAGTAGTGGTCATGGGATTGGGAATAGTATATTGGTATGGATCGGTTAACAGACAGTAAGCAGAGCATAGGAGAAATGAGTTATTCAGGATATCGGGTGGAACTTGGAGTATCATGAGAATCAGCACTTGGGCCTCATCTATTACAATGTTTATCAGTAACTCAGGTGAAGGGACCAAGTGTAATATATCCAGGTTTGCCAGCTAGGTGGGAAAGGAAGTTTTCAGAAGGAGATAAAAAGACTGCAAACGGATTTACACCGGCGAGCGGCATCCTGGCGCAGTGGTTAGCACTGCTGCCTCACAGCACTGAGGATCCAGGTTCGATCCCAGCTGGGGGACACTGTCCATTCTCCCAGTGTCTATATCGGTCTCACCCCCACAACCCAAACATGTGCAGGGTAAGTGGATTGGCCCTTAAATGGAAAGAAAATGAATTGGGTACTTTAAAATTTAAAAAAAGGAATATGAACTGGCTGTGATTGAGCGAGATGATGGCAGATGGAACATAAATTAGGAAAATGTGAAATTATCCATTTGGTTGTAAGAATAGAAAAACATTTTTAAAAAATGCTCAGCTGAATAAGTTGATATTCAGAGGCATTTGGAGTTCCTTGTACACGAATTACAAATGGTTAACTTGGAGCTACATCAATCAAGTGGTTTGCACTGCTGCCTCACAGCGGCAGGGAACTGGGTTTGATTCTGGCCTTGGGTGACTGTCTATGAGGTGTTTTCACTTTCTCCTTGCGTCTGCATGAGTTTCTTCCAGGTGCTCCGGTTTCCTTCTGCAGTCCAAAGATGTGTAGGTTGGGTGGATTGGACATGATCAATGACCGGGGTTACATGGATAGGGCGGGGGAGCGGGCCTAGATAGAGTGCTCTTTTGAAGGATCAGTGCAGGCTTGATGGGCCGAATGTCCTCCTTCTGCACTGAAGGGATTCTATAGATGGTATGCTAACCTTTATTTCAGTGGGGTTGGAGTATAAGAGTAAGGGCAGAATTCTCCCATTTTGAGACTAAGTCCCGCGGTGAGGCAAGGAAATGGTATGTTTCTCGCTGTGGAGGGTACCGGGTGACCATGGGATACAGAGAAGGTTGGAAACCCAGTGCTGAAAGAGGATCAACGACCTAATTCACTCCGCCGGGGTAAACGTAATCTATGGTTGCACAATCCACACAGACTCTGAATTGGTAGGGTCCAAGGACCAGTGCAATGGCATGTCCTGCCTCACAGTCCCACTTCAGTGCCTCCACATTGAGGTGGAATGACCACTGTGCTCCTCCATCATTCAGCAGGCATGGGACACTGCATGGAGTGAGAGTGGGGAGTTTGGGGGAGGTGGGGTTGGAGGGCAGCAGGAGAGTGGGGTCCTGGCACTGAAGGAATGAGCAGCCTCCACACCACCAGCCTGTATGAGCCTTCCCCTTGCATGTGGATGTGCTCAGAGCTCTGAAGGGAGCTAGTTCACAACATCTGCCCAATTCGCAGCAGTGATGTCATGCTACGCAATCAGTGGACTATCTTACAAAGGGGGGAATGAGGAATGATCTAAAATGCAATGATCCAACCCATGCAACCTGTCTCAAATGCTGTCTTTGACTAGGAGAAGCTCTGGTGCAGCCGGAGGGAGTGGGAGAAGATCAGAGGGGATCTGCCAGATACCACAAGCCCCTCACTGCTTGTGAGGAAAGTGCCTCAGAGCTCGCGGGCATCAAGCAAGACAGAACCATCGGTGATGTGGAGTTCGGTCTTCACCGTCTACCTAGTAAGGATGCTGCCATTGAATGGAAACCTGGGGCCAAATATGTCACCACCTCCATCTTGGGGCAGCACAGTAGCATTGTGGTTAGCACAGTTGTTTCGCAGCTCAAGGGTCCCAGGTTCGATTCCTGGCTTGGGTCACTCTCTGTGCGGAGTCTGCACGTTCTCCCCGTGTGTGCGTGGGTTTCCTCCGGGTGCTCCGGTTTCCTCCCACAGTCCAAAGATGTGCAGGTTAGGTGGATTGGCCATGCTAAATTGCCCTTAGTGTTGGGTGGGTTACTGGGTTTGGGCATAGGGTGGAGGTCTGGACCTAAGTTAGGGCGCTCTTTCCAAGAGCCGGCGCAGACCCGATGGGCCGAATGGCCTCCTTCTGCACTGTAAATTCTATGAATTCTCTGATTCTATGATGTTGTCATTTGAATTACTCTTTTGCGCTTGTATGTGTGTCCAGGAAGTGACCATGGCCAGAGGGAGAAGAGAAAGAGGATCCCTTTTCCACCCCTAGAACCAGCCCAAGAAGGAGCCAGGAGGAAGTGGCAGAGGAGAGTAGGATACTATTCAGGGCACCACAGCTATCACTTGCACCCTTCAGCAGCTCAGCTACACACACCATGGTGGGCATCAGTGATAGTTCAGCTCAGGTTGCCAAAACTGCTGGTCACCCCACATACACATGACCATAGCAGAAGGGGGCAAGTTCAGCCAAGCTCTCCAGCTCTCGGAAGACAGCTGGGCAAGAGGCATCTGTGAGGCACCAGTCTGACTATGAGCCTCTGGGCGCAGCCTTGGTGGAGAGTCAGTGAGAGGTTAAGCAACATCGTGCAGATCTGTTGGATGCCATTAACAATCTGGCACATGAGTTGGAGGAGTCCGTCTGCCAGCTCTCTGAAGTGATCCACAGTGCTCTCCATGGGAAGGTGCAGCACCTTCTTTCTCCCCTGTCACCCCCCCCCCCCCCTTCCCCCAGATGCCCTAAGCCCTCCGCACACCCTCCCCACTCCCAGGCTCACCTCATCCTGATGATTTCATCTCACCCCCCCACAGCCTCCCTCTCCCTCCAATATATGGCTCCCCAATCCCAGCTTCACCACCACCCCCCTCCCAATCTGAGACATTCCGCCCCTCAATTACCCCATTCTTCATTGCATACCTACCTGCAGTTGGCGAGGACACTGGCTTTCCAAAGCATGGCGTTGAACTCAGCAAAGACCATGGAAGATTCTGGGAGACGCAGGTGTTCCAAACAGCTTCAATATCATGGAGGTAGAAGCTACTGTATGGGGATAGCCCACCGCCCGAGACCGGCTTCACCTTGACGTCAAATGCATGAAGAGCCACCACAATCTGGTGCGTTGTGTTACTTCAGGGTCTGTCAGCTGCAGGCTACCAGCATCATCCTCTCCTTGGATGCTTGTGATCTGTGCAGGGCTGTATAAAGATAGGTCCCTGACATCTGCACACCATGTTGCTCCAAACGTGTTTCGTACCGGCGTGTTTACCTGCCGGTGTCTCAGAGAATCAGGCGTGGATGAGACATTCCAATCGGGTCTTCATCTGCATCTCATTAACAGGACGTAAGTGAGGTTCATGCCAGCCTTTGGCAGGTTTTCCGACCTACCATAGCAGGCACCAGTGGAAGATCCTACTGTAAATTCACGCTAACGTGAACCCACCATATTTTCTCTTCACGCCTGCCCTTGAATCCAGCAGTGGGGGCGTGGGAGAATTCCACCTGAGGTAACTCTGGCTGAAATAATATAGGGCTTTTGTGAGACCACAGCTGGAATGCTGAGTACAGTTTTGCTGTTCTTACTGAAGAAAGGATCTGCTTCCCAGAATGACGGTGCAGTGAAATTCATCGGATTCACAAGAGGGTTGTCCTGGGAAGAGGGATTGGAATGGGATTATTCTCCGCTCTTTAGAAGAATTTGAAATTACCTCATTGGCCTCATTGTTTGGGGCAGCACGGTAGCACAGTGGTTAGCACAGTTGCTTCACAGCACCAGGGACCCAGGTTCGATTCTTCGCTGGGTCACTGTCTGTGCGGAGTCTGCATGTTCTCCCCGTGTCTGCGTGGGTTTCCTCCGGGTGCTCCGGTTTCCTTCCACAGTCCAAAGACATGCAAGTTAGGTGGATTGGCCATGATAAATTTCCCTTAGTGACCAAAAAGTTTGGGTGTGGTTACTGTGTTACGGGTATAGGGTGGAGGTGTGGGCTTGGGTAGGGTGCTCTTTCCAAGGGCTGGTGCAGACTCAATGGGCCTAATGGCCTCCTTTTGCATTATAAATTCTGTGAAATGGGCAAAACACTTGGAAAGATTGGCAGGCTTGATGTTGCAAGGCTTTGTCCTGGTTGGAGATCTAGAATTGGGGTCATAGTCTTCGGATAAAGGATTGACCAGTTTGGACTAAGAAATTGAGACATTTCTTCACTCAGAGGCTGGTGTACCTTTGAAACTCTCTACCCAAGAAAACTTTGAACACCCAGTCCATAAGTATATACAAGAATGAGGATGGTAGATTCTTGGACACTAAGGGGATAAAGGGATATAAGGACTGGGATAGTGGCGGGGAGGTGTAACTTGGATCCAATTATCTTCTTGAAAGCAGGAGCAGCATTGGTGGGCCATTGAACTACTCTCGCTCCTATTTCTTATGTTCTTCCCACCCAGTCATGATTTATTAGCTTCCTGCAGATTATTTCCAGCTGTGCATTTGAAAGATGCTAAAGATCCCCGAGTGTTTAAGGCAGCATTGTAGCACAGTGGTTAGCACTGTTGTTTCACAGTACCTGCGCGGAGTCTGCACGTTCTCCTGTGACTGTGTGGGTTTCCTCCGTGTGCTCCCGAAAGACGTGCTGTTGGGTGAATTGGACATTCTGAATTCTCCCGTAGTTTGCCACCGTAGTGTAGGGACTGGTGGCTTTTCACAGTAACTTAATTGCAGCATTAATGTAAGCCTACTTGTGACACTGGTAAAGATGATTATTATTAACTGCTTTTTAGCACAAGATACCATCTTGGCAGAGAAGCGAAAGTGAATGCTTGGATTGTCCACCTTGTGACTTCCTGGATTAATTGTACTTTAAAATGGCCTGCTGCTTATTAAAGGAGGCTGTACAACATTTTGGTGGCTAGCGCTTGTTCTGTCTTTTGTTCAGCATCAAGATGGGATTCATTAGCGTTTCACTGTTTCCCTGAGAATGCTTCTTAAGACTGTCATTCATAAAACCATAATTATTTACAGCTGTTACGAAAAGGAGAGGTTTAAACAGCACTAATTTCCCCACTCACTACCCATCCCTCAACATAAAGGCGTTCTGATTTCTTCTTCTCTTTATACTTTGTTTTTTTTGCAACCCAAGCTTCTATTGATAAACTCACAGCAACCCCAAGATAGGATGGACTCAAAGGGTTAGTTCATTTGCACACACTCAAAACATGGAAAAGTGTGTTCACAATGTCATCTCCCCACCCACTCAGACAATAAAGAGAGAGATAGAGAAAAGGTTTTACAGTGCAGAGAGCGCAGAGAAAATAAATATTGATTCATGTGCGTTATAGAGTCCAAAATTAAAAGTTCAATGAAGTATTCCTTCATGGAGGTTGGTGAATTCACTTTTCTAGTGGCATTGACTTCACGTGATAATTGTCATGCAGAAATAAATCAGTCTTCTGGTGATGGCACAGAACTTTCAGCAGGGGAGGGGTGAATAGGCCAGTTGTTGACCTGCTAGTCAGATGTTAAAGCACCAGACCGAACTTTCAGCTCAGCAATACAATATTAATTTGCTCAACAACAAGCCAGAGACCTCCGTCACATGAATCCCACCGCTCCACCATGTCTTCAACAAAGGATATGTATCCTTCATCCGGAATTCAACTGGATCTCAAAGACTGCTAAACATTCCAGTCATGATGAGTTGAAAGGTTATGAGATGTGAATGGCCTTTGCATAGTTCTCTTTGAAGTTGGGCTATGCTGTCCCCAGGTAATCATTAGTAGCTCCTCCAAGATAATGAGGTGACAGTTTCCCCAAAACTGCAGCACAAGTTCAGCCATTTTTAAGATTTTGTATGTATGTTTTATACATATATATTATATATATATTATAGTTTATGAAATATGCAGTGTGAGGTCTTAGTCCATCACACAGCTCCATGTAAATGTTAGTAACTCTATATGAATTTGTACTTTTCCTTCCTCCCAGATCCCTGTTACTTGGACATGTGGCTTTCTATCATAGTTACATCAGTATCAGGTGCACCTGATATGAACCCTTTACTCTACAGCACTTGTCCTATCGTCCTCTCCTAATAGCATCCATCTATGTGCGAGTAAATAAAAGCATTATTGTGAACTTCTGATACTATATAAAGGGAGAATCACCATTTCCTGGTCGCTTGCTGTTAGAGCTGTGAAGAGGATTTCACGACACATTGGGAAAACTTGCTGGAACAGTTTGTCGTAGCTTCACCAACACTATCAATTTATTCCAGAAATTCTCTGATTGTATTTCCTAAAAATAACATCACTGCATAATTTGGCTCTGTCGTCGTACTGGTTTCAGCACAATGGGAGACCAAAGGGGCTGAAAATAATTCCAGATTCACTACTAGCCTCTTCTGGGAAGGCCCATGTGCTTACAATGCTCGGAGGAATGTAGCCTGAGTGCGCCGATTGCACACCAGAAGCCATTTAAGTGTGCAGATCATGAATGCAATTTACCAGCCGTGTTGTGCCCGAATGGTGCGGCGTGGCCAGTAGATGCCGGGAGATCCTTCTTCCGGAATCTACCCGGCTCGCCACACCTTGCAAAATCCAACGTGATCAGCAAGACGTCGCAATCTGAATCTCACCCATTGTTGGATTCAGATCGTGACCTCTCGCAAGATCACATTCGATCTATCGAGGCCCTGGGATCTAACCGCTTCGCCTTGGAGACATCGAGCAAGTGCGGTTCAGTGCTGGTCCCTACGAAAGGCGACCAGATGGAATGGCATTTGAAGGGGATCGGAGGCCCCCAAGTGGTTGTCACCTGGGTACCTTGGCACTGCCACCCTGACAGTGCTGCCTATGTGCCAGCCTGGCACTGCCAAAGTGCCATGTGGCACTGCCGGGGCATTGCCAGGGTGCTAGGCTGGCATTGTTCCTGCGTTGGGGATTGGGCCTGGTGGTAGCCTGCCCTGGGACCTCCTTATCGGTGAGTTGGGGCTTGGGGGGGGGGGGGGGGGGGGGGGGGGGGAAATCGGGAGTTGGGTTGGGGTCGAGAGATTGGAACGCCATTTAGAAATGGTGTCGGATCTCCTCCCACTGAGGGATTCTGGTGAGTGGAGCTCGTCAGTACAGGAAACGAGATTAAGTGCGGCCTTGATGGAGCATTACCCACTTGAGGTCCCAAATTGCACCAAAGTCTCAATGAATGGTGTGGTATCTATCCAGCTCTCAAAACAAAACTAAACACACCCTGTAGCAAACAGCCCAAAGCAAAAGTAAATGCAGACAGACAGCCCAGCTCCACCCACTTTCTGACATCACTGCAGCTCTCTAATAAAGACGCATTTCTTAAAGGTACATCCACTACAGCTATTCTATAAAAACACCCATTTCTTGAAGGTACTCTCACATGACAGCTCCCCCCAAGAAAATAAAATACACCATCAACTTCAAGATGGTTTCATTTTTCACCTTTTCTTTTTCCATTACAAAATATGGACAATTAATATATGTTTTTTTATTAACAAAACACGCAATTATTTAATAATAACATTGTTCATTTTTGTTCTTCTTCCTCCAACTGAAATCCTTCTCGATTGACAGTCTCTTTGGCCAAGCAGGTCTCGGCACAATCCATTCATTTCTCTTTGCCTCAGCATTTCTCTTTAAAGTCAGATACTTTAGTTCAATCTGATCAGAGTCCCTTGTAATTCTCCTACACGCAAACATTGGTAATCTAAGCTTTCAGACAATCAACTGCCTGTTGAAACTCCGTTGTCCACTGAAATTTTCGACATTTCTTCAGCAAGTCCATCAGTGGAGCAACCACGTGACAAGACCTTTGCACAAATGTTCGATCAAATCCACTCATGCCAAGAAATCGCATTATTTCCCTTCGTGTCGAGGATATTGAAAACTCCTCAATGACTTTTGTTTTTACATCCCGGGTGACCATTCGACCCTGTCCGATTGTATGGCCAAGGAAAGTGACTTGGGCTTTTCCAAATTCACTTTTGGCTAGGTTTACCACCAAACCCACCTCCTGAAGTTGATCGAATAACTCCATCAGATGTTTTAAATGCTCTTTCCATGTCTGGCTTAAAATTATCAAATCGTCGATATATACTGCACAATTGGGTATCCCTGAAACATCTTTGTTAGGTAACCGTTGAAATGTGGCTGGGGCGTTTTTCATGCCAAATGGCATAACTTTGAATTGATATATACCATCTGGAGTCACAAAAGCTGAAATCTCCTTTACCCTTTCGGATAAGCGTACCAGCCCGTCACCTTTAAGTAATTCCAGTTTGGAATTAAAAGCTGATTGTCCCACTTTCTCAATTTCTCCAAATATGGGATAGGATAAGAGTCCGTTCTTGTAACTGCATTAACCTTTCTATAGTCCACATACAACCGTTGGGTACCGTCTGGTTTAGGAACCATCGCTATGGGTGAGCTCCATTGGATGCAATCCACTTCAATTATGCCATTTTTAAGCATACTTTCAATCTCTTTATTAGCCAATTTTAAAGGGTAAAGTCTATATGGGTGTTGTTTAATTGAAACAGCACATCTAGATCATGTATAGCCATTTTAGTACTTCGCAATTTATCTCCACAAACCTGCCCATGTGTTATCAATAACTCTTTCAGGTCAGTCCGTTTTCCCTCTGTAAGGTAAGTCAACAATTTATCCCAATTTTTAAGAACATCCCCATTTTCCAATTTAATTTGAGGTATGTCAAATTCAAAGTCATCTGGATTTGGTTCATCACTTTGAGTTGGAATCACTAAAACCACCTCCTTTTTCTCTCCTTCCCTTTCAAAGTACCTTTTAAGCATATTCACATGACACACTCGGTGAGTTTTCCTTCTATCTGGCGTTCTTACCATATAATTCACCTCACTTAATTTCCTTTCAATCTAATAAGGTCCACAAAACCTTGCTTTTAAAGGTTCACCTACCACTGGTAACAATACTAAAACTTTATCTCCACTGGCAAAGTTACGAACTATGGATTTCTTGTCTGCTACCCATTTCATCACATTTTGTGCAACTTTTAAATGTTGTCGAGCCAATTCACCTGCTGTATTTAATCATACCCTAAAATTTGACATGTAATCCAATAATGTAATTTCCGATTTCTCACTCACCAATTTTTCCTTAATCAATTTAAGTGGTTCTCTTACCTCATGAACAAAAATTAGTTCAAAAGGACTGAATTTGGTTGACTCCTTAGGTGCATCCCTAATTGCAAACAGCAGAAATGGAATATCTTAATCCCAATCCTCTGGATAATCTTGACAATAAGCCCTCACCATTGTCTTTCGTGTGTGATGCCATCTTTTTAACGCTCCCCGTGATTCTGGATGGTACACAGTTGATTTAAATTGTTTTATTCCTAAGCTATCCATAACTTCTTTGAATAACCTTGAGGTAAAATTTGATCCTTATTCCGATTGTATTTCTGTGGGTAGTCCATATCTCGTAAAGAAATTAAGTAACTCCTCCACAATCTTTTTAGCTGTAATATTATGTACCGGAATGGCCTCTGGACACCTAGTAGACACATTCATTATAGTCAAAGATATTGATTCCCACTTTTTGTTTTAGGAAGAGGTCCTACACAATCAATTAAGACCCTTGTAAAAGGTTCCTCAAATGCTGAAATGGGTATTAAGAGCACTGGTGTTATCTTTTATCACTGCTTGAGGTTTCCCTGTCACTTGACATGTGTGACATGATCGACAAAATTTAACTACATCTTTATGTAGTCCAGTCCAATAAAAATGTTTTTGTATTTTAGCTTGAGTTTTCCTTATCCCCAAATGACGTCCCAAAGTACCTCATGTGCTCCTGGCAACATCTCCTTTCTATAGTCTTGATGAACTTCTGCCCACTTTTCATCTGCCTGCATATGTAAAGGTCTCCATTTTCTCATCATGACATCATATTTATGGTAGTAACACTCCGGTATACACTCAGATTCCTCTTCGCTGTTGGTTCCTGATTCAGCTGTTTTATTTCTACATCTTTCTGTTATAACTCTGCCAATTTTCCTGAACTAAAACTATCCGCCTCATCCTCCACCAGTTTTTGTTCTTTTTCAACCATCTGATCAAAAATCGTTTCTGATAATTGAACTTCAACTTTAACTTCACTCTTTGATTTCTCCTCTTGTCTTAACCTATGACTTTATGACTTGGTCACTACACAATCCGTAAAAATCCCACGATATTTGTCCTTCAACAATTCAGTTGTCTGATTTTCCACTGGCTTATCAACCACAGTAGGCATCACTCCCACCTGCGATCCAGCTATATCATTACCCAAGATAAACTGTATCCCTGGACAAGATAGTTTTTCTATTACTCCTACTACCACTTCACCGCTCTTCACTGGACTTTCCAACCTTACCTTATATAATTAAACAGTACTCTTCTCACCCTGAATTCCACATATAACCGTTTCTTCTGGCAATATTCTTCCCAAAGTCCATAACTCCTCATCTCTTACCGTTAAAAATTGACTACTTCCCGTATCTCTTAAAATTGTGACTTCTTTACCTGCTCCTCGTGATACACATGCATAAACTTTACCCACATAAGTAAATTCTTTAAAGAGGTCTGGCACCTTCTTATTAATCACCTCTTGATCAGGCTGTGCAATCTTTTGCACCTCCTCTGCTTCACTTGGGCTTTCCTTTCCCACTTTAACAAACCCCACTGTCTGATTCTGTTTTACCACATCAGCCTTCCCAGTGCTTCTCTTCAATCACCAATACTATGACTTTACATGGCCTAGTTTATTACAGTTAAAACATTTGAAACTTTTCATTTCTTTTCCACCCTCCTGGATTTCTTTTTTAATCTGAAGTATACTCTCATTATCTCCCATCAGATCACCTTTACCTCTACCACTTGAGTATTTCTCATGTCCCCAGTTTCTATCCTTCACAAGCTGAAACTGATTTCGGAAACCAAGCTTTGATTTATTAACAAATTCATAATCATCTGCCATTCCTGCTGCTAACCTCACAGTTTTAACCCTCTGCTCTTTCACATGAGTTGTCACTACATCAGGAATTGAATTCTTAAACTCCTACCAAAGTATAATTGCTCTGAGAGCTTCATACGTTTGGTCTATTTTCAATGCCCTTATTCACCTATCAAAATTACTCTGTTTGATCTAGTTGATATGCACCTAAGATGGATTTTTTCACCTCCTCATACGTTCCAGATACCCCCTCGGTAGTGATACAAACACTTCACTAGCCTTACCTACCAGATTTGTTTGAATCAGTAATACCCACATGTCCGGTGGACATTTCATTTGTTTAGCCACCTTCTCAAATAAAATAAAAAAGGCTTCTACCTCCTTCTCATCAAACCTTGGCAGTGATTGGACATATTTAAATAGATCTTTCACACTATGCTCATTACTATCCTTCAACTGTACATTTCCCTTTACATCCGCCAATTTTAACTGACTGTTATGTTTCATAGCCATTTTCTGAAGTTCAAACTCTCTCTCTTTTTCCCTTTCCTCTCTATCTCTTTCTTTTTCTTCTCTATCTCTTTTTCCTCTCAATCTCTTTCTCTCTCTTTTTCTTTTTCCCTGATCTGCATCTCCCTTTCTCTTTCTTTTTGTTCTGCTGGGGCTAGTCTTCCTTTTTCTCTCATTGCATATTCAAGCTGCTTTAATTCTTTTTCATGTTCAAGTCACTTCATCTGCAACTGGATCTTTGCCATTTCCAATGAGCCAGACTCTATCTCAGACAATTTTAAATGCTTACCCACCACCATAATTACATCATCTTTTTGTATTTTTTCAGGTACTATTAACTGCAATGTTTTTGCCAAATCTAAAAACCTGTTTTTAGTCTCTGTCCGTAAGGTACTGCGTGTGACCATCTCTACCCCCAAAAACTTCAGAGCCTCTGAAAGAGCCAATGTCCACAACACACTCCCTACTTAAACTGGAATACCACACCTGAAAAGCAACCACAATATGCTCACCCCTCACTGTCTTTAAGTTCACTAAGCCAATCCAATAGATAGACTTTTATCCTGGAGGAGCCCCCAATTTGTTATGGGCCAGTGTTTGGAGAACCCAAAACTGTATCATGGAGTTCACCTGACTTTTAACTCACCCCACAACTTTTAATAGATTGTTGTTATAGGGAGCACACGGGCACACTCTGCATGTGTGAAGCAACAGAACTCTACAGTCCTTTTAAATTAAAACAATGTTTATTTATGAAAACAGTTAACACTTTATAAACCCACAGTAAACATCTTAACAACTATCTACACCAATACCCCCACAGATACAATATTCTAGAAGTAAACGTCAATATTTCCTTATTAACATCCATAAGACAAAAGATCCTATTGAACACAGAGATCAAGTTTAAATTCACTACTGAGAGCAGTCAGCATTTTGAAATCACCCAATTAATCTTGAGACAGTCTTTAGTTTGCAGAGAGAGATCCTTATACAGCTCCTTGCTTTGCCTGCATCTATCCAGCTCTCAAAACAAAACTGAACACACCCTGTAGCAAACAGTCCAAAGCAAAAGTCAATGAAGACAGACAGCCCAGCTCCACCCACTCTCTGACATCACTGCAGCTATCTAATAAACACCCATTTATTTTTTATTAAATATTTTTATTCCCCTCCTTTTTCACATTTTCTCTCGAATTTACACCCACCAACAATAAACAACAATCAGCAACAGCTATGTCAATCACCATAACAATGATCCCATCCTTCCACCAAACGCCAAACATTAGCCCGCATGTTTACAGAAAAAAATGACAAAAAGGAATCAGGGATTACCCATATTCATCCTTAATACACACAGCCCCCCAAACCCTCCCACCGCCCCCCCCCCCAACCCCAGCTAATGTTCGATGTTATCCAGTTCTTGAAAATGCATAATGAATAATGCCCATGACTTGTCGAACCCCTCTGTCCTTCCCCTCAGTTCAAACCTAACCTTCTCAAGAGTCAGGTATACCAACAGGTCCCCCCGCCACACCAGGGCACAAGGTGGAGAGGCTGCTCTCCATCCCAGCAGGATCCGCCTTCGGGCGATCAATGAGGTGAAGGCTATGATATCTGCCTCCAAACCCGATTCCAACCCTGGCTGGTCCGACACCCCGAATATGGCCTCCCGGGGACCCAGGTCCAGTTTCACATGCACTACCTTGGAAATCACCCTAAAAACCTCCTTCCAGTAATCCTCTAGCTTTGGACAGGACAAAAAACATATGAACGTGATTAGCGCTCCCCCCCCCCCCCCCCCCCCCCCCCACACAATAGCTCCGTACACCGCTGACACTACCCCCTTCTCCAGTCCCCTTGTCGTCAGCACCTCCTCCAGCAATGTGGAGGCCGGCTCCTCCGGGAAGCTCTGTATCTCCTTCCTGGCAAAATCCCGAACCTGCATGTATCTGAACATTTCACCCTGCTCCAGCCTATACTTCGTTTCCAGCTCCCTCAATCCTGCAAACCAACCCCTAAGAAACAAATCTTTTAGCATCTTAATCCCCTTCTCTTCCCATTTCCGAAAACTTCCATCCCACTTCCCTGGCTCAAATCTGTGGTTCCCCTGAATCGGCATTTCCCTTGACCCTTCTCCCAACTCGAAGTGTTGGCCAAACTGCCTCCAGATTTTCAAGGAAGCTATTATTACTGGACTCCCTGAGTATTTCAACGGAGCTATCGGGAGCGGCGCTGTTGCTAGTGCTTTCAGTCCCGACCCCCTGCACAAATTCTCCTCCATTCTGACCCACTGGGAATCAACCCCTCTGACCCAGCTCCGCACCTTCTCCACATTCGCCGCCCAGCAGTAGTACATCAGGTTCGGGAGACCCAAATCCCCTGCCTGCCTTCCTCTTCCTCTGTAGCATCACCTTTCTCACTCTGGCCACCTTCCCTCCCCATATGAACGAGGTAATCCTTCCCTCAATCTCCTTGAAAAAAGCCTTTGGCAGGAAAATTGGTAGGCAATGAAAAATAAACAGAAATCGCGGCAACACATTCATTTTAACCGCCTGTACCTGACCCGCCAGTGACAGAGGGAGACCATCCCACCTTGCCAGATCGGTTTTCACTCTCCCCACCAAACTGGTGATGTTGTATCTGCGAAGCCTCCCCCACTCCCGAGCAACCTGCACCGCCAGATACCTAAAGTGAGTCCCTGCCCTACGGAATGGTAGCCCCCCCACCCCTGCCCCCACCCCCGGCCGAGACACCACAAAATACTCACTCTTGTCCAGGTTCAGCCTGTACCCCGAGAACGACCCAATTACTCGCAGTAGCTCCAATACTCCCCCATCGACCCATACAGGTTCTGACACATACAGCAGCCAGTCATCGGCATATAAGGACACCCTATTCTCTATCCCCTCCCCCCCCCCCCCACCCCACACTATTCCTTTCCATGCTCCCGAACTTCTTAATGCGATGGCCAACATCTCAATCGCGAATGCAAACAGCAGGGGGAACATAGGACATCCCTGCCTCGTCCCACGGTGGAGAGAAAAGTATCTCGAGCTGATATTGTTTGTGCGGACACGCGCCTTTGGCTCCTTATATAATATCTTTACCCAGTTCACAAATCTTGGTCCAATCCCAAACCGCTCCAGAACTGCCATCAGGTACCCCCATTCTACCTGGTTAAACGTCTTCTCGGCGTCCAATGCCACAACCACCTCTGTTTCCTTCCCTTCCGCCGGTGCCATAACGACGTAAAAAACCCTCCTAATGTTCGAAAACAGCTGCCTCCCTTTCACGAACTCTGTCTGATCCTCGTCTATCACCTTTGGGAGGCACGCCTCCAGCCTACCCGCCAGTACCTTCGCCAATACTTTTGCGTCCACATTCAGAAGGCCTATACGACCCACACTCCATTGGATCATTATCTTCTTTTAGTAACAGTGCCCTCTTCCCTATCGCCTCTTCAAACATCCCCACCATCAGGGGTGCCAACGTATCCTTGAATTTTTTATAATATTCCACCTGAAACCCATCCGGCCCTGCCACCTTCCTTGACTGCATCCTCCCAATCGCATCCTTTATCTCCTGCTCCACTATTGCTCCTTCTAACGTAGCTCTGTCCCCCTCCTCTAACCTCGGGGACTCCAACCCATCTAGAAATTCCTGCATCTCACAGTCTCCCCCGGGTGGCTCTGACCTGTACAACCTCTCATAAAACTCCTCAAAAACCTTATTAATCAGCTCCGGAGCCACCACCAACTCCCCTGCCCTATGCCTCACCTGAAGAATTTTCCTTGCCGCTGCCTGCCTCCGGAGCTGACCTGCTAACATACGCCCTGCTTTATCTCGATGTTCATAAACTGCACCCCTTGCTCGTCTCAGTTGGTGCGCCGCCTTCCTGGTGGACAGCCGGTCGAAGCTCGCCTGTAGTTCCTTCCTCTTTTCCAGCATCGCTGGGTCACCATCTTCTGCATAACTCCTATCTACCTCCAACCTCTCATCTGTTACACTCTGCCACTCCAACTTCTCCTTTTTGTCCACCCTGGCCTTAAACAAAATTACTTCACCCCTCACCACCGCCTTTAGAGCCTCCCAGACAACTGCCTTCGACACCTCACCCATACAGTTGAAACCTACATATTCCATTAATTACCTTTTCAATTTTCTCACAGAACACTTGGTTCCCCAAAGGCCCCACATCCAGTTTCCACCCTGGCCTCTGCATTACCCACTTCTCCAGTACCATATCCACCCAATGCAGAGCATGATCTGACACTGCAATTGCCGAGTATTCCAACCCCAGCCAGCAAAGCCTTTCCCACCACAAAAAAGTAAATCTGCGAGTATACCCTATGGACTGCTGAGAAAGACGAGTACTCCCATTCCCCTGGGTGCAGGAACCTCCAAGGGTCCACCCCTCCCATTTCCACCATTAGCCCAGCCAGCGCCTTCATCCCCCCGATGGGACCAGTGAACGCGGCCATGATCTGTCCAACCTTGGCTCCTGCACCAAATTCCAGTCCCCCCCCCCCCCCACAATCAGCTCATGTGTGTCCAAGCTGGGAATGACCCCAAACACCTTCTTCGCGAATCCCACATCATCCCAATTGGGACCGTTTACATTTAATAGCGCCACTAATCTCCCCTCCAGCGCCCCTGTCACAATCACATATCTACCCTCTTGATCTGCCACTACCTTCTCCATCTGGAAGTGTACCCTTTTGCTGACCAACACCCCTACCCCCCGAGCCCTACCATCAAACCCAGATTGAAACACTTGGCTAACCCAGCCCTTTTTAAGTCTCACCTGGTCCTTCACCCTCAAGTGAGTCTCCTGCAGCATTGCTAGATCGGCTTTCAAACTTTTAAGATGCACAAGCACCCTTGACCTCTTGACCGGACCGCCTCGCCCTCTCACGTTCCATGTGACTATCCTTACTGGGGGTCTCTCACCCCCCTCCCCCCCACCTTTCTTATCCACCATCATCATACCACCGGGCCCTGCCCCATAAGCCTGACCCGTCCCTGTCTGTTGTTAACATCGAACCCCTTTCCCCCCTCCCAAGAACATTTCCCCCATTTCCCCCTGAAACAACATCTCCCAGCATCCATCCCTACCCCCTCCCCCACCCCCCCCCCCCCCCCCCCCCCCCCGCCCCACTCACCTCGTAGGCCCATTGAAGCCTGCTATCCAGGCTCCAGCGTCTGCAGCCCTCCTCTCACCTCACCTCCGTTCACTGGCTGACTTTAGTTAGCTAGCGCGGGTGGCTCCCCCCGCCAAGATATATCGTCTCCTTCCACCCAGTCCCAGAGAAAGAAAAAAAGAAAAAAAACAAAACCAACAATCCAACCCATACAATTCACTGACATAACATTTAACAGTCGCAACACAGAACGCCAATCAACCCACCATTAACTTGAACTCTGTAACAATGCAAAGAGAAGTAAATTACAATACACATCAGTAAAAAGAAAGTTGTAGCATTTATACATTTTCCAGCTGCTCAAACATAGTTCACAGTCTCTCTTCCACTTCCGCTCCTCACGTCTGTCCCAAGCCTTCTGCCCTCATGAACGCCTCAGCCGCCTTCGCTGTCTCAAAATAAAAGTCTTTGGCATCATACGTCACCCTCAGCTTCGCCGGGTATACCATACCAAATTGCACCCCCTTCTTGTACAGTGCCGCCTTCACTCGCCCAAACGCCGCTCGTCTTTTTGCCAACTCCACCGTCAAGTCCTGGTAGATCCGAACCGCAGTACCATCCCACAGCACCTCACGCTTCTGCTTGGCTCAGCTTTAATACCTTCTCCTTTGTGCAGAACTTATGGAAGCAGATAATTACTGCTCTTGGCGGCTCATTCACTTTGGGCTTCGGCCTTAATGACTGATGAGCTCGGTCTAGTTCATACCGGGAGGGGTTCTCACCCTCCCCCATCAACTCCACCAACTACATAGCGAAGTATTGTGTTGGCCTTGGGCCCTCTGTCCCTTCGGGCAAGCCCACAATTCTCAAATTGTGCCGCCTCGAGCGGTTCTCCAAGTGCTTGTGCTTTGCTCGGTGTCCTCTGTTGACCTCCACCACCCGCCGCAGCTCGTCCCCCATCGAGGTGACTTGGTCACTGTGTCGTGACATGGTCTCCTCCACTTCCTTCATCTGCTCGCCCAGCTCTCTCACCTCGGCCGATGCCTTTGCCACCGCCACCCTCACCGGGGTGATTGCCTCCACCACCAATGACTTCAATGCGACCACCGTCTCCTTCCTCAAGGCCTCCATGTACCTCGCGAACTGCTTTTCCAGCTCTACCACCTCGGTCATCTTCTCCACCATACGTAGTGTGGCCCCGCCTTGCGGTTCGGCTACCGCCATCCTGTCAGCACTTTTGCTCGTCCTCTCATTCAGCGGCAAACGCGCATTTCCTCCTTTCTTCGACGCTGCTCTTCGCAAACTTTAGCGGCTTATTGTTTTTTTCTTTCATTTCTCTTCTCTCCCCTTCCACCCTCCTGTCCTTCATCAATCTGAATTATTTTCAAAAAAACAATTTTTCTTCCTTCACACATAAAAAAAAGGGGAAAACGAGGAGAAAAAAAACTTTTACCAAACTTCTTTAAAACTTCTTTCTTTTTCCACTACATTCCCCCAGAGCTCCCCTGGGACTGGACTTCAGCCTTCTTTCTTCATCCTAGGTGGGAGCCATCCGATGTGGGACACCCCACCTACATCGTGCCCTGGTCTCGGGCCTGCCGCCTTGGCCTCCTTGCAGCGCTGCCCCCACTGCTCCGAACTCCACGTAGCGCTGGACCCAGCGCCTCAGCCCCCACCGCCCGACACCCGCAAAGGGTTCTTCGTCGGTTTTTAAACCGGCCCCGCTAGCTGCCCGTGACGGCCTCAAAGGCCGACGATAGTCGGGGGGTGAGTGAAGACTCGGGGAAATCGCCGCAAATTGTGGCCACCAGCAGGAGCTCCTCTTACTGTGGCCGCCCTGCTCACCCACGCCACCGGAAGTCCAAAACGGCCATTTCTTAAAGGTACATCGACTACAGCTATTCAATAAAAACACCCATTTCTTAAAGGTACTCTCACATGACGCACCTGAGCTGCCATTTTGGCAGCTACAGTTAATGCTCTTTCTTAATTGCTCACAGATGGACATACATTCAATTGCAGGAGGGACCGTTCGCCAATGTTCTTTAAAGCCACCAGCATTGAACCTTCTGGCTTTTGACTTTCTTTTTCTGCTGCATAGAACATATTACATAGAACATAGAACCTTACAGCGCAGCACAGGCCCTTCGGCCTTCGATGTTGCGCTGACCTGTGAAACCACTCTAAATCCCATCTACACTGTTCCCTTATCATCCATATGTATAGAACATATGTTAGAACATGTGCAGTTAATGGAAGCATTGTAAACTGTGCTGTTAGTGGAGCTCTCACAAGTTGGATTGATGCAAAAACTTTGCAAAGGATTTAGTGGAGTTTGAAGACCTCGGAGCAGAATTGATGCGAAACCTTTGCAAAGGATTGAGTGGAGTTTGAAGACCTCGGAGCAGAATGTTCGCTTTCACTCACATGGGGTACAGCCAGCCGAGAGGAGAAGCTGTCTACAGCGTAAAGAGGATAGGCAGATGGAATCCAAGAAACCATTACTTCAGGGGGGCTGTTCTGTTTGTGAGAGACTTATCAGACTTTGGTCCTGCTGAAAATATGCCCACATCATCGCTGCTCCATAAGGCCCCATTTCTGCTATCACACCGTCGTCTGAGTCCTTAAATAACAAACTCCACCAAAAGACTATTTCATAATGTTATGACACTCTGGGATAGTGCACAGTCAACTCCAGCCCAACTTGTCCTGGAGTCACAAGACAAGTGAAATAACCAATAATTCTTAGAAGAATACTCGAAGTCTTTGGCCTTTGGTGCCCAATAATCTCAGTCACCAGGTTTGTAAATGTAAACACAATTACTTTTTATTAATAACAAGATCTATAATGAGATATGCAGCAAATACAACTAGTTTACTATTGTCTGATTCTTAATTCCCCACTTTGAATTGCCCGCTACCCTCTACACACACACAAGACAGACAAACATAGAGGGGTGGAAAGGGGTAAAAGTTCATAAGTAAAAGAGAAAAAAGTCCTTGTTTGTTGCTTTCAGTATCCTGCTCCTCTTCAAACCTTGCTTGCAGTTTACTGTAGGTTCTTTCCAGTCACTAAAAAACACCCACAGCCTTTCTGGAGAGAGAGAGAGATGGTCTTACCTTTGTCTACAGTCTTTAATGGTTTTCCTATAGATTCTCTGAACCCCCAGGAATACAGCCTTTCTGCAGAAATGCAGAGGAACAAGAGTAGGATGTTGTCTCTTAGCTGCCGGCAGTCAAATTGGGATATAATCCAATCACCACCTGTTACCGGGCAGAGTACAGCATTTTGGGCCCATTCATTGACCACCAACCAATCAATCAAACCAAGTCCCACCCCAACACACCCTTGGGTGCTGACAAGTCTGAAGCCTCCTGCTCAAACCAGTAGAAACCTGTAACTTCTGAATTCCACTGCTTGACTTAAAGATGCATGTCCATTAATCATCCATGGATCAAAAGTAATAATGGCAAAATAAAAGAAAGGGAAAATAAGGAAATAAACAGGAAGGACCTTTACGAGAAGGACCCTTACAATAACAACTTTATTCAACAACCCTTCTTATAATATACACAAAAGCAAACTATTCAACCATATGCATTTCCTTCATGCTGGTCTTGTGCGTGCCTTTGCCTAGCTGTGGATTTTTATGCTGCAGCTTGACTAATAGAAGTCAGCAGCTTTGCACTGGTGGAGACGACAGATGACTTGGAGAAAACCCCTGAGCAGCCTTGAAGCCTGTGGGGCTTGGTTTTGAAATACCCCATCTTGGCATGACCACCCGCAGCTTAGGCTGGCTGAGTGGCATCTTCAGGGGAACTGGCAGAGTGGCACTGTTGCCATAGTCTGAATGCTGTCTTTCTGAAAGAAGATAGCGGTTTCAGGGACCAAAGAGACACCAACACTGTCCAACGCCAACATCTCCGCTATCCTAGCAATCTGCTGGAACATAGGAACGCTGGACTGCCTGAGAGATGCTCCAAGCCTCTTTGAGCACTGTTATCCACACTGCTATGGTGACAGTGGTCCGAACCACTGTGGTATTGAGCTGGGCTTGCATGGCAACATGCCCAGGTCTCATGGTTTCAGTCTGTGCTTCCATCGCAGCACTGAGCTGCTGGCTGATTGCTTCTTGATTGCAACAGGAGCTGAAAGATTGAGTATCGCACGCTGCACCATGGTTGGGTGCTCAAGTGCTGTCATGGGGTTGGTCACCATGTTTACACTGAAAACGGTAGGTCACAAGCTCCACATGAAGCTCTGTGTCTTGTTGGAGTCGGACTCCTCCATGCTCCTGAACAGTGATATGAGTCTCTCATAAAATTTACAGTGCAGAAGGAGGCCATTCGGCCCATTGAGTTCTGCACCGGCTCTTGGAAAGAGCACCCTACCCAAGCCCACACCCGCAGCCTATACCCATATCCCAGTAACCCCACCCAACACTAAGGGCAATTTTGGACACTAAGGACTATTTAGCATGGCCAATCCACCTAACCTGCAAATCTTTGGACGGTGGAAGTAAACTGGAGCAACCGGAGGAAACCCACGCACACATGGGGAGGATGTGCAGATTCGACACAGACAGTGACCCAAGTCGGGAATCGAACGTGGGACCCTGGAGCTGTGAAGCATTTGTGCTAACCACTATGCTACTGTGCTGCCTCTGTGGTAGGCCTGCCAATGCACCAACCAGTTTTGTGTGCATGGCCAACAATCTTCCCCTGTGCACATCCCATTGAATTCCCCACTTTGACTTGCCCCTCACCGAATTTGGTACACACACCTAATTCTTTGCCCCAGGCCTGGCTGACCAACTCAGGTCCAGTCACCCATTACCCGCTGATCCCAACACTATACTACTCTATTGCACCAGCTGGACTGTGGGATGAGAGTGAGGTGGGATTTGAGAAAGTGCATGAGACAAGAATAAAGGAAAGTGAATGAGGATGTTGCACCCTGCCTCACCAAGATCAGTCACTGCCACGCCAATAATACGCACAACCATCTTCTCCAAAGGACATGGGAGATGTGTGTGTGTACCTTCCCACCACCAATTCTCCTCTGCTGCCTCCATGAATGTGCGTCTTGCGCTGAAAAAGAGGGGGAAATATCTATCCTGAGACGAGTGAAGTTATCAATTAATGCCAATCACCAGATTAAACACACTGGGCGGGTTTCTCCGTTTCAGACACAAAGTGCTGATGCCAGGACAGAATCTGTCGACTTCTCTGACAGCAAAATTGATGGCGTTCTCGGAGCAATTCAACAACCGTTAATGAGCGAGCACCAGCACCAGGCAGAACATGATTGACTCTAATGGAAAACGGTGTCAGATTCGCCGGGTTCGGGTTGCCACTCGAGAGGCTGACAAGCAGCAGCCGCATATTAGCCACCCAACTCTCCGCACACACTCATCCCAACCAATAAGGTGGCAGCACAAAAAGTGGCACCCTGGTTTGCAGATGCTGAAATCGAGACCCTGCTGCATGCCGTAGAGGAGAGGTGGGCAAACCTATACCCTGGGGTGGGAAGGAGGTTGCCAGCCGCCGCCATATACTGGGCCTGTGCGCAGGTGGTAGAGGGTGTGAGCGCTATGGGCCGCACCGCTAACATGGTACAGCAGTGCCCAAAAATGTTGCACGGCCTCCTCAGGGCGGCTAGGATGAGTAGGTAGCATGGTGCCCCTGGCACCAACCCCTGTCCCACACACCTGTAACTCTACCCCTCTTACCCCCCACCCAGAGGGCAACCGAACCTCCACCCTGCACCACCTGTCAGCACCCATACTGGCCACCATGGTCATGTGCCCTGGCCACGAAGGCCAACAGCTACCCACCCCCTGTTCTGCATGCATCCGCCCACAATCGCCAGGAGAGGGAAAAGACTGGATGAGGACCACCGGACCTGCAAATGCTCTCTGCAGCAGAGCAGCGGGCATTGGACCTGGTTGGTGGGCTTGGAGTGAGGGCAGTTGCCGGGCAGAGGTCGGTATCGGGCAAGCAAGTGAGACCCCGCTGATTTGCGGTTCCCCATGGCGTGTGTGTCACCACTATCTGGTGGACAGAATACACATGACGCGGCACAGCAGGTGAATGCTGGAACCCCTGAGGGGGTGGACGGTCAGAGGGTGGCCTGACCCCAGGGACCAGCTGCCCTTCAGACTGGTTTCGGGCTTCTGGAAAGGGCGGTCCCATTGATCGTGGAAATGCAGACACAGATCCTGGGACTACATGAGGGGTTGTCAGCAACCATCCAGCGCCTGCAGGTGCAGTTGGAGGAGTCCAACAGCCGGCAGGAGCAGGAGGCGGTGCTGACCATGTATGCCACAAAGGCCAACACCGCACAGGTGGCATCCGCCATGGAGGCCTTGGAGCGAAGGTATCGGCTATGGGTCAAGATGTCCAGGGCCAGGACAGCACGGTGGCACAGTGGTGAGCACTGCTGCCTCACAGTGCCGAGGACCCAGGTTCAATCCCGGTCCTGAGTCACTGACCGTGTGGAGTTTGCACATTCTCCCCGTCTCTGCGTGGGCCTCACCCCCAGAACCCAAAGATGTGCAGGGCAGGTGGATTGGTCTGCTACAATTGCCCCTTAATTGGAAAAAAATAATTGAGTGCTCTAAATTTATTTAAAAAAAAGCTTTGCCCAGGTGATAACTCACACTCCTAACCTGTTTCTCTTAACTTTAGCTATTGTACATTGACATCTTCAGCAGATGGCGTTAATGCATTTTTGTAAAATAAATAATGCTCCTCCCTGTTTTTAATGCCCACATAGAACATCCTAAAAGGTTCATCCCAAAGACTAAGATGGTGTGATTTGGACTATGAATTACTTAAATAGATGACTCACAGCAAAGTGCAAGGCCTGGGGCACTCTGTGCGGACAGTGGCTGAGGCCCAGAACACAGCTGCCCTGTCACAGGCAGCCATGTACCAGGACCATATGGACATTGCAGTGGCGCTCCAGAGCGTGGCCCAGTCACAACGGGTCATGGCTGAGCATGTCACCAGTGATGCCCGGGTGCTGGCTGATGTGGCGCAGACCCAGAAGGTGGTGGCACAGTCACACCATGATGTGGCGCAATCCCAGAGGGAGGTGGTCCACTCCCTCTGTTCCGTGGCTGTGAGCATCGAGGCCATGGTCGGGACTGAAGTGGACTTCCAGGAATGGCATGGCCAGCTGGTGGGGCAGGCCAGGAGTTAGTTCCACTTGCACCCCCCGAGCCATGGAGTAGCCTGGGGGCTATCAAGCACCCTGGGGGAGGAGGAGATGCGGCCAATGTCGGTGACTCCTGCAGGAGAGGTGACAGAACACCACGGTGCCTCGGACAGCCCCGCTCCTCTCCCTGGTGCATCTGATGGGCTGTGGGCTAAATAGCGGGCACCACTCACCTGGGACACCTAAGCAGTAGTCAAGCCCATCCAGGCTTAGTCGTCCCAGAAAACGGCTGTGAAAGGGGACCCAGGTCAGACGGTGGGAACCGCAGCAGGCCGCCTCCACACCTGATGTACTGCCTAGGGTTCCAACTAGGCATAGAGTTAAGGCTTGTAAGGCCAGAAAGATAGACATTTGGCATGGGTGCAGCACATTGGATAGCAATAGGGGCGAGGGCACAAACCTATACATCTGTATATTGACCATTGCACAATAAACACATGTTCAGAACATTTGAACCTGCCTCGGTACACTGTCAGATGGGTGTGAGTGAAGGGCTGGGTTGGACTGAGCGGGCGCCGAGTGCGGAGGGGGGAGATGGGCAGATGTTGGAGGTGGACATGGGCCAGTGACCCCAGTTCAGCCAGCCCTCACTGATCCGGTGTCCCATCCCAATACCTCTCCACCCCATTCCTCCCCCCGCCCCCTTTCCCACACCCCCGCCACTGTCCCCATCTTCGCAGCCCAAATGTTCGGTGGCATATTGTGATGGAATGGCCAGCTCGCATGCAGGGATCACCAGGAGGATGCTGGAAAGTGTTACCCTGAGCAGGAGTCAGACATTATCAAACAGCACGGTAGCATGGTGGTTAGCATAAATGCTTCACAGCTCCAGGGTCCCAGGTTCGATTCCCGGCTGGGTCACTGTCTGTGCGGAGTCTGCACGTCCTCCCCGTGTGTGCGTGGGTTTCCTCCGGGTGCTCCGGTTTCCTCCCACAGTCCAAAGATGTGCGGGTTAGGTGGATTGACCATGCTAAATTGCCCGTAGTGTCCTAAAAAAAAAAGTAAGGTTAAGGGGGGGGTTGTTGGGTTACGGGTATAGGGTGGATACGTGGGTTTGAGTAGGGTGATCATTGCTCGGCACAACATCGAGGGCCGAAGGGCCTGTTCTGTGCTGTACTGTTCTATGTTCTATGTTCTATGTTCTAATACGGAGTTCATCCCAGAGTGGGTCATCGTCACCGTCCATCCCATGGACCATACCCGTTCTTACTGCCAACTCAGGGCATGCAACCCACGTGAGGCAGGTAGGTATCACGGAGGGGTTTGCAAAGGGTGGGGGTGGTGCAGGGGCAGTGTTCATGGGAAGGGGTGGTCGACGAAGGGGTAAATATGGGAGTGATTTGGGATGTCTGTACCAATGGCCAGACCCCTTAGTCGATGAACCTGGAGGTGATTAGAGTTTGCAGTGGGCAGAATAGGGCACATTGTGCAGCCTCCTGTGCCTGCCCAGGCCCATGGCCTGTCCATCCTCATCCTCCCCTGCACTCTCCTCATTGGACAAGGCCTGGCATTCATCCTCCTCCTCCAGTATGCTGCCTCACTGCTGTGCGATGTTGTGCGAGGACGCAGCAGGCCATCACTATGTGGGAGGCTCTCCTCGCGCTAGACTGGAGGGCCCCTCCAGAACGGTCCAGGCACCTGAACCACAACTTGAGGATACTGAAGCATCACTTGATCATGCCCCTGTTACCACATGGGCATTGTTATAACAGGTCTCCATGTCGGTCTGTGGCCTCCGGACAGGCGGCATCAGGCGCGGCCACAGCAGATAACCCCTGTCACTCAAGAACCAACCCCTCACCCAGGGGGACACCTCAAAGAGGCCAGTAACTGCCAAGTGCCCAGGATGAAGGTGCTGTGCACACTGATCGGGTATCAATGACAGACATGTATCTCATGTCACACACCAGGTGTACATTCGAGTGGAAACCCTTTCAGTTTGTGAAGACCAGCCTGAAATGTGCCGATGCTTGTAGGGGACATGCAGGTCAGTGGGATCCCAGGAAGGTCCCCACTCGGCGCCCATGGCATAAACCTTAAGGGTGACCATCATCTTGACAGCCACTAGGAGTGGGTGCCCTCCCTCATACCCCCATGATCTGGCAGATACGTCGCTCTGTCTCCCTGCTCAGCTGGATTCTTCGGCGACATGCGCGTCCCGGCAGTTTCTCGATTGACAGGGTCTTTCAGTGCACACGAGGCCTCCTGCAATGCCCCCTTCCCACCTCCTCCTTGGCCTATAGGACGGCCGGTTCTCCATCCTCACTGACTGCCTCCTGTTCCTCTGGGCAGGCTCCACTGCTGCAGGGTTCCCTTGAGCAGCTCCAGCTCGCACAGCCTCAGTGCATCCCCCAGAGCTGAGGCGGCAAGGATGAAAGCCTCCATTCCAGGTTGGATTCCATTGTCTGTAGGGGGTGAAGACAGACATGTTAGCATGGTGCATAACCCCGTGCCTAACCGGGTCCACCGGGCTACACTTGGCCCCATTCTGCACTGCAGATCCAGCACCTGCATATCCTCCTCCCTCCCCCATTCCTACATCCACCGACATCCACCCCTGGCTGTTACCCCGGCGTTCTGCCCTCCAAAACCCTGGCCCAATTGGAGCCCGGCACTGTGGGGGCATCCGTTCCTGCTGCCAGTGGTACCAGTGGCTGGTGCTACCCATGACAGCGGTACACACCGCAGCCCCCGATCGGCACCATCCTGCGGGGGCTACTGTGGACGCTGCCATTGGGTGGGCCGCGTGATGCTCCGCTGGCTGTGGGGAAATTTGTGGGGTGGAAGGTGGGGGTGGAATGCGGTGCGTGAATGGTTGGGGGGGGGTGAAATGAGGTGATTGTGGGGTGCAGGGTGAGGGCTGAGATGTGGGGGTGGTGGGATGGGGGCACCCATACAGCCAGTGTCACTTTGCACAACATGGAGGACGGTCAGTGGGGTGTGCAGCAAGATGGCTGTCTTGCAGGCCTTGGCAATGGTGGTCCGTACCTGGACACCCCGGTCCCATGGGGAGTCATCCTGATCCCACGGCCCATCCACTGATCACCCCCCCATCTTCCCCCACTGCCCCCCCAACCTTGCCAGCCCTGCCAGTGACAGGACTGGCAACCCACAGGCCTGCCTCTGCATATCCTGCCTCCCTGCTCTCCCTCATCGGCCATGGCGCCTGTTTCCCATTTTTTGAAACCAGTAATTTCCTCCTGTGTAGGTAGAGCATTGCGGAGATCCCAGAGAATACCGTGTCAGGCCCACTAATGATCTACTTTTACTGTACGCATGGAGTAGAATACATTGATGCTGCTGCTGACGCACTGGAGCATGGCATTCTGGCGGGCGCTTGGCTCCAGCCACAATTTTGGCTTCACGATCAATTTTCCGCCTTTCCCGATTTATGTGTCATCCGACGGAGAATCCCGCTCATTATATTCAATGATTAGCAATGAAATTGTCTGAAGCTGGGAACTGGAATATATTAATGAGAATAATCTTAAGAGTGGCAATGAGAATTCTACACATAAATATATTACAATTGCAGTAACATCATCAATTTATTATGTATGACTGTTGGAGTTGTTTAACTTTGATGTTGGAAAATTAATATAATATATCCTGTGTGCAAAATACCCTTGTGGTCTAATAATTATGCTCTTGTAAATTTGCAATAATGAAGTCACGAAGTTACTGTAATACTCTGAATCCTATTGCCCCTTGTGACCTGGCTGGAGAAAGCTGTATGCTCCAAGAATTTTTCATATAAATACATAGAAATATTAATTTAATATGTATCACTGTTGGAATTGTTTCACTTTGATGCGAGAAAATGAATATACTATATCTTGTGTCAGAATTACCTTGTCATCGGCTAATAATTATGCTCTTGCAAATGTGCAATAATAAAGTCACAAAGATACTGTAATACTCTGGAAACTATTTTACGATAGTACAGGTGTTAATAAAATAGACTTCTGCTGTCAGTCGCTAAAATTTCTGTGTTAGAGATGGACACATACTGGTGGAGGATTAGATAGATACGAGTGCTATAGGTTGAACTTATTCCTTCATCAGCTCCTGTCTTTCTTTCATCCCCTGCTTAATTCATGGCCCAGCAGAAAGCTCCGGCAAAATCTCATCTTCAGCTTACTGCAGAGCTTAGTGGAGGTCCTGATCATGATTTGCATTCTGTGCCAAGCTGACTGGAAGTTCACAATTAAGTCTCATCTTTTCCTTGAGTAGAAACCTGGATTCCTTACCGTAAAAAGGCTAGGATAATTGGAGTTTCCCAGACTGAAATCAATTTGTGTTTGTTCGATAGATGTAAGGGGGCGGCAGGGTGGTTAGCACCGCTGCCTCACAGCGCCAGGGACCCCGGTTCAATAGATTGCCGTCTGTCTATGTGGAGTTTGCACATTATCACTGTGGTGGTATGATTAGCATAGCTGCCTGCCATTGGTGCAGAACACCGGCTTACCATTGGCCCTGGTCGGTCATGTGCCTCTCGACCGGTTGGTTGAGACCAGTCATGTGACGGCTCCCCGATTGGTCGAGAGGCTGAGTTAACCCCGCCTCCAGGGCGGGGTATAAATACCCAGTACGCCCGGCGGTCGTCCTTATACTGTAATTGACCGCAGGGCTAACATCTAGCTAATTAAAGCCATACTTTTGTCCAGTAACTCGTCTCGCGTTCAATTGATGGTACATCAATCACTATATCTGTGTGAGTTTCCTCTGGATGTACCGGTTTCCTCCCAAAGGCATGCAGATTAGGTGGATTGGCTACCGTTAAGTTGTGTGCGCGTGGCGAGCTTGATGTAGTGCAATGCTTCTCAAGCTATAATTAGCCACAGAAATAGACGGAAGTCTGTGGAAAGGTAGAGAGAGATAAATATTAGAACAAAACGGAAGAATTGCAGGCAGGATAAGGTCTGTCGAATCTGCTCCACCATTCCGTTCCATCATGGCTGATCTTGGGCTACAACTTCACTTTCCTGCTCAGTCTCCATATTCTTTTGTTCCCTGAGAGACCAACGGCGGAATTCCCCATTCCTGAGACTAAGTGTTGATGCCGGGGCAGGATTCGCGGCATTCTACGACCGCAAAACTGACGCCACACCTTGGCCGATCCAACGACCGTTAAGGGGCGAGCTGTGGCGTCACATAGAACACAATCGATTCCAATGAGAAACATGCAGGATTCGCCGGATTAACGATTGACCCTCAGGAGGCTGACAAGCTGCAGCCACATCTACGCACTCCACTCCCCACACACATCACCCCAGACAACAAGATGGCAGTGAGGAGAGCAGCACCCCGTTTCACGCACATTGAGCTCAAGCTCATGCTGGATGCCGTGGAAGAGAAGTGGGTGACCCGGTACCCCGACCTGGGAAGGTGGCTGCCAGCCGGTGCCGTTCGCCATGCCTGGGCGCAGGTGGCAAAGGCTGTCAGTGCCATGAGCAACACCGTCCAGACCGTCCAGCAGTGCAGTAAATCAGGCAGCCAGAGTGAGTAAACAGCACTGTGCCCCTGGCACCAATCCCCATCCCACACCCCTGTATCCCTACACCCCCCCACCAAGATGGCAGGCGGACCCGCACCCTGCAGCACCTATCCATACCGGCCGCCATGCCCGGGTGCCCTGGCCAAAGAAGCCACCAGCTACCCCCCTGGGCTGCATGCATCAGACTGTCTAACACTGTGTTTTTGTTTCCCCTCCCCCCAGGAGAAGGCTGCTCATAACCCCCGGGAGTGGGAAAAGACTGGAGGGGGACCATGGAACTGCGGTCCCTCAATGCAGCGGAGTGGAATGCACTAGATGTGGTCAGTGGGCCCAAGGAAAGGGCAGTCGTTGGAGTGGAGATGGGCGCCGAGTGAGGAAGTGAGACCCCGCCGATTTGCGGTTCACGGTGACATGTGTGTCAATCCCCCCCCAACACCACCCTCACCCACACACCACCCTCACCCCCACACCACCCTCACCCCCACACAACCCTCACACCACCCTGCGCCCCATACCACCTCCACACCACTCCCACTTCCCCCCACCCCCCCAGCGCTCCCAACCCCTCCCTCCCCCAGCGGCAGTCTAATCATGCGCCTTGTTTTGTATCTTACAGGAGCTGCTGGTGATGGGGCGGGCCTTCTGGTGTTCCCGCTTCCCTGATCCCTGCCGTTCACAGCCAGAGCCCCAGGTCCTGAGCAGTGCTGAGGATACCTACACAGACATGAGCCATAGACCCCAGACCCAGGGCACCCTGGAGTTCGAATCCGAAGATGAAACAGATTTCCCGTCACAGCTGTCTCCAGCACCCCCCATCATCACCCTCACTGGGCAGCACGGTAGCATGGTGGTTAGCATAAATGCTTCACAGCTCCAGGGTCCCAGGTTCGATTCCCGGCTGGGTCGCTGTCTGTGCGGAGTCTGCACGTCCTCCCCGTGTGTGCGTGGGTTTCCTCTGGGTGCTCCGGTTTCCTCCCACAGTCCAAAGATGTGTGGGTTAGGTGGATTGGCCATGATAAAACAAAAAGTAAGGTTAAGGGGGGGGGGGGGGGGTTGTTGGGTTACGGGTATAGAGTGGATACGTGGGTTTGAGTAGGGTGATCATTGCTCGGCACAACATCGAGTGCCGAAGGGCCTGTTCTGTGCTGTACTGTTCTACGTTCTATCACAGAGACACTAATCTCGGTTGGGCACTTTAGTGAAGAGGTTCCTGAAACACCATCTGGTGCGCACCACACACAAGCTGCCCCGGTATAGCAGGTGGAGGAAGGAACTCCCGATGGGGCGGACGGTTAGAGAATGGGCCAACCCCAGGGACTAGCTGCCGTCCGGACAGGATTCGGGCTTCTAGAACGGACAGTCCCAATGATCGAGGAAATGTAATTTCTGAGCCAGGGACTACATGAGGGGTTGTCGGTGAGCATCCAGCACCTGCAGGTGCAGGAAGAGGAGTCCAACCTCGTGCAGAGGCAGGTGGTGGTGCGGCCATTGATGCCACCCAGGCAAACACTGCATGGGTGATGCCCGCCTTGAGGGCAAGGGTTTCTGCTATGAATCAGCATGTTCAAAGGCTGGGGCAATCTGTGCAGGCGCTGGCCGAGGCCCAGGATAGTGCTGCCCTCTCAGAGTCACAGAAGGCCATGGCTGAGGGCGCGGTGGCATTGCCCAGGCGCTGGCCGATGTGTTGAAGACACAGTGGGAGGTGGCCCCTTCCCAGAGGGAGATGGCGCAGTCACTGGCTGATGTGGTACAGACCTAGGTGGTGGCACAGTCACAGCGTGATGTGACGCATTCCCAGAGGGAGATGGTCCACTCCTTGTGCTTCATGGCTGCGAGCATGCAGACCCTGGTCAAGACGGTCAAGACGGCAGCGGGCCTACAGGACTGGCAGCGCCAGGTGGCGGGGGCACCTTAGGAGATATCTCCGCTCGCACCCCCATCCCATGGAGTAGCCCGGGGGCCATCGGGCACCCCGGGGGAGGAAGAGGTGATGGGGCCTCAGCCGGTGACTCCCACAGGGGAGGTGCCGGAACATTGTAGCAGCTCGGACTCCCCCCTCCTGTCCCTCGGCTGGGAGGAGGATATGGGGTGAGATGCAGTGTTCGTGCCCTTGGCCACTCCCCCTCCCTTAGTCTGTGACCTGGAGGGGATCGGAAAGTCCCGTGCGCATTAGCCCTGGCGGACACATTGTGCGACCTCCTGTGCCTACCTGGGCCCCATGTCCTGTCCATCCTCACCCTCCCCCCTCATTGAACGAGGACTGCCGTTCATCCTCCTCCTCCAGCACATCACTCCTCTGCTGCGCGATGCGGTGGAGGATGCAGCAGGCCGCCACGTTGTGGGCGACCCTCTCAGCGTCACACTGGATTGCCCCTATGGAGTGGTCCAGCACCTGAACTACATCTTCAGGATGACGAAGCAACGCTCGTTCATGCTCCCAGTCGCTGCATGGGCACCGTTGTAGCGGCCTCCGCGTCAATCCGGACAGGTGTCATCAGCCAACACCGCACTGGATAACCGCCGTTGCCAGTAGCCAACTCCCCCCAGCCGGGGGTGAGCCTCAAAAATACTGGGAATTGTCGAGTGTGCCAGGATGAAGGCATCGTTCACACCGACCGGGTGTCAGTTGCAGACTGCATGATGAACACATACGTTCATCTAGTGGTACTCTTTTCGGTTGGTGTGGAGTGGCCTGTCATCTGCAGTTGCGAGTAGGGTGACATGCATCCCATTGCTCACCCTTGGACCTTGGGCATGTCGGCGATGGCAGGTAACCCCGCTGCCCGGGAAGCCTGGTGTGCTCGGCCCACATTGAAATGGATGTATTATGTGGACTGGGCATATAGGGCCTCTGTTATAGCACGGATGCACCTGTGCACCAAGCTCTGTGAATTCTTTTTAAAAAAAAATAATTTTTGTTCAATTTTCACAAAATATCAATAACAGAAAATACTAAGAACAGAAAGAACAACCCCGCCCCCATGTATACAAAAAAGAAGAAATAAATTAACGCCCGTCATTAGCAAAGAACAAATATACACGTCCCTTCAGCCCAAAACAAAGAGACGCCTCCCCCCCCCCCCGGTTGCTGCTGCTGCTGGCCTCTTTCTACCGTTCTGCCAGGAAATCTAGGAATGGCTGCCATCTCCTGAAAATCCCCTGCACCGATCCCCTTAGGGCAAATTTCACCCTCTCCAATTTAATGAACCCCGCCATATCGTTGATCCAGGCCTCCACGCTTGGGGGCCTCACATCCTTCCACTGAAGAAGAATCCTCCGCTGGGCTACCAGGGACGCAAAGGCCAGAACACCGGCCTCTTTCGCCTCCTGCACTCCCGGCTCCTCTGCAACCCCAAATATTGCAAGCCCCCAGCCCGGTTTGACCATGGATCCTACCACCCTCGACACCGTCCTTGCTACGCCCTTCCAAAATTCCCCCTGCGCTGGGCATGCCCAGAACATATGGGCATGGTTTGCTGGGCTCACTGAGCACCGAATACACCTGTCCTCGCCCCCAAAGAACCGGCTCATCCTTGTCCCGGTCATGTGAGCCCTATGTAGCACCTTGAACTGTATGAGGCTAAGCCTCGCACAAGAAGAGGAGTTCACCCTTCCTAGGGTGTCCGCCCACATCCCCTCCTCAATCTCCTCACCTAGCTCCTCCTGCCATTTACCCTTCAGCTCCTCCACCAAGGCCTCGTCTACCTCCTGCATCACTTGGTACGTTGCCGAGATCCTCCCCTCTCCAACCCACACCCCCGAGAGCACCCTGCCCTGAACCCCACGCGGCGGCAGCAGAGGGAACTCCGCCACCTGCCGCCTGACAAACGCCCTAACCTGCATGTACCGAACGGGGTTCCCCAGGGGGAGCCCGAACTTCCTCTCCAGCTCACCCAGGCTCGCAAACTTCCCGTCTACAAACAGGTCCCTCAATCTCCTAAAACCTGCCCTGTGCCAACTCAGGAACCCGCCATCAATTCTCCCCGGGACAAACCGGTGGTTGCCCCGTATCGGGGACCCCATCGAGGCCCCCACCTCCCCCTGTGCTATCTCTATTGCCCCCAAATTTTGAGGGTAGCTGCCACCACCGGCCTCGTTGGAGGGAGCGGCAGCGGCGCTGTTACCAGCGCCTCCAGGCTCGTGCCCACACAGTACGCCATCTTCATCCTCTTCCATGCTGCCCCTTCCCCGTCCATTACCCACTTACGCACCATCGCTGCGTTGGCAGCCCAATAATACCCACAGAGGTTGGGCAGCGCCAGCCCACCCCTATCCCTGCCCCGCTCCAAGAACACCCTTCTCACCCTCGGGGTCCCATGCGCCCACACAAACCCCGTAATGCTCCTGTTAACCCGCCTGAAAAAGGCCTTCGGAATAAGGATGGGGAGGCACTGGAACAGGAACAGAAATCTCGGGTGTACCGTCATCTTGACTGATTGCACCCTACCCGCCAGAGAAAGCGGCAACATGTCCCATCTCTTAAACTCCTCCTCCATTTGCTCCACCAGCCTTGTGAGGTTTAGCTTATGAAAGGCCCCCCAGCTCTTGGCCACCTGAACCCCCAAGTACCTGAAGCTCCTCTCCGCCCTTTTTAGTGGGAGCCTACCAATCCCCCACTCCTGGTCCCCCGGGTGTACAACGAACAGCTCGCTCTTCCCCAAGTTGAGCTTGTACCCCGAGAAATCCCCAAATTCCTGGAGAATCCTCATCACCTCCGGCATTCCCCCCACTGGGTCCGCCACATACAACAATAGGTCATTCGCATAAAGCGACACTTGGTGCTCCTCCCCACCCCGCACCAGCCCCCTCCAGTTCCTCGACTCCCTCAGCTCATGGCCAGGGGTTCAATTGCCAGCGCAGAAAGCAGGGGGGACAAGGGACACCACGCCTCGTCCCTCTGTATAACCAAAAATACTCCGACCTCCTCCTATTCGTGGCCACGCTCGCCATCGGGGCCTCATATAACAGCCTCACCCGCCTGACAAACCCCCTCCCCAAACCCGAACCTTTCCAGCACCTCCCACAAGTACCCCCACTCAACCCTATCAAAGGCCTTCTCCGCATCCAACGCCACCACTATCTCCGCCTCCCCTTCTACCGCCGGTATCATTATAACATTCAAGAGCCTCCGTATGTTAGTGTTCAGCTGCCTCCCCTTCACGAACCCCATTTGATCCTCGTGGATAACCTGCGGCCCACAGTCCTCTATTCTCGTGGCTAAAATCTTCGCCAACAGCTTGGCGTCTACATTTAAGAGTGAGATCGGTCTGTATGACCCACACTGCAGGGGATCCTTGTCCCGCTTAAGGATCAAGGAAATCAGCGCCCGAGACATCGTCGGAGGCAGAGCCCCCCTTTCCCTTGCCTCGTTGAAGGTCCTAACCAACAGGTCTGCATACATCTTATAGAATTTGACCGGGAACCCATCCGGCCCCGGCGCCTTCCCCGACTGCATGCTCCCTATCCCTTTGACCAGCTCAACCGGCACCCCCAGTCCCTCCACCTGTCCCTCCTCCACCCTCGGGAATCTCAGCCGGTCCAAAAAGCATCCCCATCCCCCCCTCCTCCTCTGGGGGTTCGGACCGTTACAGTTCCTCATAAAAGTTCCTGAAGACCCCATTAATGTCCACCCCCCTGCACACCACATTTCCTCCCCTATCCTTCACTCCACCAATCTCCCTAGCCGCATCCCGCTTATGGAGCTGGTGCGCCAGCATCCTGCTCGCCTTCTCCCCACATTCATACACCGCTCCCTGTGCCTTCCTCCACTGAGCTTCCGCCTTTCTGGTGGTTAGCAAGTCGAACTCACCCTGGAGACTACGCCGCTCCCCCAGCAATCTCTCCTCCGGAGCCTCCGCGTATCTCCTGTCCACCCTCACCATCTCCCCCACCAGTCTCTCCCTCTCTCTCTCCTCTCTCCTCTCCCTGTGGGCTAGAATGGAGATCAACTCCCCCCTAACCACCACCTTCAGCGCTTCCCAGAACGTCCCCACTCGGACCTCCCAATTATCATTGGCCTCCAGGTACCTCTTGATACATCCTCGAACCCGCCCGCCCACCTCCTCGTCCGGCAGCAGCCCCACCTCTAAGCGCCAAAGCGGGCGCTGGTCTCTCTCCTCCCCCACCTCGAGGTCCACCCAGTGCGGGGTATGGTCAGAAATGGCTATCGCCGAATACTCAGCATCCTCCACCCTCGAAATCAGAGCCCTATTCATAATGAAAAAATCAATCCGGGAATAGGCCTTATGCACATGGGAGAAATATGAAAATTCCTTGGCCCTCGACCTCGCAAACCTCCATGGATACACCCCTCCCATCTGGTCCATAAACCCCCTCAACACCTTAGCCACCGCAGGCTGTCTGCCACCACATTCGACACCTCAAACGACAACCTCTTCCCCACCAGGATCGCCACCCCCCGATTTTTTGCATCCAGCCCTGAATGAAACACTTGGCCTACCCATCCCTTCCTCAATGTAACCTGGTCCGCCACCTTCAGGTGCGCCTCCTGAAGCATAGCCACATCCGCCTTCAGCCCCTCCAGGTGCGCAAACACGCGGACCCGTTTGACCGGCCCATTCAGTCCCCTCACATTCCAGGTTATCAGCCGGATCAGGGGGCTACCTGCCCCCCTCCCCCATCGGCAAGCCATTACCCTTCCTCAGTCCGCTACATGCCCATGCCCCTGCTGAGCCTGTACCCCACGGCGATAGACCCCCATCCCGACCCCCTCTACATGCTCCAGCTCCTTCTCGGCCATTCCAGCAGAAACCCGGTAACTACCCCCCTATCCCCCCCCCCCCCCCCCCAAGCCTCCCTCCCCCCTCCCCCCCCCCCAATCTAGGGCCCCCCCCTAGCTGCGTAACCCTTTCCATTGAACTTCCATAAGTCAGCCGACTCCTGCTGACCCTGGCTGCTGCCGCCACCCCAATGACCCTCCCCAGTGCAACACAACCAACGCCCCCCCCCCCCCCCCCCCCCCCCCCCCCCAGTGCCGGCCCCGCCCACTGCTCCTCCAGCGCGGGAGAGAAGCCCGCGCTTCCAACTCGAGCCCCGCCCCCCTGACCCAACACACGGGAAAAGACGGGCACACGACCCAACAGGACCGCGAACCACTCCCAAACTCTCAACAAGTGAAAAAAAACCAGACGTGCCAAAACGCCCAAGTAAACAGATAACAGTCTCAAAAAAAGCGAAAAAGCAGAATAGCAAAAAGACATCATCAAATAGAACCGGTAAAAGCGAAAGGATACCAAGGAGGACAAAGCCTCCGGGCTGTGTACACCGTTCCCCAGCCCCCAGTCCTCAGTTCAAGTCCAGCTTCTCTGCCTGGACGAAAGCCCAGGCCTCCTCCGGAGAGTCAAAGTAGTGCTGGCGGTCTTTATAAGTGACCCAGAGGCGTGCCGGCTGCAACAGGCCAAACTTGACCCCCTTCTTGTGGAGCACTGCCTTCGTCCGATTAAAACCAGCCCTTCTCTTTGCCACCTCCGCACTCCAGTCCTGGTAGATCCTGATCTCCGCATTCTCCCACTTACTACTCCTCTCCTTCTTCGCCCATCTCAACACACACTCACGGTCGACGAAGTGGTGAAAACAGACCAGCACCACCCGAGGCGGCTCGTTTGGCTTGGGTTTCCTCAGCAGTACCCGATGGGCACACTCCAGCTCCAAGGGTCCCTGGAACGACCCCGCGCCCATTAGCGAGTTCAGCATCATAGTCACATAGGCCCCCAAATACGAACCTTCCAGCCCCTCTGGGAGGCCTAGAATCCGCAGGTTCTTCCGAAGGGCGCGGTTCTCCATCTCCTCCATCCTCGCTGACCACTTCTTGTGGAGCGCCTCGTGCGACTCCACCTTCACTGCTAGGCCCAGGAGTTCATCCTCGCTCTCCGAGGCCTTTTGCCGAAGCTCTCAGATCTCCTCACCCTGAGCCGTCTGGGTTGCCATGAGCTTGTCCAGGGAGGCCTTAAGCGGTTCCAGGATCTCTGCCTTCAGCTCCCTGAAGGAGCGCTGAAGCAGCTCCTGCTGCTCCCGCGCCTACTGCTGCCACACTGCTGATTTCCCGCCCGCCGCCATCTTGCCTTTCCTGCCTCGCACCTTTCTCTGCTCCAAAGCCGATTTTTTAACCGCTCCGCTCCTGGTCCAGGCCATCCACTGGCGGAGAATCTTAGAGGAAGTGTTCCCACACAGGGAAAAGTCCAACCAGTACCTTGGGGCCCTTAAAAGAGACCAAAAGACCGAAAATAGCGAGAGCTACCGAATGTGCGGCTTAGCTCCGCATCACCGCAACCGGAAGTCCCAAGCTCTGTGAATTCTGACAGGTCCCCACACAGCGCCTGGAAGGACCCTGTGGTGTAAACGTTCAGGGCGACCATCACATTGACGGCCATCGGGAACGGGTGTCTTCCCCCATACCCCCACGGTGCAGGCAATGCCACGATCTAGCATATATGGTGCACTGTCCCCCTGCTCGGCCGGAGGCTTTGATGGCATGACTGGTTTGGCAGGTCCTCGAATGTTAGGCGTTGCCGGTACACACAAGGCCTCCTGCGACACCTTCCTTTCACCTCCTCCTTCTTCTCGGCCTGTTGGGCAGCTGCCTCTCCAGCCTGTGTGGCTGCCTCTTGTTCCTCTGGGACAGGCTCCGCTGCTGCAGCTTCCTCCTCCTCTCGCAGCTCCAGCTCGTACTGCCTCAGTGCATCCCCCAGGGCTGCGGCGACGGCCAGGAAGGCCACCATTGGTGGTTGTCTGCAGGAGATGAAAGGCTGACATGTTACCTAGGTGCTTACCCCCGTGCCCAAGCAGGTCCACCGGGCTACACGATGACACCCGTTGGCACTGCGGACTCTGCCCCCGCATGTCCCCTCCCATGCACCACATCCCTGCACTCTATCACTATCACTGGTGGGGGCTGGAATGGAGGGATAGTGGGATGGAGGCACCCATACGGCTGGTGTCTCTCTGTAAAACCGGGGTCCAAGGTGGGGTGGTCAGTGGGGTGCACAGCACGATTGCTGCCTTGTGAGCCATGGCAACGGCGGTCCGTACCTAGACACCGCCATAATCTCGTGGGGGGGTCACTCCGGCCACATGCCCGCCCCTGTCACCCCCCCCCCCCCACCCAGCTCTGGCAGGGCCCCCCGCCTGCACTTCCCTCCAGCCAACCCGCCCAGTGTCAGGACCAGCAGCCCATGGTCGCGCATGTCCTACCTCCTCTCTCTTCCACATCAGCCACGGTGCATGTTTCAAAGCACAAGGGAACCGCGCCCTCGGGTGTTCACCCCAATGGAGGCAGAGAGTCGCGGAGGCCCCAGAGAATACCGGGTCAGGCCTGCTAATGATATGCCAATGGCATCTGCTATATGTGCGGAGCGGAACTCACGTTGAGGCACCAGAGAATTGCCATTTGGTGTGAAACCGGTGTCCGCCACAAAGTCAGCCGATGGAGAATCCTGCCCTAAAAATCTGCAGAAGTATATTCAACGGTGGAACATCCACTACCTGCTGAGGTGGAGAATTCCAAAAAGTCACTGTCCTTCAGGTCAAGAAATTTCTCACCACCTCAGTCCAAAATGATTATTCCTTTGTCCTCAGTCTCCGTGTTCGGGATGCCCCAGCCGGCGAAATAACCTCTTTGTCTATCCTCCAGCCGATACCCAGAGTTAACTAGGTTACGCAGCCCTGAGGGATTAGATGTAGCAGTCTGATTATAATGTGGAGTGTGAAGTGGGCTTAAAACACCTGCAGTTACCCCAATTTTCACTGGAGTACAGCATGCCCAGTTGGAGTTGGCGAGAAATGAGCTGGTTCAGGATGTTCTTTTCGATCCTGACTTGAGAGTGTGCTAAAAACTGGATGGGAGTGAACTCTTTACAGCAGTCATAAACCTTCCACTTACTACTGCTCCTCATCAGAACGGATGTTTTTTAACCTTTACTTTATCATTGACCAGTGCTTTCATGCAATTATAAAAATAACCTTTACTTGTAGATCAGATGAATAATCGCTTTAGAATGACGATAATCACTGTTATGCCGAGGGATTATTCACAGCTGTTAGTGAACATTCTCAAGACAAATGAAATAAAATGCTGGAAGACTTCTTTTTCTGAAAGTTGCTTAAAAGGGCCATTTTTAAAACTTTTTTCCTGTGCCACGTTAAAAATGAATAAACCCGTACCTTTCCCAGTCTCAGCCATTACAAACAGTCTTATATTCCTGGCAGAATGCCTGGACTTCGCAGTATAATTCAGCAGGGTAAAGACCTGTGCATATCTCATTGGTTCTTCGTTTTACGTCAACAGATTGAAAGCACCGGCATATCTCAATGACCTGGCAATGGAAGTGGTAAATGTGGCAGCTGATTGTGGGGAGAAACCACCCCTGGTGTCAGCAGGTGCTTGGTATTTCATTTAATCAGCTTGTAACAAATGACCTTAATTTACAGCTCAAAAAGGCCAATGTCTGAATTCTAAAGCAGTGAATTTTACTGCTTTTTCATCTTCAAATGTCAAGTGATGTATTTTCTCTTCCTGCTAAAACATGTTTCTGCAGCTTTACGTCGATTAAATTTTACACTCTTAATTTTCTGGGGCTTAAATGGACATTGCTTCCTACATTTTCATCAAATTCCTCCCTCAGGGGCAGACGTGGGGCAGTCTAACCTTCGATTTTTGGGTGTGTAGCTATTGCTGGTGTTTCCAGATCTGCCGATTGGAATTGTCCCTTCCCCAGGACGGGATTAGTTATGCCACTTTTTCTCGTCATACCCTGTGGTCCACCACCCTGCCAACTCCGCTCCCCCCTCACCTCACCATGACAACCTGCCAGAAGTAGTACTGTGCTGCTGCTTACAACTCCATTCACGGTGTCCGGAAAAGCTGGCAGCTCTTTCTGTTCTTCATTTATTCATGTGGGTGTCGCTGGCAAGGCCTGCATTTGTTGCCCATCCCACGTCAAACCTGTCCTTGTACTGAGTGGCTTGCTATGCTGTTTCAGAGGGCATATTAACTGTCAAGCAAGTTACTGTGGATGGAGTCACAGACCAGGTAAGGACGGTGGATTTACCTCCCTGGAAAGAAAGGATATTAGTGAACCAGATGGGATTTTAAAATGATTACTGCTAGATTCATGATCACCGTTACTGAGACCAGCTTTATAATTACAGATTTATAAACTGAATTTAAATTTTGCCAGCTGCCATGCTGGGATTTGTACCTACGTCTCCAGAGCATTAGCCTGGGGCTCCTGGATTACTGTTCCAGTGGCACTGGCACTACGTCACCGCCTCCTCATTACCGACTCCTTTTGTCAGAGAATCATAGGATCATTGTCTCCCTCCAGTGGAGAAGGAGGCCATTGGGCCCATCAGGTCTCCACCGACCCCCTGAACGAGCAGCCTACCTCAGCCCAATCCCCTGCCCTATCCCCATACCGAACCTCATATCTTTGGACACCAAGGGGCAATTAAGCATGGCCAATCCATCCACATCTCTAGACCGTGGGAGGAAACCGGAACACCTGGAGGAAACCCATGCAGACACGGGGAGACCATACAAACTCCACACAGCCAGTCACCCAAGGCCGGAATTGAATTGAATTAATTGTCAGTTAATATTTGGATATAAATCTAACATTTGACTATTTTCACTGCTTGTCCCCAAAAAACCTTTTGCCATTCGAGCAAACGAATATTGGTAATGTTGGTGAACAACGGCTTGGTTGAAGTGACATAATTTATCGGAGTGTCATCAAGGTTAAGAGGGATGTGGAGTGGTTTAGGGAGGAAAACCAGAGCGTAAGGCCTAGATGGCTGCCAATGGGTGTAAGCGAAAGAAATTGGGGACGCAGACCAGCGTCGAACAAATGCAGAGTTCCTGGAAGGTTGGCCATCAAATTGACAAATTTTATAAAGATGGTGAGGTGCAAGCTCATGCAGGAATTTGCACACAAGGATGAGAATTTTTTAAATTTGAGGTATTGGTGGACTGCAAAATAATGCAAGCCAGTGCATTTATGAGCGCAGGTTTATGAAGGGTGGAAGATAGGATGCAGGCCGGAATTGCTTTGACATATTAGCGTCTGGAGGTAACAAAATGATTTGTAGTTGCCGGATGCAGACTCTTTAAGGTCTTTTATGGCAAAACAGTTAAACAGCTGAGAAGGAAAGATGGACTAAAATAGGTTGGAAAACACACAGCAGCTACAGGCAGCAAATCCAAAAGGAATTAGGTCAGGTTAACAGCAAAAGACCCAACATAAGGGAAAGGCTCTCCCTTTTTTTATGATCATTGTGGGGGAATCGTAAACTAAAATAACTAAATTTATTGAATGACCTCCCCAAATGGAAGAATTACCAACAAGATTGCACTTTTTTGTAACTCTTACTTTAACATTAATTCAAATCAGCATGAATGATTATCTTTTTTATAAATCTAGAGTACCCAATTATATTTTTCCAATTAAGAAGCAATTTAGCGAGGCTAATCCATCTACCCTGCACATCTTTGGGTTGTGAGGGTGAAACCCACCAGACATGGGGAGAATGTGCAAATTCCACACGGACAGTGACCCAGAGCCGGGATCGAACCTGGAACCTCAGTGCTGTGAGGCAGTGGTGCTATCTATTACGCCACAGTGCTGCCCCGAATCAGCATAAATTAAACGTGAATTAACAGGCTGATGATAAAATAAAAAGGTGAATTTCACTTTAAATGGTTGATACAACAAAGTTATGTTTTGTACAACTGTAAGTACCTGCATCGCTCCCTGCTCACGTGGCACCACATGTAGTTCCAGAATTTTCCAACTCAGCCGCTACATAAAGGGCTGGATTCTCCGTCGGTGGTATCCTCCACTTCACCGGCAGCGCACTCACACCTGTGGATTTCCTGACAGCGTGGGGATGCCCACAATGGGAAACCCATTGGTCGGCTGCCGAGATGGAGGAACCCGCTGCTGGCGGGGGCGCGCCGCATCAGAAAACAGGTGTGACAGGACACAGAATCCCACCCAGAATCTCTCACTTTCCCACACATTTGATTTGTCCCTTGAGCTGCATTCTCCGGTAGATGTATTTTATACTAGGTCCCCATATACTGTTAACACCAACAAGTCGCACGTCCATGATCCCTTGTCATGAACAAGCTTCCCAATGGACTGAGTATTGTCTACAGGATGGATGGAAAACCTTTCAACTTCAACCGGTTGAAATCCAAGAAGAAAACGCCTCAGACATCGCTTGTGGAACTGCAGTACATGGATGACATTGCCATCTCCACATTCAGAAGAAAATCTCCAAGCCATGCTTGACACCTTTGCGGAAGCATACTGAAGAATCGGTCTCAGCCTCAACCTCAAGAAGACTCAAGACCTTTACCAACCTGCCCCAGGGCAAGATCCGGTCTCTCCCTCCATCAAGATAAATGGAGAAACCCTACTAAATGTGGAATGTCTCCAGCTGGAAGCGAAGTATGGGCTGGAGCAGAGGGAAATGTTTAGATACATGCAGGTTGTGCATGTATCAGCCGTTGTGGTTCTCTGCGATCACCGATGAGGAAGTGAACCCCTGTGCGCATGTGCGGAGATGATGCCAGCACGCACTGCCACTCCCGCGCATGAGCCGACTCGTGCCAGCCAGTGGAGGCCCTTCAGCGCCGGTTGGCGTGGCGCCAAGTTCCTATCTCGCCAACCACTCCAGGACGGGCCTAGCACCTGAAGGTACGCAGGATTCTGCACCTTTGGTGCGGCCCGACGCCGGAGTGATTCACGCCACTCCGTCCCGCCGGGACCCCCCGCCCCGCCAGGTACGGGAGAATTTCGCCCAAGATTTTTACTGTTGGTACAGCTTTCAGTTTGAGAGTCTCCAAGTCATATGGACCAGGATTTCTTACTCCCCAAGAAAATTTCAATTGACCTCTTTACAATTGATACCAAGTCTTAAAAATCCCTTTCAAACATTTTCAATAATTACAGGTTCTGCAAAGTACAAAGCGTTCCCACTGTATTGCATTCCAGTCGAAGGTCACCAGACCTTGCAGTTCCTCTTTAATATAAGTTCCAAACATTCTAGGGGCTTCGTCTCAACTTAAATAGTTTTCAGAATGTAATGAGCCATCCGCATAATGGTTAGGACACATATTTTCATGGGAAGTCATGATGGACAGAAGGCCTCAGGGTTCAACAGCCTTAAGCATCATTTCTGCTGCGTTAGTAAAAGCATCAAAATCATAAATGGTAACCTACTGTCCCGTTCAGGTCCCCTTTTTAAACAGCCTGAGGTCAGCGGATTTGAGGAAGTAGGAATAATTTGATGCATTTGTTTTAACCCCCTGAGTGTGTAGTCCAGACATTGTACAGCAGCAGACTTTCAGGAATTTGTTTTTAAAAAAGTAAGAAGTCTTACAACACCAGGCTAAAGTCCAACATGTTTGTTTCAAATACTGGCTTTCGGAGCACGCTCCTTCCTCGGGTGCTCCGAAAGCTTGTGTTTGAAACAAACATGTTGGACTTTAACCTGTTGTTGTAAGACTTCTTACTGCGCTCACCCCAGTCCAACGCCGGCATCTCCACATCTTAAAAAAAAAGATGATGGTTTATTTTTTAAAACACTAAAATGAACGTTCCTCCAGGAGACCATTCACTCCCACAACCAAATTCAAAAAAAGTGGTTGGGACAAAGTTTGAGAATTTTCAAATATCTCTTGTCTGGTGTCATCTGAAAGTCAAGTCTGTAGGCCTTTTCCGAGGTCGTCATTACTTGAAGGGAAGGGTAAGGGATTTCCAACTGCCAGGGTTGAAGAGCTTTGCAGGAATCCTCTTGAAGGGATCAGGTTGGTTTCTGGTAGCTTCTTAGCTGACAGTCAGTTCTTGTATGGGTTGATGTCCAGGTAAACAGTGGTCTGTTGTGTAGTCTGGAGAAAGCACAGTCTTAGGGTGGGTTGGGTGGGAGGGGGGGGGGGGGGGGGCGTTCATGTTATCCTTCAGGTTAGGGTTGTCTGTTTCTCTCTATCTCTCTGAAGACTGTATTTCTTATTTTAAAGGTGCAAGAGGACAAATATGGCAGTTCCAACATGTGACTCCTCACAACTTTTAGTTTCATCATCAAATATGGTGGTGTTCTCCGATGATGAGCCACATCCTGCTTCATTGTTCCTCGATTACTGTCCCATTGATGAAGAGATCAACTCAGACGGGCCAAAAGAGTTATTTTTTTCCTCAAAAGATCCATTGAATTCAGAAATACTTTTTAATGGTTGTGGCGCTAACATTTGCAGACAAAGACGAGAGACATGTACAATCGAGGCTTTATTGCTGTGTGATGCTATTCCTCCGGCTTCAACTGTAGAATAGGATCTGAGTGAGTCACACGCATATTTATACACAAGCTCCCTGTGGGTGGAGCTAGCCGGCAGGGGCTTACCGGAGGAACCTGTATTACAGGTACAGCCATACATCCCCCTACTGCAAGTATGCATATCTACAGTGGTTATCACCACATTCACCCCCTGTAAAAAAATGAGTCCGGCGGGGGTGACGTGTAACTATAATACAAATGATGATATATTTACAAAAGGGTTCAAACAAAGAAAACCAAGAGTCCATCTGGTTAGCAGGTTACAGGTTGAGCCGAATCGGTGGTCGAACGTTACGCTGTGATCAGCGTAGCTGTGGTGGCGACGTCGGCCCAGGCAGTGATGGCAATGATGGTGCAGGTGCTTGCGGTGTTGGTGCTGGCTGCTGGCAGGATGACTCCGAGAGCGAGCCAAAACCTTCCGTGTCCTCCAGTGTGGGCAGAGGGACGAGGGATGGACCAGGTGTGGACGAATACAGGGGTGTCGGGGAAAGAAGGGTGGCGCTGGGGGGGGGAAAGGGGCTTGGGCATGGGATCGGCACCTGAGGGAGCCAGGACCCGGAGTGAGACTGTGTCCTGGCGGCCGTCGGGGAACTCCATGTAGGCATACTGAGGGTTGGCGTGGAGAAGGCGTACTTTGTCCACCAGGGGTTCCGCCTTGAGGTGCCGGACATGCCTACGGAGAAGGACTGGGCCCGGAGTAGTGAGCCAAGTCGGGAGCGACACCCCGGATGTAGACTTCCTAGGGAAGGCAAAAACACGTTTATGGGGTGTACTGTTAGTTGCGGTGCACAGTAGTGACCAAATGGAATGGAGCGCATCAGGGAGGACCTGCTGCCAGCGAGCGGCTGGGAGGTTCCTGGACCATAGGGCCAGCTGGACGGCCTTCCATACCGTCCCGTTCTCCCTCTCTACCTGCCCGTTTCCCTGGGGGTTGTAGCTGGTTGTCCTGCTGGAGGCAATACCCCTGCTGAGCAGGAATTGACGCAGCTCATCGCTCATGAACGAGGATCCCCTGTCACTGTGGATGTAGTCGAGGAAACCGAATAGGGCGAAAATGGAATCCAGGGCCTTGATGACGGTGGCAGACGTCATATCCGGGCATGGGATGGCGAAGGGGAACCTAGAAAATTCATGGACCACTGTTGCACGTTTTACTTGAGTGTAATTCGCGTTTATTGGAGTGTATTAACATGCCTCCGTTTAAAGGCCGTGTGCTTAACACTGCTAGGCTCTGTATGTGTATTTTCAGCTCGGGAGTCGCCAGGTGTCGTATAAACACCTCACAAATATTCCAAGGTCAGGTTCAAAGTAATAAAACTATACACCAATTAGTAAGTTCCAACGATCAATATTTATTATACAAATATAATAAATACGCATGCACACGCTAAAGACTAATACCTATTTCTACTATTAAACGACTAAATACTTATCTAAGTGGAAACCAGCAAGGTCAGGGGACAAGGCCTTTGGTCCTTTCTTAGCTGCACCTTCTGTTCGTTCTTAGAAGAGTACTGTATAAGTTCACGTAGCGAGCGTCGTTTTGGGACTAACTGAACGATGGCTGGTGCTCAACGGCTGGTGATGGAAGGCAGGATCTTAGGACTGGAGTCGAAGTCGAAACAGCAAGCCGGAGCAACAAAACAGCTCAAGCCGGAGCACAAACAGATCAAGCCGGAGCACGAACAGACAGGACCATGTGTGGGGGTCTATCTTTATAGTGGTCCCCAATGTCCGTGCCTTTTCGGGGCGGGCTTTACCCTCCATGCATTGATTGGGTCAATTCTCAATCGATGTCTCACTAATTCCCCAATCTGAGGGTCCCTTCTCAATGGGTGGGGCGGTCTCTAGGGTCTTTTGAGATGGATACTTCTGGTGCCGTTTTGTCTGGGCCTTCACTTAAAGTATCTGTTCAAAACCAAATGTTGCTATTGTGTGTGCCCAGATCTGGATTACCTCATTAATATGCAAAGCGTTTTGCTATTAACACCTTTGGTTGAGATCTTCCAACTGGCCAGAAACTAGTTTTGCTGCGTGCAAAATGCTAATCAGTCTTTGCAGACTGCTTGTCTTGGCTAAACTGCTTTTTTCCCTGCAGTCTTAGCAGTTCTCCATTTTGTTAGCCCAGTGTCCATCTTAGGTGGCTACACCACACTAAGGATGTAGGTGTTGCGGTCGGAGGAGGGGAGGGGCCCTTTGAAGTCCATGCTGAGGCGTTCAAAGGGGCGGGACACTTTCACCAGGCACGTGCGATCTGGCCGGTAGAAGTGCGGCTTGCACTCGGCTCAGACGTGGCAGTCTCTGGTGACTGTCCGCATTTCCTCGACGGAGTAGGGCAGGTTGCGGGTTTTGATTAGATGGTACAAGCGAGTGACCCCCGGATGGCAAAGGCTCTCGTGCAAGGCACGGAGCTGGTTCACTTGTGAGCTGGCACATGTATCTCAGGAGAGGATGTCTGGGGGCTCGTTGAGCTTGCCGGGGTGATACAAGATCTCGTAGTTAAAGGTGGAGAGCTCGATTCTCCACCGCAAGATTTTGTCATTTTTGTCTTGCCCCGCTGCGTGTTGTTGAACATGAAGGCTACCGACCGTTGGTCAGTGAGGAGAGTGAATCTCCTGCCGGCCAGGTAATGCCTCCAGTGCCGCACCGCTTCAACGATTGCCTGGGCCTCCTTTTCAACAGAGGAATGTCGAATTTCGGAGGCGTGGAGGGTGCGTGAAAAGAATGCCACGGGTCCGCCTGCCTGATTCAGCGTGGCGGCAAGGGCGACATATGAAGCGTCGCTTTCTACTTGAAAAGGCAGTGTCTCATCTACTGCGTGCATCCCGGCCTTGGCTATGTCAGATCGAATGCGGGTGAAGGCCTGTTGTGCCTCGGCCGTGAGTGGAAAATGTGTGGACTGGATAAGTGGGCGGGCCTTGTCCGCGTATTGTGGGACCCACTGGGCGTAATTAGAAAAGAACCCCAGGCAGCACTTGAGCGCCTTGGAGCAGTGGGGGAGTGGGGCGCATGCAGTCGGGGTCGGGCCGTAGTAGTCCGTTTTGGACTACGTAGCCGAGGATGGCTAAGCGGTCTATGCGGAATACGCACTTCTCCTTGTTGTACGTGAGATTAAGGAGAGATGCAGTGTGGAGGAATTTAGAAAGGTTGGCGTCATGGTCCTGCTGGTCATGGCTGCAGGTGGTGACATTGTTGAGGTACGGGAAGGTGGCCTGCGGTCCGTACCGGTCAACCATTCAGTCCATTTCTCGTTGAAATACCGAGACACCATTCGTGACGCCGAAGGGAACCCTAAGAAATTGGTACAGCCGACCGTCTGCCTCGAAGGCAGTGTAGGGACGGTCTGATTTACGAATGGGGAGCTGGTGGTAAGCGGATTTCAGGTCAATAGTAGAGAAGACCCGGTACTGAGCAATCTGATTGACCATATCAGATATTCGGGGGAGAGGGTACGCGTCGAGCTGCTTGTATCGGTTGATGGTCTGGCTGTAGTCCATGACCATCCTGTGCTTCTCCCCGGTCTTAACCACGACCACCTGGGCTCTCCAAGGGCTGTTGCTGGCCTCGATGATACCCTCCCGAAGCAGCCGCTGGACTTCGGACCTGATGAAGGCCTTGTCCTGGGTGCTGTACCATCTGCTCCTGGTGGCGACGAGCTTGCAATCTGCGGTCAGGTTGGCAAAGAGGGAGGGAGGCTCGAACTTGAGTGTCGTGAGGCCGCAAACGGTGAGGGGAGGTAGGGGTCCGCCGAATATGAGGGTGAGGCTCTGGAGATTGCATTGGAAATCCAGGCCTAGTAAGAGTGACGCGCAGAGGTTGGGGAGAATGTACAGACGGAAACGGTCAAATTCCACGCCCTGTACAGTAAGTTTAACCAGGCAGAAACCCCGGATCGGACAGAGTGGGAACCGGAGGTGAGAGAGATCTGCCGGTTGTCGGGATGGACCGCAAGGGAATAGCGCCTTACCGTGTCCGGGTGGATGAAGCTCTCGGTTCTCCCGGAGTCGATGAGGCAGGAGGTCACGTGGCCATTGACCAGCACCGATGTGGAAGAGGGTGCCAGGTTGCGAGGACGCGACTGGTCGAGCGTAACGGATGCGAATAGTGGGCGATCGGCAGTCGATTCTGATGTGTCCGACGAGGAGCGGTAGCGACCCGTGTCCCATGGCCCCGTCCCGGGAGGACAAAATGGTGGCGTCTGGAGTACCTTTGTGGGAGAAAATGGAGGCGGCCAAAATGGCAGCGCCCATGGAGCGCACGTTGTGGGGTCAGGACAAGATGGGGGCACCCATGGAACACACATGGCGGTGGGGGATGAAGATGGCGGCGCCCATGGAGCGCATGTGGCGGGGGCGGCGAAAGATGGTGGCGTCCACTGATCGCACGTGGGGTCGGGGGAAGCGGACGGCAGGGCCCATTGTGCGATCGGCTGAGGTGAGGAGGGGAACGGGGGCGCGATAGCGGCAACCGTCCGGGACTGACACACCGCTGCAAAGTGGCCTTTCTTGCCATAAGCTTTGCAGGTCGCGGTGCAGGCCTGGCAGCGTTGTCGGGGTGCTTCTGCTGACCGCAGAAGTAGCTGCGGGGACCCCCAGGTAGCGTGGTGCGGCGAGCAGCGCAGGCTTAGTGCGCGGGGGCGGCTGCTGGGGGGGCCGATTGCGGGGTCCACGAGGGGTAGGACGGGTGGGCCTGGGGGGCCATTTGCGGGGTCCACGAGGGGTAGGACGGGTTGGCCGAGTGGCTAGCGGAGTAAGATTGTGCACTAGGGGAGGCGGCCATCATGGAAAGCGCCAGAGTCTTTGTGGCCACGAGGTTGAGGGCGGCCCCTTCCAGCAGTCGTTGCCGGGTGGGATCCGATGCAATGCCTGTAACAAAGGCATCGCGCATGAGTAAATCAGAGTGTTCTGTACTCTGATAAATCACAGCCAGTGAGGACCCGGTAGTCGCAGTCTCGTACCAGAGGTATAAGGGCCCTCCAGAAGTCCTCAATCGACTCACCCGGCTGCTGGACGCGAGTAGAGAGTTGCTGCCTCACAAACAGGATGTTCGTCGACTGTGCATAGTTCTCCTTGAGCAGTTCCATAGCTGCGGTGTAGTCGGTCGCATCTCGAATTAGCGGAAAGACACTGGAGCTAAGTCTTGAGTACAGGAGTTGTTTTTTTTGAGCCTATGCCGGGGGAGGGTCCGCTGAAGAGATGTAGGCCTCGAAGACTGCAAGCCAGTGAACAAAGTCTTTCCTGCTGTGAGGCGACTGCGGATCCAGCTGCAGACGGTTAGGCTTGATCATGATGTCCATGGTGTACGGAAATCACACAGCAATAAATTGTGGCGCTAACAATTGCAGACAAAGACGAGAGACATGTACAATCGAGGCTTTATTGCTGTGTGATGCTATTCCTCCGGCTTCAACTGTAGAATAGGATCTGAGTGACTCACATGCATATTTATACACAAGCTCCCTGTGGGTGGAGCTAGCCGGCAGGGGCTTACCGGAGGAACCTGTATTACAGGTACAGCCATACATCCCCCTACTGCAAGTACGCATATCTACAGTGGTTATCACCACAATGGTTTTTCATGATATGTGTAATTAACACCTTCTAGATTGGATTGCACCTTTTGTCTTCATGACAACCCCTTCACGGTAGCGGGATCTACCTGTTCCATGAATGTTAATGGCGATTTCAGTAGCTCGCCGGTACAGATGGGCGGAGCGCGGTGGGAGCCGGGCGGTGAAGCCTGTAAAACTTTCCTGTAAAATTCCAGCATGTGAGTCAGTTCCTTGACTAGGTTATGGAATCTGCACAGTAGTATCAGCTGATGTTCAGGTACCATTTTGTGGACTGTAATATCGCGAGGTATAACTGAGGAGGCTCCTTGAATGACAAAGAGGTTTATTGGAAACAATGAGATCTAACTATATACAGGCACTGATATATCAACTATATATCACACAGCTCTTTACTCCATGATTCCCAGGTCCACACTGTCCAGGGCCCTGCACCCAGAGCCCCATGCATTCTCCCCATTGATCAGTGTTCGTGTGCTCCCACGCGATAGGCCCTAAACGGGGTCACGTGGCCTGCGAACGATCACCTATTAAAGGGGCCAAGCTACCTCATGGACACAGTGACTTTTTAAACCAATAATCTGAACAGCTTCTTCGTTCAACATCCACAATGAATAAGGTCTGCACTTTAAATTAGGAGTAGGCTACGCCTTGCATAAAAAACTTATTTTTTACATCACAGATTCTGATAAACATTAGCCGAAACGTTCTGGTCCCAGTCGCTGCGGGAATCGTGGTGAGCAAGACCGATAAAGAAAGGGTCCATTGATCACAGGTAGGAATTTTTGTTCCCGGGATGGGCGAAACTGGAAAAACCCGCCCGTTATTTCCATTAATATTTCTGCTCTTCTTTCAATATCCTCACTTGCATTTTCTTGCTGAGATGCTCAATATTAAAGCTTGTGTCAATCTAATTAGCCATGGCATCCACGGAGGGTGCTGGGTTGCATCTCGTGAATATTAATAAGGCTCGACCAGATAATTAATTATTATTAACCCGTTGCTGTTGTAACCAACAGCTAGCCACATTACAGATGCAAATAATTAAGATTTCAACACGGTAGCACTTTGCATCCTAGTCCTCACATAAATTTGCAGAGGAAATAGAAAACCTTGTCACTTGACCTTTCATCATAGTTATTTGTGTGATCAATCAAGTGTGGGAAAAGCTACTTTGTGCCTGAAAGATGACCTTTAAAATTGTAGCACTCTAATATGACACAGCTCACAGATTGTAATATATGGGATCTCACTTAGCAACCCTTGAGGGGTACAACAACAGACTGGCATTTAATATTTATTCGATGGATCGTGTTACTGTGGTTCAGTGAGATATTTATAAGGCAAATACTGGAACAGCTCAATTCAAAAGCTTGATGTAAAAACACTCAGAGAATTAACTGCATTGCATGGTGTTTTCATTCTCTCTTAGATTAACTGCGCAGGAAAGAATGGAGGCAGGTAGTGTAACCTCTACCGCTCTGCGCAGTATTGTCAGTTCTCGGTTACAATGTCAAAGGGAGAACTGTACATGAGTTCAACATAGATCTGAGCATCCGAGAACAAACTGATTACTCACGTCATTGCCTTGAACAATTCTGCCCTTTGGGCAATTAGTTGTGGCTGCAGAAGAGTCTCAAGTTATAGGTCCAGTTGGCTGGTGGAGGGTTCTTCATAGTGTTCAACTGTTTTTCTCCATTATTTGTTCTTGGGGGTGTGAGTGCCACGAACAAGGCCATCATTTATTGCTCATTCGTCAAGGCCCTTGAGCCGTCTACATCTGTGAAGCTCGCTAGGCCTTTTCTGAGGGAAATTAAAAGTGGAATTTATTGATTTCTGAACTCACCTGTCGGCAAAACCAAGTAAGGATGGCAAATTTCCCCTTCTGAAGGACATTAGTGAACCAGATAGTTTAATCCAGTGGTGTCATGATCAATGAGATGATTCCAGATTAATTAATTGAATCGACATTCTGCCAGCGTCCAACTCATATCACCCAAGCAGTAGTCCAGGTCTCTGGATTACGAGTCCAGTAACATTACCACTATATTTTCATTCTCCCTTGTTCCAACAATAAAGGAAAAATATACCTTTAAAAAGACACCAGTAACATGTTCGTTGACATTGGTGGATGCACTTTAGCCCCCTTCGGTTTAACACCTTGGGCGGGATTCTCCATTTAGCCGCATCAGGGACGGGTTTCTCCAGCCGTCGACAGTGAAATCGCGTTCGGCGATCGGCTGGAGAATCCCTGTTCACGACCGAATCGGGAGCGGCGATGCTTCTGGGATGCTCCACCCCCTCCAAAGCGCCGTACTCGGACAGTACACTGCGCACCGTATCGACGGCTTCAGGACATTGCCTGAGGCCCACCCCCAGGTGCTCTGCCCCCAACCGGCCAAGTTCCCGATGGCATTGGTCGCGTGTGGTCTCATCTGTCGGGAACTCAGCACGGTGGCTGCGGACTCAGTCAAGCGCCGCCACAGTCAGGAGAGGGCTGATCCGCGGGCAGGGGGGACTTTGCCAGGGGCTGGGGGCACTGTTAGGATGTACCAGGGGTGCGTGAGCCGGCCAAAGGGGGGGCACTATTTTGCAGGCCGGGTCCGCGAGCGGCCGTTGCAGGGCCGCCGCCGTGCGCGTGCTCGGTCACGGACCCGGCAATTCTCCGGGTTATATCGGCAGCGAGAGCCGACGGCTCTCCGCTGCCTTCATGCTAGTCCCCAGCCAAATGGAGGATCAGTGTCCGTTGTACGCCATTTTTTCTGTCGTAAAACACCACCTCCAGATCTACCAAAGCTTAGTTCCATCCCCAAGATCTACCAAAGCCCAGGTTTATCCCCAGGATCAACCAAAGCCCAGGTTTATCCCCAAGATCTACCAGAGCCCAGATCCATCCCCAAGATCTGCCAAAGTCCAGGCCCATTCCCAAGATCTACCGAAGTCAAGATCCATCCCCAAGATCTACCAAAGCCTAGTTACATTCCCAAGATCTACCAAAGCCCAGGCCCATTCGCAAGATCTATCAAAGCCTACTTCCATTCCCAATCTACCAGAGACCAGGTCCATTCCCAAGGTCTACCAACGTCCAGGTTTATCCACAAGATTTACCAAAGCCTAGTTATATCCCCAAGATCTACCAGAGCCCAGGTCCAACCTCAAGATCTACCAAAACCCAGGTCCAGCCTCAAGGTCTACCGAAGCCCAGGCCCACCCTCAAGATCTACCAGAGCCCAGGACGATTCCCTTGATCTACCGAATCCCAGGTCCGTTCCCAAGATCTCCCGAAGCCCAGGTCCATTCCAAGATCTACCAAAGCCCAGGTCCATTCCCAATCTACCAGAGCCCAGGGCCATTCCCAAGATCTACCAAAGTCCAGGTTTATCCCCAAGATCTACCGAAGCCCAGTCCACCTTCAAGATCTACCGAACCCAGGTTCACCCTCAAGATCTACCGAAGCCCAGGCCCACCCTCAAGATCTACCGAAGCCCAGGTTCACCCTCAAGATCTACCGAAGCCCAGGTCCACCCTCAAGATCTACCGAAGCCCAGGTTCACCCTCAAGATCTACCGAACCCAGGTTCACCCTCAAGATCTACCGAAGCCCAGGCCCACCCTCAAGATCTACCGAAGCCCAGGTCCACCCTCAAGATCTACCGGATCCCAGGTTCACCCTCAAGATCTACCAAAGCCCAGGTCCACCCTCAAGGTCTACCAGCGCCCAGCTCCATCCCCAAGATCTACCAAAGCCCAGGTCCATTCCCAAGATCTATCGGAGCACAGTTCCCTCCCCAAGATCTACCAAAGCTCAGGTCCATTCTCAAGATCTACCAGAGCTCAGGTCCATTCTCAAGATCTACCAGAGCTCAGGTCCACCCTCAAGATCTACCAGAGCCCAGGTCCACCTCCAAGTGCAGCTAAACTTCATTCCTTTCCGCAATATTGCTTGTCAACAAGGTTCTGAAAAGTCACCGTAATTTCGGAGCAGCCTTGTGTGAGTACAGCCTCATCTCTGTCCATCCTTCACATAAACATCATAGTAAGAAGGGAACGAGCTGCCAGTTTCAAATGTTGAAATTTCCTCCCTTAGGTCTGCACAGTGACCCAGCCTTCATGGATATTCCTAGTCAGGTGGAGCTGGTGCAGTTAACCTTGGTCAAGTGTACTGGCTGACTCAACAGTGATTCCCTCCACAAACTGGGACAAAATTCTTAAAAAGCCTCCTCTGGAAGTGGACCACTAGCAGCAGCTATTTTTCGGCTGATGGGAGTGAGGGTTCCTTTTTTAAAAATAAATTTAGAGTACCCAATAATTTTTCCCAATTCCGGGGCAATTTAGCGTGGCCAATCCACCTACCCTGCACATCTTTGGGTTGTGGGAGTGAGACCCATGCAAACACTGGGAGAATGTGCAAACTCCACATGGATAGTGACCCAGGGCCGGGATTCGAACCCTGGTCCTTGGCGCTGTAGGCAGCAGGGCTAACCACTGTGCCACCGTGCTGCCAGGAGTGACGGTTCCTTAACAGCCCCACCATGGGGTTATTGCTGCAGTTATTTTTATTCACTCAGTAATTAACTTGCAACCTTTGTGTTTCATTTTCCTCTGCAGCCATTAACTTCACCTACACCCTGTGTGCTGTTCTTTGTTTCTTGCAGCCTTTGTCTGTCTTCCTTTGTTCTTTTCAGCAGTTGTTTGCAGATTTTAAACCTTTGTATGTTCCTGGTTTCTCAGTGCCTTCTCTCCTGCCTTTTTAGGTTACATCTTTTTTAATACTCTGACACCATGTTGCAAGTATAAAGGCAACAGTCTCCATTAGGGTGTCTCTGTGAGAGGCTTTTATTGACATAATCTCAAGATGTATGTTTCCAGAAGCAGACATAGTTACAGGGGTTATGGGGAGAAGGCAAGAGAATGGGGATGAGAAAATATCAGCCATGATTGAATGGCGGAGCAGACTCGATGGGCCAAGTGGCCTAATTCTGCTCCTATGTCTTATAGTCTATGGTCTTATGGACTACAGAAAGCCTGAGGTGTCAGTCAGACTGGTTACATTTCAAAACCCAAAAATCATTGGTTCTGAACTCCCCCAACAGTGGAAATAATTTCTTTCTCACTATGCTACCTATTCCCCGTAAAGTGTTGAAAACTTCAACTAAAGCTCTCAGCACGGTGGCACAAGTGGATAGCACTGTGGCTTCACAGTGCCAGGGTCCCAGGTTCAATTCCACGCTGGGTCACTGTCTGTGCGGAGTTTGCACGTTCTCCTTGTGTCTGCGTGGGTTTCCTCTGGGTGCTCCGGTTTCCTCCCACAGTCCAAAGACATGCAGGTTAGGTGGATTGGCCATGATAAATTGCCCTTAGTGACCAAAAAAGGTTAGGAGGGGTTATTGGGTTACGGAGATAGGGTGGAAGTGGGGGCTTAAATAGGTTGGTGCAGACTCGATGGGCCGAATGGCCTCTTTCTGCACTGTATGTATGTTCTTAACTTTTCAAATTCCAGGGAATACAACTTGAGTTTGTGTAATCTCGCCTCAGAATTTAATCATTGAAACCCAGGTATCATTTCTGTAATTCTACACTGAAATGAAATGAAATGAAAATTGCTTATTGTCACGAGTAGGCTTCAAATGAAGTTACTGTGAAAAGCCCCTAGTCGCCACATTCCGGTGCCTGTTCGGGGAGGCTGTTACGGGAATCGAACCGTGCTGCTGGCCTGCTTGGTCTGCTTTCAAAGCCAGCAATTTAGCGTTGTGCTAAACAGCCCCTTCTAAGGTTAATGTATTTTCCCCTAAAGAGTGGTGTCCAGTTCGGCCCATAATATTCCACGTGTGATCAAACCGGGGCTTTGTACAGCTGAAGCATGATTTATATTATTGTTATACTCCAGTCCTCATGGTACACAGGCCAATATTTCCATTTGTATTTTTAATTATTTTCATGTATGCACCTCAAACCTTTGGACTCTAACTTTTCACCATTCTATCCATTTTAGGCCCAAAGTGGTTGGGCTCACATTTGCCAACATTGAAATCCATTTCAAACAGTTTTGACCATTCACTTGATTATTTTATCCCTTTGTGATTTAATCCACATCGCCTACCTTAGTGTCACTGGTAAACTCAGATTTCTATCCCATTATCTGAGACATTGATTAACATGGTGAAGAGTTGAACTTTTTCTGTGTGGAAATGGTGGCGCGGTCTCTGACAGCACTTGTTAACCACCTTCTGATGGTCGATGTCTCCATTTCCACTCAGTGTATTGAATTGCCCCTGACAAACCTGTCAGCGAGCCAGCCCAGACTGCTACCACTCATGCCAAGAGTGATTACTGTTATGGTTTCAAGACACTGTGGCCATCTAAAATGGCCGCCCACAAAGGTCGATGGGAAATTTGGCCAAGTCTGAACACAGACAGGCGGCAACCTGCAAATATACAAAGCTGTATCTCAGACTTATGCAGAAACTAACATGGGAGAAAGGTCATTAAAAGGTCATCCCATGACAATGGGCTCCAGGTAGAAACCGACAAGAAGTGGCAGACTCAGCGGCACCTGCTTTCCTCATTTGGAAGGGCCTACATGCCTCGGACACTAACTGCTATGGCCGACTATGACCCGCCCAGCTATCAAGGTGCCTGCCCCCAATTGGTTGGGATTGATCCATTGGACCTTCACCTGAGACTGCCCAAAAGGGCGCGAAAGCTAGAAGAATAAAAGGTACTGCGCAGGCCACCACTCGCTCTCTCGACTGCAGCACCAACAGCCAACAACAACGGTAAATCCATCACCTGCCAAGAAGAGCACCATCCACACCATCCACAGAGGGACCAGAACAGAGGACACAGACAACCAGAGACAAGAACTCCAGAACTGCCAAACTATCAGATCTCAGATAAGGCCATATCTGCTCTGTACTTGCCAGTGGCCTAGAAGTTAAATTAAGGCCTTTTTTAAGTGTATTAGTTTATAATCCAATGTGTATGAATATATGATTAAGTAATTAACCTTGTGTATGTTAATAAACAATTATTGTACTAAACAACCTGTGTGATCATTTGTCCACTGTATATGGGTTAAACACGCACTGTGGTTTAGATCAAGAAAGGGCAACAACACATCACCATTAAGATGCAGTACCTAAAAAGTGCACTTACAGGAGAGCTTGCTATTTTGGTAAAGCCGTGTGCCTATCAGGGCCGGCTCAAGGCACCGGCAACTCGGGCAGTCGCCCGGGGCGCCATGTGCGAGGGGGCGCCAGAGACTCGGGTCCCGCGCATGCGCAGTTGGGCCGGTGCCAACCAGCGCATGCGCGGTGGCCGCCCTCCCCAGGGCTGCCCCCCCCCGGACCGCCCCCTCGGTCCGCCCCATCGGTCCGCTCCCCCTCTCGGTCCGCTCCCCCCGCCCCCCCCCCTCGGCCCCCCCCCCTCGGGTCCGCCCCCCCCCTCAGGTCCGCCCCCCCGCCCCCCCCTTGGGTCCGCCCCCCCCGCCCCCCCCCCGCGTCCGCCCCCCCCGCCCCGCCCTCGGGTCCGCCCCCCCGCCCCGCCCTCGGGTCCGCCCCGCCCTCGGGTCCGCCCCCCCTCGGGTCCGCCCCCCCCCTCGGGTCCACCCCCCCGCCCCTCCCTCCCTCGGGTCCGCCCCCCCGCCCCTCCCTCGGGTCCGCCCCCCCCGCCCCTCCCGCCCGTCCCTCGGGTCCGCCCCCCCCCAGCCCCTCCCTCGGGTCCGCCCCCTCCGCCCCTCCCTCGGGTCCGCCCCCCGCCCCCCCTCGGCCCCGCCCCCCTCCTTGGCCCCCCCCCTCCTCGCCCCCCCCCACCCCCCTCCCCCCCAAGGGCGCCGAAGTTCAGCTTGCCCGGGGCGCCAGCAACCCTAGGGCCGGCGCTGGTGCCTATGTCTGGTTCACTCTGTTCTGAGTGAAGAGGGCTGAAGGACATGGAATTCAAGGAAACTTGTTGAGATGGATCTGAAACTGCATTAGTAATAGGACACAAAGGGGTGTTGGGAGAAGGCTGTTTGAATAACTGGATGCCTGTGTCCACCACAGGGGTCAGTGCTGAGTCCCTTGTTGTTTGTTATATATATAAATGATATATATGAGAACGTGGGGGGAATGATAAGTATGTTTCAGGTGACACCAAGCTTGGTAGGGTGGTTAACAGTGAAGAAGAGGGTCATGGGTTACAGGGCAATATAGATGGGTTGGTCAGATGGGAAGAGCAGCGGCAGATGTTTTTTACGCCTGATAAATGAAGTCGAAATAGGACAAGGGAGGATGTAATGAATGGCAAGACACTAGGAAGCTCAGAGATTAGGGGTAGTTATTGTCACTGCAGCCTCGATGGGTCCAAGGGCCTTTTCAGCGCTGTATGACTCGATGACTCTATGAGGAAGTCCTCTCTTCTGAAATAAAGAGTCTCTTTGATGGAGTAATGGATGGTGGACAGGAATATTTTAGCTTTGGTACCTCTTCCAGTCTGAAAAGACGCTGACATGAGGAAGTTGAGGGTTTTCACCTTCACAACCACTGGCAGCACCATTATAAGCTGAAGATCTGCTTTCAAGAGATGGCAGATTTGTGTGGTCACCTCCTTTGTGAATCGCAGAAAGAGCGCATATTGTTCTTAGCCTAGATAGAAGTAGAAAAGTGTTCCTAGGCAGATCCTGGGTCAATTAGACCTACTGCTAATTTTCCAAGGATAATAGTTGTGTTGTGGATTCACAGAATCATGGAATCATTAAGTTCAAAAGGCCCATCGAGTCTGCACTAAGACTCTGAAGGAGCACCCTATGCAGGCCCACTCCCCCACCTCAAGCCTGTAACCCCACCTAACCTTTGGACACTAAGGAGCAATTTAGCATGGCCAATCCACCTAATCCGCACACCTTTGGCCTGTGGGAGGAAACCGGAGCACCCGGAGGTCCCAAGCACCCAAGGTCGGAATTGACCCGAGTCCCTGGTGCTGTGAGGCAGCAGTGTTAACCACTGTGACACCGTGCCACCCTATCAGACTATATAAATAGCACACAAACGTTTTGATTGAAAGGCCGCCTCTACAAATGCTTTGGTAATCATGAAGTCACTGTGTAAATTAGAATATTACATATTACTCACAACATGAGAGCACTGCCTGTAGTGTTTTCTAAATATTTTTAAGAAAACCGGTATTTACTAACAGGTATCTATGAGATGAGTGTTCCTGGTTCTCACTGCAGGGTCTGTCTATCCTTGGCATGATGTTTGAAAATTATATTCATAAATATTTCTGTGTAAAAACAATCTTCCTGCTGTTTCAGGGAAATGTAAATGGAACTCCTGAATATGATGCCACAAAACACTCTCAGAAATCTGAAATAATTAAAAATTGAATTTGATTTACAGAGTCTGGCGAAGCAGTGACCCTGCAGATCACTGGGAGACCAGCTGGAGGAGTTCCGAGTCTAGTTTGGCACTTGGTGCATCTCTTTGACTTTTGGCTTTTTCCATTTCATTCCTTGTGGGGCCTATAACCAAGATGTTCAGTTTCTAAGCAGCAGCCGGCAATTGGGAGTTTCAGTCCCCGGAAAGATCTGAGCCCTGACCCCTGAGAAGTAGCTTATGGGGCCCACCAGTCGGGCTTTTAGATTCTTTAAAAAACCCCTTGAAAAGTCTCCACGTACCGCCAGGGATCTGCTGATGCTCTGGAACGTAGAAGATTAGGAGGCATCTTGATTGAAATATAAGATCCTGAGGATTCTGGACAGGGTGAAAATGATGTTTCCTCTTGTGGGGGAATCTAGAACTATTGGTCACTGTTTAAAAATAAGGGTCGTCCATTTAGGATAGAGGTGAGGAGAAATGTTTTATCTCAGAGGGTCATAAGTCTTTGGAACTCTTTCTCAAAGGCAGTGGAAGTAGAATTTGCGATTTAACCAATGCTTTGTGCCCAACACAGATCTCGGCATGCTGGGCAAATAACGGTAAAGGCCAAAAGTTTGGACCACCCACGAGCCAGTTTGCAATCCGCCCAGCCCGCTCTCGATGGCAAGTTCTGGATCTCGCCCAGAAATGGAGAGCATATCATTAACTCTCATTTACATTCAGTTGAATCTCATTCTTGAGATTGAAGTCGAATGAAACGGCCTCCCAGGAATTAGCCAACTCCCCAGTGGGAAGTCATGAGGGTGTTGCTTAACGTTCCTTTTCAAAAACGTGAAGCGGGCACATTGACTTCGGAGGGGAAGTGCAGAGGTGAGTGGCCATTTCCATTTTCCGGCATGCAGCTCAAGGGCACTGGAGCTGCTGGCCCAGTGCCCAGCAAGAAGGAGGAGGACCTCAAAAGAGGGTTGGGCTCTTCTTCGCCCACGGCTGCACATAGTGTGCTTGTGGAGGTGGATCAAGCGGCTCAAAGTGGAGAGGATCTCCAGGAAGATCGCGCATATAGACACTGACATTTGGTTTCTACAAAGATGCAAGAAAGCAGACAAGATCCCGAAAGGGCTACAGATCACAAACCCACTCAAGTCGACCTACAACACAGACTACGCTGAGAGACTCTGCCGTCGCACTTCTCTCACATTCCTCAACCACCTCATACGCCAGCTCTACAGCAGACGCCGCAACCTGGAAACCAAGTGATGAGACCATCAATTCACGCGATGCGTGGTTAGAAGTGAACAGTGGTTTTAATCGTCTTACAACAGAGCCTGCCTGTGACGGGATGAACTCGACATGAACTGTCAGGCAGGCTCACAGCACTGATCTTTATACTTCCAGCTGGGGGAGGAGCCATGGGCAAAGCCAAGGGTGGAGCCCAGTACAAACTCCTCATCTCCACTATGGGCAGTGCCGCACGATTACACACAATCCGGTACAGAGTACAGGCTCAATACATGTGGTACAATACAGTGTGAATTACTGAGGTTTATAATTCACCACACCAAGATAGAGGCCATATTCTCAACTTGCGCTCAGGACGCAGCAGACCAGCTGTGAAACACCACCAAACGGATAAGACAATGATACTATGCCACCTATATGCACACCAAGAATAGGAAGCTTGAGAAACCATCAGCAGCAACCAAGCCACCCCCGGTACCACAGTAGAAAACAAGACAGGGAAATCTATTGTCAACTTGTCGGACTACACTCTTCAACCAGACGAAATCGAAGTCCTCAGCAGAGGGCTCAATTTCTGCACCACCACCAAAATGGACCCCATCAGTCTCGCGGCAGACACGGAGGAATTCATCAGGAGAATGAGGCTCCGGGAATTCTTCCACAGACCCCAAGAGGCCAACAGAGATCCCAAGGAGACGACCAATGAACCGGAACAGCAGACCGAGAGATCTGCGGTGCGGCAACCGAAGTGGAAAGAGTCGAATTGGACCCCTCCGGAAGGCCGCTGCCCTAGACTCGACATGTATGCTCAAGCCGTCAGGAGTCACGTCAATGCCTGATTCATCAGTCGCATTGACAAGGCAGCCCCAAATGTCACCCAAGCACAACGCAACGCCATCCGCGCTCTCAAGACCAACCGCAACATCGTTGAGCAGACAAAGCAGGGGCCACAGTCATACTGAACAGAACGGACTGCTGCAAAGAAGTGTGCCGACAACTCAACAACCAGGAACACTACAGACAGTTACCCGCAGATCCAACCAAGGAACACATCCGCCAACTCAACAGACTGATCAAGACTTTGGATCTAGACCTTCAAAGCACCCTACGTGCTCCCAGCATTGGAGATCTCTACTACCTCCTGAAAATACACAAGGCCAACACATCAGGCCGTCCTATCGTTTCAGGAAATGGGACCCTGTGTGAGAACCTCTCTGGCTACATCGAGGGCATCTTGAAACCCATCGTACAAGGTACGCCCAGCTTCTGTCGCGACACGACGGACTTCCTTCAGAAACTCAGCACCCATGGACCAGTTGAACCAGGAACATTCCTTGTCACAATGGACGTCTCGGCACTCTACACCATGACCCCCCCATGACGACGGCATTGCTGCAACAGCCTCCGTACTCAACACTGACAACTGCCAATTTCCAGACGCAATTCTGCAACTCATCCACGTCATTCTGGAACACAACATCACGTGGGCAGCATGGTAGCATTGTGGATAGCACAATTGCTTCACAGCTCCAGGGTCCCAGGTACGATTCCGGCTTGGGTCACTGTCGGTGCGGAATCTGCACATCCTCCCCGTGTGTGTGTGGGTTTCCTCCGGGTGCTCCAGTTTCCTCCCACAGTCCAAAGATGTGCAGGTTAGGTGGATTGGCCATGATAAATTGCCCTTAGTGTCCAAAATTACCCTTAGTGTTGGGTGGGGTTACTGGGTTATGGGGATAGGGTGGAGGTGTTGACCTTGGGTAGGGTGCTCTTTCCAAGAGCCGGTGCAGACTCGAAGGGCCGAATGGCCTCCTTCTACACTGTAAATTCTATGATAATCTATGACAACGTCTTCATCTTTGACAACAAGTTCTTCATCCAGACACACGGAACAGCCATGGGGACCAAATTCGCACCTCAATACGCCAACATCTTCATGCACATGTTTGAACAAGACCTCCTCACTGCACAGGACCTTCAACCGACATTATACACCAGATACATCGATGACATTTATTTCCTTTGGACCCACGGCGAAGAATCACTGAAACGACTATACGATGACATCAACAAGTTCCATCCCACCATCAGACTCACCATGGACTACTCTCCAAAATCAGTTGCATTCTTGGACACATTCATCTCCATCAAGGATGGTCACCTCAGCACTTCGCTTTACCGCAAGCCCACGGATAACCTCACGATGCTCCACTTCTCCAGCTTCCACCCTAAACACATTAAAGAAGCCATCCCCTATAGCCAAGCCCTCCGTATACACAGGATCAGCATGGTAGCATTGTGGATAGCACAAATGCTTCACAGCTCCAGGGTCCCAGGTTCGATTCCAGCTTGGGTCACTGTCTGTGCGGAGTCTGCACATCCTCCTCGTATGTGCGTGGGTTTCCTCCGGGTGCTCCGGTTTCCTCCCACAGTCCAAAGATGTGCAGGGTAGGTGGATTGGCCATTATAAATTGCCCATAGTGTCCAAAATTGCCTTTAGTGCCCTTAGGGTGGAGGAGTTGACCTTGGGTAGGGGTGCTCTTTTCAAAAGCCGGTGCAGACTCGATGGGCCGAATGGCCTTCTTCTGCACTGTAAATTCTATGATCTGCTCAGATGAGGAGGAACGTAACAGATATCTACAGATGCTGAAAGATGCCCTCATACGAACAGGATATGGCGCTCGACTCATCGATCGACAGTTCCAACGCGCCACAGCAAACAACCGCACCGACATCCTCGGAAGACAAACACGGGACACAACCGACAGAGTAACCTTGATCGTCCAGTACTTTCCCGAAGCGGAGAAACTACGACATCTTCTTCGCAGCCTTCAACACGTCATCGATGAAGATGAACATCTTGCCAAGGTCACCCCCACACCCCCACTACTTGCCTTCAAACAACCGCGCAACCTCAAACAAACCATTGTTTGCAGCAAATTACCCAGTCTTCAGAACAGCGACCACAACACCACACAACCCTGCCATGGCAATCTCTGCAAGACATGCCAGATCATCAATATGGATACCATCATTACACGTGAGAACACAACCCACCAGGTACGCGGTACATACTCCTGCGACTCGGCCAACGTTGTCTACGTCATACGCTGCAGGAAAGGATGTCCCAAAGCGTGGTACATTGGCGAGACCATGCAGACACTGCGACAACGAATTAACGGACATCGCGCGACATTCACCAGGCAGGAATGTTCCCTTCCAGTCGGGGAACACTTCAACAGTCAAGGGCATTCAGCCTCTGATCTCCGGGTAAGCGTTCTCCAAGGCGGCCTTCAGGATGCGCGACAACGCAGAATCACTGAGCAGAAACTTATAGCCAAGTTCCGCACACATGAGTGCGGCCTCAACTGGGACCTGGGATTCATGTCGCATTACATTCATCCCCCACCATCTGGCCTGTGCTTGCGAAATCCTACCAACTGTCCTGCCTTGAGACAATTCACACCTCTTTAACCTGGGGTTACCCCCGTCTCTGGATCTGTAAAGATTTAATCACCCGCTAATGCTCGCATTCTAAGCATTGTCTGGCAACATTGAATTTGTCTATATATATGTTTCTGGAACGTACCTCTTCATTCATCTGAGGAAGGAGCAGTGTTCCGAAAGCTGGTGTTTGAAACAAACCTGTTGGACTTTAACCTGGTGTTGTAAGAATTCTTACTGTGCCCACCCCAATCCAACACTGGCATCTCTACATCATGGCTACCAGTTATAGTGTTAGCCTGAAGAAGTAGCACATACGTTCTGCGTTTTTGGACAATCTCCTATACTCGCATCAATGCATCCAATTTCCCAAAGAGTGGCATGTTGAAAGTATTGCATACCTTTCCCCAGTGGTACGAGCAGACGTGGAGGCATCCACCGATTAGCAGCACTGTCTGCAGCTCCACTCTATCCTTGTCACCGATATTGTGTCCACAGAGGAGCCCACATGAGAGGCAGAAAGAAACTGGGTATTTATTATATAAGTTATAATATACACAGGTCCCATCTAGCTTACACTCAAATTTCATCTTCTCCTCCCTTATTCTTTTTTAGTTGTCCTCTGCTCGCTTTTAAAGGCTTCCCAATCCTCTGGCTACCCTCTAAGCCTAGCCACTTTGTCTGCTTTTTCTTTTGTTTTTATATTGTCCTTGACGTCTCTCATCAGCCATGGATGCCTCGTCCTCCCCTAAGCATGTTTCCTCCTCCTTGGGATGAATTTCTATTGTGCCTCCCAAATAATCCTCCAAAAGCCCTGCCATTGCTGTTCCACTATCTTCCCTGCTAGGTTCCCTTTCCAATCAACTCTGGCCAGCTCATGTCTTTGTAGTTACTCTTATTTAATTGTAATACCATGACATCTGATTCCAGCTTCTCCCTCTCAAACTGCAGGGTAAATTCTATCATATTGTGGTCACTGCTCCCTAAGGGTTCCTTCAGCTTAAGTTCCCTGATCAGGTCTGCCTCATTACACATCACCAAATCCAGAATTGTCTGTTCCCTAGGAGGCTCCGTCACAAGCTGCTCCAAAAAAACATCTTAGACATTCCACAAATACTTTTTTTTGGGATCCACTATCAACCTGATTTTCCCAGTCCACCTGCCTGTTGAAGTCCCCCATGATTGTTGTAAGATTGCCTTTTTTACATGCCTTTTCTATCTCCTGATTTATTTTCTGCCCCACTTCCTGATTACTGCTAGGGGGCCTGTACATTACTCCCATCAGGGTCTTTTTACCTTTGCAGTTCTTCAACTCTACCCACAGAGATTCTATGCCTTCTGATCCTATATCGCTTCTTGCTAAAGATTTAACTTCATTCCTTACAAGCAAAGCAACCCCGCTCCCTTTGCCCATCTGCCTGTCCTTTCGATAGGACACATATCCTTGCATATTTAGATCCCAGCCCTGATCCCCTTGCAGCTACATCTCTGTGATGCCCACAACATCGCACCGGCCAATTTCAACAAGTTTATTTACCTTGTTCCATATACTGCATGCATTTAGGTACAACACCCTCAGTCCTACAATGACCACCTCCCTTCTCATACCTGTCACCTTTTTTGTTCTGCCTGAGGGTGATGATAGTCTCTGATTTTTGTTCTCTATTTCCCCTTCAGTTATTACATTTCTAAGCTAACATTCTGGTGTCCCCCCCCCCCCCCCCCCCCCCCCCGCCCTCCGCCCCCGTCATACCAGTTTAAATCCTCCCGAGTGACTCCAGCAAACTGCCCAGCCAGGACATTGGTGCCCCTTCAGTTTCGATGCAATTCGTCCTTCTTGCACAGGTCCCACCCACCCTGGAAGAGATTCCAATGGTCCAGAAATCTGAAACCTTCTCTCCTACACCACCAGTTTAGCCACGTGTTTAGCTGCACTATCCTCCTATTTCTAGCCTCACTGGCACGTGGCACAGGGAATAATTCTGAGATTAGAACCCAAAGCTCATTCATATAAAACATCACTATCCACACACCGTTACAATGCTTCCTGATATATCGCAAACCAATGTTATTTATGATTCTCTCTCTGGACAAGCATAGCAATGAGGAAAGAGCCTATTTAGCCTGTCTGACTCAGTATCATGTTTGGGCACCAAGCCCATGCTCTAATGAATTAATTCTGGAAGTAGTTATTACAGCTATGATTGTAGATGGAATAATAGTTGTCTGCAATCTGGTAAAACACATTCTAAAAGAAGATATTAATTTGATTCAGTTTCTAACCTTAAATGCTTGCAAAGAGGTTTTTTGATAAACAGAATACATTTGATAAATTTAAGGCCCGTGAGTAGCAGATTGCTCGAATCAATCACAGAAAGGTGGCTTCAGCGTAAAAATAAAAGCTCTAATGGGTTCACTGTTTAAATATATCCAGCTGCTCTTCCTGGTCTTTTTCATTAGTGTTCAGAAGATAGAATGTGGTGTGAGGCTACAATTCATTTCAATCGGCTTCTTTTGTGTAGTCCACGCCATCAACATAGCTTGCGCTGCCTGCATAAACTGGAGTGACTCATTTTTATATACTGGGCTCTTCTGTTCTGCAGGAAGTACTCACTTATAGATCTGTTGTGATATAGCTTGTGTGATTTGCACGCACAAAAATCTGTGAACACTTAATTCAGTGCCTAAGTCAAGTAATGAATCGATATATGCCGAAAGACATTTTGTCTTTAAAAACACCACCATTCACAGCCTGAGACCATTCCAAAGTGCTGAATATGATTGTAACAAAATAGGAACCAAAGTAGATCATTTAATCCCTCGAGCCTGTCCCCCCCCCCCCCAATTCAATACGATTATGGCTGATTATCTGTCTCAATATCGATTACCCACCCTCTCCCCATATTCCTTGATTCCCTGAAAGATGAAAAATACGTCTATCCCAGCCTTAAAATCTACTCAATGATGGAGCACCCATGACCCTCTCGGGTGGAGAATTCCAAAGATTCACAATCTTTTGTTTGAAGAAATTCTTCCTCATATCAGTCCTCAATGCTAACCGTGAGACTATGCCCCCATCTTGTAGACGGCCCCAGTCAGGAGAAACATAGGCCAGGATTTTCCACACCTTCCCTTCCCACTGGGGGTTTTCTGCTGGAAGATTGGCCGCCGACGGAATCTAACGGTCCAGCCAAAGTCAATGGCTATTTGCATAGCTCATCAGCTGCGCCACCAGGGAACTCACCATGGGGGCTCACCTTCAGTGGTACTGGAAAATTCCACCAATACTCATGGGGTTAAAGAGGCTCTTTGGCCCATCGTACCTGTGCCGGCTATCAAATGCTATTTTAATCCCATTTTCCAGCACTTTCGTAGCCTTGTGATGCTATGGCTTTTCAAGTGCCTAAATGCTTCTCAGATACTTTGTCTTAATATTGCTTCTTAAATGTCAGCGTTTACCCGGACAAGCACCTTCAGAATCTTGTACGTTTCCATGAGATCACCTCTCATTCTTCCAAACTCCAAAGAACATGGACCCAATTTAATCAGCCTCTCATCATAGGACAACCCCCTCATCCCAGAAACCAATTATTTTGTTACCTGTGTGGTAGGTAACATGTTCTACTCAAACCTTGGTTAGTGATAAGGTATTCTGAATCTCGATGAAGAAGGTTCAAACTCGTCCAGTAGTAAGAAAAGGTTATTGAGTAACTACAACAATATTTACATGACTTCTTTACTTTAACTTTGAGACTAGTGATAAGGTTAACAAGATTTAACTATGGGAACTATACGTAACTCCACTAGCCATCAGAACTAGTCTGCTGTTGCTTTGATCACAGTGCACCCAAGAGAGAGAGAGAGATGCAATGTGGTTGCCTTTTATACCCCTGTTGGCCCGGCCCTCTAGTGATCATGTGGTGCTACCGATTACACATTAACCCCTTGTGTACATGCACACACAGAGATCACTACACCAATGAAGTGAAGCTTTGCTGTACCATCTTCAGTACAAGTATATTCCATGTTTTGCCAATGTCTGATATCAGGCTCGCTGTTCCATATCTCCCTATTTCTTCTCTCTCTCCTTTGTTGAATAGCATTGTTACATTTGCTAACTACCTCTTGGAAGCATTCTAGAGTCCAGAGATTTCTGGAAAATAATAATCACTACATTCACTCTCCATGCAGCTATCTCCTTTAAAATTCCAGAATGTAGATAATTTACTCCTGGGAATTGTTAACATCTAATCCCTTGAATGTCTCCAATAATTTTCATCTGCTGGTATTAATTACTTAAAGTTATTCACTCTTATTAGCCCCTTGGTCACCGTCTATTTATAGTAGGTGACTTTTGTCTTCTGCTGTGAAGCCATACAAAATATTTGTTCAATGTCTCTACCATTTCCTCATTCCCCATGATAATTTCTCCTTCTGCTTCTTAAGTGGCCTTCATTTACTTTTGCTACTGTAATATTTCACGTTCACCAGTTAGGTAAATAACAATTGCAATGTTTATTTACATACAACTACAATGCAGCTGCTTGCAGTTTTGTAGCTGTGAACCAGGTACCAGGGGTCGAACTGAGACAGAAACCCATGCTTGCGAGGATGATCCCCCACCCTGGTCCCTGATTGGTTACCTGGGTCACATGACTCTCCCAGCAGATCTCCCCTTAAAGGGGACAAACACCACAGGCTGGATTCACCGATTCTGGGGCTATTCACAATGCCGGCATGGGAACAGTGGTGTTTACGCCAGAATAAATGGTGCGAAATGGCTACCAATTCCCCGTTCTGCTGGGGGCTAGCATTCCGGCAGCGTAGAGCACACAGCTTTAGCTGCCGATACGCCCCGGAGAATTACCGGGGCGTAGCCATGCATGCGCATGGTGGCGGCCTGCAGCCGCTGCGGCGTGCTGCATGGCGGAGGCCACTCGCGGATCCAGCCCGCGAAATAGTACCCCCCCTTTGGTCGGCTCGCATGCCGCGGACCACCGCCCCACAGTGCCCACAGCCCCGAATAATGTCCCCCCCCTCCCCGCGGATTTGCCCTCCCCTGACTGTAGCACCGCTGGACTAAGTCTGCAGCCGCCACGCCGAGTTCCCAACAGGCTGGAACCACACGCGACCCACGCTGTCGGGAAATCAGCTGGTCGGGGGCGGAGCATCAGGGGGCGGGCCTCAGGCAATGTCCTGAGGCCATCGATAAATGGCGTGGCGTACTCTCAGAGTATGCTGCTTTGGAGGGGGCAGAGCATCGAGAAAGCGGCTCCGCCCCCGATTTGGTCGGAAACTTCGACTCTCCGGCAGATCGCCGAACTCGATTTCGGCGTTGGGGACCGGAGAACCCAGCCCCACATCCCTCCCTCTCCAGGTTATTTTACACATCGATAATAATTAAGTTACTTAGTCCCCAATAGTTAGAACATTAAACAGATGCAATCAGTCCTTCATAAATTGAGTCTATCGGGCGGTTTCCAATTTCTAGAGGTGCGGTGTAACTCCTTTGTGAGGGTGCTTCCGCTGGGGAGCGTTCTGCAGAAACCACCTTACCCGGCATCTCCTCAGGTACTGACCTCATCCGTTTCTGTTGTAAAGACAGACTTGCCTGTCACAGGCTGGCTCAATAGAATCACTACAGTCAGAAGGAGACCATTTGGCCCATCAGGTCTGCACTGACCTGCTGGAAAAGCACCCTACCTAGGCCCATTCCCTTGCCCTATCCCCGTAACCACACCTAATCTGCACATCTTTGGACATGAAGATGCAATTTTGCATGGCCAATTCACTTAACCTGCACTTCTTTCGACTGTGGGATGAAACCGGAGCACCCAGAAGAAACCCATGCAGGCATGGGGAGAACGTACAAATTCACACGGTCACCCAACTCTGGAATTGCACCTGGGTCCCTGGCACTGTGAGGCAGCAGTGCGAACCACTATGCTTGGTACTTCACTGCCTGAATAGACAACACGTTTCCTGCTGGCAACGTGGTTTAAGGTGGCAGTACTGGCTGCAGGGACAACTCTCAGCCTTATGAATGTTCTACTTTCTTTCGTTCTTCTTTGTACATCCACTTCATAAGTCAAAGCTCCTGTTTTTGATACAACTCCTGGGACCCAACTGAAACCACTTCCAATATTTCTGACATACACGGCTTTCTCCACTGAAAAAGACGTTGATTTGCCAGATTCATGATTTTTCTACTGACGGCACTGACTGGCCTCTACTCTTTCTGACAAATTCGGAAACACCAGGCTTAGTCTGCTTCTAAGATGCCAGCCCATCAAAGCTCTGCTGCCGATATCCCCATTGTACAGCGAGGTGTGGTTCTATAGCCCACAAGGAATCGTGAGATTCTAGTCTCCAGGGTCATGCCTGACTGCCTCTTGAAAGTTTGAACTGCTTGTTCAGCCAGTCTATTGGACGCTGGGTGGTAAAGTGCATTCCTGATGTGTTTGATATCACTTAAGGAGGTGAAACTTTGAAATTCAGCATTCGTGCAGGCTGCCCCATTATCTGACACTGTGACTTCAGGTAGCCCTTGGGTCAAAAGACACTGATGCAATTTTTCAATTGTGGCAGCAGCGTCGTAGGCTTTCACTCAAACACTTCCATCCATTTTGAATATGCACCAACAAGAAGCAAAAACATTGTGCCCAAGAATGGCCCCAATAATCAACATGAACCCATACCCATGGCTGACCCGGCCATTCCCAAGGGTGCAATGGTAATGTAGCAGACAACCTTTGTTGCACTAGACGCTGTTCACAGCACGTCATCAGGCTCTCAGTGTTAGCATCGATGCCAGGCCACCATACATAACTTTTGGAGAGCGTCTTCATCTTAGGTATAACCGGATGGGGAGTGTGCAATTTGGCCAGGAGCAACTCCCTTCCTGGCACAGGGACGACTACCATGGCTTCGTAAAGTATGATGCCATCTTCACAACTTAATTCATCCTTTTGTATATAGTATGGCTTTACCTTTTCAGAAACTGGGGTACTGGATCAACCTCTTAGTGTCCTGTGCCTCACTTTGGACAACAGCAGATCTCTGCTGGTCCAATACTTGATTTTCTGCACTGAAGCTGGCAACATCCAACAAATTGAACACCGTAACAATTTCCTGTGGTTTGAGGGGAGTTGCTACACTCTCTGATAAATGCAGGCGACTAATCACATCCGCATTCGCAGGCCAGTGCTTGAATATATATTTGTAGGTGGACAGAATGAAAGCCCAATGTGGAATTCTTGCTGATGCGATTGGCGGAATATTATTATCTTCTTTAAAAAGAACCAAGAGTGGTTTATAGTCTGGAACAAGTGTAAAATGCCTCCCACATACATTATGATGGAACTTCCTTACCCCATATGCTACTGACAAGCCTTACATTTCAATCAGAGGGTAGCCTTTTTCAGCTCCTGGGAAGGTTTTCGAGACTTATCCTGTTGGTGTTACAGACCTGTTGTCCATCTGATGGGACAATACTGCACCAACACCATGTGGAGAGGCATCACAAGTTAACACCAATTCCTTAGACGGGTCGAAATGCAGCAATAAACATGATGAATATAACAACTGCTTTACTCTGTTAAAAGCTATTCTTTAGGGAATCTTCCAAACCCAACACTGGTGCTTCTTTCGTAGCATATGCAAAGGGTCAATAAGGTTGACTAATTTGGTAGAAAATACCCATAGTAATTCAGTATTCCTAAGGATGACTGGAGCTCAGATGTGTTTCTAGCGGCCGGTGCCTCCTTTATTGCTCTGACCTGATCTTCCATAGGGTATAATCCTGGTGCATCTACGCGATATCACAGATAAGTGATCAAAGTGGTATGAAAATTACACTTTTGGCATACTCCAGCCTCTTCAAATGTCTTTATTATCTGCTCTAAGTTAGCTAGGTGCTCAGCTACTGACGATCCAGTTATCAAAACACAATCCAGGTATACTACGACTCATGGCAAACCTTGCAATAGACATTCCATTGTTCTCTGCAAAATAGCAAAGGGTAGGCACATATACTAAAACAAACCTTTGTGCATGTTTATCATAACATAACCTCGGAAGCCTTGTCTACCTCAAATTGCTGATATGTGTGGCTCATAATGTTATGGGCCAGGGTTTAGAGAACCCCAAAGTGTATCATGGAGTTCACCTGACCCACAACGTTTAATGGATTGTGGTATGGGGAGCACAAGGCCCACTCTACAGGTGTGGTACAGCAGAAATGGGAAAGTATTTTTTAAAGCAAAATGATGTTTATTCTATGAACTCAAGTTAACCTTTTTAAAACATACTGTGAACACCTTAGCAACCATTAATTCAAATACGACCCCAAAGAATACAACACTAAGTAATCCTTAAGCTGTCCTTTTAACATCCAGAAGACTTCAAAAACCTTTTAACAGAAGCACATCAGGTTAAAGTCACTACTGAGAGCAGTTATTAAGTTATTAGTTTTAAATCACCAAAGGATCGAGTTACAATCTTTAGAATACAGAGAGAGACTCCAATACACCTTCTGGCTGTGACTGCAGCTATCCAGCTCTGAAAATGAAACTAAAACACACCCTGCAGCAAACAGCCTAAAACAAAAGTAAAAAGCTGACAGACAGCCCAGCTCCACCCACACTCTGACATCATTGATAAACACTCTTTTCTTAAAGGAACATTTCTTAAACACCCATTTCTTAAAGGTACTCTCACACAAGTACCTTGTTCAAACAAAACAACACACACAAACAGTTATAATAATATAGTCAATTTATTTTGTTCTTCTTCCTCCAATTGAAATACTTCTCGATTTACAGTCTCTTTGAACAAGAAGGTCTCTGCACGATCCATCCATTTCTCTACGTCTCGGCATTTCTCTTTAAAGATACTTTAGTTTAATCTGATCACAGAGTCCTTTGGATTCTCCAACTCAGGAGCATTGGTTATCACAGCTTTCAGGCAGTCAAATGCCTGTTAAAACTCCGCTGTCCACTGAAATTTTTGATGTTTCTTCAGCAAGTCTATCAGTGGAGCAACCACGCAACAAAATGTTTTCACCGGTGTTCGATCAAATCCACTCATGCCAAGAAATCGCATTATTTCCCTTATTCTTGAGGGTATCGGAAACTCCTCAAAAACTGTTGGCTTCACATCCCGTGTGACCATTCGACCCTGTCTGATTGTATAGCCAAGGAAAGTGACTTGGGCTTTTCCAAATTCACTTTTGGCTAGGTTTATCACCAAACCCGCCTCCTGAAGTTGATCGAATAACTCCATCAGATGTTTTAAATGCTCTTTCCATGTCTGGCTTTAAATTATCAAATTGTTGATGTATACTGCACAATTGGCTAATCCTGAAACAACTTTGTTCGATAACCATTGAAATGTGGCTGGGGCGTTTTCATGCCAAATGGCATAACTTTGAATTGGTATATACCATCTGGAGTCACAAAAGCTGAAATCTCCTTCGCCCTTTCGGATAAGGGCACCTGCCAGCAATCTTTAAGTAAACCAGTTTGGAAATAAAAGCTGATTGTCCCACTTTCTCAATGCAATCCTCCAAACTTGGGATAGGCTAAGAGTCCGTTCTTTGAATTGCATTAACCTTTCTATAATCCACACACAGCCATTGGGTACCGTCTGGTTTAGGTACCATCACTATGGGTGAGCTCCATTTGCTACAACCCACTTCAATTATGCCACTTTTAAGCATACTCTCAATCTCTTTGTTAACCTGTGCCAATTTTAAAGGGTTATGTCTGAATGGATGTTGTTTGATTGGAACAGCATTTCCCACATCTACATCATATATAGCCATTTTAGTACTTCCCAATTTATCTCCACAAACTTGCCCATGTGATACCAGTAACTCTTTCAGGTCAGTTTATTTTTCCTCTGGAAGGTAACTCAACAATTCATACCAATTTCTAAGAACATCCTCATTTTCCAATTTAATTTGAGGCATGTCAAATTCACAGTCATCTGGATTTGGTTCGTCACTTTGAGTTAGAATCATTAAAACTTCCTCCTTTTTTTCTCCTTCCCTTTCAAAGTACCTTTTAAGTATATTCACATGGCACACACGGTGAGCCTTCCTTCTTTCTGGTGTTTTTAACCACATAATTCACCTCACTTAATTTCCTTTCAATCTGATAAGGTCCACGAAACCTAGGTTTTAAAGATTCACCTACCACTGGTAACAATACTAAAACTTTATCTCCACTGGCAAAACCACGAACTTTGGATTTCTTGTCTGCTACCCGTTTCATCACATTTTGTGTAACTTTCAAATGTTGTCTAGCCAATTCACCTGCTCTATTTAATCATTCCCTAAAATTTGACACGTAATCCAATAGTGTAATTTCTGATTTCTCACTCACCAATTTTTCCTTAATTAATTTAAGTGGTCCTCCCACCTCATGGCCAAAAATTAGTTCAAAAGGACTGAATTTGGTTGACTCATTAGGTGCATCCCTAATTGCAAACAGTACGAATGGAATTCCTTTATCTCAATCCTCTAGATAATCTTGACAATGAACCCTTAACATTGTCTTTAATGTCTGATGCCATCTTTCTAACGCTCCCTGCGATTCTGGATGGTACGCAGATGATTTAAATTGTTTTATTCCTAAACTATCCAAAACTTCTTTGAATAACCTTGGGGTAAAATTTGATCCTTGATCTGATTGTATTTCTGTGGGTAGTCCATATCTAGTAAGGAATTTAAGTAACTCCTCCACAATTGTTTTAGCTGTAATATTATTTAGCTGTACTGGAATGGCCTATGAAAATCTAGTAGACACATTCATTATAGTCAAACGATATTGATTCCCACTTTTTATTTTAGGAAGCAGTCCTACGCAATCAATTAGGACCCTTGTAAAAGGTTCCTCAAATGCTGGAATGGGTATTAAGGGTGCTGGTTTTATCACTGCTTGAGGTTTCCCTATCACTTGACATGTGTGACATGATCGACAAAATTTAATGACATCTTTATGTAGTCCTGGCCAATAAAAATATTTTTGGATTTTAGTTTGAGTTTTCCTTATTCCCAAATGGCCTCCCACTGGTACCTCATGTGCAGCTTGCAACACCTCTATACCCTACCGGCAATACTACTTGATGAACTTCTGCCTACTTTTCATCCACTTGCATATGTAAAGGTGCCTTTAGGTGCCTTTATCCATTTTCTCATCCAGACATCACTTTTACGGTAATAACACTCTGGTATACACTCAGATTCCTCTTCCGTGTATGCTTTCTGATACATCCGTTTTATTTCTACATCTTTCTGTTGTAACTCCGCCAATTTTCCTGAACTAAAAATAGCTGACCCATCCTCCACCTGTTCTTGAAACAAAAGAGAAAATGCTGGAAAATTTCAGCACATCTGGCAGCATCTCTAGGGAGAGAAAATCCTCCACCTTTCCTTCACCTTTCTCCTCTTTGCTTCCCCCTTTCCCTCCCTCCCACATCTACAGTTTATCCTCTGATGTTAGTTTCTCTGCTGTTTGACCTTTCACATCTTTTCTCCTCTCTGGGGACTGCCATTCGCACTCTTTCCCCTTGGTTTCTGTGGCCATTAGCACCCGGTTTCCCTGGGTTTCTGTGGCTATAATTCATCTTTCATTCTCACTCCACAGTATAAATATTTCCCACCTTCTCTTTCTGTTAGGTTTGACAAAGAGTCAACTGACCCACCTCTCCACCTTTTCTTGTTCTTCTTCAACCATCTGATCAAAAATTGTTTCTGGTAATTGCACTTCAACTTCATCTTCACTCTTTGATTTCTCCTCTTGTCTTAACCTGTGACTTTCTGACCTTGTTACAACACAATCCGGAAAAATCCCAGGATATTCATCCTTCAACACTTCAGTTGTCTGATTTTCTACTGGCTTATCAACCACAGTAGACATCACTCCCACCTGTGATCCAGCTATAACATTACCCAAGATAAACTGTATTCCTGGACAAGATAGTTTCTCTATTACTCCTACTACCACTTCACCACTCTTCACTGGACTTTCCAACCTTACCTTATATAATGGAACACTACTCCTCTCACCTGAATTCCACATATTACCACCTTTTCTGGCAACATTCTTCCCAAACTACATAACTCTTCATCTCTTACCATTAATGACTGACCAGCTCCCGTATCTCTTAAAATTGTTACTTGCTTACCTGCGCCTCCTGATACACATGAGTAAACTTTACCCTCACAAGTAAATTCTTTAAAGAGATCTGGCACCTTCTTATCAATCACCTCTTGATCAGGCTGTTACAATCTTTTGAACCTCTTTTGCTTCACTTGGGCTTTCCTTCACCACTTTGACAAACCCCACTGTCCTAGGGGCTGGTTTAGCTCTAGGGGATGGTTTAGCTCACTGGGCCAAATCGCTGGCTTTTAAAGCAGACCAAGCAGGCCAGCAGCACGGTTTGATTCCCGTACCAGCCTCACCGGACAGGCGCCGGAATGTGGCGACTAGGGGCTTTTCACAGTAACTTAATTGAAGCCTACTCGTGACAATAAGCGATTTTCATTTTCATTTCATTTTTTATCCTGTTTCACCACATCAGCCTTCCCAGTGCTTTTCTTCAACCACCAACACTGTGACTTTACATGGCCTAGTTTATTACAGTGAAAACATTTGAAATTTTTCATGTCTCTTCCCCCCTCCTGGATTTCTTTTTTAATTTGAGGTACACGCTGATTATTATCTCCCATCAGATCACTTTACCTTTACCACTTGAATATTTCTCATGTTTCCAGTTTCTATCCCTCACAGGCTGAAACTGATGTCGGAAACCAAACTTTGTTTTCTGAACTAATTCATAATCATCTGCCATTTCTGCTGCTAATCTCGCAGTTTTAACTCTCTGATCTTCCACATGAGTACTCACTACATCAGGAACTGAACTTTTAAACTCCTCCAAAAGTACAATTTCTCTGAGAGCTTTATATGTTTGGTTTATTTTTAAAGCCCTTATCCACCAATCAAAATTACTCTGTTTGATCCTTTCAAACTCCATGTATGTTTGACCAAATTATTTCCTTAAATTTCTAAACCTTTGTCTGTAGGCTTCAGGCACTAGTTGATATGCACTGAAGGTGGATTTTTTCACCTCCTCATACATCCCAGATACCTCCTCCGGTAGTGATGCAAACACTTCACTAGCCCTACCTACCAGCTTTGTTTGAATCAGTAATACCCACATGTCCTGTGGCCATTTCATTTGTTTAGCTGTCTTCTCAAATGAAATGAAAAAGGCTCCTACCTCCTTCTCATCAAACTTTGGCAATGCTTGGACATATTTAAATAGATCCCCACCAAGCCTTCGACTTTCTCACTATCCTCATCACTATCATCCAACTGTACATTTCCCTATACACCTGCCAATTTTAACTGACTGTCATGTGTCATGGCCGTTTTCTGAAGTTCAAACTCTCTCTCTTTATCTTTTTCCTGATCTGTATCTCCCTTTATCTTTCTTATTCCTCTCTATCTCTTTCGTATTCAATCTGCTTTAATTCTTTCTCATGTTCCATTTGTTTAAGTTGTAACTGAATTTTTGCCATTTGCCAGGGGCTGGTTTAGCTCACTGGGCTAAATCGCTGGCTTTTAAAGCAGACCAAGCAGGCCAACAGCATGGTTCGATTCCCGTACCAGCCTCCCCGGACAGGCGCCAGAATGTGGCGACTAGGGGCTTTTCACAGTAACTTCATTGAAGCCTACTCGTGACAATAAGCGATTTTCATTTCATTTCATTTCATTTTCCAATGAGTCAAAATGTATCTTAGGCAACTTTAAATGCTTACACACCACCATAATTACCTCATCTTTTCGCATTTTGTCAGGTAATGTTAACAGCAATTTTTTTGCCAAATCTAACATTCTGCTTTTAGCCTCTGTCCGTAGGGTACTGCGTGTGACCGTCTCCACCCCCAAAAACTTCAAAGCCTCTGAAAGAGCCATCGTCCACAACACACTCCCTACTTATAGAATACCACACCTGAAAAGCAACCACAATATGCTCACCCCTCTCTGTCTTTAAGTTCACTAAGCCAATCCAATAGATAGACTTTTATCCTGGACAAGCCCCCAATTTGTTATGGGCCAGTGTTTAGAGAACCCCAAAGTGTATCATGGAGTTCACCTGACCCACAACTTTTAATGGATTGTGGTATGGGAGCACACGGCCCACTCTACAGGTGTGGTACAGCAGAAATGGAAAAGTATTTTTTCAAGCAAAATAATGTTTATTCTATGAACTCAAGTTCACCTTTTGAAAACATACAGTGAACATCTTAGCAACCTTTAATTCAAATACAACCCCAAATAATACAACAGTAGGTAATCCTTAAGCTGTCCTTTTAACATCCAGAAGACTTCAAAAACCTTTAAACAGAAGCACGTCAAGTTAAAGTCACTACTGAGCACAGTTATTCGTTTTAAATCACCAAAGGATCGTTTTACAGTCTTTAGAATACAGAGAGAGACTCTATTACACCTTCTGGCTGTCACTGCAGCTATCCAGCTCTGAAAATGAAACTAAAACACACCCTGCAGCAAACAGCCTGAAACGAAAGTAAAAAGCTGACAGACAGCTCCGGTCCACCCACACTCTGACATCACTGATAAATACCCATTTCTTAAAGGTACATTTCTTAAACAACCATTTCTTAAAGGCACTCTCGCATGACAATATCTAACTTCTTATAAGACTGTCCTCCATCCAGCATTGTGTACAAGTCTTCAATTTTGGGGATTGGATACATGGCAGCCTGATTAACTGTTAATTTGTAGTCTCCACAGATACGAACAGTCATGTCAGGCTTTATCACGTGGACTATGGATGTTGCCCTCTCCGCAAATTAAACTGTCTGCATAGTACCTAGTTCTTCCAATGTCTTCAATTCCATGTCCGACCTTTCTCACAAGGCGTATGGTGCTGGTCTGGCTCTAAAAGAACTATGGGTTGACTCTGGATCTATGTGGATCTCCAACTGGAGGCCTTTTATTTTACCTAATTTAGCAAGAAAAACATACTCATATTTCTTTATTAACTCAGGCAGTCTCTCTTCCTGGACTTGTAAAATTTCCATATAATTTAACTTGATTACCTTGAGTCAATCAGGGACCCAAAGTCTTGGCCCTTGGCCTGACAGTATTATTGGGAGTTGAGTGGACTGCTGCTAATAGCTTACAGGTACTGTGGTGGCACCCTTTATCTTGATGGCTTCTCTTGTGTAAGTTGCTAGATTTGCTGAGGCACCCCTTAAACTCAATGCTGGACTCTCGTCCCTGTAAATAGTGAAATGTGTGTTATTCTATCAACTTGAAGAGGCTCCTGTGTCAACTTCCATCTTTAGGGGCCTATCATTTATGAAATGCATCACAGTGCTGGGGACTACTTTGTTGCTTTCATGTTGAACAATGAGTGAATATTTAAATCCGTATTACTGTACTCTTCCATATTCTACAGTTGCGATATATTACTAACTCTGTCACTGGGTAGGTTTGACTTACTTTCACATCAGTGCCTGACGTGACTTTTCCTGCAGCAGAAAAGCATTCAGCCTCTTTATACCAGCAGGTTTCAGGGGAGTGATTACACCGGCACCAGTAAAACTCCTTTAATCCTCGGCAATTGATTGGCTCTTTTGAATCTTCCCACTCTATTTGAGACGGCATTTGCTTTTTTAGAAAAATTACTTCTTTTTTAATGCTACTGCTGACTGCAGCTTCCCATCCTATCGGTGAACCCGCACCATTTTGCACGCTCTGAAGCTCCTGTGCACACTTCTCAGCACTCTCCATTGTCAACGCTATCTTCAGCACATTCATAAAATTTATATCTGCTTCTGCTAACAACTTCCTTTGGATGGCTTCATTATATCCCCCCGCAGACTAAACGATCCCACAGCATATCATTGAGAATGGCTCCGAAATCGCTGTGCTCTGCGGTCTTAGCTTGGTAATATAAGTTGCAGTAGGTTTCCAAGGGGCTCTTCCAGTTGAGTTAAACTTAATGCGCTGCAATATTCTCAATGGCTTTGGCTACTGGTATGTTTTCAACTATTCAACCAAGTCAACTATCTCGGTGAACGACTTGGAGTCGGGTGCGCATGGGGATGTGCGCCTCTGTATTGTAGGCCTGGGACCTGCACATGCTCAGAAGGATTGCCTTTCTCTTCTCCTCTTCCTCTATTTCATTGGCCAGAAAAAAATCACCCAAACATTATTTTTGTTATGTCCAGTCCTCCACAGTCATCAAAAGATTCTATCCGTCCAAATAAGGTCATACCTGCAAACTCTCTTCTGTTTCTCAACTCGAATTGAACTTCAACGTGACTTAATATCCACGATTTTGGGCTGCTTTTTTTGATCCTCGTCACCAATGTAATGTTTCCTGCTCACCAGTTAGGTAAATAACAACTGCAATGTTTATTTACATATAACTGCAATGCAGTCTCGTGTCTGTGAGGCAGCTTCCATATAATAATCTTTATTGTCACAAGTAGGCTTACATTAACACTGCAATGAAATTACTGTGAAAATCCCTTAGTCGCCACACTACAGCGCCTGTTCGGAGACAGTGAGGGAGAATTCAGAATGTCCAATTCACCTAGCAAGCATGTCTTTCAGGACTTGTGGGAGGAAACCGGAGCTCCCGGATGGAACCCACGCAGACACATGGAGAACGTGTAGGCTCAGCTAGACAGTGACCCAAGCCTGGAATCGAACCCGGGACCCTGGAGTTGTGAAACAACAGTGCTAACCACTGTGCTACCATGCCGCCCTGTTTATATCCTTCCATAAATAAGGTGAACAGGGGTGGGGGGGGGGGGTGGTGGTTACCTGATGCGAGTGTGGGAATGGCTGTTCTTCCTTGAGATCTGGCGCTACTCAGAATACAATCCTTTAATTTGTCATGCTCACACAAATTGTGCTTACCTGGTCCAGGAGTGAGAATTCCATATTATGTCGCTGGAAGATTTCTGGCTGAACGCTGATGACAAGATACTGAGAAATAGTAAGAAAATCATCAACAAAAAAGGAGCAGTCGAGGGCAACACGGTGGTGCAGTGGTTAGCACTGCTGCCTCACGGCATCAAGGATCCCGGCTCCCTGTGGAGTTTGCACATTCTCCTCGTGTGCGTGGGTCTCACCCCCACAAGCCAAAGATGTGCAGGGTATGTGAATTCGCCACACTAAATTGTCCCTAAATCAGAAAAAAATAATTGGTACTCTAAATTTATGTTTAAAAGCAGTCACAATTGACTGGGGTGGAGCGGACGGGACTCCTCAACATGTCGACTTAGTGAGCACGGTCCCGCACGCTCACAGGCATTACAACTGAAGATTGGTAATATTATTAAGGTAATTGACGTGAAACCTGGTCTGTTAGCACAAAATATCAATGTTCATGCTACAGAACCGCACAATACTGGTCAAAGGCTTGACAAAACGGAGGAGAAAATAAGTACTGTCTACCATGTCTTATTAGTTTAGAAATGAAAGACGGGTGCATTAAATTTGAAAGGGCATATCATATCCTGTCTCTGAGGCCTTGGGACAACAAATGACCTTGCCCATAATTATCCGTTTTCATAACTTCAAGGATCATTGAAGAATATTGGAGGCAGCTAGACGTAATGGGGCCTTCTCTTTGAGGGAACAAAGGTCCCTGTTTTCCAAGATGTCTCAAAGATGCACGGGGTTTGATGAAGTCAGAAGACGCCTGAAGGCCATTGGCGTGCAATGTGTCATATTATATCCTGCGTAGCTGAGGGTGACATCCGACAACTCTATAAAGAAATTCTACTATCTGGCTAAAGCCTTGACTTTTGTGAAACCCGTGGAAGGCAATAATTTGGAGTAACAGAGTGTAGTTCACTGTAATTTTTGGAATCTCTCCCTTGTCATTATAATTCCTTCCTGATTCTGGATTGGTATTTTGCATTCCGACAGGGGTGATTTAGCAATTGAACATGACAGTGAGTTTTTATCCTTAAGAATGGCACGCACTTCCATCTGTCTTTAATGAAAATTACTCCTCAGCTTACCCCATCTAGCTATGGAATATATTACGCTGGACATGAGGGCTGTGTGAAGAATATCCTTCTTTCTTTTGTTTCATCCGTATGTTTCCAGTAGAGATATATGTTGCTCCTTTGCTCTGATCATAATGAATATGTGTAGTGCCACTTCTGGGAGGTGTGTGTGTGGATTAAGTCTCAATAGGAAATGTAAAATTGCTGAAAGTACATTCTGTAGTCCTCTCTGTGGAAAATTTTGTCTCTTCTCTTTTGAGGAGAAAGATTTCTTGGTGTAATTATGGAAGCTTGTAAGTATAGACCTACAGGGCCTCACATTTGGTAAGGATAACACCCTTAGAGCTGTTGGCTTCATGTGTTTTATTTTTTATTGTGCTGGAGTTAAAGATTCAATGGGTGGGATTCTCCGGCAGCGGGAGACGGCACTATTCGCTGGTCGTGGCACTTCTGCTCCTTCCACTGTTAACGGAAATTCCCATTGAATCCACTGGGAAACCCTCAGGAGGGGATGCGCTGATGACAGGATGAGAGAATCAGACCACCAGCGAACGGCCAGCGAATTCTGGACATTAATTGGTTCCTGTAAGGGTACAGACAAGTCTCTTGTCTTAGAAAAATACTTTATAATGTGTCACTGGCACGTCTGGTATGGTTGGGGATGGGGGCAGTATGTTTTGGTGTACACTTGAGCGGGGTGGGAAAATACTTGGCTGGTAAACCATTTTCTGTTTCAATATCCTATACTCCCTTTGGCTGAATAAGCAATGGCAGTAGCTACTTTGAAACTCTTTTCCTGGAATGTATGGGGGATACATCATCCTATAAAAAGAATAAAGGATTCTGGGCTGGATTTTCCACTGCCCACCACCCATAGCAGAGTTCCTGAAGTGGCGGAGAATCCAACTTCGAGCAAAACACAGAAACGACACTGCTCCGATGCCCCGCTGGCTGCAGGCTTGCGCCATGCCAATGGGAGGATGGAATAGGTCAATTAGATCCATTTACATCCTATTAGCGGGCTGGGCAACATATTATCTAAGCCCGCATTCGGCTCTGGTCCTCTGGGCTGGGATCTACGTAGGCGAGAAATGGTGCAGGTTTTACAAAGGTGACCTTGATGCAGTGGACCTCGTGGTGGGCCAAGGGGTAACACTTCAAGGGAATTGCCCCCAAAGATATCAGAAAATAAACCGAGTAGGTATTTGGCTTTCCAGACTAAAAAGGTTGATACTAGGGCAGCATGGTAGCACAGGTGGATGGCACTGAGGCTTCACAGCGCCGGGGTCCCAGGTTCGATTCCCTGCTGGGTCACTGTCTGTGAGCGCTCCGGTTTCCTCCCACAGTCAAAAGACGTGCAGATTAGGTGGATTGGCCATGATAAATTGCCCTTAATGACTGAAAATGTTAGGCCCCTCCCATTGTATATTGGGTTACGGGGATAGGATGGAAGTGAGGGCTTAAGTGGTTCAGTGCAGACTCGATGTGCCGAATGGCCTCCTTCTGCACTGTATGTTCTATGTTCTCGGGCTAATTCCTCTCTGCTAGATCCCAAGGGTAATAGGATGGTTAGGATGGAGGATATTAATAGACATTTAAAAGCTGCTGTGCATATTTATATGATCAGGTCAGATGGAGGATGCACTAGTACATATGGAGCGCTTTTTCTCATCCTTTAAACTCCCAACAATTTCTGAGGACCAAAGGTCAGTCCTCAACGTTCCCATTTCTAAGGGACAAGTGGTATTTGCTTTGAAAGTTCTTCAGTCTGGTAAGGCTCCAGGGCCTGATGGTTTTGGGAATTAATTTTATGAGGAATTTAAAACCTTGCTAATAGGTCTGGTTTGTAAGTATAATCATTCATTTGAAGAGGTGTCTGCTCCACAAGTCGCTTCGAGAAGTGAAAAATCCCCTGAATTTTGAAAGCTAGCAAGATTCCTGATGAGCATGAACAAGCCATTTCACTCTTGAATCTAGACTTGAAATTGTTGTCTAAAATATTGGCATTGCGTCTATAAAAAGTACCCCCCCCCCCACCCAGCCTGGGTTCATAAAGGGACAAAATGCCTATAACAATGTTAGGACAGTAGAAACATTAAATAGAAACATTAAAGAAAAGGATTCAGAAATCCACCATCACCCCATACATAGTCACCAACAACATGCACAGTCCAAACCCCCCCACTCCCCCCCCCTCCAGCAACCCCCCCTCCCCTCCCCCCCCCCCCCCCCCCCCACAATGTTCGATGTCATCCAAAGGTGACACAGTTTAATGATCTCATTAAATGCAGAGAAAGCTTTTGACCAGGTAGAGTAATTGTTTATTCTGCACGCTGCAGAACTTTGGGCTGGGAGGAGAGTTTGTTAAGTGGATGGAAGTGCTTTATAAAAATCCCCTGGCAGAAGTTATTACTAACAGTTATAGATCTTATCATTTTAGTCATCAGTGAGGGACGAGGGAGGGCTGCCAATTATCCCCGTTATTGTTTGTAATAGCTATTGAGCCCCTAGCAGAAGCAATTAGACTGAATCCTTCTGTGTTTGGGTTGTCTAGTGGTGAGAAGCAACACAAGACCATGTTATAGGCAGATGATGTGTTGCTAGTCATGTCGAAGCCAGATGCCTCTGTTTCTGCTATTATTGATATTGTGGGGAGGCTTGACTCCTTCTTGGACTATAAAATTAACTTTGCGAAATCCGAGATTATGGGCGGAATTCTCTGTCCACGCCCGCCCGACGACTGGAGAATCCTGCCCGAGGTCAATGGACTTTTCGTGGTCCGTATCTCATCCTTGGCGATCTTGAGGCAGGCGGGGTAGAATAACCCAGCCCTGTGCCTCTGGGAATGTTTTGGGGAGGCCGCCCCTTTGCTCCCTTCCCCTTTAAATGGTCCCCCATAGTGCTAAAGTTTTTGGGTATTTCTATTAAGGCTTCATTATGGCAGCGATACAAGGAAAGCGTCTGCCCCTTACCCGTGTCTGTAAAGTCGGACATACATCGCTGGTCCTCCTTATGCATATTGCGGCTGGGTAGGATGGCACGGATTATGATAAATGTGTTGCTTAGGTTGTTATAGCCTTTACAAATACGACCAATTTTGTTTTCTGCTAAGGTCTTAAAGGAAATCAATGTGGTGTTTAGCTCTTTTTTCGGGAAAAAAAAAGACCTCGCTTAAAGTTGGCCAAATTGCAACTTCCTCATTCAAAGGGATGTCTGGGGGTACGGAATATTAAGATGTATCAATTAGACTTGCATCTCATATTTATACAAGAATGAGTAAGAGGGGACCATGCCTCCTTTTGGCTTGTTATTGAAGCTGGCCTGTCTGAATACTGTGTACAAGTTTTGTTGTTTCTTAGGGATGTTAGAACTGTGCTGAAAAAACATGAGAATCCAATAACCATCAACATTCTGAGAGCATGGAAAATGGTCCATGAGTTGGAAGGTAGATTTAATTGGTTATCCGCTCTGTTTCCCATGCAGGGAAACCCAAATTTCCCACTCGGACTTATGGGCCGGGATTCTCCCTTTTGGGGACTAAGTCCCTACGCCCGCCGGAAAACGGGCGAGAATCACTCCAGACTTTTTCCTCAAAAGTCCGGGGTGATTCTCCGTTTTCCAGGGGGCTAGAAGGGTCCCAGCGTACATCCTGCAGCTCTGGCTGCCGGCAGGGCCCAGCTGTCCAGGCTGCGAGGCCATGCATGCGCACGGCGGCCGCATGTGTGCCCGCGCATGCGCGCGGCAGCGCACTTCGGCGTGGATGCTGGCGACATGGCGGAGCCACATAGCGGGTCTGCGTGGACTAAGGTATGTCTCCCCCTGATCGTGATGGCCTGCCGATCGGTGGCTCCCGATCGTGGGCCTGGTCACCGTTGAGGCCCCTCCGGAGTCAGATTCCCCTCGCCCCCCACCGCGGTCGTGGGTCCGAGCTCCCGCCGGGTGGTACCAGATGTAAACCACGCCGGTGGGAACTCGGCTGGTTGACCGCAGACAACCGCCGTGGGGACCTGTTCCAACGGACCCTGACTGGCGCCGCATCGATCGCGCGCGCACAACAGGCGGGTTTGCAGAGAATCACGGAAGTGCCGTCGCGCCGGATTTCCGGTGTGAACAGCTATTCTCCGACCCCGCGTCGGGCGCGATTCTGACATGGAGTGTTGGAGAATCCGGCCCATAGACTGTGGTTTTGATATTTGGAAGGATTTTTTAAAAATTCATTTTACTGGATCTGGGCGTCACTGGTTAGACCAGCATTTATTGACCATCCCTAGTTGAGCAAATTTCCACATTTCTGGGTAAATGCCAGTGTTGTTGCTCTACTGGAACAGCTTGGCTAGGGGTGCAGCAAGTTCTGGAGCACAAGACTTCAGTACTATTGCCAAAATATTGTCAGGGCCCATAGCATTTGCAGTATTCAGTGGCTTCAGCAGTTTCTTGGTATCACGTGGAGTGAATCGTATTTGCTGAAGATTGACATCTGTGATGCTGGAGACCTCCAGAGGAGATCGAGATTGTTCATCCAATCAGCACTTCTGGCTAAAGATTGTGCGAATGCTTCAGCTTCGCCTTTGCAGGGCTCCTCCATCATTGAGGGTGGGGATATTTGTGGAGCCTTCTCCTCCAGTGAGTTTTTAAATTGTCCACCAGCATTCACGGCTGGATGTAGCAGGTCAGCAGAACTTAACTTTATGCGTTTGTTGCTTAGCTGTCTGTTACTTGCTGCTTATATTGTTTGACACACAGTAGTCTAATGTTGTAGCTTCATATTATTTTTTTCCAGTATGCCTAATGTTGCTGCTGGAATGCTCTCCTGCACTCTTCATTGAACCAGGGTTGATCCTTCGTAGTAACGGTAGAGTGGTGGATATGCTGGACCATGAGGTACAGATTGTGGTTGAGTACAATTCTGCTGCTGCTGATGGCCCACAGCGCCTCATTGATGCCCAGTCTTAGAATCATAGAATCATAGAATTTACAGCGCAGAAGGAGGCCATTCGGCCCATCCAGTCTGCACCGTGCCTTGGAAAGAGCACCCTACCCAAGCCCACACCACCACCCTATCCCCGTATCCCAGCAACCCCACCCAACCTTTTTGAACACTAAGGGCAATTTATCATGGCAATCCACCTAACCTGCACATCTTTGGACTGTGGGAGGAAACCGGAGCATCCAGAGGAAACCCACGCACACACAGGGAGAACGTGCAGACACAGACAGTGACCCAAGCTGGGAATCAAACCTGGGACCCTGGAGCTGTGAAGCAATTGTGCTAACCACTATGCTACCGTGCTGCCCTTGAGTTGCTAGATCTGTTCGAAGTCTGCCATTTAGCATGGTGGTAGTGCCACACAATACTTTTGAGGGTATTCTCAATATGAAGATGGGACTTTGTCTTCACAAGGACTGTGTGGTGGTCACTTCTACCTATACTGTCATGGATCCGTGAATGTGTAGCAGGCAGTTGGGTGAGGATGAGGTCAGGTATATTTTTCCCTCTTGTGGGTTCCCTCACCACCTGCTGCTGTCACAGTCTAGCAGCTATGTCCTTTAGGATCGGCCAGCTCGGGCTGTGGTGGTATTACCGAGCCTCTCTTGGTCATGGATATTGAAGTCCACCGCCCAGAGTGTGGTGATATGTATCACTGTAAATACACAAGGGGTTAATGTAAATACACATAGACTAGATAAACACTAGAGGGAGTACCAGAGACATGACACACAGACATTCAACCAATAGGCCAGTAAGATAGGACACGACCAATGGGCATTCAAGACACAGACAGTGGTGACACTACCACAGGAGGGCATTACACCAACCCATATATAAGGACACAGCACACATGATCTTCCTCTTTCCAGTGGAGACGCTCAGTGAGTACACACAAGGCTGATTGAAACACATCACACCCACCACGTGGATTGTAGCAGACTGGTTAGACCGTCTGAGTAGCTATAGCAGGATTAGCAGGAGAGTTGAATCCAAGTAGGAGAATCGTTAACAGTTTAATAAATGTGTTAAAGCTATCTCCAAGTCTGAACCTTCCTTTGTCAGAGTGCCCATCAAGGAAGCAGCTTATGCTACGTCAAGACCATAACAAAACATGGTACCAAGGAGTGAACTGTTTAAATCCATATCGTTACAACTCAGCAAACAGTGACAACCAGCGATGGCACCCACGCAAGAAGATGTTCGAGATTCCGGTTCCGCAGCAGCTCAGGTACCAAGGCAATCTCAGTGAAAACTGGTGTTGGTTCAGGCAGAGATTCAAGATCTACCTGGTTGCCTCCGACCTAGATGGTGTGGTGGATGCAGAGAAAATAAAGCTTCTACTTACATCGCGGGTCCAAGAGCAGCAGAAATCTTCCAGACCTTCAAATATTCAAAGGGGCAAAACAAGAGTGACTTCCAGGCAGTCCTGGACAAATTCCAGGAATTCTGTGAGCAAGATGCAAGAAAAAAAGGTGTACGAGGCGCCAACATTCACCATGAGGTAGGCTTGCAGCAACAAACGGCAGTTTTGATTTGCAGCCATCTTGGAAAAGGTGCCGCACATATGCAGTTACAAGAAGAGCTCACAGGACGGGAAGGTCTGTTTGTGCATGCGCGAGAAGCCGTGCATGTGCAATTGTGAAAAAGGCCCCAAGTAAAGGAACAGCGATCTGCGTATGCGCAATCATCAGCTGATGGTGGCCGGTATGTGGTAATCAGCAGGTTTCCTTGCCCATGTTTAACCTGAAGCCATGAGACTTCATGGGGTCCAGAGTTGATGTTCAGGACTCCCAGAGACCTCCTGACTGTATAACACTGTGCTGCAACTTCTGCTGGGTTTGTCTTGCCAGTGAGACAGGATATATCCAGGGATAGTGATATTGGTGCCTGGGACGCTGTCTGTAAGGTACGATTCTATGAGTATGACTATGTCAGGCTGTTGCTTGGCTAGTCTGTGAGACAGTTCTCCCAACTTTGGCACAAGCCTCCAGATGTTAGTAAGGAGGACTTTGCAGGGTCATCAGATCAGGGTTTACCATTGCCATTTCTGGTGCCTGGCTCAATGCTGGGTGGTCCGTCAGGTTTCATTCCTTTTTCATGTTTTTGCAGCGGTTGAATACAAGTGAGTGGCTTGCGAGGCTATTTCAGAGGGCATTTAAAAGTCAATCACATTGCTGTGAGTCTGGAGTCACATGTAGACCAGACCAGGGAAGGATGGCAGATTTCCTTCCCTAAAGGGCATAGTGAACCAAGTGGTCTTTTTTTTTACGACAATCAACAATGGTTTCACGGTCATCATTAGACTTTTAATTCCAGGTAGGGGACTTATTAGGCTAGGGGACATGTTTAGTGGTGCTTCCTTATTATCTTTTGAGCAATGCTGTGAACAAAAAGACAACCCAAAATACTCCTTTTTCAGATATCTACTACTTTGATATTTTATTCTTAATGAGACATCTCTACAACATAATGCTAATGTCTCCCTGATAGAAAAATCCTGTTATCTACGGACCAAAGCAATTAATTTGTAATTAATCACATTAAGTTCAAGATCCTGTGCCAATGTGCTAGAGGATCTTTGATCTTGGGAAAATTATCTCGCAGTGAATATTGATGAGGAGACTTGGGGCACTATCTGGGGAAAATGCGAATAGAATCTCAGTATGTAATAGAACGTTGGAGATCCGACTTAAAATATTGCACAGTACTCCAAATGTGGTCACACTAATTCCCTGCACAACTGAAGCATAATCTCCCTACTTCTGTATTTAGTTCCCCTCACAATAAACAAAATATTTGATTAGCTTTCCAATTACTTGAAGTTAAGCTGTCTCTTCAGAGTTTATGGCAGTGAAATTAAGGAACTTTTTTTTAACCTTCATGCAGTCCGTGTGCTTAAACTGCACATTGCAATAATATAATTGAATTTCACATTCAGTTTGAGAGAGGGGGAAGAATGGATCTAAGACAAGTGTTTTAAGCTTAATTAAGGACAATATGAGGGTATGAAGACAGCGCTGGCTGAAGTGAACTTGGACATTAGGTTAAAGGATAGGTCAGTAGCAATGCAATGGCAACAGTAAAGGAGATATTTCAGAATACTCAGAAAAGATTCATTCCAGTGAGAAAGAAAGACTCGAAGGTGAGGGCGCTTCATCTGTGGCTAACTAAGAAAGTTAAGGATAGTATCAAATTGAAAGAAATGGCGTATAATTCCACGAAAGTGGGTAGCAGGTCAGAAGTTTGGACAGAAAATAAAGTACAGCAATTACTGCCCAAAAGATTAATAAGGTGGGAGAAATTAAAGTACAAGAGATAGCTAGCTAGAAATATCTAAATCAATAATAAGAGTTTTTATTGTTATTTGAAAAGGAACAGAGTAAGTAAAGTGGGTGTCGGTTGGCACAACCTGCGTGACAGGTTGGTACTGCTCGGGTGCCAGGGGCACTGCCAGTGCACTTCCCTGCCCTGTCCCCTTCTCCATTTGTGGAGACCAGTACTAATCCGCGCTGGGGTGTGGCATCTTTGGTGGGGCCAGTGACTACCGAGTGCCGGGAGAATGCAGCCTCAAATGGACTGCGCGTTTTCAACTGAGCCTAATGGATCTTTTAAATATGATTATCTGGATCAGATCGCAACAGGCACAGCGAGTTGGGGGCATCACGCTCAGCTCGGCGCTCAGCAGGAAACCCGTTTTGGGCTTCTCCTGTTATGCACCCGGGGCAATAGGATCGGCACTGGGTGCAATGGGGTTGGAAAATCGTGCCTGTCATGCACACATGCAGCTCAGAACAAAAACTGAGGAGTTGTCAACTGAAGTTTCTCTTTTATTCACCACAAACGATTTTCCTTTTTATCCTTCATCACTCAGTTGAAGATATAACCAAAGCTTGAGGCACACATTTACTGGGTAATGAGGCACTGCTGCGCAAGTTAACACTGCTCTGAAGCTCAGTACATGATGCAGCAAGTGATGTCTAGCTCTAGGTTTGGATTGCTGTTGTTTTCAGAGAGAGGTTCCAGGCTGGTTGAGGGTTCCACAGATTTTATTGCTGGATTGATCCAGAGTGCCAATGTACAGCTGCAACATCTCTGCAGTTTGGCTCAAGTGGCAGTAACTGTTAATGTGCCTTCATAGAGCTGCCATGCACCTCATACATTGCTTTCAGCTCCATTAACCAACCGTATACCTTGTAAGTATTTGGATACCCACCTCGCCCCCTCTATACCTCCATACATCTTGCATATCTTTCTACACCCTCATAAATACCTTAATGGAACTCTCCCTGAGCAGGTAAAACAGGGCAGCTCCATTTCCGGCTCCATTCCAGCCACTTTCTGGTTTCACCCCCTCCAATGTTGGCTGTGGATGTGGTGTCACTCAGGCTCAGGGTCTTCCGATGGAAGGAGCATCCTGACCGTGCCTTCTGGGTAGCATCCCACCGAGCGAAACCTGGTCAGATTGTAGGCTGCCCCTCCCAAAGTAAGGAAATACTCTCAGTAAGGCAGGAATAGATTTATCGGCCTAAATATTCTGGTCTTGCCCATCGCGGGAATCATCACAGGTGGGACAGAAAATTTGACAGGCCAGCAAACGTTCCGCAGGACCGGGAGGTTCTGCCCATAGAATGGTTAGAGGAGAGAATGAGGCCACTCACCTGTCTTAACTCCGTGGCTCTCTGCAAGAGCAACTCAGATTGTCTCATTCCCCTGTCTTTTTCCAGTAGCCCTGCAATCAGTCTCCCTTCAGGTAATTCTCCAATCCCCCTTTAGAAAGCCTTGACTGAATCTGCCTCCACCAAACTCTCAGGCAGTGCATTCATGATCCTGACTACTCGCTGCTGATTTTATTCCCCCGTGTTGCCTTTGGTTCTTTTGCCCTTCTGGATCACACAAGGACTGTCTGACCCTCTGCTGCTCTGAAGTCTCCCCCCTCGTCTCCACCCACAAATCTCTGTCTGCGCACAAGTGCTGCCGAGCCCTCCTGTTGCGCCGATGGCTGTCCTCCCGGCTGCCAGGACCACCTCCACTGCTCGCTTCCACTTTCTGTCCATTTTGGAAGGCAGCTGAGCAGGCATGTGTAGTTGGGCCTCTGAACCCCACAGCTATTCTGATTGAAGCCTGAATGACAATCACGCGAGGATCACCTGAATCGTACAGAATATTACACTGCACTGAGCCATGTCTGAATCACAGGGCAGCACCAACCATCACAAAACAATTTCACAAATAAGTCTGTAGTAGCATACAGGTATTAACAGAACTCAAAGCTGACAAAATTAGTAGGGATTGAAGGACATATCTAACTAATATTGACCACAATTATCTGAAGTACTTTCACATCTATAGAGAACCATACACATTAAAACACAACAAATTATTTTCAATAGTGTAAACTTTTAAATACGTTTTAACATTTCTGAGTATTTTTTATCTATAGGATGCACTGCAACAAGTCAGCGAGGCTTCTCCAACAGCACCTTCCAAACCCATGTCCTGTGCCACCTAGAAGGACATGGGCAGTATATGGATGGGGATTGTGCCACCTGCAAATTCTCCTCCAAGCCCCACACGATTCTGACTTGAAAATATATTGCATGTCCTTCACTGTCGCCGGGTCAAAATCCTGGAAATTTCTCCTGAACAGCACTGTACCTACACCACATGGACTGCAGCAGTTCAACAAGATAGCTCACCACCATCTTCTCAAGGGCACTTAAGGGTGGACAATAAATGCTGGCCTAGTCAGCGACACCCACGTCCCGTGAAAGAATTTTTAAAAAATGTTCCCCTAAATTTTTCACACTAGAATATAGTTTCACAGGCAGTGGGCACCAGTCGAGGTGGGTTTTCTCCTTATGGGTTCAGGGAGTGATGATTAGGAATTTATTTGATTGTGAGGGTCTTCGCAACTGAACAATACATTGTCTCACCAGGTGTTACCCTTGACTCAGTGGTAGCACTGAGTCAGAAAGTTTTGTATTCAAGCCCCATATTCCAGAGGCTTGAGCATGAAAGATGACATAACATTGGAACATTGAAGAAACATTGGTAGCCCCAATCCCACCCTTACAAGAATTGAACCTACGATTTTCCAGGTCAGCATTCAAAACCGTGTAGTGCATTTGCCCTCTCAGCCAATAGGGGGAGCTACTGTTTTGAATTTATTAAAATCCTTTTTGATGATCAAAAAGCGCGACAACTTGAGGGAGAATTTTTAATCTTTCGTAACCAGATGTACAAACATTGACAATGAAAGATTCAGCATGAATAGCTGTCAAATACGTAGACTGTATATGGTGCAATGATACCCAAAGGAAGCAATCAGTTCCTCTATTGACCAATGTCTACATTAATTATAATTTGTGACTTTGATTGAAAGTACTGAATGTATCAGTACTAGGCTTTGACTGAATTTGATTTGTTTGAATTTGTGTGCCGAGAGTGTGCGCGTGCGAATGATAACGCTGAACTTGGAAGTGACAGCTCATGGGATGAAGTCAAAGATAGCAAGTAGAGGGATATCCATGCACATTTCTTGCACTTCTAGTCGACATGGCACAAGCTATAGTATCACCGCTCACTGGGTGGATTCAGACGTTGCGCAATAGTGTATGTAGGCAGTTCCCAGTTGACTACCCATAGCAGTTCCCAGTTGACTACCCATAACAGCTCTGCCCATTGACTTCAATGGAAATACAAGTCTGGAGAGATGTAAAATGGCTGCCAATTCGCTGTCAGCCATTTTATACTATCACACACAATCAGGATCTACCCCACTATCAGGTACATTTGACAGAATTCTAGTACAAGAATGGTTAACAGTTGTAGTGATTTGAAATATGTGCATTGAATTGTACAGTATCTCTCATCATTAAATCAAGTGTTTAAGCCAAGGAGTACCAAATAACCTTATTAAAAATTCATTTTTATCAATCACCTATTTACTTCCATTCATTTTCTTTTTACTGTCTCAGCGATGAACATTGCAAAGAATTAAAAATCCCGCCTACCTTAATTTACAGTCACCAGGTGCAATTGGAATATTGTTTTCCCCTTCTCTTTACAATTCTTCCTTCCTAACCCAAGTGTGCCGATTCCCACTGAGCTACAGTCGCAGACGTGTTTCAGACAGGGTGCAACAAGCTATTCCATTGCCTCCCGTTTCACATTTCCACTGAAGTTAAAGGAATGTAGGGTCAGGAGTCAGCCACTCAATGCCTTGCCATTCAATTAGATCATGGCTGTTCTGTCTTTTGTCCATTGACCCACTTGTGTTCTGTAACTTTTAATATCCTCGCCTAACAGGAATCGACCATTCTCATTTTTGTTTTGTGGCTGGGGGCTGGAGAATCCCACCCAACATCAGGGATTGAAGTTGGTCATAATTATATAAAATGGTGGCTTAAATAACCAATTTTGAGGTCCAAGCCTTGCATGTCAAGGAACCCTGAAAAACAGGCAATGGCATAACGCTTTTGGACAATTATAAGATCCATGGGATGGTTGCCTGAAGCAGACAATAGCAAGGAGATAAATTGGTCTACGTCAATAGTGTGGAAAAGGTTCAGAGTGGCAGATGGCTACACTGTCTCAGTTCCAATTTCCCACGGACTTGGAAAATATTGCAAAGTTTCTTAAAATTCAAACCAGATAAGAGTGACAATGAGGTTAAAAAACCAGTCTTGAGAAACTCCTGTTCTGTGAACTTTAATGTAGGGAAGATTATCTACCGTGAAAATTCAATTGATAGTTCACTACAAGTCTGTTTCGTGCTGCAAATATAAATCAATTTCAGCCCCCAGGCCTTTGCCTACACTAATAAGGAGCCCCTCAGGGAAACTGACCTCCAGATTTTCCAGGCGTGCCTGTAACTATCACATTCTACAGATTAGTAGTGAATCTAAATTTCTTCAAAACATCTACAAATGGTCAAGGAATGCCGATTCTGTGAAGACATCAACAGGCACTGTCATCAGGTAACAAGATCTCTGGAAGAAACTCTTCAAAGGTCTGAGTTTTGAACTGCATGTGGTCTCCTCATTTGTGGCAATAGCTGATACTTAAAAAAAATTAATTGAGTCAGGCTTTTGAAATGCTAAGTAAAAGTGTGCTTGTCATCTATCATCAGTGTCGAATAGTTCGTTCTCGAGAGTAAGCTATTTGACATTCAAGTCAGCTTTTAGATGGTCAGGATTTCAATCTAAATGCCAGAAGTCAGCAGTTCACACTCCATCTGCCTGAAAGCTAATGTTGATTAAAAATATACTTTGAGTGCCTAATATTAAAGACCTACTTTGATCTGGAGTGTTTCCAGGTCAGTATAATTGGAGCTGGAGTTACCTATTCACTGAGGTTCCAGTGAGTCAACACCAGTATTGTAGCACATCTCAAAGCATTTGGTAAAGGCGCAATGAAGAGTATAGACACTGAGTCAAAGAAGAAGATATTGGGGGCACATTTGACTGAAAGCTGGATCAAAGGGTTGGATTTAAAGGAGAATCTGTGGAGTGAATGGAGAGCTGAGGGGTCTTAGGGAGGATATTCTGGGAAGTTGGTTTAGCTCACCAGGTTAAATCGCTGGCTTTTAAAGCAGACCAAGCAGGCCAGCAGCACGGTTCGATTCCCGTACCAGCCTCCCCGGACAGGCGCCGGAATGTGGCGACTAGGGGCTTTTCACAGTAACTTCATTGAAGCCTACTCGTGACAATAAGCAATTTTCATTTCAAGTTATACATGAACAGCTGGTGGCATGGTCAACAATGGTGGGGGTGGGCGACTTCCGGTGGCGGCCATGGAGTAAACGGTCGCACATTCAGCAGTGTTCTTTTTAATGGTGTTTCAGCCAGATTTTTCAGAAGATTTCTCAACATAAGTTGAACAAATGGAGAGGAAATGGAGGTGACCCTCAATTTATGGAATTGTGTCCAAGTAAGAGTCGAAAAAGGAGAAACCAAATGATGAGTGAAAGCAAGAATCAGAGGTCATCGAGCTCAATGGTAACAAGACAAAACGTGTCCACGCCAGCTCACTGGTCGATGGAGCAATGGGTCGAGTACCTGGATGAGAAGTTCCCCTGGCATCGCAAAGAGTATACAGAAGATGTAACCCAGATGATAGCCTCGATTAAGGAGGTGGTTGACCGTGTGGAGGAGAAAATGACGATCCAGGAACAGAAGATTCTGAAGTTGCAAGAGCTGGCGACTGAACGAGAGGAGGAGTCCACTGCAATGGCTTTGGAAATTAGCATACTGCAGGACAGCCAGAAATGACTGCTAGATAAAGTGGAAGACTTGGAGAACCGATTTCACAGGTAAAATATCCAAATCATCGGGCTGCCAGAGGGGAAGGAGGGATCAGATGCAGGAGCATATATGGGGAAGATGCTCCAGGAGATGGTCGGGGCCGATGTGTTTGACAAGCCGCTGGAGGTGGACTGGGAGCATACGGTGCTCGTACGTAAGCCCCAGGGTCGTGAGCCCCCGAGGGCCATGGTGGTGAGGCTACATTGATTCCTCGACAAGGAGCGTATCATGAAGTGGGCCAGGCAGATGAAACGGTGCATGTGGGAAGAATCAGAGATCCGGGTGCACCAAGACTGGGGACCAGAACTCGCAAAGAGGAGAGCAAGTTTCAACAAAGTTAAAGGGGCCCTGTTTGAGAAAAACATTAAATTTGGACTGTTTTACCCGGCGTGTCTTTGGTGTCCAACGAAAACTGGGAGCTGTACTTCAATTCTCCGGAAGAGGTGGTTACTTTCATGAAAGACAATAATCTGGTTTAAGAACTCTTAAATTAAGGACTCTTAAATTCTAACTGTGGTGGGCTGAGTTTGAGGGATGGGATGGAGTGGCGGGGAGGAGAGAAACATGGTTCTGTGTTCTGCTTTGTCTTGTTTAAAATTTCAGCCTTTTAATTCTGTGAGTTAAGTTGCAATGTTTCTTCATGCTACATAAAACACTGTTAGCAGGGGTTGAGGACACTGAGTACTCAGCAATTGTGGTCTCGGATCATGCACCACACTGGATAGACCTACGGGCAGACACAGGAATGTCCCAGTGCCCACAGTGGAGGCTAGATACAGGGCTGTTAATGGATGAGGAGATCTGTGAGTGAGTGAGAGAGGCCATTCGGGGGTACATAAAGATCAATGACACGGGAGAGATTGCGGCTGGGGTGGTCTGGGAGGCACTGAAAGCGGTCATTAGAGGGGAATGTATTTTGATTCGAACCCACAGGGATAAAACTGAGCGGTCGGAGCTGGACAGGTTGGTAGTAGAAATCTTACAGGTGGACAGGAGATACTTGGAGTCTCCAAATCAAGAGCTCCTGAAGGAACGTCGGAGACTTCAAATGGAGTTTGGGCTCCTTTCCACAGAAAAGGGGGAGGGTCAGATGAGGAGGGTAAAAGGGGTAATATATGAATCTGGGGAGAAAGCTAGCGGGATGCTGGCACATCAGATGAGGAAGCAGGAGGCGGCGAGAGAAATAGGGAAAATAAAGGATTTGAGGGGGAAGACGATGACGGACCCGGGGGTGGTGAATGAAGTTTTCCGGGAATTTTATAGGCAGCTATACGAGTCGGAACTCCCGAATGGGGAAGAGGGCATGAATTAAATGCTGGGGAGGCTACAGTTTCCGAAGGTAAATGAGGAGCTGGTGGAGGCCCTGGGGGGCCCGATTGGGCTTAGGGAGGTGATAGATGAACTGGGGGCGATGCAATTGGGTAAAGCCCCGGGACCTGATGGGTTCCCAGTGGAATTTTTAAAGAATTTCTCTGGGTTACTGGGGCCGCTTCTGGTTAAGGCTTTCAACGAATCTAAGGAGCTGGGAGTATTCCCCCCAACATTAACACAGGCATCAATTTCTCTCATCCTGAAGTGGGACAACGATCCAGAGAGCTGTAGATCATACAGGCCAATCTCCCTCTTGAATGTAGATGCCAAATTATTGGCAAAGATCCTAGCCACTCAAATAGAGGGTTGTGTCCCGGAGATAATTGGGGAGGATCAGACGGGTGTCATGATATGCACTCATGCACAGACAAGCAGTGACAGACACCCAGTACAGCCAATCAACACGCAGGACAGAACACAACCGATCACCAGGCAGAAAACTAGGTCTCCCACTATAAAACACACAAGGCATCAGCACTCTGCCTCTTTCTACTGGTGACAACTGTAGTGACAGTCAGGGTGTATATATCAGTTAGCACCTTCTACTCTGGTCTAGTAAGTTAGAGTAAGCATGTTTATATTAGTAGAGTGTCAAACCCACAGCGTACTGTGTGCACTGCTTAACAAGTTCAATAAAGCGTATTGAACCAACATTACAGTGTGGAGTCTCACGGTAGCATGGTGGTTAGCATCAATGCTTCACAGCTCCAGGGTCCCAGGTTCGATTCCCGGCTGGGTCACTGTCTGTGTGGAGTCTGCACGTCCTCCCCGTGTGTGCGTGGGTTTCCTCCGGGTGCTCTGGTTTCCTCCCACAGTCCAAAGATGTGCGGGTTAGGTGGATTGGCCATGCTAAATTGCCCGTAGTGTAAGGTTAATGGGGGGATTGTTGGGTTACGGGTATACGGGTTACGTGGGTTTAAGTGGGGTGATCATTGTTCGGCACAACATTGAGGGCCGAAGGGCCTGTTCTGTGCTGTACTGTTCTATTCTATTCAAGAGTCTACTTTCAAGTACAACTGCAGCCAGTTGCAGTCTGTGTTTCCCCAGGGTGAATAACACGACAACGGGATTTGTAAAGGGCAGGCATCTGACATCCAACATTAGACGGCTTCTTAATGTAATTATGATGCCAGCAGAGGGGCGCGAGGCTGAGGTGGTAGTTGCCATGGACGCGGAGAATGCTTTCGACCGAGTGGAGTGGAAGTATCTATGGGATATTTTAGGCAGGTTTGGGTTTGGGCAGGGATTTGTGGAGTGGGTCCGGCTACTGTACCCGGCGCCGGTGGCAAATGTAAGAACTAACCGAGTTCGGCCAGAATACTTTAGTCTTTGTCGGGGGACAAGGCAGGGATGCCCGCTCTCCCCATTACTGTTTGCATGGCCATAGAACCCTTAGCAATGGCCCTGAGAGCAGCGAATACCTGGAGAGGAATAGTGAAGGGGGGGGTGGAGAACAGGGTCTCTCAAAGCAGACGATTTGCTGCTTTACATCATGGACCCGGTGGGGGGGATGACCGAAATCATGGATTATTAGGAGAATTTGGGCGATTTTCAGGCGATAAGTTAACATGGGAAAGAGCGAGGTGTTCGTGATTCAGGCACGGGGGCAGGAAAGGAGGCTGAAGGAGCTACCTTTTAAAGTGTTTGGGAAGGGTTTTAGGTTTCTGGGGATTCAAGTGGCCAAGGATCGGGGGCAGCTTCACAAGTTAAATTTGGGCAAAGCAGTGGATCAAATGAGAAGGGAATTTTGTAGATGGGACGTGCTCCTACTGACGCTGGCGGGGAGGGTTCAGATGGTGAAGATGACTGTCCTTCCGAGGCTGCTTTTCTTTTTTAAGTGTCTCCCGATTTTTGTCCTGAAGGCTTTTTTCAGAAGTATTAATGTGGCGATATCGAGGTTAATATGGGCGGGTAAAACCCCGAGAGTAAAGAGGACACTCCTGGAATGGGCCCATGGGGGAGGGGATTGGCTCTCCTGAGCTTTATTAACTATTACTGGGCTGCCAATATATCGATGGTCAGGAAGTGGAGAGTGGGGGAGGGGTCAGTCTGGGAGCAGATGGAGGCAGCATCCTGCAAATGTACGAGTCTGGAGGCTTTACTGACGGCGCCCCTGCCGTTCTCGCCGGCTCGGTACTCCACAACTCCTGTTGTGGTGGCAGCCCTGAGGGTGTGGGTGCAATGGAGGCAGCACATGAGACTGGAGGGGGCATCAGTGTGGTCACTGATCTGTGACAATCACCGGTTTGTTCCGGGGGGGGGGGGCTGGATGGGGGCTTTAAGGTATGGCAGCGGGCAGGGATTGCGAGGTTTGGGGATCTATTTATCCAGGAGGGCTTCCCGACCTTGGAGACATTAGAGGAGGAGTTTGACTTGCCAGGAGGGAACGGGTTTCGGTATCTTCAAATGCGGGACTTTGTACGGAGACAGGTCCCAAGCTTTCCTCGCCTCCCTCTGAGGGGACTACAGGATAAAGTGCTGTCAAAAACAGGGGTTGGAGGTGGGAAGGGTTCGGACATATACAGGGAATCGATAGAGTGGGAAGGGGCCCCTATCAGAGAGGTGAAGAGGAAGTGGGAAGAGGAGTTGGGAGGGGAGCTGGAAACTGAACTGTGGGAAAAAGCCTTGAAAAGGGTAAATGCATCCTCGCCCTGTGCTAGACTCAGCTTGATTCAGTTCAAGGTAGTCCACAGGGCCCACATAACGGTAGCCTGGATGAGTAGGTTCTTCAAGGAGGTGGAGGACAGATGTGGGTAGCCCGGTCAACCATGTTTATATGTTTTGGGCATGTCCGAAACTGAGGGAATTCTGGCAGGGATTTGCAGATGTTATGTCAGAAGTCCTGGAAGGTAGGGTAACTCGGAGTTCAGAACTAGCAATATTTGTGGTGTCGGAAGATCCAGGGACAAAGGGGGGGGAAGGAGGCCGATATTCTGGCCTTCTCCTCCCTGGTGGCCGGGAGATGGATCTTGCTGAGATGGAGGGACTCGGAGCCCCCAAAATCAGGGGTGTGGGTCAGCGATATGGTACAGCTTCTCAGTCTGGAGAAAATCAAGTTTGCTTTAAGAGGATCAATAAAGGGATTTGCCCGGAGTTGGCAGCCGTTCATCAATTTCTTTAATAAAAACTGAACATCAGCAGTAAGGGGGAAAAGGGAAAAAGAGGGGGGGGGGGGGGGGGGAGGAAAATAGGAGGCATGGTAATATTATATAAGGACAGGGAATTTAGTGTATGGGTAATTGGGGATAGGGTGGGAGAAGTGGGGGACGTGGTTTATTGTTTGTTGTTATTTTAGGGGGCATTTTGTGCATCGACCCGCGCGGTTGTTTTAGAACTGTCAATATGTAAAATTGCAAAAATTACAAATGCTTCAATAAAATATTTAAAAAAAACAATGGTGGGGGTGAAGGGAGTTGGGAGCAGAAAATGTATTCCATAATGACTGTCAGAGGAAGGAGAGTTCAGTGGGAAATATTGGGCTTGAGGAGGTAATGGGGAAAACAATGTGACAGGGTTTTCTAGTGAATTGAAAACAATGCCAAGAATTTCAAGGTTGAGAAAAGGGGGGGGCGCAGCGAAGGTAAATCAAGTGGGATGGATGGCGAGGTGCTGAGAAGCGATAAACAGAGAGTACTTTGTGGAGGATTCGATCTGAGCTGCAGAGTTTTGCCCAGGCTGAAGTTAATGGGGGATGGGATAGTGGAGAGAGCATCAATTAAATTAGTCAGTGCTGTACCACAGTCTTAAATGACACTGTCCTAACACAAAATCCCCACTCCACCCAGCAAGGTTCAGTGGATAGTTATCAGAAGAAGGATAATTCACCTTCCTCACTCAGAGGCATGAAGGACAGCTACAGCATTCCTGTCCTTTCAAGACTGAAGTCAGTTGGCTCATCACAAAGAAGAGGTGGAGACGGGATCCTGTTGCATGACAGTGGCCACACCAGACAGTGAGTCACCAACATATCCCAGGAATATAGTCTTATTAATCTAAATCTGCACCTCACAGACAACCTGCCGACTCAATGCTTTTCTCAGGTACGCTAGCCAAAACATTCCACGCGAATATGCATTGAGGTACAAAAACAACGCCAATGCTGGGAATGTGAACTAAGAACAGGAAATGTAGGAAATATTTAGCAGATTAATTGGATGATTACTTGAGTACATATAAAGAGCTGCTGACTGATTCAGTGGGTGATTGGTATGAGGACATATATGCCTGTAATGTTTCCCTCTGCGAATAAACCTATTCCAAATAAAGACAGACTTTGATTTCTTTCTTCATCAACTGACTGATGGGATTACAGCACCCTGTCCTTGATAAAATGTTAGCAGTGGCAGGAAGAGGACCTTAAGTGGCTTAACTGGGTGCCAGGTGGGACACATTGCCTGCTACCTTTCCCTCCTGTTGGAAAAATAACATGACATTCCACCCGGCGCTTTTCCATGCCATTTTGTTTACTTTCCACCTCCACCTCCCAACCTGTCCCCGGTATGGTCTTGGCCAATAACTCTGTTTCTCCCTCTGCAGATGCTTCTAAATCTGCTGAATATTTCCATCATTCTTCATACTTTTTTTAAAATCTAAAGGACCCAATTATTTTTTTACAATTAAGTGTCAATTTATCGTGGCCAATCCACCTACCCTGCACATCTTTGGGTTGTGGGGGCGAAACCCATGCAAAGACAGGGAGAATGTGCAAACTCCACACGGACAGTGACCCAGAGCCGGGATCGAACCTGGGACCTCGGTGCCGTGAATCATTCTTTATACTTGAGGTCTGCTTGTGCGCATGAACGGAGTGTTTTCCGCCAAGAAGATTGCAACCCACAGGGAAGCTTACAGTCTATGGCCAACCCAAGGAATCAGACTGATCAAGAGGATAAGAAAGCAACCCTCAAAATAATTCTGAATGAGATTCAGAGACCATGAATAGAATGCCATTTTTACACAATCAAGTTGCCCAAAACCTATTATTGTCTCATGCAGAAAAGCTTGTTTTATGCATGCAAATGAATTAAGTTCATTTGTTTTTATTTCAAGGACTGCAGATATTTACTGTTTAGAAGGGGGGAGGGGAAAGCAGTTACATTGGGCACAATTTAACCAAAACGTTTCTAAGTGTGTTAATGAGCGGGAACTGACACTCGGCCTGACACTCACACCAATCACCCACTGAATCAATAAGCAGCTCATTAGATGTACTCAAGTAATCATCACCACTATTAAACGTTCATTGGTCCACCTAACGAGGCCTCATGGGCTTCACGCCACAAATGATGGTCCGGCCGGCTGATTCACCGCAATCAGGCTTGCCACCCTGTCGCCACCCCCTGCTAACAAGAGAGAGCAGAATGTAAACTTCTCCTGCACAGTCAGCACCACTCAGCTGACAGGCCTGCCACCGAGAGGACCAGCTCCACGATTCAGGAATGCTGACCTTGGCAGCTGACTGGACACGGGGTCAAGGCGGGATGCCCTGTTCCCCCTGAGGGTCACGGAGGGTCACCCACAGGGCAACCAGTGCAGGCGGGGAGGAAATGGCAGCTGCCGTCAGCTCAGGGAGTGTGACCAGGAGAACCGGCACCCAGTGCCGTAAGAAGATCAATGACCATTACCGGGCCGCACGAGTGAGTTGGCACCGGACAACCCAACCTCTCTCCGCCAACCCCCCACCATGCAACAAGTATGCTCCTGCCACTGCCCCAGCTCAGCACAGACAGTTGGTCAAAAAGAGTGCACAGTTCAAAGATGGATCTGCGCATGTGCAATCGATTCCCATGAGCGTCATGACATTAGCAGATGCAGACCATGCCCACTTAAAGGGGAAATGTCCGAAAATCACAAACGAGAGTCTTAAAGGCACAAAACCAACAAATTCAACCTCAAAAGACACAACATTGCCTGAACTTCTACCGGCAGCTGAAAATAACTTTCACACCACCCTGGAACAAGCAGTTTGCACCACCCAAAGTGAAGAGCACAATGACAAATCCAAAACCAAAGAAGATGATTTGTTCATTGAACATGAAGAGAACAATAACAAATCCGAAACCAAAGAAGATGATTTGTTTATTGAAAAATACTACTCAGACATGGCTGAGTTATTCGGATATGCTAATCATAGCATCAGCAACACGGTTGCAAAGCTCAACATGACTCTACTCATGGTAGTAATGATGCAATGGCAGATCGTCGATACATTGGATGACAGCCATCTGCCAAATACCCAAGAAGAACATGATTCCACACAGAGTACTGACTGACTCCGTTGAGAGAGCACAGATCTACTCCACAGAGAGAACACTGCACAACTCCACAGAGAGAGTGATGAAAGACTCCACAGAGAGAGCAACGCAAGCCTCCACAGAGAGCTTGTTGACAGACTCCAAAATGGAAGCAATTAAAGATGCCATAGTGAATGACATGCATGATCAAGATCATGAAGGTCCATCCACCTCACATGAACAAGAAAAAGAAGACAATGTACGTCTACCCACTGTATGTGAAAACAGTGACAATGTGATCACAGTCGACAAACAGGATGTGCAGGAACACAGCGAGACTGACAGATCTCAGCTTGTCTGTACAGAAGCACTCAACAATCAGAGTAGAGCTACTCATGAGTCCAGTGAGACCACGTCAATTGAAACCTCATCCACTCTAAACTAGCCACAAGAAAATGAAATCTTGAAGATTTTGACTCCAGAAGAGGAGCAACAAGAAACCAAAGATGAAGCAAATGAACTAGAAATGACTCTAGAAGAGGAGCACCAAGGAAACAAAGAAGAGGAATCAAATCCACCACAGATGACTGACGTCATATGGATCAATAGAAGATCAGATCATTCTCAGAATCCTCAAGAAGAAACGCTCAATAAAACATCAGATACCACAAAGGACACTGACGCCAATAACTTTGATAATGACTCAAATTATCAACACGGAACACTCATTGAGCATAACAAGAACAACAAAAACCACAAGAAGCACTACACAAACAAGAACAACAGCAACAACAAAAACAAGATGCAGAACAAGAACAAAAACTACAAGCACAACAACAAAAACTACAAGAACAACAACAAGAAGCATAACAAAGACAACAACATCACCAACAAGCACGACAAAAACAAGAACAACAACAATAAATGAAACAAGCACGACAAAAACAACAACAAGAACGACACCAAAAACAACAAAGACAGAAACAACAGAAACAACAACAATGAAACAACGACCTGTACAACATGGTACAACTCTGCACATGAAGGACAGTGCAACAGCACACTCCAAAACAATGAGAAGAGTAGAAACATACCATGGCATGACAATAAATCTCACAAATTCACATCTGCTCCAGAACAAACAATCACACCAGCTTTCAAGTTAGATGACATAATAAATCGATACCACAAGCACAGAAAAACACAAAACACAAGAACACTGATGACATTCACAAAGAAGTTACAATATCAATATCACCACGTCAACAACAGAAAGAAAAATCTAAACCAAACAAATTCATAAAGTTTAGACTGATAATTTATTTTTATTAAGGTTGGACTCATAAATATCAATTAATATAAATATTAATTGGCTTTGTAAAGATATACATATCATAATCTAACTGTTTTGTACAGTTTTCTTTAACACTGTGCAGAAAATATGTAAAATAAAAAAGCGGGATGTAGTGGTCTGCACATCTGTGTATATACAGAAGGGGTCAATATAAATGCAATACAGCTATGCAATTACTAGAGGGAGCACTGGAGATATATAAATACAGACAGACAGGAATTCAGAGACTCTTCACAGGAAGGGCTGCTGGTGAGCAGGACACAGACGGGCAGCTCAGATGTAACATAGTATAAACGCTGGAGAGAGAACAAACTTATACAAATAAAGCATCTACTTCAACTGTAAGACTACGAGCTTTATTCAGACACAAGGAATAACACTGGCCTTGTTCTACATTACAAGCCAGCTGTTTAGTCCACTGTGCTAAACCTGCCCTTAATAGTAGGATTTTACTGTGAAACAGAACAAGTAGGAAACATTCTCCATGGCGATTTCACCAGGGACCACCTGACAAACAAGTTTCAATGCAGGAGGCCATTGTTAAAGTGGCACTTCCAGTTAATTAGCCCCCAATTGCCTCCATGATCAAGGTTCCAAATAACTGCACAACATGTCAACTCTCATTTTTCCATTCTTCTTTATTTGATGTGATGTTTCTATTTACATGTAGCATCCAGGAAGATATGGGAACCATACGCAACGAGGAGGGAAATTCCAAGATGGATTTGATAACATCAGGTTCTATTCTCTATCTAAACATAATTAAGACAAACATGTATTGATAAAATTTGCCAAAGCAAAAAGCATACTGGGAGAATAAAGATTTATTACTGGAGAAATAATTCAAACTGAATGGAGGTTCCAAGGGTAAGGAAAGATACATGTCATTGCTGACCTCAATAGCACTTGAATGATTCTACCCCTGGATGTATTTACTCAGCTCAGTCAAAACCAATCGCTATAGTCACCAACTTTACTCCCAATATGATAATTTTTCAACTTTGGTATCAATCAGTTAATCAACACAGCATCAACTGTTGTGATATGCTTTTGAGGGATTGCACCATCACATCATGAGAAGGAAGTGTGTCCAGTTTTAGTTTCACTTTTTCTTTTCAGGAGAGCACACACACACACGTCCGCACGCACACACGCACAAGCATGTGCACGCGCATACACAGCTCTGCAGGTGGGGAGATGGTGATGCAGTGGAAACATCACTGGACTAGTAAGCCCAGGCTAATTCTCTGGAGACACGGATTCAAATCCTACCAAGCTGAAATTTTCGCTGATGGGTACCCTTGGAAAGGAAGCACATGATGTTCGCTGGCTCTATCGAAGTGGACACCGCAGGGACTGGGGTGCGTTAACAACCCCTTTAATCACATGTTGCGTTGATGTTTTAAGTCTCCGGTGATATCCTGTTCACTTTGATGCAATTTCACTTTCGGGGATGTGTTTTAATTTATAACCCAATTTGTTAATTTAGTTTATTTATTTAATTTATTTTACCCAATCCCTTATAAATGATTGTGCCTTTGTGTCATTCCGGAAATCACAACATCAGCCATTTGAGCTGGAAATCTTCTCTTTATGGTGGAAGAAGCATGATGTGGTGGTGGACACTGCGATAAGGTTAGTTGTCCCAGGGGAAAATGGGGGCATTCGAGAGCAAATCATCTCATGGAGCTCTTGTGGGCTTTTCTATCAGCCAACTGAAGAGTCACACTGGAACATTTCTTTGAGATTTGGTACAGACTATCTCCATTCAACACCAATTTGCTTTATATAGCACCTCATACTAAAAAGATTCGACGTGCTTCACAGGACACCAGTCAGGCAAAAAATGACGAGCGACATAAAACTTGGTCAAAGAGAGATTTGTAAAGAGCATCTTACATGAGGAGAGAGAAGCTGGGAGGTTGAAAGAACAATATTCAGAATTTAGGACCTTTCCTCACTCGCCAATGGTGGAACAAAGTAAGAGGAATGTATGCGACGTCAGAGATGAGGAAATGCAGAAATTTTACTGGACTGTGGAGCTGGCGGAGATGGCAGAGAAAGGGAGAGGTCAGGCCATAGAGTAAGTTGAGCATGAGGATGAGGAACTAAAAATCAAGGTGTTGCTGGACAGTGGGCACCGGGAGATGGGTTTCTTTATTCCTTCATGCGATGGCAGTATCACTGGCAAGGCCAGCATTTGCTGCCCATTCTTAATTACTCTTGAATTGAATGACTTGCTGGGCCATTTTCAGGGAGGGCAGTTTGGAGTCAACCACATCACAGTGGATCTGGAGTCACATGTAGGCCAGACCAGGTAAGGGTGGCAGGTTTCTTTCCCTAAAGCACACTAGAACAGTATCGGTAAAAGGGACTTAGTGCAAGTTAGGATATATGGCCAACAGAGTTTTGAATGAATGCAAGCTAATTGAGGGTTGGGAAATAATGCAAGTGCAATTTGAATTAAAGTTGTGCCCATGTCACTAACTTGCCAGAGGTGGGCCTCACCAACATGCAACATTTCCATTGAGCATTAACCAAAATTAATAAATTGGGCATGATAATCACAGGTGAAAATCTTCAACTTCCCATTCCCGAGCCTCCCCGTGTAATACTTACTCATTCTTGTGATTTCTCTCCTTAATTTCTATTCTAATTTATTTTAAATATTCTTACAGTGCATATTTAGTGGATATTAAATATAATAGTGGAAACTCATTTTACAAATTGACATAATTTGTATTTCATTACTGGTACATACATTATTGTGTTATTACATTTACCCCGTTTCTTGACAGAATGAATGTGGAAACGTGTTATGATCAACATCATTTAATAGCTTTCACTTTTCAAATGAATGTCAACATATTTTGCTATGGAAAATCAAGAGATATATCTGTTGAATTCTCTTGAGGTTCCTGCTAATCGTGATTGACTCTTTTGGGAGAAATTTTGTCGGTTATAGGATAGGTGATGCCAGGTGTTGCGGAAGTGACCATTGTTCTCCATTTCATACCCAGGGTCAATCGTAAGCATTCCCAGTTTGGAAGTGGTTCCCGGCAGATCAAATGTCCCTCGATGCTGCTTATGCCCGGACCCCTAAGAGCAGAGCTAATGCAAAAGGGTCACATAATCAATGGCTTCATCCCATCCAATTCTGTGGTCTTTCAGTGAGATTGCTAATTCACTGTCAATGTGTGCAAAATAATGACCGAATCACATCTCCTGAAAATGGACTGACTTCACCTAATTTCATTTGGGGACTTTACAGTCAGCAGAGAAATTAAACTTTAGTCTTATTAGTCAATTTAAATTCATTACCAATGATTCAACGGTGGCACAGTGGATGGCACTGCTGCCTCGTGGCACCAAGTACCCGTATCATTGTCTGTATGGGGTTTGCACATTCTCTCCGTGCCTGCGCGGGTCTCACCCCCACAACCCAAAGGTGTGCTGGGTAGGTGGATTGGCCACACTAAATTGCCCCTTAATTTGAATTTTTGAACATAGAACGTAGAACCTACAGTGCAGAAGGCCATTCGACCCATCGAGTCTGCACCAACCCACTTAAGCCCTCACTTCCACTCTATCCCCATAACCCAATAACCCCTCCTAACCTTTTTGGTCACTAAGGGCAATTTATCATGGCCAATCCACCTAACCTGCACGTCTTTGGACTGTGGGAGAAACCGAAGCACACGGGGGAAACCCACGCAGACACAGGGAGAACATGCAGACTCCGCACATACAGTGACCCAGCGGGAAATCGAACCTGGGACCCTGGCGCGGTGAAGCCACAGTGCTAACCACTGTGCTACCGTGCTGGAACGGAGTCAATAGAGATATAAATCAGGCTGCTGATTCACTACCATACAATTTACATTATTCTGCAAAGGCGAAAATGGAAGATAATCTCATTCTTCAGCATCTCCTATCTTTCACATTACTCGTAAAGTAATAGAGCAAAAATTATACAGTGCTTGTTTTCAGATCAGGGTGCCCTAAAGAATGTACACGTACAATGAGTGACACACAGTGTACAGGACTGAAAGAAACAATTTGCCGCAATTAGTCTGTACCAGTGTTCATACTCATGTCACAACCATGGAAAGGGCATTTCGATTGAGTGGTCTGTGTGACAGGAATGTGTGTGTGTGTGTGTGAAAAATAACCCAGCAGAGAAGCTTTACTCTGAAGTGAGATAAAGGTATTACAAAAACTACTGTTGAAAGTTACTGAGGTAAAAGTGATAAAGTTATTAACTAAAATACAGATACAAAGATAAAAAGCAGATATAGGTGAAAAAAAGATGCTCAAGGATGAAATCTTAAATAAGTCTCTATGAGATAACATTGCCGGACCTTTGCTTGAATTCCTTCCTTCCAAAATGAAGGGGTTGACATTTGAGGTTCAGTTCAGCAGCAGTGATGGCTTCCTTAGTTGATGAGATGAAGTTTGCAGATGGAATTCACAAGCAGAACAGGTCCAGGGAGTAAATTAATGCCACTGCTATCACTTTGAGGGTCCTGCAGGTGGTGGCTCTTGGTAGCCTGATTTAATACAGCAGTCCGATAGCTGTTCATGTAAATCTCCCCCAGCCTATCCCTATTAAGAATCCGTTTATGTTTCAAGGTGTCTCTCTTATGATGTTCAAAATGGTTCTGCACACCAAACTGCTGTTTACAGCCAAACCAGACACAGTTCCAAAAATTATAATGGCTGCTGTCCCAAACAGTCTGGGCCAATTTGGCACGGGCATGTCTGTGCTCACCATGAAGAAGGCCTGGGGCAGCTTGCAGAGATCGGAAGATGGAAGCCTTAAGCGACTGTGCACCCTAAAACACCACGTGCAGGAGTAGGTAACTGGAGCATCCGACACAGGGATCTTCTCACTACAGCAGCTTCCAGGAGGTGGATTTTTTTAGTTGCAGGTGGACAGAGACATCAGGTACTGTTAAACGGTGATGGTCTGTGCTGGTGGCGGGGGGAGGGGGGGGGGGGTTGGTTGGGAGGAATTAGATGGGCAGGATAAGAATGAAGAGGTGGAGTGCGTGTGTATGTTTAGGGGGAGGGAGAAGTTGGGATGATAGGGGAAAGGGCATGTTGTGTTATGCTGCTTCGGATAACACAGGCTGCTACTTGATGCAGTCTTAACTAAAAGATGCTCCAGACTCTAAAATGAGTTCAACGTGTTTATTGAACTATTGACCCAGTTTTCAAATGAGTTCAACTCTCTGCTAATCTAACTGTAGTAACTCAGACTAACTGTACCAGCTTGCTCTAAGCCACGTGCTGGGGTGTGATGCTGCTGATCAACCCTGTCTAACTCTCTAGATGTCTGTCTGTGGAAAGAGGCCAGGTGTGAGTGCATCATCCCTTTTCTAGTGTTTATGTCATGCCCCCTTGTGGTGATGCCACCTCTGAGTGTCGTGACTGCCCATTGGTTGCATCCTATTCTGAATGTTTATTGGTTGCATGTTTACATATCATGACAGGGCATGGGCAGGTTGTGTGCAAGTGTGAATGTGCACGAGAGCTGGGGTGTGTAGGTGTAACCTGACATGGGTTAAGAAGTGGAAGGGGTTCATAGGAGGTTTCTGTGGTGTTAGTTGAAGAGTCCTGGGGGGGCTTACTGAGGGGACAGGTGATGGGAAGGGAGGGTGAGGGTTGAAAGGGGTAGGGGGAGCCGGTAGGTTGGGCGAGTGAGGGTCTTGCAATAATGGGAGAAGTGGCGCTGGTTGTTTTTGGATGGCATATGGAAGCAGTTGGAGGCAGAAGGATTCTGGGGGTAGGCAAGATGAGAAGGGACATGTCTATTGTAAGAGCAATGGGTGCCTTTAAAAGGGAGGGGATGTGGACATTCACTTACAGGGGATGGAGTGTAATGCGGGCAGGTGGAGGGGTAACTGTGGGAAGGGTATGGGTGGCACATCCAGAGGTGAGGTGATAGTGCCTGCCCTTCACATCAAGGCCGCATTTGACCTAGTATGGTATCAAGGAGTCCAAGCAAAACTGAAGTCAATGGAAATCAGGGGGAAGCCCCTGCACTGGTTCAAATCATACCTAGCACAAAGGGTTGTGGTGGGGAGGCAGTGGCGTAGTGGTATTGTCACTGGTCTAATAATCCAGAGATTTAGGATAATGCTCTGGGGATCTGGGTTCGAATCCCATCATGGCAGATGGGGAAATTTAAATTCATTTAAGAAATTTGGAATTAGAAGTCTAATGATGACCATGAAATCATTGCCAATTGTCGGAAAAACCCATCTGATTCACTAATGTCCTTTAGGGAAATAAATCTGCCATCATTACCTGGTCAGGCCTACATATGACTCCAGACACACAGCAATGTGCTTGACTCTTAAATGCCCTATGGGATGAGCAACAAATGCGGGTCCAGCCAGAGACGGCCACATCCCATGAACGAATAAGAAAAAAGAATAGAGGTCAATCATCTCAGCTCCAGGACACCACTGCAAGAGTTACTCAGGGTAGTTTTCCACGCCCAATCATCTTCAGTCCTTCATCAATGACCTTCCTTCCATCATAAAGTCTGAAGTGGGGATGTTCGCTGATGACTGCACAATGTTCAGCACCACTCCCGACTCCTCAGATAGTGAAGCAGAAATACAGCAAGACCTGGGCAATATCCAGGCTTAGGCTGACAAGTAGCAAGTAACGTTCGCCCCACACAAGTGCCAGGTAATGACTATCTCCAACAAGAAAGAATCTATCCATTTCCCCTTGACATTCAATTGCAATACTATCGCTGCATCCTTCAGTATCAACATCTTGGGGCTTACCATTGGCCAGAAACTGAACTGAAATGGACTAGCCACATCAAAAATGTGGCTACAAGAGCAGGTCAAATAACTCACATCCTGACTCCTCAAAACCTGCCCTCCATTTTATAAGGCGCAAGTTAGGAGTGTGATGGAATACTCTCCTGCCTGGATGAGTGCAGCTCGAACAACATTCAAGAAGCTTAGCACCATCCAAGACAAAGCAGCCCAATTGATTGCTACCCCGTCCATAAACATTCAATCACTCCACCACCGAAGCACAGTAGCAGACGTGTGTGACATCTACAAAATGCACTGCAGGACCTCACCAAGGCTGCTTAGGCAGCACCTTCTAGAAGAACAAAGGGCAGCAGGTACATAGGAATGCCGCCACCTGGAGATTCCACCCCAAGTCACTCACCATCTTGACTAGGTATCTTCATTCCTTCACTACTGCTGGTCAAAATGCTGGAGCCTCCTCGCTGACAGGTATACCTACACCTCAGGAACTTCAGTGGCTGAAGAAGGCAGATCCCCATCACCTTCTCTAGGGAAACTAGGGATGAACAATAAATGCTGGACTAGCCAACAACACCCACATCCCGTAAATTAATTGAAAAAACTATACCTGGGAGGCCAAAGGATTTGAGTGTAGGATATTGGTCACAGTGAGAGGGGTAACGGTATTGGACCGTGTTTCGAACTTAACATGGATCACGGTCGCTTGGAACTGTGAAAGCCTCGTGGTGCAGATGTTGCAGAGGAGTTGGGTCACTGGGAGTGGGTAGAACTGCAGGTCAGCTTAACTGGACAACTAAAGGCTGCAGTTCCTGAGGTGCAGGTATTCCTATTCTATGGCACACAAGGCTGCCACTGTGCATCGGTAGTGGAGGCATTGAATGTTTGTGGAAGGTGTAGCAATCAATTGGGCTGCTCTATTTACAAAATGTGTCACGATATTAACAATCATGGTTTACCAGTGCAACTACATGTGAAATATTGCATTCCCTTCTCTTCTTCTAGGTGCTCATCCGACATCAACATCCAGGGTTGAGGCAGCCTGCTGTCCTCTGGAGATCCGATGACTGGTTTATTTTGTCTGTCTTGCTGTGGGACAGCTACACCCTCTGTGTTTCCTGAGAATGAAGCTGAAGGGGTCACAGGCAAGAAGAATTCCAAAGAGTGAGACATCCTCAGAGTGCCCTGACTGTAGATCCAAGGGATGTCAAATAGCCACCCAGCCTCCCTCTGGTGCCTGAGGAGCTAAGGAGCTGGTCATCGACTTCAGGAAGCAAAGTGTCACACAGGCCCCTCTCTGTATCAATGTGTGGAGGTGGAGATAATAATTATTTTTTATTGTCACACGGACACCAACACTGCAATGAAGTTGCCGCGAAAACCCCCGAGTCGCCACATTCCGGTGCCTGTTCGAGTATACGGAGAGAGAATTCAGAATGTCCAAATTACCTTTTTCCACAAGTCTTTTGGGACTTGTGGAAGGAAACCAATGCAACCAGAGGAAACTCATGTAGACACGGGGAGAACGAGCACACTCCGCACAGACAGTGACCCAAGCCGGCAATCGAACCTGGGACCCTGCAGCTGTGAAGCAACAGTGCTAACCACTGTGCTACTGTGATTCCTGGTTGACAGCTTCAAATTCCTCAGTGTAAACATCACTAACACCCACGTTGACGTTAAAACCTAGAAAGTACAATAGAGCTTATACTTCCTCAGGAAACTAAAGAAATTCGGCATGTCCATACTAACTCTTACCAATTTTTACAGATGCACCATAGAAAGCATTCTATCCGGCTGCATCACAGCCTGGTATGGCAACTGCTCGACCAAGACTGGAAGAAACCACAGAGAGACGTGAACACAACTCAGTCCATTACGCAAGCCCACCTCCCATCCATTGACTCTGTCTACCCCTCCAATTGCCTTGGGAAAGTGGCAGCATAATCAAAGACCCTCTCCCACCCAGCTTATCCTCTCTTCCAACCTCTTCCATCAGGCAGAAAATACAAAAGTTTCAGAAATGCACCAATAGATTCAAAAACCTGAGTGGCTCTGTCATGGAATGAACTGATCTTTCTGCGCACCTTCTCTACAGTTGTAGCACTATATTCCGTTTGCTGCACCCGATATCTATGTTTATGTATTTACATCGTGTATTTATATTGTGTTCTATGCATTCATGTATGGGTGGCCTTCTGATAAACCTTGAGGTCCACCATGACAGGAACACGAATGCTGTGAGCATCCGTGATTCACGCCCATGTGATTCCCGACTCTGGGGACCGGAGAATCACGGAGAGCAGGAGGATAAGGCGCCGAGCCCGCTAAATGGATCTTTAAGACCCATTTGCATTCATTCACATGCTCCCGCTGGTGCGCAGTTGTGGACCTCGATTCCGGCGGCAGAGTGGAGGCGGTGCATCACGTTTGAATCGGCGCCCGCCGATTCCAGGCGCCGGTCCCAACTTTGTGATTCTCTGCGCATCTTAGACCCGGATACTGGCGCTAGCTGATGGAGAATCTACTCTAATGTCTATATTATCTACTCCCCAGAAATCACAACAAAAAGCCATCAGCCATTCCTTTTAAACATAAGCATGGTTTGAAATATCGATGATCTCTCATTTACAACATCTTAATGGCATGTCCTGAAGCTACAGTGTCTGCCTGTCATTAAAGCTAGGGGTCTGAATTCTCTGTTTCAGCTGCTAAGTGGCGGTTCAAACGGAGAATTTGCGGGCGTTTTATGATGCCAAAATCGGCACTGGACTCTCACCAATTCCGGGACCAGTGAGGGGCTAGCAACAGCACAGGGTGAAACTCACGGCTCCCGTGCCAAAAATGGCCAGAGAATGGCTGGGTCCCTGGCCGCACCTGCGCACGACGACGATGTGCAGCTGTCGCGCCTTACAACATGACGCCAGCTGTATGCGGACCCGATCCGCCATCCGTGGCCCCACAGGCCATCCCCTGGCCACCCCCACTAGTCCCCCCAACCTTCACGGAAGCCCCCCCCCCCCCCCCCCCCCCGGCCAGCGGCTCTGAAGATGGCCAAGTGTGATGGCGTTGGACGCAGTCCACAGTTGCCATCCTGGGTTCCCGACCACTCAGACCACACACCAACCACGTGGTCGGGAACTCTGCCCATCAGGGGCGGAGCATCGCGGGAGGGCCTGCCAAAGACACACCGTGATGACGCCATTTTGGAGGGGGCAGAAACTCCAAAACCAGTGTCATACTGCGCTGGTCCTGATTTGGGTGTCAGAATGGATTCTCCACCCGATCGCCGGTTACGATATCGGCGTCGGGCAATGGAGAATCCCATCCAGGATGGCGCCATTGCTGCTCAGGCCCGTGTCCCCTCTACCAGTCAGTGGGGTGAGTGTGAGCAGTTGAGGTTCAGTTACCTTGGTGGCACGGATGAGGTCATTCATTCATTTCAGGCAGCACAGGGTGGAGGCCCTGGGAACTGACAACTCTGGAGACCTCATCCCATGCTGGGTTGGCCATCGGCTTCCTCTTCTTCCTTCAATACTCAGCATAGAGGACGCCCGTCCTGTCCTTCACTGCACTGAACAGCACTTTGAGGGGTGCATCACTGAATCTGGGGGCCGGAGCTCCCTGCGACAGACATGCCTATTGCATCAATGATGGGTAAGCAGATGTCTGGGTGCCTTTTAAAAATGACGTTCGGTTATGATGCAGCACATGTGCCATCCAGCCTGCCTCGCTGTGCAAAGCATCTGGAAACATCTAACTGCAAAAAAACTTTTTTAACAGACAATTTTATTGAGGTATTTTTTGGCATTGTAAACAGTAACAAGATGCATTAGTGTGCAGATACAAATTACAAAAATCATAGTGCAAATAGCAGTTCCTCTCTCGCAAATAGACCCGCCTACTCTTCCCCCCTACTCTACACTATTCTACCCCCGCCCCCCCGCTGACGATCAGTTCCCCGCGAAGAAGTCGATGAATGGTTGCCACCTCCGGACAAATCCCGAAAGTGATCCTCGTAAGGCGAACCTGATTTTTTCCAAGCCGAGAAAGCTTGCCATGTCCATATTTCGGTCTTTGGGGGCTTTGAATCCCTCCAGGCCAACAGTATCCGTCTCCCGGCTATCAGGGAAGCAAAGGCCACAACGACGGCCTCTATCCCCTCCTGGACTCCCGGTCCTCCGACACCCCAAAAATCACCACCTCTGGACTCATCGCCACCCTTGTTTTCAGTACCCAGGATATGACGTCCGCAAACCCCTGCCAGTATCCCCTGAGTTTTGGACACGCCCAGAACATGTGGACATGGTTCGCTGGTCCTCCCCCACATCTAGCACACTTGTCCTCCAGCTCAAAGAATTTGCTCATCCGGGCCACCGTCATGTGGGCCCGGTGAACTACCTTGAACTGAATCAGGCCGAGCCTGGCACATGTTGCGGTTGCATTTACCCTCCTCAGAGCATCTGCCCATACGCCTCCCTCCAACTCCCCAACCAAGCTCCTCTTCCCACTTGAGTTTTAGTTCCTCGGTCCCTGTGTCCTCTGCTCCCATAAGCTCCTTATAAATATCGCTGTTGTTCGTTCTGGTGAGTGTGCTTTACACTCTCTTGGCTCTGTTTTATTCCTTAGCTCTAGAGTCGCCAGATATCCTTATGATACCACCACGAGGTTCAAGTTCAAGTTCAGATCAATGACTCAATACACCAGTTAGTAAGGTTCAAATTAAACACATTTATTATTTACACAGAAAATCAATACTCATGCAACTAATACTAGTGGACTAAACTATTCCTACCACTATAAGGCAATACTTATCTTCGTTAAGGGAACCCACTGGATCAGGGAACAATGGCCTCTTGTTCTGTCCTGAGACTGCAGGCTTCCCAATTGGTACGGGCTAAGGGGTCAGGAGTGTCTATTCTCATAGCGAGCGTTGGTTGGACACTTACTTGTCGGTGTAGCTGTTGGCCAGGCCTTTCCTTCTCACGGTCTAGTTCTTAGAGAGCTGCTGCAAAGGTGTTCTGCTGGGAGGGCCGGCTAAGAGAGCGAACTAAACTTGGGACCTGACTTTTATAGGTCCCAGGGGCTTTGTGCCCTTTTGGGCGGACCCCGAGCTTACTGTCAATCGATTGGATCTTATACCAATCGATTGGTATGAATCCCCCAATACTGAGGCTGTCCCCCGATCGTGGGGCGGTTCTTCCTAACTGGTTTGTTTCCTTTGTTTCAGACCCCATTGGCGCCGGGAAGTCTGCCCTGCTATAGAATGTCCCAATTGTAGCTAATCGTTGTATCCATTGTTCCCGGGGATCGCTTCGTTAATATGCAAACTGCTGGTTTCGGTGCTGTCTGCATTCTTTGCAGGAAGAATACACAGGAAGATTCTGCAACCTGCTTGTCTTTCTTAAAGTGTCCAATTTTCCCTGCGTGCTTTGTAAATCACCATTTTGGGTCGGGAAGAGGCCAACTTCGGTGGCTACATCGCGAAGCTCCCTTCCAGGAACAAGTCGCCCATCCTTCCCACCCCCGCCCTCCGCCACGCTCAAAACCCGCCATCCATCTTCTTCGGGACAAATCGATGGTTGTCACATATTGGAGACCAGACCGACGCTCCCACTTCCCCCGCGTGCTTCCTCCATTGGCCCCAAATCCGCAGAGCCGCCACCACTACAGGGCTGGTGGAGAACCTGGCCGGCGGGAGCGGCAGAGGAGCCGTGACCAGGTCTGCCAAGCTGGTGCCCCTGCACGAAGCAGCCTCCACCCGCTCCCAAACCGACCCCGTACCCACCATCCATTTGCTTATCATGGCTATGTTAGCCGCCCAGTAGTAGTTGCTGAGGTTCAGCAATGCCAGCCCCCCCTCGCTACGGTTCCATTCCAGCATCCCCCCCTTTACCCGCGGGGACTTCCCCGCCCAAACAAATCCCAGAATGATTTTATTGATTCTTTTAAAGAAGGACCGCGGAATGAAAATAGGGAGACACTGAAAATAAACAGGAATCTCGGGAGGATCGTCATCTTCACCGTCTGTACTCTCCCCGCTAGTGACACCGGGAGCGCATCCCACCTCCGAAACCTCCTCATTTGCTCCACCAGCCTAGACAAGTTCAACTTATACATCTTTCCCCAGTCACGTGCCACTTGTATCCCTAAATACCTAAAACTTCCCCCAACCAGCCTAAATGGTAGCTCCCTCAGCCTATTCTCCTGACCCCTCGCCTGCACCACAAACATCTCGCTTTTTGCCATGTTCAACTTGTAGCCCGAAAACCGGCCAAATTCCTCTAGGATTTCCATAATCCCATCCATCCCTGCCGCTGGATCCGACACATACAAAAGCAGGCATCCGCGTAGAGCGATACCTTGTGTTCTATCCCACCCCTGACCATTCCCTTCCATCCCCTTGCCACTCTCAGAACAAATGCCAGCGGTTCTATGGCCAACGCAAACAGCAGTGGACAGAGGGAGCATCCCTGTCTTGTCCCGCGGTGTAGTCTAAAATACTCAGATGTCATCCTGTTCGTCCTTGCACTAGCCTCCGGGGCCTGATATAGCAGTCTAACCCAGTCCACAAAGCCTTCTCCAAATCCAAACCGTCCCAGCACCTCCAATAAGTAGTCCCATTCCACCCGGTCAAAAGCCTTTTCGGCATCCATTGCCACCACTACCTCCGCCTCTCTGCCCTCCGGGGGCATCATAATCACATTGAGTACCCTTCTTAGATTGGCTACCAGCTGCCTGCCCTTAACAAACCCCGTTTGGTCCTCCACAATCACGTCCGGTCCGCAGTCTTCGATTCTGGACGCCAGGATCTTGGCCAGCAGTTTAGCGTCCACATTAATCAAGGAGATTGGCCTGTAGGACCCAGAAGCTTCTGGATCTTTATCCCGTTTTAATATCAGCAAGATGGTGGCTTGCGACATCGTCGGGGGTAGCACCCCATTGTCCCTCACCTCATTAAACACCCTAACCAGCACTGGCCCCACTATCTCCGAGAACTTTATGTAGAACTCCACTGGATACCCATCCGGCCCCTGGGCTTTACCCGACTGCATGGCCTTCAGGCCCCCCATTACTTCTTCAGCTCTAATCGGGGCCCCCAGCCCCTCGACCATCCCCCTGCCCACCTTTGGGAAGGTCAGCTCATCTAAGAAGCGCCTCATCCCCTCCGGCCCCATGGGGGGGGGGGGGGGGTTCCGAGGTATACAGCTTGCTGTAGAAGTCTTTGAATACCCTGCTCAATCCTGCCGGGTCTCCAACCCGGTTCCCTGCCCCGTCCACTACTGTCCCTATTTCCCTGGCCGCCTCCCTCTTCCTAAGTTGCTGTGCAAGCATTCTGCTGGCTTTCTCTCCATACTCATACACCGTGCCCCTGGCCTTTCTGAGCTGCTCTACGGCCTTCCCAGTGGATAGCGCCCCCAGCACCGCCTGCAGTCTCCATCGTTCCCTAAGTAGCTCTGCCCTCGGGGAGTCCGCATATTCCCTATCCGTCCGTATCATCTCCTGCACCAGTCTGTCCATCTCCACCCTATCCGTTCAGTCCCTATGGGCTCGGATTGAGATCAGTTCCCCTCTCACCACTGCCTTCAGTGCCTCCCAGAGCACCGCTGCTGAGACGTCCCCTGTATGGTTGACCGGCAGGTAGCCCTGCATGCATTTCCCCACTCTCTCACACACCGTCTCATCTGCCTACAATCCCACCGCTAACCTCCATTGTGGGCGCTGGTAACTCTCTTTGCAGATCTGCAGGTCGACCCAATGTGGAACAATCGTCGGAAATAGTGCTCGCCGAGTATTCTGTATCCCTCACCCCCTCCAAAAAGTCCCTACTCATAATAAAGTAGTCAATACGAGAATAAACCTTGTGAACATATGAATAGAACGAGAACTCCTTCCCCGTCGGCCGGCTGATTCTCCAGGGGTCTACCCCCCCCAATTTGTTCCATGAACCCTCTCACCTCCCTTGCCATTGCCGGGACCCTGCCCGTTCTGGAGCACGACCGGTCCAGGTCGGGGTCGAGGACTGTATTAAAGTCCCCACCCATAATCAACTTGTGCGAATCCAAGTCGGGGATTTTCCCCAGCAGCCTTTTGATAAAATCTACATCATCCCAGTTTGGAGCGTAATCACTCACTAGGGACACCCTCACCCCCTCAAGCTTTCCCCGGACCATGAGAAATCTACCACCCCCATCCGCAACTGTGCTATCCGCCTCAAATTTAACTCGTTTGTTAATCATGATCGCGACCCCTCTGGTCTTAGCGTCAAGCCCTGAATGGAAGACCTGGCTAACCCAGCCGTTCCGTAATCTAATCTGGTCCGCCACTTTCAAATGTGTCTCCTGCAGCAACATTACATCCGCCTTCAGAGCCCGTAAGTGCGCGAACACACGTGCCTTCTTGACCGGCTCGTTTAATCCTCTAACATTCCAGGTGATCAGCCTGGTTGGAAGGCTCCCTGCTCTCCCCCCCCCCCCGCCAATCAGCCATCCCCCTTCTTGGGCCCACCCCCTGCAGATGTGCCGCGCCTCGCGTCGTCCACCTCTTGGCAGCTCCCACCTCCGACCTCTTCCCTGTTACCTGGTTCAGTTCCCTCCCTCGTCAGCAGATCATCTTCCCCCCCTCTCCCCCCCCCCAGCAACAACCCCTTGTAGCCTAACCCCTGCCATATACTGGCTGTATACACACCCCCCCACCTCGCTCCCGTTGACTAGCTCAAAGCAGCTAGCCTGGTGGCTCTCAACTCCGGCGCCACCATGTCTCCCACCTATTGTTCCACCACTCCCCTCCCCCCCGCCCATCAACACCACCTCCCCAGAACAGCCCTGTTCGAGCAATCGCTCTGGGACCGAAACAGAGAGAAAACAAACAAAGAACAAAGCTCGCCCACACAATAGTGCAATTCAAACTGTGTAATGAGGTGGGCGCTACCACCCACCCCCCTCCGAACATTCCCAGAAAAATAGCAAAAAGAACCCAAACAGCCCCTCAGCACCCAATAACTTAAACTTTAACTATAACTTTGGCTTTAACTTTAAAACTTTCAAACAGGCAAACACAAGAACACCCCCAATTTTAAGTAAAAGAGCATGCCGAACGACATCGCTAACATGAAGGGCCATCTGTGAACAAATGCAAACATCCCTTAATACACTATAACTTGAATCCATGGGTCCTCAGTTCGGCAAAAGTCCATGCCCCTTAGCAAAGCCCATCGCTTCCTCCGGGTCGTCAAAATAATGTTGCTGTTCCCGGTATGTGACCCAAAGCCGCGCCGGGAAAAGTAGCCCGAACGTGACCTTTTTAAACAGAATCTCTTTAATTTGTCTGTAGGCTGCCCTCCTTCTGGCCACCTCCTAGCTCAGATCCTGGTAGATGCGCAGGACACTGTTGTTCCATGAGCAGCTCTTCGTGCTCTTGGCCCACTGTAGAACCCGCTCCTTGTCCACGAACCTATGGAACCTGACCACCATCGCCCAGGGTCCCCCCGGGTCCCCCCCCGCCCACCTCGCGGCTGCCTCGCCTGCACTCTGTGTGCCCTGTCCAGCTCCAATGGACGCGGGAAGAAATCATCCCCCACCAGTTTCTGCAGCATGTCTGCCACATATGCCATGGCATCCATTCCCTCGGCCCCCTCCGGGAGCCCAATGATTCTCAGATTCTGCCGGCGAGACCTGTTTTCCAGGTCCTCCAGCCTGTCCATCAGCCTTGATTGTTGCTCCTTCAACTTTCTAATTTCCATGTCCGCTACTGTTTGGAAATCCACCTGCTCTTCCACTGTCTTCTCCAGTGCCTGGACCTTCTTATCCTGAGCATCCAGCCTCTGGTCCAGTCGCTCCACCGCTTTCTGAAGCAGTTCCAAATTATCCCGCTTCAGTTCTGCAAAGCTCTCTTTCATGACCTGCAGCATGTTGTCCAGTGCTGCCTGGACCGTCCGTTCCGTGGTCCGTTCATCGGCCACCTTTCCTCCTACTTGAGCTTCCACATCACCTTTGTTCAGCCCCTTCTTCCCCTGTTTTCGCTCTCTTCTGCTCCTTAAGTCCAGACAACTCTGTATGGATTCAGATCTAGAGTGTTATTGCTTTTCACTCCAGCGCTCAAAAGTTCAAAAAAGTCGGGGGAAAAGGTCTTAAAGTCTGACCGGAGCGAGAGCCACCATAGCCGCCACCGGAAGTCATCTAACTGCATAATTAATTAGGCCAGCTTATCCCAGTTCAACGTGAATTCTCACTGGCCCCGAAACGGAAACTACTCCCGGTTCTTGTCCCCACACAGGACTTGACTCTTGCCAACACAAGATTGCAGCTGATACCCATCTGTACATGCATGCACACTGGTCATGCGCCAAAGTCCAATGATACAAACATCAAAACAGAGAAAATAACAGTATTTTGGCCCTTCAAGCCTGCTCCACCATTTAATATAATCTCGTCTGACCCTCTATCGCAACAACATGGCATCAGAAGCTGAAAGTAAGCATGCAGCTACAGCAGGCAGTAAAGAAGACAAATGGTATTTTGGCCTTCATAGCGAGAATGTATGAGTATAGGAAAAGAGATGTTTTACTGCAATTGTATCAGCCAATGGTGAGACCACACCTCGAATATTGTGTTAAGTTTTGGGTCCTTATCTGAGAAAGGATTTTCTTGCTATGAAAGGAGCAAATGTTTACCAGGCTGATTCCTGGGATGGTGGGACTGTCATTTGAGGAGACACTAAATCGGTTAGGATTATATTCATTGGAGTTCAGAAGAGTGAGAGGGGATCTCATAGAAATGTACAAAATTCTAACAGGATTAGACAGGGTGGATTCAGAAAGAATGTTCCCGATGGTGGCGGAGTCCAGAACTATGGATCATAGTTTGCGGACAAGTTGTAAATCTTTTAGGACCGAGGTGAGGAGAAATTTCTTCACCCAGAGAGTGGTGAATCTGTGGAATTTACTACCACAGAAAGAAGTTGAGGCCAAAACGTTGTGTAATTTCAAGAGGGAATAGTTAGATATGTCTCTTGGGGCTAAAGGGATCAAAGGATAGGGAGGAAGGCAGATCAAGGTATTGAACTTGATGATCAGCCATAATCATAATGAATGGTGGTTCAGGCTCGAAGGGTCAAAAGGCCTCTTCCTGCTTCTATGTTCTATGTATGTATACTTCCGTGTTCTCCCCATACTGCTTGACACTTTTAGAGTCTAGAAATCTATTTCCCTCTTGAACATATACAGTGACTTGTCCTCCACAGCTTTCCATGGTCGAGAATTCCACAGGTTCACCACCTTCTGAATGAGGAACTTTCTCCTCCTCTCAGTCCTAAATGGCCTATCCCATTTCCTAAGTGTGACCTCTTGTTCTTGAACCACCCACCACCACCCCTCAGCCAGAGGAAACATCATCTCTACATCCAGTCTGTCAAGCACTGTCAGAATTTTATATGTTTCAATGAGATCCCCTCTCATTTTTCTAACTTCAAGTTAGGGGGCCTCACGGTAGCATGGTGGTTAGCATCAATGCTTCACAGCTCCAGGGTCCCAGGTTCGATTCCCGGCTGGGTCACTGTCTGTGTGGAGTCTGCATGTCCTCCCCGTGTGTGCGTGGGTTTCCTCCGGGTGCTCCGGTTTCCTCCCACAGTCCAAAGATGTGCGGGTTAGGTGGATTGGCCATGCTAAATTGCCCGTAGTGTAAGGTTAATGGGGGGATTGTTGGGTTACGGGTTACGTGGGTTTAAGTGGGGTGATCATTGTTCGGCACAACATCGAGGGCCGAAGGGCCTGTTCTGTGCTGTACTGTTCTATGTTCTATGTTCTAAGTGAATACAGGCCCACTCGGCCAAATCTCTCCTCATACAACAATCCTGCCATTGCAGGCACCAGTCTGGTGAACCTTCGCTGCACTCCATCGAAGACAAGTATATCCTTTTTTCGATATGAAGGCCAAAACTGCACACAGTACTCCAGGTGTGGTCTCACCAAGACCCTGTACAGCTGCAATAAGACACCCTTGCTCCTGTACTTCTTCTTGCAATGAAGGCCAACATACAATTTACCTTCTGAACTGCTTGTTGTACCTGCATGCTTGCTTTCAGTGGCTGGAGTACAAGGCTACCCAGTTCCCATTGTACATATCAACATTGCCCAATCAATCACTTTTTAAATATTACCCTGCCATTCTGTTTTTCTTTCCAAAGTGGATAACTTCACACTTCTCCATGTTATACATCACACGCTGTGTATTTACCCACTCAATCAACTTGTCAAAATCACCTTGAAGCCTTTCAGTATCCTCCTCACCACTCACATTCCCACCAGGTTTTGTGTTGTCAGCCAACCTGGAAATATTACATTTGGTTCCATTATTAATGTTTATTATGAATATCTGGGGCCCAAGCACTGATCCCTTCAGAGCCCCACCTGTCTGCTCTGGGGGTGTGGGTTCAAATCCAATGTTGGAATCCAAATTCAATAAAAAGATATCTGGAATTAAAAGTCTAATGATGACCATGAAACTATTGTCGATTGTCTTAAAGATTCGCCTGGGTTACTAGTGTCCTTTAGGGAAGGTGTTGTGCTTCTTTTCTACTTTGTCTTTTCTGTGGCTCTGTTCCAATTATAGCAATCGGTGAATCTGCCTCCTTTCTATGTTATCTATGTCTGAATGCTTAGAGTCGCCAGGTATCGAATGATACGGAGTGCGGAGTCTGCACGTCCTCCCCATGTGTGCGTGGGTTTCCTCCGGGTGCTCCGGTTTCCTCCCACAGTCCAAAGATGTGCGGGTTAGGTGGATTGGCCATGCTAAATTGCCCGTAGTGTCCTTAAAAGTAAGGTTAAGGGGGGGGGGGGGGGGGGGGGGGTTGTTGGGTTACGGGTATAGGGTGGATACGTGGGTTTGAGTAGGGTGATCATTGCTCGGCACAACATCGAGGGCTGAAGGGCCTGTTCTGTGCTGTACTGTTCTATGTTCTATGATACCACCACAAGTTTCAACCGCTATCGATCAAAGAGCCAAACACCAGTTAGTTAGTTCAAGGTCAAGGGTACTTTATTTACACACAATTAGTCATGCAACATAAACACTACAAGTTAACTACACCTATCAACTAAGACAACCTGTACTTAACTTCAGGCACCCGGCTTAGGTCAGAGAAACAGTGGCTGCTGTTCAATTCTGGATCTCTCGGGTTTGAAGGAGTAACTGCTGCTCAGCTGGGCTCATCCGTCTGGTAGTTGGCGTTGAACTTGGACTCGCTTCTGGTGTTGCTGGAATTGGCGATGGCCTTGACTGGGGTACCAAGGCCCTCGGGGGGTTTTCACGCTCTTTTGGGCGGTCTTTCGATTTGGGCCTTACCATCGGCGCTATTACCATGCTAATTGGTCGGAGTTTTGATACCGTCTGGACTTTTGCTGGCAAAGATGCATTTCAGGCTTTGAGCCTGCCTGAGTCTTGGCTTGTCCATTTTACCCACTAGGCTTTGCGAGTTCCTCTGCACCTAGTTGGAAGTGGCCATCCCAGATGGCTACAAAGGAAACCTGCCATCATTACCTGGTTCCACCTACATATGACCCCCAGATCCAAAGCAATGTGGTTGATTCTTAAATGCCATTCAGTTGAAGGGCAATTAGGGAAGGGCAATAAATGCCTTGATAGCAATGCCCACATCCCATTAAAGAAAATCCCATGTGCTTTAATATTGCACACTAACCTCTTATGTAGGACTTTAACAAAAGCCTTCTGAAAATCCATATGCACCACATCTACTGGTTTACCATGATCTATTCTGCTAGTTACATTCTCAAAAAACTCCAGTATGTTTATCAAACATGATTTCACTTTCATAAATCCATATTAACTTTGTCTAATCCCATTGATAATTTATTAGTGTCCTGTTATCACACCCTTTATAACAGACTCTTGAATTTTCTCTGCCACTGATGTAGATTTTCAGCCCTGGGGATTTATCACCTTGCAATCTATTAATTTCTCCAGCATTTTTTTTAACTAATATAAATTTTTTTCAATTCCTCCTTCTCACTAGACCCTTGGTTCTGAGAATTTCTGGGAAGTTATTTGTATCTTTCTCCATGAAAATGGAACTAAAGTAGTTGATTAATTGTAATAATGTCATATGTCAGTGCCCACCCTTCCAGTACCCTCTGCTCATGTGTCAATGACCTCACCACACACATATTCCATCCTCCTCCTTCCACCCCACCCCCTCCTACGCATCTCAACCCTCTCTCCCTCACACCATATCCCCATCCCCCTCCTTCTCACCTGATCTCTTCCTCCTCACCTCATCCCTCTCTTCCTCACACTCTAATCACCATTCCCCTCCTTCTCACCCCATCCCTCTCCTCATCACCCTCCCCATCCCTCTTATCCTCACATCATCCCTCTCCTCTTCACAGCCCCTTCCCATTGCCCTCCTCCTCTTCACCCTGATGTCCCTACTCTTCCTCACACCCCTATCCAACCCGTCCTCTCACTCCCATTCTTGTCCTCCTCAACCTCTATTCCTTCACCTCCCTCAACCCCTCAGGCCCATTCTCTGTCACCTCCGCCACCTGACTCTCACTGAGTATATACCTGAGCTGACACCCAGGCTTGTTTGATTTGAATGAAACACTTTGTTGGTGAAGCAAGTATACGTAAGAATGACCTCATCTCTTTTGGGCGGTTTTAGTGCAACTCACTTTTATTAGACAATGAGAATTGCATCTTTATGAGTTCCTGCTTTGTGTTTGTCTGAGGTATTTGGCAGCAAATAAACAGAAATCTTGGAATAAAATATCACTCAGATGAGTGAAAAATTGTTTTGAGAACCCAAGTTATAAAAGATGGGAAAACAAGAGCTAAATATTGTGCAGGGTGGAAATTCAAAATTAAAACAGAAAATTCTGGAAACTGACAGTAGATCAGGTAGCGCCCATGGAGAAAGAAACAGAGGTGACCTTCCATCCAAGCTTATTAAAAAAATGGTATTTTGAACACTGAGAACCAACGAAATGGAAGAGCACACAATGACAGACATTCAGAATGCTTTCGATATTGAACGAGGCGACAGCAGTTGACACTGAAGCAAATAATTCTGTGCATCGTTTGAATGTAATATTTAAGTTTCTGAGAACAGATGGGAGCTTAATTCTGCCGAGAGAGATCAAGACAACAGAAGAAGGAAGAAAGACTACAAAGACAAACAGGGACTCATTTCATGGATGTCCCGGAGGCAAAGAAGAAGCATTTAGAGAAACTCAGAAGGACAAGGTTGTATAAACTCCTGGAATAATTGTGAAAGCTGTCAGATTATCAGCAGTAAGTTGCATTCCAACAGTACCTATAATTGAAAAATACTTCATTGTGAAACACCTTTGATGAGATTGAGGTCATGAAAGACACAAACTGTATAAATGAACGGTATTTTTTTTTAAGTAGACTTGCTATTCAGAGCTGTCCAAGTGTCAGCTGTACACAGAGCTTAATTTGAACTAAACTTGTTGACTTTTTGTCAATCTTAGACAAGTATGAGACACTCTTAGCCATCCTTACCCGGTCTGGCCTACATGTGACTCCAGACCCACACAGCGAAGTTGACTCTTAACTGACCCCCTACTGAAATGGCCGAGCAAGCCACTCGGTTCAAGGGTAATTAGGGATGGGCAACAAATGCTGACTCAGCCAGTGACGCCTACATCCCAAGAATGAATTTTAAAAAGTACACACAACCCTCGTGTGCTCCTCATCAAGATGTAGCTCTATTCCTGAACGCGCAAAGCTGCCCTTTGCTCAATGTGTACTTTATTTGTGACCACAGGTGGTGAGTCATGGAAGTCTGTGTCTGGTTCCCGAGCAGTGATCATGATCCTTTCATACTGCATCAGTCCGCAACACCTCTATATCACACAGATCACCTGCCAACGGGCCAGCATTATGGAAACACGAACTGTCCCTTCATTAACTGGCTCATGACTCCTGTCAGGAACCCATCAGATGTCCTATTCCAATGTAATGAGAGCCTTGAATGAACAAGAGTTCATACTGAGCAGACTATTGGAATCCGAAAACAACAGTTCTGCTCTTGGGACAATTTAAGATGGTTCCTTAAAAACAGGGCAGAGTGAGCTCAGAGTTCATCATCACTCACTGCATAATCCACAATATAACCATTCAAAAGACAGGCACCTTGGAGATTCCTGAAGATGAAAAAGTAGGGCAGGATGATGAAGGAAGAGCTGAGGAGTTAGAGGAATCAGAAGAACATGGTGCAGCAGTGCAGTGGTCTACCACTGCAGGAAGAAGCAAAATGGTTGAGAGATCCTATTGATCGATCCCCTCACCTGCCCGGGGCACCAATCCTGTCCATTTGACCCACTCCTGGAACCACCATATTGATGTACTGTAACTGCAAGAAGTCTTACAACACCAGAATAAAGTCCAACAGGTTTGTTTCAAATCACTAGCTTTCGGAGCACTGCTCCTTCCTCAGGTGAATGAAGAGGTTGGTTCCAGAAACATATATACTGACAAAGTCAAAGATGCCAGACAACACTTTGAATGCAAGTATTTGCAGGTAATTAAGTGTTTACAGATCCAGAGAGAGGGGTAACCCCAGGTTAAAGAGGTGTGAATTGTCTCAAGCCAGAGAGTGCAGGAATATTAGCCAAAGCAAGTGGGGTGAATGCAAGAAAGGGCCGGTAATCAAGGGAGTAAAGGATAATGAGGGCCTGGCAACAGGTAACACTGTACTGATCATAATGTTAGATATGAATCGGGTGCCTTACCTTAGCTATCCTTATGAGGTCATTGACCTTTTCCTGCATACAGCTAAGTCTGTAGGCAATAGATCTAACACCGGCATGCTTTGCCAAGACTGCCCATCACACCTGGAGCTCTTTCTGCCACTTGGTGAAGAAAAGATATACATAATTGCAGCTATGAGGAAAGATTAGGTAGGTTAGGCTTGTCTTCCTTTGACTAGAGGAGGCTGAGGGTGACTTGATTGAACTATATAAAATCATAAGGAGCCAAATAGAGTGGACAGGGATGACTTGTTTCCTCTAGCGGACAGTCAATTACCAGGGGGCACAAATTTAAGGTGATTGGTAGAAGGGTTCGAGGGGATGTTAGGAAAATATTTTTCACACAGAGTGTGGTGGGTATATGGAATTCACTGCTCAGATTGATGGTTGAGGTAAAAACCCTCAACTCATTTAAAAGTTCCGGATCTGTAGCTGGTGTGCTGTGATCTGCAGGGCTACGGAGCGGGTACTGGAAGGTGGGATTAGAATGGCCGAATAATGTTTTTCAGCTGGCACACACATGAAGGGCTGAATGGTTTCTTTCTGTGGTGTGAATTTTATGGTTTCCATGGTTTCCCATTCCAAACCTCTTTCAAAAATATCTGCAGCAGTGGCCAAGAACCAGCATGGTCGATGGTTTGGAGGGTGGACCCCTGCAACTTCTCCTGTGCCTCGCATTGCCCACAGACAGTTGTCTGCAGCTAGACTGCCTCTCCCTTTAGGAGGTGGCTTTAAAGCACTTCAGGAACATACTACATTGATGCTTCCCCCCCCCCCCCCCCCCCCCCCCCCGTGACTCAAACCATCAATCAAGAACGCAAGTAGCACTGCCAGTTACCTATTTTAATGATTGAATCACAGAAATGTGGCACCTTCTTTCTGTCACGTGATTGGCCGCTTCCATTCTGCCTACTGAAATTACTCAAAGCAATGACAGCCGTCTCCATTTGGGTATTGCTGAAAAATTAGAAATGTTTTCTGTCCTGTGCCATCAGGACAGATGCAAGCGTGCCAAATTTCAAAGAGAGAAATACTTTATACTGCATGAGAAAAGCACACTGATTGGTTGGTAAGTCGTCTCTGATTGGTCAAGTGGTTGCCATGGAGAGCAATGTTGCTTTCCTCGAAGCGGATGGTAAATTTCCAAACAGTCCTTTGAAAAAATGTTGAGATGTGGGAGTTAATGATTCGTCTGCTGCCCTTCGGTTCACATCTCTTATTGGTTTGTCTCTCTGTTCTCTCACAACCCTCTGTTCATCTTCACAAATATGCCACAGGATTTCTTCCATCCATCTGGTCAGGCAGAAAGTGCATGAGTCAATGCCTCATCTAGAGAAAGGGCTCTGTTTATAATATAGCAGTTGCTTAGTATTAATCGGAAATGGCAATCTAGGTTGTGTACTCAAGTGAAGGTTGAATCCACAAACTCAGGAATGAAAATGGCGAAACTCATAACACAGAAAACATTCCATCAGTTAATTTCAACTGAAGATGATATCTTAATTCTGCAGTTATATGAAAGTTCGAAATCTAATCCCACCAGTTGCCCATCCCAGCAGTCTACTCAGTAATAAGCAATGTGATGGAAGGTATAATTGACAGTGTGATGAATTAATGCACCAACAGTAAATACAGTAGGCATAGTCCCAGGTGACCATAGGCTACTTTCCCCTTTGAGGGCGAGAGCTGACTGGCGGTGATTTAACCTGAGGATCACCGCACCTTAGGCAAGGGGCAAGGTTGAGAAGTTGGGGCCTTCATGAATAACCTCAGCTGATACAAGGATTGAACCTACACTGTGGGCCTTGTTCTAATCACAAACCAGCTGTCCAGCCAACTGAGCTAGACTGAGATTTATTTATTGAATTTAAATTCCACCAGCTGCCATGGTCGGATTCCAACCCGTGTCCCTCAAAGAATTAACTTTGGTCTTTGGATTACTCGACTAAGCCACCGCCTCCCCAACGGCAGTGGTTTCCAAGGTGACTCACTATCAGCTCCTCATGGCAAATCATGGATGGACAATGAATGTTTGCCTTGCTAAAGACACACATCCCATAAATTAATAAGAAAAAATAGATTGAAAGTAAAATATTCTGCCTTCAACCAACAATGCCCAAAACCGTTTAATCGGCCATTCACCTGCTGTGTAAAATGGCTGCCATGTTTGTTACATAACAATGACTGCATTTCTAGTCATTCAGTGTTTCATCATGTTTCAGCGGGATGGTGTAAAGTGTATCAATGCAATTTCTTCAATTTCTTCACTTTTTTATAGACAGCTATTAAATGAACAATTGCACTAATCATTTAGCACACCATTCAATAAGTAATATCCTTGCACAGCTAATAATCAGTCTTAACCACAAGGAGCCCCTTGGAGACTAGCAAAAATTCAAATTGGAGATCTAACCTGTAATGCGTCAAATCTACCACAAAACAGAAAATATTATCTTGAAGATGATGGCAAAACTAAACATAAAAGTTGCATTTGTTCAAAGAAATATTTGAATTGTTCCCTTCCCATGTCATTATTTTGGTTTTGATATGTTTCTTGAAATTTGCTAAAGGTTTTCATCTCTGCAAAGTTTTTATTACACAATTTAATTTGCCTACAGATTATGGATTAAAGACCATCCCCAAATCACAATAGAGGCTGATACCTCAGTGTACTCTTGGTGGACTGCTGCATTGACACAAGTGTTGTCCTTTGGAAATAAACTTTAACCCAAGGTTAAGAATAAGTGTCTAGATTTAGGTAAAAGGGGAGAAAAGATACCAATGTTGCTCTCTTCCTGATGGCTACCTTTGTATATGGCTGTGTCATGCTGTGCATACACTCTCGGTTTACATACACCAAGTATCACTACTTGCTGACTATCTGTCTGACCCTGGTGTTTTAGGAGAAAGACATGGTGGATCCTTTTGGATGGTTTCCTGTGTAGACTGTCAAAGTCATTTGATCTAATCTCCCATCACCAGAAATGTCAAACAAGCACCAAGGTGTAGTTTGGATGGTGGTGAGATGTCTGCTGCGCATCTGGAGTCTCACACTGCCCTCGAGGTGACTGTGGTGATGAAGAGATCATCACCCATTTCATTCTGAAATGTGCTTTTGCAATGCAGGTCTAGAAAGCGATGCAATAGTTTTGCCAAGGTTCACGCTAAGCAGGTCTGTAACACAGAACTCACAGTTGTACTTTTGTGTCAATTCTGTTGTTCCGTAGTTACTCTTCGTGTGCTCAAGATCAGTTCCTTTTAGCTTGTCTGATTCATTTTCAAACTATTTACTTTCAGTGAACTTTGAATTATCTGATGTATCTTTGAACTTTATGATATCAGTTCCCTTTGGATAATTTGATGTATCGTTGAGCTCTTTGTGCATCTCATCTGGAGTCAACTTCTCCGAGATGTCATCTTCATGTATGAAGATGATATCTTCTTCATAATTCATGTATGAAGATGATATCAATCTTCATAATTGATGTGCTCTCAATTGACCTGTTCACTGTTGCACTTTAATTGTGTGCCTTTGTGCAGTCCAGCTGAGATCTGTCAGTCTCACCTTTGTCCTGCACAGCTTGTTTGCTACCTTAAATAACTTCATCACTATTCCCGAATAAACTATATAGACCTTCATAGTCTTCTTCTTTTGGCTCATGATCTGTTTCACCACTGTCCCCATCGGATGATTGTGGTATCATATCATGTGGCCAGTTACAATGATTCTGTCTTCACGCTGTCTGGAACGTACTGTCGCTTAACGAGGTTCAGGGCTTTGCATGCTTTTGCTCCCAATATGGACTCTCACTCTGTGTCCACAATAGCGAATTGCACAATGTGACTTTGATTGTGCAGCCATGCTTCTAGGTTATATGCCCCTAGAGTTTCAATCACATTCCCACAGTAGTCGATCAGCTGGTTATGTCAATCAAAAACTGCTGGTGGAACTCTCAAACGGTTCAAATCGGAGAGGCTAAGGAAATTGTCACTTGTTCTGGTGACAAGATTGCATTTGATAAATGTACACTCGGCGTCACTGGTATTTTTCTAGATTTGGAACAATTGTGATTGGGTTTATTTTTTCAGCTTCTGAAATTTCTTGTGTACCTTGTGAACACTTTCAATTATATCCATATAGAACATATCTTCCAAATCTATTTCATCTTCTGCGATGTTGAGTTTATACTCTTTAGCTTTAGATTTGTGAACATTTTCTTCTTGTTTCTGTTATATTTTAAATAATGACTTATCTAAAATATATATATTACACTTGAATCCACCAAGGTGATAAAATGACCAATAGTCTTCTTGTTGAAAGATGAACTATTTAATGAGTAATAAAATAATAAACTGTGAGTCCTTTTACTCAATACTAAACTAGCAATAAAGAATTAAAGTACAATGCAGATAACTATATAACTATATACTATTATAACAAACTAGTTATAATTTCTCTCACTCTAGCTATTCTATGACTGTACTACATTTACGTACATTGATCATGTATATTGATATCTGAATATCAATACCCTTTCATGCTGCAAACTTGTTGTTTGATGCTGCAAATGTCTTGTTCAGCTGTTCATTTAAATTTCATCCATGTTCTGCATTGCGAGGCAAAATGATTCAGTTTGTTGCACTTCAAACACATTTTTCTGATTGGCGGGCATATATTTTTAAAGTGGGCATGGCCACAACATTTGTACGTCATCACGTCCATTATGCATGCGCAAATCAATCATCGACCGGAGTGCGCTCTTTTTTCAAGTGCGCATGCGCAGAACGGTCATCTTCCAGATTGCGTCTTCTTTTCCACTGCACATGGGCGAAGTGCCCGACTTCCGAAGCGCGCTTTTTATTCAAGTACTCTTGCACAAACTGGCCTTCTTTTCCAGCACGCTGAATTTCTAGCTGCGTTACAGCTTCAACTAATTTTCACATTACTTTCCCGATTCAACATTTTGGAACATCTATTTTTAGTTGCTTTACTCGCACGGGACGTTTTAATAGAATCTTCCAGCATTACTTTTCGTTGCCTTTGCAGTCACTCACTCAGCTTTTCATTTCTTTTAAGCCCACAATAGTGATCAAATTTTTCAATGACCACATCAAACTTATTTTTTCCAACTTCATTCTCAAAGCGGAATGAGTTACACACTTTTGTAGCCTGTGGTCCAGTCAAAATGAGTAACAGCGCAATCTTTCACGTCTCACTAAGTGCTTGGAGGTTTAAGGCTGAGAGGTACAGTTCAAACTCTTGTTTGAGAATTTTTCAGTTCACATCTACATTACCCAATGTCCTGAATGGCTTTGGATTCTGCAGACCCTCCACAAAGCTCCAGCTGGGTATTCCTTTTTGCAATGCTGCTGGTTGTTGCTACTGGAGTCTGGGTTTTTTTGCAATTTTTTTTCTTTCTTCGAACCAAGATTCTTTCTTTCTCCCTAAACCTGATATTCGCTTTAGGAAGTACTCCTGGTACCATGTTGTGTTTTCTACTTTGCTTTACCTGGATAGCTTGGGTGCGGAGTGTTGAATAAAGAACACCAAGCTTTGTTAACAAACAAAACTATAAATTTATTAACACTACTAACTATGATTCTTTCACGTTCCTAAAGTAGAAGGTTACTAAATTAAACTATGCTATTTCTAACTACAGAACTCTCAAGTACACAACTGCTCCAACACCTCACCATCTTCAACTACCTTCTAACTCCCAGAATTCCCAAAGCCACATGATATATATGTGACTGTTCTGTCGCAAGAGGCATTATCATTAACTCTTTACATCCCAGTCAATATAGATATCATGACAGTCATCTCGCATCATTGATATGGACAACTTCATTTGTGGCAGTTCTTGCCTTTCTAGAATAGGTTTATTCAGCCAACAGGTGCAGCCGATTATCTCATCTGACCTCACCGAAGTTCTGAGGCGATATTCCCATCTGGATGGAAGGAAGCAAATCAATCTTTTACCCCTAAACCAATATTACTGAAGATAGATTGGCCCAATTTTTACGCAGACGGAAAGACTTTCCGTCTTTGCAAAAATGTTGGTGGAGCCCTGGATCCATTGTTCCGAACATGGCCCCCACCACTTTTTAAGGGGTGGTAAATGGCGGTGGGTTCTAATTTACACATCTGTGGTCCATGCTGTTTAAATGATAAAACAAATTGCCTGCAGGTTTTTAAAAATCAGTGTTTGATGTTTCACTCTGTCTGTTGACATAAGCCTGAGGATAATTATTATAGGATTAGTGCCACATGACTAATTTCATAACATTTCATAACACAGTGGGCTACCTGTCAGTTTACAGTTTTATTGACAGCCGAAAGAGGTTATAAACTCTTGAAAGCGGGAGTATAAATAGGAGAGCTTGTTTTCATATGGTACTAAAGGAAGGTGAATGTAGTGAATATATCTTTGACAATGAGAGTGCATTTTGTAAATGGTGAATTCATTAATAGGCACTTAAGAATTTTATTTAATCACAGCTTACCTCCTGAGGCCTTCTCATCATGGTCACTGGGTGGGTTGGCAAAAGGTGGTGGGTAGGGTGCCTGGGTTGGGTTAGGGTTAGAGTTGACACCACACTGGTATAGGGGTTATGAAGGGCTATTGGTGGGTTGGGGGGGGGGGGGCAGGGGGAGGAATAGGTTTACATGGAGTGCATGAGCATTCATGTAGTGTATAGTGTAGGTGGGGGTCAGGAGGTAGCATGGGTTGTCATGAATGGGGCACGTGGGATGTGTGAGGGGTAAGGGAACATGACCGGTAATAGCTGGAGATTGTTTTTTGTTTGATTGTTTTGTTTTCATAGCATTGACAAAGTTCCAGTGCACTGATATCAGCCTTTCACCGAGCCACCACCTCATCTGACAGCCTGCAACCTCATTCCGGGATTCCCCGTCACGATTCCCATTTTCCCCTGCCCCCTCAAGCTGAACATCCAAATTTCCAAGGCATTTTTCCGAGGATGGGGTTTGTGGAGCTGGGAAATTGTCCCACCTCTGCACTCCTAACAAGGGAAGAAAAGTTCAGGCTATTTTTTATCACGTTGCTGCTAATGGAATCACACCATTTGCAAACTAGTTGCTGTGTTTGCCTGCACAATTTTGGGTGCATGTCAAAATTAATTCATTGGCTGTGAAATATTTTGGGATGGGCTGAGGCTGTAAATCACTATATTAGCCTCAGCTGTTTCTTCCTCCACCCCACCACCATGTCTTCGACCATCTAGGGTCTAAGCTCTGGCATTCCGATTCAAAACCCACAGGTTTGGCAAAGCTTTTGGCTATATCTGCTCTTCTAGCTCCTTAGTAAATGTTATTGGATAAAGCTGCTGTGAAATGCCTTGGAATTCTTTACTATGTTGAAGTTGTAAATATAAATGCAATTTGTTATTATTGTTGACAGATTACATAGAAGATTGGAATTCCCTTTTGGTGATATTCATCTTCTTTGAAAATAACACATGAAAAGCACTACAATAATGTAGATCTTATGGTGCATTTTGCATTAACAGACCCCTTTCACAAGAGATCGCCTATGACTTGCATTCTCTGATGTGATTGGAAATGTTAAAGTTATGGAGGGATAATTCTGGTTTGGAACCTTAATATCTTTGATTTAATCACTAGATTAACTGACAGTGTGGAACAATCTGGTCTTACAGCTGTTGTGGTGTATCATCCTGTTTGAGTGGATTTGATCGTTAGATTTGATTCTACACAGATAGATGGAGTAGAGCAGATAGCCCGAGTTGAAGGACTAGCGGTGATGTGTGATTGGCAAATGGCAGTAAGTCCTGCGAGCTTGTGTGCACCATGATGTTCGATCATAAACGCATAGGATGTGTGAGTTAGTGGTGATTCCACCAACTAAAGATTGTAATGTTGGGAAAAGTAACTATGAGAATAGTTGCTTATTCATCTTATTGCTCAAGAGGAATAGAAACTAATCAAGTCCTTTCTCAAAACAAGTGCCTGGGGGAAGAGTATGTTATGGATCTTGAATTATTGACTAATGTTGGATCAAAATAAAAATTTCTTCAAAAAGTGCTGATGTGTTTCCTTTGTAACCTGGAGGCACTGACTTTGTTGAGCTCCTTGAATATCAGCGGAGTTTGGTACCTCACTCGAGTGACTATTCATCATGTATGAGCGCTGACAGGCTGTAAACCTTTAGAGCCATCAAAGCTGAGTTTCACCTTGCCTTCACTGAACATGCATGTTCATTAACTTTCCCAGCAGAATAATTAGACAATTACTGAAAGGCAGCACGGTGGCACAGTGGTTATCACTGCTACCTCACAGAGACAGGGACCTGGATTCGATTCCGACCTTGGGTGACTGTATCGACTTTGCACAATCTCCCCGTGTCTGCGTGGGTTTCCTCAGGGTGCTCCGGTTTTCTCCCAAAGTCCAAGATGTGCAGGTTAGGGTGATTGGCCATGGTAAATTGCCCCTTAGCATCCAAAGTTTAGGTGAGGTTACGCCGATAAGGCGGAGGAGTGGGCCCAGGTAGAGTGCTCTTTCGGAGGGTTCTAAGATTCTCTGCTTCTAATTGATGAATCCTGACTCACCCAGTATAAAGTAAAATAGGAAAGGTGCCATTTGAAACATGGAGGTCTGATAAAACCCAAAGGGATGTGGGAAAAAGTAAGCAAAAATCCTACAAAGGGTTAACAGCATTCAGAAAAGAGGGTTTGACATGCAGACAGCCTTTGTCACACGGGCATTAAGAGAACCGCTCTAAAACAGTTTATGTTGTAATCTGATACCTTTCTTTCAAGTTAGAGAAACTCTAGCAAATCAAGTTTTTTCGTTACATAAAGGGAACAGTATTCCACCCTTTTATAGAAGTTAATTAGTTTAGCAAACAATTGATTAGAATTGCCAGAATCTTAAGTGAATTACGTGAAATAATGTGCATTTGTGAATAATAGGAACCTCGGACGGGATTCACCGATCCCCCGCCGGGTCGGAGAATCGTCGGGGGCCGGCGTGAATCCCACCCCCGCCTCCTCCCGAAGTCTTCGGCACCAGAGATTCGGCGGGGGCGGGAATCGCGCCGCGCCTGTCGGCGCCCCCCCCCCCCCCGGCGATTCTCCGGCCCGCGATGGGCTGAAGTCCCGCCGCTGTCATGCCGGTCCTGCCGGCGTGAATCAAACCACCTACCTTACTGGCGGGACCAGGCGGTGCGGGCAGGCTCCGGGGTCCTGGAAGTGGGGGGGGGGGGGTGTGGTGCGGGGCGATCTGGCCCCGGGGGGTGAAAAGAGGAGGGAAAAGAGTGCCCCCACGGTGGCCTGACCCGCGATCGGGGCCCACCGATTGGCTGTGCTGTGGGGGCAATCTTTTCCTTCCATGTTTGCCATAGTCTTCGTGATGGCGGAGGCGGAAATTACCCCCGCCCCAGCGCATGCGCGGGGATGACATCAGCAGCCGCTGATGCTCCGGCGCATGCGCGGACTTCCGCTGGCTGGTGAAGTCCCTTCGGCTCTGGCTGGCGTGGCGCCAAAGGCCGTTCCCACCGGCCGGCGGGGCACCAATGACTCCGGCGCAGGCCTAGCCCCTCAAGGTTAGGGCTTGGCCCCTAAAGGTGCGGAGACGTCCGCACATTTGGGGCGGCCCGACGCCGGAGTGGTTCACGCCACTCCATCCCGCCAGGTAGGGGAGAATCCCGCCACTCATGTTCAAAGTGGAAGTCTGGAGATAACGGTTGAGCCTACTGAGACATAAATTAACACCAAGCAAGAATCAGTTTTAACATGACGAGAACCGAATGTATCACTCCTCTAAGATTTGATAAGCATCAAAACATTTTTTCCCAATGCTTATCATTGAAACGTCCACTTGTTCGACATGATGGAAACTAGATGAATACAATGGACAAACAAAATTAAATTAGGGGCAGCACGGTAGCATAGTGGTTAGCATCAATGCTTCACAGCTCCAGGGTCCCAGGTTCGGTTCCCGGCTGGGTCACTGTCTGTGCGGAGTCTGCACGTCCTCCCCGTGTGTGCGTGGGTTTCCTCCGGGTGCTCCGGTTTCCTCCCACAGTCCAAAGGTGTGCGGGTTAGGTGGACTGGCCATGCTAAATTGCCCGTAGTGTCCTAAGAAGTAGGGTTAAGGGGGAGTTATTGGGTTACAGGTATAGGGTGGATACGTGAGTTTGAGTAGGGTGATCATTGCTCGGCACAACATCGAGGGCCGAAGGGCCTGTTCTGTGCTGTACTGTTCTAAATCTAAATCTAAATAAATGAGCAGAAGATATTTCTTGAAGGTAATAAAATGTAACCAACACGGCTGTGAGAACGTACATATCCTGATTCGCTAACGGCCATAATCACTTCCAGCTCTCAGAGCTGCTTCGGTAGATGGGAATGACTGAATGCAGGAGCCGAACAGGGGATCAAAGTTACTGAGAACACCCACAGGTAAGAAGTGAGATTGCCAAGGAGGCCACGAAGGTCCGAACAACTGGAACGGAAAATCCAGAAGCAAGGTTTTTTTTACTTGTTGTAAAGAGAGTGATGTTATCTTTTGAAGTAAAATAAAGTAAGTAAAAAATGTATTCTAACCTGAAATAGTGGTCATTGCAAAATTGTCAAAGTCTACTTTACTATACCTCAGAAAGGTGGGACCCAGGATCGAAGCTACTGAGTGGTAAGTAGATAAAACCTTCTTTGTAGATATAGGTTATACCAGGAATAACTTGAAATATTAGTTTGACCCGAATAGCACCTACTTAAGTCTGCAAAGGAGTCAAGGAGTGAAAATCCTTGTCCACCATTTACAAAATCTTTTTGACCCTTTTTGGTTTAGGGGGAGATTTCTAATAAAAGTGGTGATTTAAATTCACCAGTCAGTGTCACTCCTAGCCATACAATAATTGATCTCCATGGTCACTGGCTCCCATTCCCTTCTCAGGGGGACCATAACACCAAAGAAAATAGGAACAGGAGTAGGCCATTCAGCCTACGAGCCTGCTCCACCATTTAATATATAACAGTTGATTTAACACTCACTAAGTCCACATTCTCTCTGTAACCCTTAATTCCCCACTGATTAAAATCCTATCGATCCCAATCTTGAAAATGTTCAAGGACTCGGCCTCCACAGCTTCCTGGGGTAAAGAATTCCAAAGATTCTTCACTGAGAAAATAATTTCTTCCTCAAGTTCATCTTAAATGAGGACGCACTTATTCTGCCACTCTGTCCTCTGGTCCTACACTCTCCAGTGAGTGGGAACATCCTCTCAACATTTACCCGGTCTATTCTAAAAACAGGACATGCTGGATGATCTCAGCAGGTCTGACAGCATCTGTGGAGAGAAAAAGAGTTAATGTTTCGGATCCAAATGACCTTTCTACAGACCCTTCTGTAGAAGGGTCATTTTGATCCAAAACGTTAGTTCTGTTTCTCTTCACAGAGGCTGTCAGACCTGCTGAGTTTATCCTGCATGTTCTGTTTTTATTTCAGATTGTCAGCATCCAAAGTATTTTGCTTTTATTACCCTGTCTAACCCATTAAGAATCTTGGGCGAGATTCTCCGCACTCCCGACGGTGCGGAGAATAGCGTGGCTCGTAAAATTTTACGGCCACGCTGTTCCGACGCCCTCCCGCTATTCTCCCCCCCCCCCCCCCCCCACGCCCAACTCCCGACACGAATCGCTGCCGCCGTTTTTTTACGGCCGGCAGGGATTCACAGCTGATAGATGGGCCGAGTTCCCAGCCCTTTACGGCTGTTGTTACGAACGGCAAACACACCTGGTCTGGCCGTTCGTAAAAACGGCCGTAAACACTCGCATTTTATAACCATGGCACCGATTGGCACGGCAGTACCAAGGCCGTGCCATGGGTGCCATGGGCCCGCGATCAGTGGGCACCGATCGCAGGCAGTGGGCCCGATGCCCGCGCACTATTTGTCCTTCCGCCGCCCCGCAGTATCCATTCGCGGGGCGGCTGAGGGGCATCCCGTTTCGCGCAAATACGCGATGACGTCATCCGCGTATGCGCGGGTAGAGTCTTCCAATCCGCGCATGCGCGGCTGACGTCATATGACGCGTCAGCCGGCGCTAACTCGGGCAAGTGAGCTTAACGAAATTCGTTAAGCCCGTGATGCCAGAGCTTACGGGGTCGGGCTGCTAGCCCCGACCGGGGACCAGAATCGGTTCCCGGTCGGGAAGGGGGGGGCTGGCGTCAAACCTGCCCGGATTTGACGCCAGCCTTACGATTTCTCCCCATATGGGAGAATCTCGCCCCTTATGTTTCAATCATTTCACCTCTCATTCTTATGAACACCAAGGAGTTCAGACCCAATCTATTTAATCGTTTCTCGTATGGCTGTCCCTTCGGGCTTTGAGAACTTCCTAGTCCCTTCCGGACAAGTTGCTTCTCTCATTCCCCCCTCCTGCACACCTCCTATACTGCATTAGAAAATTCCCCTCCCTTGCCCATTTCTCCATTTTCTGCAATTTTGCTTCTCACCAAGTCTTCCTCTGGCAGTCTGCACCGAGAGTGAAAACCCCTTTTCGGAGTGTTAGTCTGCCTTTAAGATGGAGAGGCCAGCTGAAACATGTGCTCATGCTGCTGGGGTATTCCCCCAAGGTGCCCAAGGCCATCAAACTTATTTATCAGTGGGCTGTGTGGTGTTCTTTGTGTTGCTTATTTAGGATGGTTGGTGTAGTTTTCCACAAAGACCACACTATAGCTTTTACTTAAACAAAGCTATGATTTTATTTACACTACTAAACTGGGTTACGACATTTAGTCCTTTAGAATACAGAATTGATCAATAACATCTAACTACACTCATCTCACTACTGGTATAAATTATAATCTAACCTTCTCACACTATCTGCTCTTATGACCTTCACGAGCTGTCTCCTGCATACACTCCTCCCCCAAGGTCCAGCTTCACTGTTTTATATAGGTGCGCTTGCAGCTCCCTCTAGTGGCTACTCTTGACACTTCATTAACCCTTGTAATGCTGATCACTATGACAATACCACAGTAGAGAAGCCAGCTATTTTCTATAGGTAAAAGTGATAGGTAAAAGATAGCTATTTAGCATTAAGCCCCAAGTCTATTAAATACCATTTGAAAACTCACTCATAACCTCAGGTCATTTCTAAGCACACATTCAGCATTTCAAAACATAACTTAAACAGAACACAGGCATTATAGATTAAACACGACATTCTTATGCAGCTAACAAGATAAAGTAACCCAAGGACAAGGCAAGTTCCATGGCAACAACATAGAGACCATTGTCCTAACAAGCAAGTCGGCAAGAAACTGGTTCAAGCTGTATGCGGTAAGGAAGCCGAATCTCATTCCATAGCTCATACAAGAATACATTTTAAGTTAATGTTGCCCATTAATGACAGATGGCTGAGCGTCGAATCAAACGTATTTGGTGTTAATCCAAACCAATTAGGATTACATTGGGGTGTAGGCAGATGGCTAAATCCTGATATGATTTAGTATAACCGTGATGTCTCTTCGCCCATTTTTTACTTCATGAATCATCTATACTTTGATCTAACTAACTCGCTGTCTCTCTATCTTTCATATTTCACTTTCCAACTCTGACTTTTGAAGTTTTGCAAGCTGTTTGCCATAAGCAAGAAAATTATTTCTGTATTACTTGAAAGTTAAATTGTCTACAAGATTGCTTCTCTTGAGTCCTTTGCTAGCTGGACTCATTAGAGAACAAGACTTTAAATGATTCTTAATTGTAATTAATAGAGACAAATAAAACAGATTCTTATTTGTACCTGAGAAGTTTTAACTCACATTTCTACTGAGTTTTAGTGTTCGCAAGTGCCACCAAATCCGCATAGTAGCTCTCTACACACAAGCTGTAAAGATTCAGTGGGAAATGAATGTGGGCAGTCGAAATGGACAACAAAACCACAAATTACACCTGGCACAAACTCATCTGGTGAGGCCCAAGGATAACTCTTGAAAAAATGCGAACTATCTTGGTGATTTGAGGGAGTTGCTTCTCTCATGCTCCAGCCTTTGTAAACCTGAGCCGATCCAAGTTCTGCTCCCCGATCCTAACTTGCATCAAACTATGTTAACCCATTACCTCTGTGCCTGCTGACATATATTGGCTGCCAGTCTGGCAATGCCTCGATTTTAAAATTCTCATCCTTGTTTTCAAATCACTCCTTGACCTCCCTGTGGTGCTCTTTTGTGTTTCTTATTTCAGGATGGTTGGCGTAGTGTTCACAAAGACCACAGAATAGTTTAAACTGAAACAATGCTATAAATTTATGAATACTACTAATTTGGATTTGACACGTACTCCTGAAGGATGCACAGTTGATTAATAACATTTAAACTACACTCGTCTACAATAAAAAAAAGATCATTACAGCTAATCTTACGACTGATATAAACTACGATCTGCCCTCACTTACACTGTCTGTACTTCTGACTCTCTCTAGCTAACTCCTGCACACACTCTCCCACAAGACGTAGCATCACTGCCGTATATAGTTGTGACTGTAGACTGATTTAATAAATCTATTTAAGAATCTTTATTGTCTGACACCTCCTTTAAGACCTAATGAGCACAGAATTAATTTTAAAAGTCCCTGACTGTTAAAACCTTGAGTTTACTGTTGCATTAATACACTTGTATTAATTATTGCGATTCCTCAGCATCTTTAAAAAAAAAGTCCCACAGCAGAGTTGTCTCCTTATCTTTAAAATCCTCACCTAATCTTCTGGAGATTGTTCCATCTCCAAAGCTCCCTTGATCCTCGTACCTGGAATTGTTCCATTTCAATCGCTGCAGGTAAGAGCCAGATTAACGTTAAGCTCCCCAGTTACAGCACACAGTAGGGACTGGAGCAAAATAGTCCATAAATGAATTATATCTGCAATTGAGCCAGAAATAAAGGAAAAAGGGACATGTTTTGAATGGGATAGATCCAGCCCTGGATACGTATTTAATACTAATTGGAATTTATTACATTTCAGGTGCATGTATGGAACTGTGAGCTTGTGTTCTTTAAGCCTGAATAACACAGGCAACCAGTTTTTCCAAGAAGGGAAACAGATGATGAACAACCTCTGACCCAGTAACATATAAGTTTCACACATTAAACATGAAGTCATTGTATGTGACAGAGACTAGACAGAATGGAATTTGAATGGGTTCCCAGGGACTCGGAGGCCCCTCAGTGCTTGCTCTCTGGACAGAGTGGCAGCCTGGCTTTGATGGTGCCACCTGGGCATTGGCATCCTGGCAGTGCCACCTGAGTGCCAGGTCAGCACTGCCAAGGTGCCCCGGTGGCACAGCCAGCTGGCTGGGGCACTGCTAGGGTGCCAGGCTGGCATTTTTCAAGTGCTGTGGATTGGGCCTGGGGGTGCCCTGTGCGGGTGCGTGAGGACCCACTTGTTGGGCATGGAGGGGGATCGGCGGTGGAGAGATTGGGACGACATTTTCAAATGATGTCCTGATCTCTCCCTGCACTGTGGGCTTCCTGCGAGTGGAGCTCCTCAGTGCAGAAAACGGGATTAAGTGTGGCCTCAGCTGCATATCCCTCACTGAGGCCCCCAGTCTACTCAAATGGTCATTCAATAACGTGATGTTTCTTGGAACTTTGGGGCTCTGTTCCCATTCAGCAGATCACGCCCTGAGTTTAGTGGTGGATGTTATTTTACTATGGAGTCATAGTCATAGAGTTTTACAGCACAGAAAGAGGCCCTTCAACCCATTGTGTGTGAGCCAAGCCTCAAGCACCTATCTATTCCCGTCCCATTTTCCAGCAATTCAAGTGCTCATCTAAATGCTTCTTCAATGCTGTGAGGGTTCCTGCCTCTACCATACTTTCAGACCGTGAGTTCCAGATTGCCACCACCCTCTGGGTGAAGTTTGTTTTCTTAAATCCCCTCTAAATCTCATTCCTCTCACCTTAAATCTATGCTCCCCTCTCCTAAACAGAAAAGCTCTAAGGAGAACAACCCCAGTCAAACCAGCTTCTCTTCATAGCTGAAATGCTTCAACCCAGGCAACATCCTGGTGAATCTCCTATGTACCTTTTCTAATGCAATCGCATCCTTCCTATAGTGTGGTGACCAAAACTGTACACAGTACTCTGGCTGTGACCTAACGGGTGTTTTATAAGGCTCCATCATAACCTCCCTGCTCCTATATTCTATGCCTCAGCTAATAAAAGCAAGTATCCCATATGCCTTCTTAACCACCTTATCTACCTGTCCCCTGCCATGGATGTTGGGATCTTTGGACGTGCATCACAAGGTTTCTCAGGTCCTCTACTTCCTAGAGTCCTACCGTTCATTATTCGTTCCCTTGCCTTGTTAGTCCTTTCAAAATACATCACCTCACACTTTTCAGGGTTAAATTTCATTTCCCACTGTTCTGCCCATCTGACCAGCCCGTCTATGCCATCCTGTAATCTAAAGTTTTCTTCCTTAAAATTTACCGCAGTCCAAATTTCATGTTATCTGCAAACTTACTGATCATACTTCCTCCAAATTCACATCCAGAACATTAATGTATGCTAGAAACAGCACCGGTCCCTGCGGAACACCACTGGACAGAGACTTCTAGTCACTAAAACAACCTTTGACCATCATTCTTCTGCCACTTAGCCAATTTTGGATCCAATTTGCCAAATTGCCTTGGATCTCATGAGCTCTTACCTTCTTGATCAGTTTCCGATATGGGACCTTGTCAAAATCCTTACTGAAGTCCATGTAGACTATATCAACTGCACTTCCCTCATCTACACACCTAGAGGTAGTCACCTCCCTGAAAAATACAATCAAATTTTATCGACATGATCTCCCGCTGACAAGGCCATCTTGACCATCCTTGATTAATTCCTGACTCTCCAAATAAAGATTCATTCTGTCCTTCAGAATTTTTTCCAATAATTTCTCTCCCACTGATGTTGGATTCACCGGCCTGTAATTACCTGATTTATCCCGACTTCCCTTCTTGAATACTGGCACCATATTAGCTGTCTTCCAGTGCTCTGGCACCTCTCCTGTGGCCAGAGAAGATTTTGAAAATTAGCTATCTATCCATGAAGGACATCATGATACATTGGCATTCTGTGGTTTCCGACTGATCACTGCACATTCAGGTGCCTAAGCAACTGCATGCTCTTTCACTCAATCAAGATTATTAATCCTTCCTTTTTGTCACTTAGAAAAGATTTTGTTCGGTGCCTTCTGAGTCAGCCAAGCCTTTATTAATCTGAAATAAATGTTCTGGTTTCAATGTCATCAACCTCTTTTGAAATGCTAATGAGATATTGAAACTCTCGCTGAACTGTCTAATGCAGGTTCAATTGCAACTGGACTGTGATTGGCATTTGCGTGGAATGGCTCTGTTCCCTGCTCTTCAGCACCTGGCGGGGAAAAAACAGGTGCAGAGCAGAAGTTAATTACCAATTCCTGTTTTGCTTCTGTTTGCTCTGGAATACATGGCACCTAAACTTCCGCCACAATTTGTTTTGATGTTTGGAGCTGCAGAAGGTGGGGTCATTCACACAAACGTAAATTAATGTCAGAAGACTTCGCAGCAGATCTCCTTCAGTAGCACTGTGCGCTTTTCAATGCGAAGACAATCTCATAGATACCTGACTCCGCTGATTATGACGTCCCTGTTTATATGCACTGCGGACTTAAAACAGGATGTGGCGATGCCGGCGTTGGACTGGTGTGGGCACAGGAAGAAGCCTTACAACACCAGGTTAAAGTCCAACAGGTTTATTTGGAATCGCTAGCTTTCAGAACACAGCTCCTTCATCAGGTGAGTGAACAGGTGGGTTCCACAAACATATCTATCGGCAGTCAATTATGCAAGATGATACTTTGAATCTGAGTCTTTGCAGGTAAAACAGGTGCAGAGCGGAACAGTTTTGCATCCGGACGGCCTGATTTGATCCTGCATGAGCTTTGGGTTTTTTTCTAAACTTGTACGACCCATTTTACAAGTGTCCTTTGTCATAATATACATCCAGGTATATGATGGCGTGCAGAGAGGCAGTGATTGACACACAGGATGACCAGTGAGCACACAGAACACAGCAGCCAATCACCAGACAAGACACGACCACTATAAAGCCAGAGGGCACCAGTTTTTTTGCTCTTTTGGGATCCAGCCTATCAGACAGTCAGAGCTCATGAGCAACAACTCGAACAAAAACCATGTGGTAGTCAGATAGTCTGGTCAGGTTAGCCTCAGGTCTCCAGTCAAGTCAGCATCGTGTCAACCCACAGTTAAGCATGTATGATAGTTAGTTGTTCAATAAAATCGTGTTGCATTTCTTCAAGTGTTGGAAGCCTGTCTCTCTCTCTCTACTGCATCAAACGCAGTCCACGTAGACCCAGCTTATCCAACACATCATGGCACCAGTGAGTAATGCTGAAGTTTGACGGACCTACCTTGAGATAATCTGCTTCTGACCCGCGATCAGCCATCCGGTAACATGGACAGCGTCCGCCCTCCTCCGCAGCTCCGTATCGCCGGCAACCTCGGTGCCAACTGGAAGATTTTCAAGCAGAAGTTTCAGCTGCATCTTGAAGCCACCGACCTCGAGGCCACATCGGATGCCAGGAAGATTGCACTCTTCCTTTCTACAGCCGGGGACCACGCTATTCACATCGACAGCTCCCTCACATTTGCTGAAGGCGAAGACAAGACGAAGTTTAAAACAGTCCTGCTGAAGTTCGACAGCCACTGTGACATCGAGGTCAATGAGAGCTTTGAACGGAACGTTTACCAGCAGAGGTTCTGGGTAAGGATGAACCTTTTCAGTCCATTTTAACCCATCTCCGCATCCTCGCTCAGTCATGCAACTATGACTCGACTACTGATTCCATGATCCGGGATCAGATCGTTTTCGGGGTCCATTCCGATTCCCTTCGCCAGCAGCTACTAAAAGTTAAGCAGTTCACCCTTACCATCGCGATCGAAGCCTGTGTCCTCCACGAGCACGCTAACAACAGGTACTCCCATATCAGGGCTGCAGAAACGACAAGGCAAAACCCCCATGAGGCAGAACAGGTGCAGGCCATCAAACAAATGCAGGGCCTGAGTCTGGATGAGGGTGGCCATTTCGCGCGCTTTTCCCGGGCTCCAGCGCATGCGCGCCACGATCGAGGGGACGGCGAGACCGACGACCAGCCCGTGCAAGTGCGCACGTTGTTCGACCGCACTGCGCATGAGCGGTGGCGCATGGAACGTCCTGACGTCAGCGTCATGACGTGTTCCAATTGTGGCTCGCCCATTTAAAGTGGCAATGTCCAGCAAAATCTCGACGCTGTCTCTAGTGTGGCAAGTTTGGCCACTACGCAGCCTTTTGCAGATCTGCTCCACTGCCCAGCACACAGCGATCCCAGCCACAGCACAGGAGCGTCCGGTCAGTACAGCAACCCGTTACAAGACTCCGACCCCGACAGTCTACCAGTTCCCGACGCTGAGGACCTCAAATTCCCATTCCAGGTGGGCATCATCACCAAGCATGCGCTGCCTTTCTCAACGATGGTGAAACAACTCCCAATTCTGAGCATTGATCCGGACTACGAGTGGTGTGCCACCCTTACGGTTAACAAGGCTCGCATACGTTTCAAGCTGGACACCGGCGCTTCAGCAAACCTCATTTCGACACCATCCGCGTCAAACCAAGCATTCTTCCACTGGCCTGCGTCATTCTCGGCACGCCGCCTTGACGCAAGCTTCTAGCCCCCCGGGTGGGGGTGAATAAGGTGAGAGGAGCGGCCTCCGAGGCCGTCGTGAAACTCGGCCGAGTTCACGGCGGCCTTCCCGATTTATCACGGGAGCGGAGAATTCCGCCCCTAGTGTTGAAATGACTGTACTACATTTACATGTGAAAAGAAAATTTAAGTAAGAAATGCAGTGTAAACAGTATACAATAATCACGAGCCACGATGTGGAGATGCCGGCAGGGGTGAGCACAGTAAGAAGTTTTACAACGCCAGGTTAAAGTCCAACATATTTGTTTCGAATCACTAGCTTTCAGAGAACTGCTCCTTCACCTGAGGAAGGAGCAGTGCTCCGAAAGCTAGTGAATCAAAACAAACCCGTTAGACTTTAACCTGGTGTTGTAAAACTTCTTACAGTAATCACTAGATTATTGAAAAAGTTCACAAATTGAGACGATTGGGTCTTCTTCTCCTTGTTGATCTTCTCAATTTCAAAAGATTCTTCAGTTCATTGTGAATCAGCACATTTGATTGCTTTCTTCTTTCAAGTTGTTTGGAAACAGTCTGGTTCAAATCAAGATCTGGAAAAATGTTGACAGCATCTTTGACTTGAAGTAGATCTCTTCTATTTCTTGTTAGAATGGTTCCATCAGAAGTTCTGATCAGATAAGACCTTGGTAAGAATTGCCTAATTATGAGAGCTTTGTCAGACCAAACGATTATGTTGTCAACTTAAATCCAAACTCTTTCTATGTTCTCGGTCATCTGTTCCATTGTTCTGTGAAAAATTTCAGAAGCAGATATGATACCAAAAGGCATCCTATTGAAACAGTACCTTTCAAAAGGTGTATTAAAAGTACAAAGAAATTTACTGGAGTCTTCTAATTGCATCTACCAAAATCCTTGAAACGCATCAAGCTTGGTAAATATTTTAGCATTTGCCATTTCAGCAATGATATTTTCTTTCTTTGGTATTGGATAATACTCTCTCTTGATACTTCTATTGAGATCTTTTGGGTCCATATTGCTTCTTATTCCACCTGTAGGTTTTTTTACACAGACTCGGGAGCTTACCCAGTCAGTAGGTTGAGTAACCTTAGAGATTATTCCTTGAGTTTGAAGTCTTGACAATCAGCTTTCAGTCGATCTTTAAGTGGAGCAGGAACACGTCGAGGTGGATTACCAATTTGGCATCCTTTTCAGTTGGATTTTGCACTAAAAAGGTAATGTGCCCATATCTTGAAAAACATTTGGGTATTGTTGTAAGAGTTGCTGAACATCATCAGTGAGTGCACTTGATTGACAGGTATTCATGAAGATTCATTGTATGAGTTACAAGCCTTTGCATGCTTGTGCTCCAAGTAATGATGAACGAGTATTATTGACAATCTCGAACCTTACTTGTTGTTGAATGTCTCTGTTTGTGACACTTAGGTAGCAGGATCCATGTGAAAAAATGGGGTTGCCATTGTAATCACGCAATGAGCATTCTGGAGGAATCATTTCATAATGATTCTTGATCTTGGACAGGTCCTTGGAATTCAAAAGATTCACCGAGGCGCCAGTATCCAATTTAAAAGTGATTGGAATTATGTTAATATACACAGTAGTCATCCATTCGTTGATTACAATGGTGCCTTTTTGTCCTTCGGTTGCTTTCGATTTTTTGCATACTCTCGATGAAGTAACTTCATTGTTTCAAGATGATCCTTGCTTGCTTGTAGATCATGCTTGATGGACGAATCAACTACACCAACGTCAAAGTATTTTCTAATGAGAAAATATTGTCATCTTCCGTGAAATTTTCTTGAGTGTTGATTTCTTCTGTTTTGTTCACAGCTCATACTTTGTGATATTTTTGGGTGTAGGAGGAATATATGTAGCAGTTGATTGACACTGTGAAGCATAATGGTTGGGTTTCTGACATTTTAAACAGCGTATACCAAAAGCTGGACAATTCTCCTTTAAGTGTGCGCTACCACATCTGTGACACGTAATCACATTGTCGTCATGACGTAATTGTGACGTACACGCATGCGCAGACTTCTTCTTGAACGTCTCGTATTTTGGTGCATAGTGCGTATGTGCAGAGCTCGAAAATGGTTGCAGGGGATAGTTTCCGTTTCTTACAAATTTCTGCTTTGCTTGCAACACCATTTTAATTTTCACTGCCTCGTGGTAGAGATTTGCGCTTTTTTCCTAAGAATAAAATGTTTGATACTGGCTTCTGGTCTGTTCTGCTGATCTACATTTGTGAATCGCAATTTTTAGAGTCCAATCATTTTGATGAATTAATGCTTCTCTGACATTATCATTAAATATACCATATGCTATTTGATCTCTGACAAGTGAATCATTTAGATTTTCATAGTTACATGTTTTAGCTAAGAGCTTGAGATCTGTGATGAAATTATTCACAGGTTCGCCAGTTTTTTTAATTCTCCGATGAAATTTCAGTCGTTCTAAAATCTCATTTGCCTGCATTTTACAATGTTCATCAAACTTCGCTATCACTTGATAAAATTTAGTTTTATCTTCACCAGCACTAAAATTAAATGAGTTGAATATTTCAATTGCTTGCTGTCCTGCCAAGGACAGAAATAACGCGATTCTTCGAGCTTCTGGTGCTGCACTTAAATTACTAGCTTCTAGGTAAAGTTGAAATTGTTGCTTGAACAACTTCCGATTTAAATTTAAATTATCAGTGGTCTTGAGATGTCCTGGTGCTTGAACTTGGTCCATTGATAGGTTGTTTGCGTCAAAGTTTTCAAAGTTGTGATGATTGTGTTGGTAAAAAAAACCAACATAAGTGTACTTTACCTGAATGCTCGTAGTATTTGGAATAAAGTAAATGAGTTGGTGGCACAAATCATCGTAAATGACTATGATTTAGTGGCCATTACTGAAACATGGTTAAAGGATGGTCACGACTGGGAGTTAAATATCCGAGGGTATCAAACTATTCGGAAGGACAAAGTGGATGGTAAGGGAGGTGGTGTTGCTCTGTTATTTAAGGATGACATCCGGGCAATAGTAAGGGATGACATCGGTGCTATGGAGGATAAGGTTGAATCCATTTGGGTGGAAATCAGGAATAGTAAGGCGAAAAAGTCACTGATAGGAGTAGTCTATCGGCCACCAAATAGTAACGAGATGGTGGGGCAGGCAATAAACAAATAAATAACTGATGCATGTAGAAATGGTACAGCAGTTATCATGGGGGATTTTAATCTACATGTCGATTGGTTTAACCAGGTCGGTCAAGGCAACCGTGAGGAGGAGTTTATAGAATGTATCCGCGATAGTTTCCTAGAACAGTATGTAATGGAACCTACGAGGGAACAAGCGGTCCTAGATCTTGTCCTGTGTAATGAGACAGGATTGATTCATGATCTCATAGTTAGAGATCCTCTCGGAAGGAGCGATCACAATATGGTGGAATTTAAAATACAGATGGAGGGTGAGAAAGTAAAATCAAATACTAGTGTTTTGTGTTTAAACAAAGGAGATTACAAGGGGATGAGAGAAGAACTAGCTAAGGTAGACTGGGAGCTAAGACTTTATGGTGGAACAGTTGAGGAACAGTGGAGAACCTTCCAAGCGATTTTTCACAGTGCTCAGCAAAGGTTTATACCAACAAAAAGGAAGGACGGAAGAAAGAGGGAAAATCGACCGTGGATATCTAAGGAAATAAGGGAGAGTATCAAATTGAAGGAAAAAGCATATAAAGTGGCAAAGATTGCTGGGAGATTAGAGGACTGGGAAATCTTTAGGGGGCAACAGAAAGCTACTAAAAAAGCTATAAAGAAGAGTAAGATAGAGTATGAGAGTAAACTTGCTCAGAATATAAAAACAGACAGTAAAAGTTTTTACAAATATATAAGACAAAAAAGAGTGGCTAAGGTAAATATTGGTCCTTTAGAGGATGAGAAGGGAGTTTTAATAATGGGAAATGAGGAAATGGCTGAGGAACTGAACAGGTTTTTTGGGTCGGTCTTCACAGTGGAAGACACAAATAACATGCCAGCGACTGATAGAAATGAGGCTATGACAGGTGAGGACCTTGAGAGGATTGTTATCACTAAGGAGGGAGTGATGGGCAAGCTAATGGGGCTAAAGGTAGACAAGTCTCCTGGCCCTGATGGAATGCATCCCAGAGTGCTAAAAGAGATGGCTAGGGAAATTGCAGATGCACTAGTGATAATTTACCGAAATTCACTAGACTCTGGGGTGGTCCCGGTGGATTGGAAATTAGCAAACATGACGCCACTGTTTAAAAAAGGAGGTAGGCAGAAAGCAGGAAATTATAGGCCAGTGAGCTTAACTTCGGTAATAGGGAAGATGCTGGAATCTATCATCAAGGAAGAAATTGCGAGACATCTGGATAGAAATTGTCCCATTGGGCAGACGCAGCATGGGTTCGTAAAAGGCAGGTCATGCCTAACTAATTTAGTGGAATTTTTTGAGGACATTATCAGTGCAGTAGATAACGGGGAGCCGATGGATGTGGTATATCTGGATTTCCAGAAAGCCTTTGACAAGGTGCCACACAAAAGGTTGCTGCATAAGATAAAGATGCATGGCATTAAGGGTACAGTAGTAGCATGGATAGAGGATTGGTTAATTAATAGAAAGCAAAGAGTTGGGATAAATGGGTGTTTCTCTGGTTGGCAATCAGTAGCTAGTGGTGTCCCTCAGGGATCCGTGTTGGGCCCACAATTGTTCACAATTTACGTAGATGATTTGAAGTTGGGGACCAAGGGCAATGTGTCCAAGTTTGCAGATGACACTAAGATGAGTGGTAAAGCAAAAAGTGCAGAGGATACTGGAAGTCTGCAGAGGGATTTGGATAGGTTAAGTGAATGGGCTCGGGTCTGGCAGATGGAATACAATGTTGACAAATGTGAGGTTATCCATTTTGGTAGGAATAACAGCAAACGGGATTATTATTTAAACAATAAAATATTAAAGCATGCTGCTGTTCAGAGAGACTTGGGTGTGCTAGTGCATGAGTCACAGAAGGTTGGTTTACAAGTGCAACAGGTGATTAAGAAGGCAAATGGAATTCTGTCCTTCATTGCTAGAGGGATGGAGTTTAAGACTAGGGAGGTTATGTTGCAATTGTATAAGGTGTTAGTGCGGCCACACCTGGAGTATTGTGTTCAGTTTTGGTCTCCGTACTTGAGAAAGGACGTACTGGCGCTGGAGGGTGTGCAGAGGAGATTCACTAGGTTAATCCCAGAGCTGAAGGGGCTGGATTATGAGGAGAGGTTGAGTAGACTGGGACTGTACTCGTTGGAATTTAGAAGGATGAGGGGGGATCTTATAGAAACAATTAAAATTATGAAGGGAATAGATAGGATAGATGCGGGCAGGTTGTTTCCACTGGCGGGTGACAGCAGAACTAGGGGACATAGCCTCAAAATAAGGGGAAGTAGATTTAGGACTGAGTTTAGGAGGAACTTCTTCACCCAAAGGGTTGTGAATCTATGGAATTCCTTGCCCAGTGAAGCAGGTGAGGCTTCTTCATTACATGTTTTTAAGGTAAAGATAGATAGCTTTTTGAAGAATAAAGGGATGAAGGGTTATGGTGTTCGGGCCGGAAAGTGGAGCTGAGTCCACAAAAGATCAGCCATGATCTAATTGAATGGCGGAGCAGGCTCGAGAGGCCAGATGGCCTACTCCTGCTCCTAGTTCTTATGTTCTTATGTTCTTATGTTCTTATGATTGCTATAGTCGAATAGTTGAATCCGTTTTTTTCTTTTTTTTCTTCTTTTCTATACTAGATCTTCGTTAGTCTTTCTTAAAACATTTAAAACTCGCTGGTACCATGTTATATTTTAAATAATGACTTGTCTAAAATATATATATTACTCTTGAATCCACCAGGATGATAAAATGACCAATAGCCTTCTTGTTGAAAGATGAACGATTTAATGAGTAATAAAATAATAAACTGTGAGTCCTTTAACTCAATACTAAACTAACTGTGAAGAAATAAAGTTCAATTCAGATAGCTAAAGGGCAGCATGGTGGCCTAGTGGTTAGCACAGATGCCTCACGGCGCTGAGGTCCCAGGTTCGATCCCGTCTCTGGGTCACTGTCCGTGTGGAGTTTGCACATTCTCCCCGTGTCTGCGTGGGTTTCGCCCCCACAACCCAAAAATGTGCAGAGTAGGTGGATTGGCCACGCTAAATTGCCCTTAATTGGAAAAAATAATTGGGTAATCTAAATTTTAAAAAAAGAAAAAAAAAAAAAAAAAATTCAGATAGCTAAATAACTATACACTATTAAAACAAACTAGTTCTAACTTCTCTCACTCTAGCTATTCTATGTCTTGCTTGTTCACTGTTCTGGATCACATTCTCTAACTCACTAAAAAAAGCTGGAATCCGGTTCTTATAGTTTTTAACTTTGAGACATCTAGTGTTGAAATGACTGTACTACATTTGCATACATTGATCATGCATATTGATATCTGAATATCATTACAGAGTGTCGGGAGGCGAGCACAATATCTGCCTCGGCATATTGGCAACAAAAGGAACCTCAGTAGCACGGCAGCCCACCAGATGGCAAGTTGAGCTACATGAGGACCCGATTAAGGGCCACTTCTCACCCCTTGCAGCATTTTGCCCTCATCAGAAAAGTCCACTATCACACGGAAAGAGGACTTGTACTAGTTTCCCTCATCCAAAGGAGGCAGGTCACAAGATATGTCTCTCTTTCCTAAATGTAAAAGACTGACAACATTTCGCAGCATGTCACTAAGGAGCCTAATCCAATATTTATTCAGAAAAGTCAAAAATAAAGGGCGGCACGGTGGCACAGTAGTTAGGACTGTTGCCTCACAATGCCAGGGACTCGGGTTCAATTCCAGCCTCGGCTGGCTGTCTGTGTGGAGTTTGCATGTTCTCCCCGTGTGTGCGTGGGTTTCCTCCAAGTGCTTCGGTTTCCTCCCACAGTCCAAAGATGTGCAGGCTAGGTGGATTGGTCATGCTAAATTTCCCCTTAGTGCCCAAAAGGTTAGGTGGGGTTACTGGGTTATCATAGAATCATACAATCATAGAATCATAGAATTTACAGTGCAGAAGGAGGCCACTCAGCCCATTGAGTGCGCCGGCCCTTGGAAAGAGCACTCTACTTAAGCCCCACACGTCTACCCTATCCACTTTATTCCCGTAACACAACCTAACCTTTTTGGACACTAAAGGAAATTTAGAATTGTCATTCCACCTAACCTGCATAACTTGGACTGTGGGAGGTAACAGGAGCACCCGGAGGAAACCCACGCACACGGGGAGAACGTGCAGACTCCACACAGACAGTGACCCAAGCCAGGAATCGAACCTGGGACCTTGGAGCTGTGAAGCAACTGTGCCAACCACTATGCTACCATGCTGCCCAACCCATGCTAGGTTACAGGGATAAGATGAGGGCTTGGGCCTAGGTAGGGTGCGCTTTATGAAATTTGGTGCAGACGCGATGGGCCAAATGGCCTCCTTCTGCACTGTAGTATTTCTATGATTCTACCTATCTTAAGAGCAAAGGGTTCACTCCAACACAACTGTAATCATAGCTACTGATCATGTGCATAAGAAGCTATGTCACACAGAGAGAGATGCACAAGCAGAACCTAAGAGAGGAGCAGTAACTCTGTCCTGGTATTCTGTAATCTTTTATGTAGCTGGTTATATGAATTAAAGTGCTTTTAAGAAATGGTCTTTTCCTCCAGGCAGATCTCATGCTAGAGTAAGACATGCAAAGTGTTCCAAGACAATCCAGCAATAACAGACTATCTTAATTATTCCAGCTGAAATGTTCCAGTACCCGGGTCATTCCATGTGCCCTGCTCACACTGGCAGGTCCAGTGCTGTGCTGTCCAGTGTTTTAGGTGAGAAACTGGTATAATCAAGATAGATTTTTTTTAAATATTGATTTTGTCTCCTCTGTTTTTTACACTTAAGGATGAGGAGTCTCTTTTGTGATCTGGCTGCTTTGGAGACAGGAAAGGAGAAAGTAGCAAGTAGCAAACGTCCTTCTCAGAGCAGCTGAAGAAAAGTGCCTGGCCCTCTCTTGAGCTACTGAATCTGTAACTACCGAAGTAGGCTTTCCCACTTTTCTGGAAAGGAAGTTGCAGAGACTTGCTTCTAATCCAGTGCGACCTCCCTTCCATTCATTGACTTCCCTTATGACGACTGTCAATGCTTTATATATTTCATCTCGAGATTCATTAGCACCCTCGGGGGCTGTTATAAGCTCTCGAAACCTGTCTAGGACATCCGTGCAAGTGATATCAAAGTCATTAAGCTTAGTAATTAACCTCCTTTGATGTATGTCAAGATACTCCTGTCTTCTGTGGTGAGTACTTCAAGGAAGTAATTACTAAGCACGTTGACTATTTTTAGCTCATTCTCCGTTTCAACTGCATTTGCACCCGTAATGGGGTCTCAGTTCTTCCCTGATAACATGCTTGCTGTGCGGGTTCTGAAAGAATTTTTAACAACTGCGTTTTGTGTTTACAGAAGGCCATTCTTAGTCCCTCCCTCTGTGTCGCGTGCTCTTTTGGGAGACTTCTGAGTTCTTTACTTTTCTTCCCACAGCCTCTGTGCAGTTTTTCTATTTTGGACTTATGTGTGTTTGTGTTGTATTAATTAATTTGTGGTCAAGTTGTTTTGATCTGTACATCCTATTTTATATTTTTCTCCTTTGAGCAGGGAAGGTCAGAGGAGTTCAAAATTACGAATGAATGATTTTGAAAGAGTGAATAAAGGGTCGTTGTTTCCAGTGGGAGGTGTGTTGGTAACCAGAGGATGCAGATTTAATGCGATGGCAAATGAAAACAGAGATAAGGGCCGGGATTCTCCCCCACCCGGTGGGGCGGGGGGTCCCGGCGTGTCGGAGTGGCGTGAACCACTCCGGTGTCGGGCCGCTGCAAAGGTGCGGAATTCTCCGCACCTTTAGGGGCCAAGCCCTCACATTGAGGGGCTAGGCCCGCGCCGGAGTGGTTCCCACTCCGGCGGGGCCGAAAGGACTTTGCCTGCCGGCGCAAGTCCGCGCATGCGCCGGAGTGTCAGCGGCTGCTGACGTCATACCGACGCATGCGCAGGGTAGGGGGTCTCTTCCGCCTCCGCCATGATGAAGGCCATGGCGGAGTTGGAAGAAAAAGAGTGCCCCCACGGCACAGGCCCGCCCGCCGATCGGTGGGCCCCGATCGCGGGCCAGGCCACCGTGGGGGCACCCCCCGGGGTCAGATCGCCCCGCGCTCCCCCCCAGGACCCCGGAGCCCGCCCTGCCGCCAATCCCGCCGGTCAGGTAGATGATGTAACCCATGCCGGCGGGAGAGACCTGTCAGCGGCAGGACTTCGGCCCACGCAGGCCGGAGAATCGCCGCGGGGGGGCCAGCCGACCGGCGTGGGGGGCCCGCTGACTGGCGCAGCACGATTCCCGCCCCTGCCGAATCTCGGGGGGCGGAGAATTCGGGACACGGCGGGGGCGGGATTGACGCCGGCCCCGGGCGATTGGGGTCGGAGAATTCCGGCCAAGGTGAGGAAACATTTTTTTACACAATGAGTTGTTGTGATCTGAAATGCACTGTCTAAAAAGGGACTGGAAGCAGTTTCAATAGTAAAATTCGAAGGAGAATTGTATACACAACTGAAAAATAAAACTAAAGGATAATGGGGAAAAGGCAGGGAGTTTGGGATTAATTGGATTGTTCACCAACGAACTAGTACAGACATGATGGGCCAAATTGCCTTCTTCTTTGCTGTATGATTCTATGATTCTGTGATATTTGTTCAGCAGACTGAGTTGAGTGCCCTGAAAGCTATCATCCTCTTCTGCCAACAGAATTTCACAAGAGTTACTCCTGAGTCAATTTGCTGAAACGTTTTGCTCATTGTGTTGAAGCTGACCTTTCTAAAATTGCATGCCTAAGTATTGGTTTGTTCCACATCACGTCAATTTAATCATGTGGTGGCACTGTTGCCCAGGGCTTCAATACCAGTCCTATTATGCGACTTGGGTCACTTGACATTAGTAGGTCAAGATGTGAGTCACCCATCATGGCATTCTTAACACATTCATTGTGTTTATTACCTTCAAACCAAGACTGCTTGGGCAATTCCACTTTATATTAGAGTGTGTGAAACACTTTGCCACTGTTACCTCATGACCTCTCTTTTTGTGGCACATAACTTTAATCTCTGGGTAACCAGCTCTATTTTTTGGTTTGACTGATGGTCTACAGAAAATTTCCATTGAATAATTTTTATTTTCTTTGATTACCTACTTCCATTGGACTATTTTATCTGAAAGCATAATATCTACTAATAGGACTAACCCATTTACCTCTGAGGTATTCTTGATGTAAAGAACCACTCCAAGTCCTTCCCTAGTGTGATATCTTCAGCTTGAATACTCTAACCTTTGAAAAGCATTGTTCTGAGAACCCTGTCATTCCCAATTGCTGCACCCTCTTCAAGTTGAGTCGCCTTATGTATATATAATATATGCTTCAATAGGTTAGACCACCGTGGCACAGTGGTTAGCACTGCTGCCTTGAAGCACCAGGGGCCTGTGTTCAAATCGGCCTTGGGTGACTGTGTGGACATAGAACATAGAACAGTACAGCACAGAACAGGCCCTTCGGCCCTCGATGTTGTGCCGAGCAATGATCACCCTACTCAAACCCACGTATCCACCCTATACCCATAACCCAACAACCCCCCCTTAACCTTACTCTTTAGGACACTACGGGCAATTTAGCATGGCCAATCCACCTAACCCGCACATCTTTGGACTGTGGGAGGAAACCGGAGCACCCGGAGGAAACCCACGCACACAGGGGGAGGACGTGCAGACTCCACACAGACAGTGACCCAGCCGGGAATCGAACCTGGGACCCTGGAGCTGTGAAGCATTTATGCTAACCACCATGCTACCGTGCTGCCCCATTCTCCCCGTGCTTGCATGGGTTCCTCCAGGTACTCTGATTTCCTCCCACAGTTCCAAAGATGTGCAGGTTAGGTTGATTGGCCATGCTAAAATTGCCCCTCAGTGTCCAAAGATATGAAGGTTAGATGGGGTTATGGGGCGTGGGCCGCGGTGAGGTGCTCCTTCAGGAAGTTTGTGCAGACTTGATGGACCAAATGTCCTCCTTCTGCACTGTAGGGATTTTACGGGTTCAGAACATTCCTTTAATAATAATAATCTTTATTAATGTCACAAGTAGGCTTACATTAACACTGCAATGAAGTTACTGTGAAAAGCCCCTAGTAGCCACAGTCTGGCGCCTGTTCGGGTACACTGAGGGAGAATTCAGAATGTCCAATTCACCTAACAAGCACATCTTTTGGGACTTGTGGGAGGAAACCGGAGCACTCAGAGGAAACCCACGCAGACACAGGGGAGAACATGCAGACTCCGCATAGACAGTGACCCAAGCCAGGAATCGAACCCGGGTCCCTGGCGCTGTGAAGCAACAACTTTACCATATGATCTATCTGTCATTAATTTCCATTCTTTCTGATCTGCTTACTCATCTTCAATATCAGCTCTTTCCCATTTGAATTCACCAGGAGCAATAAAACATATAATTCAATCATCTGTTTGGAACAGCGCTGAGAGCACTCAGATTACACTCTGTATGAATTATATGAATGAGGAGCAGGAACAGCTTCTCGAGACTGCTCCACCATTCAATAAGATCATGGCTGATCTGATTGTGGCCTCAATCTTACTTTCCTATCCCCTTTACCCTTTGATTTCCTCGTCAATCAAGAATCAATCTACCCAGCCTTAAAATGGCTAATTTTCTGCTAAGGAATGATTTCAAAACATCCTTTGCTCTTTTGAACTTTAGTTACCCATCGTTGGCGACACTCAGGGAGGATTTTGCTTTCTTCATTTAGGGGATGTGGACATCCAAAGCCAGCATTTATTGCTCAGCCCTAATTGTCCTTAAGAAGGTGGTTATGAGCTGCCATCTTGAACCTCTGCAGTCTCTGAGGAGTAGGTACTCCCACTGTGCTGTTTGGGAGGCAATGCCAGGAGATGGACCCAGCGACAGTGTAGGAATGGCGGTATATTTCCAAGTTTGTATGGCGTGTGGCTTGGAAGGCACCTTCTAAGTGGTGATGTTTCCATGTATCTGCTGCCCTTGTCCTTCTAGATGGCAGTGGTCGTGAGTTTGAAAGGTGATGCCTGAGGAACCTTGGTGAGTTCCTACAGTGCATCATCCAGATGGTACACACGGCTGCCACTGTTCGCCAGCGGTGGTCGGACAGAATGTTTGTGGAAGGGGAGGTGATCAAGTGGGCTGCTTTGTCCTGGATGTTGTCGAGCTCTTAAGTGTTGTTCGAGCTGCAGTTATCCAGGCAAGGGGAGAGCATTCCATCCTACTCCTGACTTGCAATTTGTGGATGGTGGCAGGCTTTGGAGAGTCAGGATGTGAGTTACTCGCCACAGGATTCCTAGCCCTTGACCTGCTCTTGTAGTCACAGTATTTATATGGCTCATCCTGTTCAGTTTCTGGTCAATGGTAACCCCCAATATATTGACAGTGGGGCAATTTGGCAATGGTAATGCCATTTAATGTCAATTGTGATGATTAAATCCTCTCTTTTTGTAGATAGTCATTGCCTAGCATTTATGTTGCACAAAGAATGCCATCCCAAACCTGGATATTGTCCAGGTCTTGCTGCATTTGGACATGGACCGCTTCAGTATCTGAGGATTGTGAATGGTGCTGAACATTGTGTAATCATCAGCGAACATCCCCACTTATGATCTTAAGATGGAAGGCAGGATCAAGGGGCTGAAGATGGTCGGGCCTAGGAAACTATCCTGAAGAACTCCTGTAGTGATATCCTGGGACTGAGATATCTGACCTCCAACAACCACAACCTTTGTGCTATGTATGAGTCCAACCAGTGGAGAGTTTTTCCCCTGATTACCTCCTTGAGGGCTCCTTGATGCTCCACTCAGTCAAATGAAGCCTTGATGTCAAGGGCAGTCAACCTCCCCTCACCATGAGCTTTTCGGCACTGGAACGTGTTAGAATTTTAAATCCATACCAGCACACTCCCCTTAACAGGGAATTGAGGACCCATATGAACTGAGCCAGTAGCTAATCACTTCTCCAATCAGGTTGAAGAATTTTAATTGAGACATGCAGCAAGTGTATGTTAGTGTCATATGAGAGTATCTTTAAGAAATGGGTGTTTATAAATGGTTGTGTATATAAATATCTGTAGTGAGAGTACCTTTAAGAAATGGGTGTTTATTACTGCGGTGATGTCTGAGAGTGGGTGGAGCTGGGCTGTCTGTCAGCTTTTTACTTTCGTTTTAGGCTGTTTGCTGAGGGTGTGTTTTAGTTTCGTTTTCAGAGCTGGATAGCTGTAGTCACAGCCAGAAGGTGTATTAGAGTTTCTCTCTGTATTCTAAAGACTGTAAATCAATCCTGGTGATTTAAAACTAATAACAGTAGTGACTTTAACATGATGTCCTTCTGGTAAAAAATGTTTTCAGTCTTATGGCTGTTAAAAGGAAAGCTTCAAATATTACTTAATGTTGTATTCTTTGGGGGTTGTATTTGAATTGAGGGTTGCTAAGATGTTTACTGCATGTTTTAAAAATGTTAACTTGATTACAACGGGCAGCACGGTAGCATTGTGGATAGCACAATCGCTTCACAGCTCCAGGGTCCCAGGTTCGATTCCGGCTTGGGTCACTGTCTGTGCGGAGTCTGCACATCCTCCCCGTGTGTGCGTGGGTTTCCTCCGGGTGCTCCGGTTTCCTCCCACAGTCCAAAGATGTGCAGGTTAGGCGGATTGGCCATGATAAATTGCCCTTATAGTCCAAAATTGCCCTTAGTGTTGGGTGGGGTTACTGGGTTACGGGGATAGGGTGGAGTTGTTGACCTTGGGTAGGGCGCTCTTTCCAGGAGCCGGTGCAGACTCGATGGGCTGAGTGGCCTCCTTCTGCACTGTAAATTCTATGATCTATGATTTCAGAGAATAAACATTGTTTTGCTTTAACAAATACTTTTCCATTTCTGCTGTAGCACACCTGTAGAGTGGGCCGTGTGTTCCACACACCACAATGTATTAAAAGTTGTGGGTCAGGTGAACTCCATGATACACTTTTGGGTTCTCTAAACCCTGGCCCATAACAGTTAGAATATTGGATTCAATGCCAAATAATTTACAGAGTGAAATAAAGGGAAAGAAAATAAGGTTTAGAGAGATAAAAGACCCAGAAAGAAAAAATTTAAAATTATGTTTTAAATCTCCAGCAATAATTAAAATATGAAGGAGTGTGATTGCACATTTGTAAATTTTAACTTGAAAATTATGTTAGAGAGCTTATTTAATGGTACTTAAAACTAAACACATTGTTACAAATTTGTATGCACTGAACTGGAAAATACTTAACATTTTCCAGTAAGTTTTAAAAGGAAAAATATTGAAGAACATGCATTCATTGATTAAATGTAAACATTGGCAAAGACACCAAGGAGAATGTTTCCGTTCCTTTTCAAAATAGTGAAATGGGATCCACCTGAGAGATCAGAGAGAGCCTTGGTTCAATGTCTCATCTGATAGAGACCACCTCCGACAGATAACACTGCTCAAATTTCTTGGAATGGGATTTTTTACCCACAACATTCTGATTTAGAGGAAATAGTGCTACCCACTGACCCAGAGGTGTAATCAAGTATCTACTGTTTAGTACCACAGCTTCATGCATTCTCTGTTTCAGTGGCGAGTCTCTTGCGATATATAGATACAGCAAAGTTTCTGGAAAGGCAACTTCCAGATTTCCATGTTTAATTTCAAATGGACATTTAGCAGAAATTGCTGTCAGATTTACTCTTTAATAACAACAAATGCAGATCTTGTCATATTTAATTTTGCCCATTTCCTTTGGGCCTCCTCCTGAGGTCCCCATTATCACAGAAACCACTCTTTAGCCTATTTGATTCATTCCATGTGATATCAAAATACGGCTGAAGGCATGGGGTACAACAGAGGTTTTGGGTCCTGACAACATCCTTAATAATAATGTTTATCTTTATTGTCACAAGTAGGCCTACATTACCACTGCAATAAAGTTACTGTGAAAAGCTCCTAGTCGCCACATTCCGGCACCTGTTTGGGTACACTGAGGGAGAACTCAGAATGTCCAAATTAGCTAACAGCACGTCTTTTGGGACTTGTGGGAGGAAACCGGAGCACCCGGAGGAAACCCATGCAGATACGGGGAGAATGTGCAGACTCTGCACAGATAGTGACGCAAGCTGGGAATCGCACCTGGGACCTTGGCACTGTGAAGTGACAGTGCTAACCACTGTGCTACCGTGCAATAGTACTGAAGACGTGTGCTCCAAAACTAGTCAGCCCCGAGCCAAGGTGTTCCATTAGAGCTACAACATAAATCCACATGTATCTGACAATATGGACAATTACCCAGTATGCCCTAGCCACCAAATGCAGAGCAAATCCAATCTGGCCAATTACTACCCAATCAGCCTCCTTTCCATCATCAGAAAAGTGATGAAAGGTGTTGTCGACAGTGCTACCAGGCAGTACTTATACAGCAATAACATGTTCATCAGTGCTCCCTGTGAGTTTCACCAGGGCCACATAGTTCCTGACTCCAATACAATGTTGATACAATGTTGGGGGAAAAGTGCTGAACTCAAGAAGGGAGGTAAGAGTAACTGTCCTTGACATCAAGGCAGCATGAATGAAAATGAAATGAAAATCGCTTATTGTCACAAGTAGGCTTCAAATGAAGTTACTGTGAAAAGCCCCTAGTCGCCACATTCCGGCCTGTTTGGGGAGGCTGGTACGGGAATTGACCGTGCTGCTGGCCTGCCTTGGTTTGCTTTCAAAGCCAGCGATTTAGCCCAGTGAGCTAAACCAGCCCCTTACTGGATGAGCCCCTTTGTTGAATGTGGCATCAAGAGGCACTGGCAGATTGAAGTAAATGAGACTCAAGGGAAAAACTCTCCACTGGTTGGCACATAGAAAGATGGTTGTGGTTATGGAAAGCTAATCATCTCAGTCCCAGGACATTAATGTAGGAACTCCTCAGGGTAATTTCCTCAGCCCAACCATCTTCAGCTGCTTCATCAATGGCCTCCCTCTATCGTGAGGTCTAAAGTACGGATGTTGATTGCACAATGTTCAATACATCCACAACTCTTCAGGTACTGAAGCAGTCCATCTCCATATGCAGCAAGGCCAGGACAACATTCGGGCTTGGGCTGATAAGTGGCAAAAAACATTTTCACCACACAAATCCTTGGGAATGACTACGTCCAAGATATTTAAAAGAGCGGGAGCCGAGAATCAGAGCAGAGATTTAAAAAGAGCTGAGAGTCAGAGCGGGAGATGAGAGTCGGAGCGGGAGCTGAGAGTCGGAGTGCGAGCTGAGAGTCGGAGTGGGAGCTAAGAGTCAGAGCGGGAGCTGAGAGTCGGAGCGGGAGCTGAGAGTCGGAGCGGGAGCTGAGAGTCGGAGCGGGAGCTGAGAGTCGGAGCGGGGGCTGAGAGTCGGAGCGGGAGCTGAGAGTCAGAGCGGGAGCTGAGAGTCTGAGCGGGAGCTGAGAGTCTGAGCGGGAGCAGAGAGTCAGAGCGGGAGCAGAGAGTCGGAGCGGGAGCAGAGAGTCGGAGCGGGAGCAGAGAGTCGGAGCGGGAGCAGAGAGTCGGAGCGGGAGCAGAGAGTCGGAGCGGGAGCGGAGAGCCGGAGAGGGAGCGGAGAGCCGGAGCGGGAGCGGAGAGCCGGAGCGGGAGCGGAGAGTCGGAGCGGGAACGGAGAGTCGGAGCGGGAGCGGAGAGTCGGAGCGGGAGCGGAGAGTCGGAGCAGGAGCGGAGAGTCGGAGCGGGAGCGGAGAGTCGGAGTAGGAGCCTAGAGGGACACCTCTGGGCACCAGGTTGAGTTTGTAAACCAATCCAGGGGTGGCGTCATAGTAAAATGGTAAGTTAATTGGTTGGTCGGTAACGTATTCTAAATTGCTTTCAGATTAAAGGTAAGAAGATAAATATTTTACAGATTAGAAAAGACTAAAAGGAGCTGAAAATTAAAAAAAACCCGAATAAAATCTAATTAAATAAAATAAAGATGCAGGGCAAGGTGATAGGTTGTTCCTGCATGATGTGGGAGCTGGTGATCCTCATTGTGGTTCCCAGTGACCACATCCGTAGTACGTGTTGGCTGCTTCAGGAGCATCGGATTGTTAAGTAATGGGTTAAGGGACATTCCAATTAGTTGTCTCATTTATGTTAAGTATCTAATAATTGACACTGATATGTAAAGGGGCTTCAGGTGGCCTTTGTGTCAGGTGATGTGATGATAGAGTTTTGTGCAGAGTCTGTTAAAGTGAAATAAAGTTGTTTGAGAAAATGAGCAGAACCTTTGACTCTTTATACAACAGCAGCTAAACGTCTAACACGGATCAGAGTTGATGAACTGGATTCTGAGCTTCAGATCCTGCTACACATCAGGGAGGGGGTGAGATGCCTGGACACTGTGTTACAGGAAGCAGTCACACCCTTCTAACTTGAATTCGGCCAGTGGTCAGGGTCAGGAGGGTGTGGCTGCGAGTGAGGCAGGTAGAGGGATCTAGGAGGTAGGGTTGCAGGAGCCTCAGCCCTTGACCTTGTCCAATAGTTTGGGGATTTTTGTTCCCTTTGTGGACAGGAACAGAGGCTACAGGGAGGATGCGCAAACTGACCATACACCATGGTAAGGGAGCCATTCATATATGGGGAGAGAAAAGAAATGTAGTCATATTCGAGGATAGTACAGTTAGGGGCATAGACCATGGACGGGATTCTCCGTTCAGCAGCTCAGTGCCAGCTCGAATGGAGATTCCGTGGTAGGTTTACGTGAAAAAAATTGGCGTGAACCTCTTAACAATTCCGGTACCGGGAAGGGGCTAGCACTAACAACGACCAAAACTCCCACCTCTCATGCCAAAAACAGCCAGAAAATGGCCAGATACCGGGCCTCACATGCGCACAGCTGACGAGCTGCAGCGGTAGCGCCGCACAACATGGTGCCGGCCATGCGCGGACCTGACAAGCCATCTGCAACCCCACAGCCCATCCCGGCCACCCCCCACCAGACCCCCAAGCCGTCGCAGAAACCTCCACCCCCAGCGGCAAGACTGTGTGTGGTGGCGCTGGACACAGTCTGCAGCTACCTCGCCGCATTCTCGATTTGTGTGGGGATACGTGTCCCACGCCATCGGGGTCTCGGCCCATCGGGGGTGGAGCATCGCGAGTGGGCCGACTGATGAGTCGTCAATGGCATTGCGTCACCATGACGCCATTTTGGAGGGGGCAGTTTAATGATCTGTATATTGTCTGGGATGTAAAGAGTTAACAAGTTAATGATAATGCTTCTTACCACTAGAGGGAACCACAGAACAGTCAAATATATATCATGTGATTTCGGAGATTCTGGGAGTCACAAGTTAGGAGAGAGCTGGATAAAATAGTGAGGCATGAGAGAGCAGTTGTACTTGAGGAAGTCTGCTAGTTAGAGATAGCATAGTTTAATAGAGAAATCTTCTACTTTAGGAATGTGATTGAATCCTAGTTAGTTGTGTAATAAATTTATAGTTTTGTTTTTTAACAAAGCTTTGTGTTCTTTATTCAATACTACACATCCGAGCCATCCATGTAGAGCAAAATAGGGAACACAACCGGCAGAGAATCGCAAACCGGCATCAAACCTGCCCGGCCCCAATTCCGGCGTCGAAATCGATTCTCCACCCGATCACCGATTACGCTATCGCCGTCAGGCAGCAGAGAATCCCGCCCACTATTATGTGTGACCAGGATTGAGAATCCCAAAGGTTGTGTTGGCAGCCTGGTGCTCGGGTTCGGGATATCTCATCTGGGCTCCAAAGCACTTGGAGTAGGAGGGTAAAGATCCAGTTGTCATGATCCATGTAGGTACCAACGACAGAGGCAGAACAAGAATAGAGGTTCTGCTGAAGGAATATGAGCAGCTAGGGGCTAAATTAAAAGCAGAACCAAAAACGTAATCTCTGTGTTACTTCCTGAGCTATGCGCTAATTGGCACTGGATCAATAAGGTTAAAGAGGTAAATGGTGTGGCTCAAAGGTTGGTGTCGGAGAAATGGGTTTGAATTCATGGGACATTGGCACCAGTGCTGGGGAAGGAAGGAACTCTTTGGCTGTGATGGTCTTCACCTGAATCAAGCTGGGAGCAGAGTCCGGGTGAATCACATAACTAGGACTTTAAACTAAATACTGGGGTGAGGGCTCAGTTGTATGGATAATTAGAAAACCAAAGTTAAAAGAGAAGGTGAGAGTGCAGGTTAATGATGAGGACTTAAAACGTGTTAAAGGGGCCGAGGACTCAGGAAAGGTTATTGAAGTTTCCAGAACATGTAATAGAGCAGAGAGTATAGAAAGCAGCAGTAATCTAACTTCAGGTACAGCATAAACAGGGACAACTATTGTAGTAATCCACGGGAGGCAGGAGTTCCATCACCACACCAATATTTATTTACAATAACGATATTACAGGAGCAGCTACAAACAGTGCTGCTAGCAGTCCAGTCAACTTAAGACTGGCTCACAAAGCCTACACAGGTGCTTATATGAGCCCTCTCAATGAGCTATCATTGAGGGAGCTCATACTCCAATTGGCCAACCAATAAAGCCAATTGGAGTTCATTACAACTATGATAAGGGTAACTGCAAAGACATACAGCAGGATTCTCCATCGGTGGGACCCTCTGCTTCATAGCAGCGTACCATGCTCGCGGGTTTCCCGATGTTGTGGGATGGCTGCCGGAACGGAGGATCCCACTGCCGGCGGAGGCGTGCCGCGCCGGAAAATGGGGGCTGGCGAGATGGAAAATCCCGCCCATGAGGCCAGAGTTAATTGGAAGGCGGGTCTAGCAGGGAAGACAGTGGAACAGCAATGGCAGGGGTTTTTGGGGTTATTCAGGAGGCATAACAGAAATTCATCCCAAATTCATCACATTCATTACAAGGCGCTGTACAGGAGGCTGCTAAATAAGATAAGAGCGGCAAGGTTCTGGCATGGATAGAGGATTGTCTGACTGGCAGGAGACAGAGTGGGGATAAAGGGGTCATTTTCAGGATGGCAGCCACGACTGGTGTTCTGCTGGGGTCAGTTTTGGGACTAAAGCTATTCAAGATATACATGAATGATCTGGAAGAAGGAACTGAGGGCATTGCTGTTAAGTTTGCAGATGATACAAAGATATTTAGAGGGACAGGTTGTGTTGAGGAAGCAGAGAGGCTGCAGAAGGACCTGGACAGGCTAGGAGAGTGGGAAAAGAAGTGGCAGATGGAATAGAATGTGGAAAGTATGAGGTTATCCACTTTGTTTGGAAGAATAGAGTTTTGGGCTATTTTCTAAATGGGAAAGGTTTCGGAAATCAGAAGCACAAAGGGACTTGGGAATCCTCGTTCAGGATTCTCTTAAGGTTAATCTGCAGGTTCAGTTGGCAGTTAGTAAGGCAAATGGAATGTTAGCATTCATGCCGAGAGGGTTGGAATACAAAAGAAGGAATGTACTGTTGAGGCTGTGTAAGCTTCTAGTCAGACCCCATTTGGAATATTGTGAGCAGTTTTGGGCTGCGTATCTAAGGAAGGATGTCTTGGCCTTGGAAAGGGTCAGGAGGTTCACATGAATGATCCCCGGAATAAAGAACTTGTCAGATGAGGAGCGTTGAGGACTTTGGGTCTGTACTCATTAGAGTTTGAAGGATGAGGGGGGATCTCATTGAAACTTACATAATACTGAGAGGTCTAAATAGAGTGCACATGGAGACGATGTTTCCACTCGCAGGAAAGACTAGAACCCGAGAGCACAGCCTCAAACTGAAAGGATGATTCTTTAAGACCGAGATGAGGAGGAGTTTCTTCAGCCAGAGGGTGGTGAATCTGTAGGACTCATTGCCACAGAGGCTGTGGAGGCCAAATCACATAGTGTCTTTAAGACAGAAATAGGTAGGTTCTTAATTTATAAGGGGGTCAGGAGTTACGAGGAGAAGGCAGGAGAATGGGGATGAGAAACATATCAGTCATGATTGAATGGCAGAGCAGACTCGATGGGCCGAATGACCTAAATCCTCTCCTATGTTTTGTGGTCTAACAAGAGAGAATCTAACCATCTCCCCCTGATATTCAATGGAATTTGTATTGCTGAATCCCCTACTATCAATATGTTGGGAATTGTCAGAACCTGAACTGGACCAAGAGAGGCTACAATAGTGGGTCAGGGAATGGAAATTCTAAAGTGAATAACTCACCTCTTGGCACCCCAAAGCCTGTCTGCCAATTACAAACTACAAATGAAGAGTGTGATGGGATACACTCCACTTGCCTGGATGAGTGCAACAACAGTCAAGAAACTTACACCACCCAGGACAAAGCAGACAGCTTGACAGGCACCCCATTCAGCAACTTAAACATTCACTACCTCCAGTGCCAATACGCAGTGGGGCAGTCTATTCTATATATTAGATGCACTGCAGAAACTCACCAAACCTCCTTCAACAGCACCTTCCAATTCTGCAGCATCTGGCATCCAAACTACACAGAATCTTGTCCTGGAACTCTATCTTTCATTACCACTGGGTCAAAATTCTGGAACTCCCTTCCTAACAGCCTTGTGGGTATATCTACCGATGGACACAGCAGGTTTTAGGGAAGTTAGGAATGTGCAATAGCCTTTCCAACATTACCCATACCCCGAAAAGAGTGAAAATACTCAAAGTCTGAACCTACATAAATGCAGATCTTTTCTTTAATACAAGTTAGGGTTCGGGTTAGGGTTATGTGTCTTGGTTACTGGGTTGAGTCTGACATTACTATTGACACCAACATCAATCTGCATTTATATAGCATCTTTCACATAGATAAACATGATACGGAAAGTCAGGTAGGTGTGGCAAATTAAAAGGATCTCGATATAACAAAGGAGATATTAGACCTTTTTATAAGGGCAACAAAGAGCTTATACAGAGGAGGTCGAAACAAAAACTTACTGTATTTTATAATAACTGTTACATACAGCTCTAGTTGTTCCCCACTGGGTCTTCTCTAGTCGGTGCCTATACAAAGCCAAGTATTGTTAAGGGTCTCCCACCCCCCTTATTGTAGGAACATGTATCCTGCAAGATCCACAGGGCAGTTAATCATCCCTCGCCCATAAAACCCATGCGGGTTATAACAAGAATCTTTGTGAAAGAGGTGGGTATGGAGGCTCATCAAGGAGAAGAGGGTTGAAAGACCGAGCAGTTTAGGTTGGGAATTCCAGAGCGTGTGGACTTGGCAGCTGAAGGTACAACCATTAATGGTGAGTCAGATGGAGCATGGAATTCATAGGTAGTCAGATGTGGAGGAATAGTGGGTGCGATCTACCAGCCACATTACGCCTGAAAGGCAGCGTGGAACAATGCAGCGCAATGCAGCTGGGAGATCCCTCTTCCAGGATCCACCTAGCTCGCCGCGCCTTGTGAGATCTAACGTGATCGCGCAAAATGATACAATGTGTATCTCGCCCATTGTGGACTGATCGCTTTTTAGCAAATCTGCATATTAGAGCCAGACAGCCAGACTCACTTTGATATGTACTCGCACAATCGAACCAGGCGTTGGGGGGTGCAAGGCCATGAAACAATTTAATTACAACAACAACGTATATGCATACAGCGCCTTTAACTAATAAAATAATTATCCCAAGGTGCTTTACAGGATCATTGGAAACAAAATGTGACACATAGAACATAGTACATTACAGCGCAGTACAGGCCCTTCGGCCCTCAATGTTGCGCCGACCTGTGAAACCCCTCTAAAGCCCATCTACACTATTCCCTTATCGCCCATATGCCTATCCAATGATCATTTGAATGCGTTTAGTGTTGGCGAGTCCACTACTGTTGCAGGCAGGGTATTCCACGCCCTCACTACTCTCTGAGTAAAGAACCTACCTCTGACATCTGTCCTATATCTATCTCCCCTCAATTTAAAGCTATGTCCCCTCGTGCTGGACGTTACCATCCGAGGAAAAAGGCTCTCAATGTCCACCCTATCTAATCCTCTGATCATCTTGTATGCCTCAAATAAGTCACCTCTTAACCTTCTTCTCTCTAACGAAAACAGCCTCAAGTCCCTCAGCCTTTCCTCGTAAGATCTTCCCTCCATACCAGGCAACATCCTTGTAAATCTCCTCTGTACCCTTTCCAATGCTTCCACATCCTTCCTATAATGCGGCGACCAGAACTGCACGCAATACTCCAAATGCGGCCGCACCAGAGTTTTGTACAACTGCAACATGACCTCATGGCTCCAAAACTCAATTCCTCTACTAATAAAAGCTAACACACCGTACGCCTTCTTAACAACCCTCTCAACCTGGGTGGCAACTTTCAGGGATCTATGGACATGAACACCGAGATCTCTCTGTTCACCCACACTACCAAGAATCTTACCATTACCCAGTACTCTGTCTTCCTGTTATTCCTTCCAAAATAAATTACCTCACACTTTTCTGCATTAAACTCCATTTGCCACCTGTCAGCCCAGCTCTGCAGCTTATCTATGTCCCTCTGTAACTTGCAACATCCTTCTGCATTGTCCACAACTCCACCGTCTTTTATGTCATCTGCAAATTTACTCACCCATCCTTCTACGCCCTCCTCCAGGTCATTTATAAAAATGACAAACAGCAGCGGCCCCAAAACAGATCCTTGTGGTACACCACTAGTAACTGGACACCAGTCTGAACATTTCCCATCAACTACCACCCTTTGTCTTCTGTCAGCTAGCCAATTTCTGATCCAAACTGCTAAATCACCCTGAATCCCATGCCTCTGTATTTTCTGCAATAGCCTACCGTGGGGAACCTTATCAAACGCTTTACTGAAATCCATATACACCACATCAACTGCTTTACCCTCATCCACCTGTTTGGTCACCTTCTCGAAGAACTCAATAAGGTTTGTGAGGCACGACCTACCCTTCACAAAACCATGCTGACTATCTCTAATCAAATTATTCCTTTCCAGATGATTATACATCCTATCTCTTATAAACCTTTCCAAGACTTTTCCCACAACAGAAGTAAGGCTCACTGGTCTATAGTTACTGGGGTTATCTCTACTCCCCTTCTTGAACAAGGGGACAACATTTGCTATCCTCCAGTCCTCTGGCACTATTCCTGTAGACAAAGATGACTTAAAGATCAAAGCCAAAGGCTCAGCAATCTCCTACCTAGCTACCCAGAGAATCCTAGGATAAATCCCATCTGGCCCAGGGGACTTATCTATTTTCACACTTTCCAGAATCGCTAACACCTCCTTCTTATGAACCTCAAGCCCTTCTAGTCTAGTAGCCTGTATCTCAGCATTCTCCTCAACAACACTGTCTTTTTCCTGTGTGAATACGGATGAAAAATACTCATTTAACACCTCTCCTATCTCCTCGGACTCCACGCACAACTTCCCACTACTGTCTTTGACTGGCCCTACTCTTACCCTAGTCATTCCTTTATTCCGGACATATCTATAGAAAGCTTTAGGGCTATCCTTGATCCTACCTGCCAAAGCCTTCTCATGTCCTCTCCTGGCTCTTCTTAGCTCTCTCTTTAGAGCCTTCCTAGCTAACTTGTAACTCTCAAGCACCCTAACGGAACCATCACGTCTCATCTTTACATAAGCCTCCTTCTTCCTCTTGACAAGTGTTTCAACTGCTTTAGTAAACCATGGTTCCCTCGCTCGACCACTTCCTCCCTGCCAAACAGGTACATACTTATCAAGGACACGCAGTAGCTGTTCCTTGAACATGCTCCACATTTCCATTGTGCCCATCCCCTGCAGTTTTCCTCTCCAGCCGATGCATCCTAAATCTTGCCTCATCGCATCATAATTGCCTTTCCCCCAGATATGACTCTTGCCTTGCGGCATATAACTATCCCTTTCCATCACTAAAGTAAACGTAATCAAATTGTGGTCACTATCACCAAAGTGCTCACCTACCTCCAAATCTGACACCTGTCCTGGTTCATTCCCCAGTACCAAATCCAATACGGCCTCGCCTCTCGTTGGCCTATCTCCATACTACATCAGGAAACCTTCCTGCACACATTGGACAAAAACGGACCCATCTAAAGTACTCGAACTATAGTGTTTCCAGTCAATATTTGGAATGTTAAAGTCCCCCATAACAACAACCCTGTTACTTTCGCTCCTATCCAGAATCATCTTTGCAATCCTTTCCCCTACATCTCTGGAACTTTTCAGAGGCCTATAGAAAACCCCTACCAGGGTGACCTCTTCTTTCCTGTTTCTTAACTCAGCCCATACTACCTCAGTATTCGAGTCCTCATCAAATGTCCTCTCAGCCACCGTAATACTGTCCTTTTTTTTTACCGTCCTTGACTAACAATGCCACCCCTCCCCCTCTCTTACCACCTTCCCTGAGCTTACTGAAATATCTAAACTCCGGCACCTGCAACAACCATTCCTTGCCCTGCTCTATCCATGTCTCCGAAATGGCCACAACATCGAAGTCCCAGGTACCAACCCATGCCGCAGGTTCACCCACCTTATTCCGGATGCTCCTGGCATTGAAGTAGACGCACTTAAAACTACCTTCCTTCCTGCCGGTACACTCCTGCAACTTTGAAACCTTACTCATGACCTCACTACTCTCAACTTCTTGTGTACTGGAACTACAATTCAGGTTCCCAATCCCCTGCTGAACTAGTTTAAACCCTCCCGAAGAGCATGAGCAAACCTCCCCCCCCCCCCCCCCCCCCCCCCCCCCCCCCCCAGGATATTAGTACCCCTCTGGTCCGGTGTAGACCATCCCGTTTGTAGAAGTCCCACCTACCCCAGAATGAGCCCCAATTGTCCAGGAATCTGAAACCCTCCCTCCTGCACCATCCCTGCAGCCACGTGTTCAACTGCTCTCTTCCTTTTCCTCAACTCGCTAGCACGTGGCACAGGTAACAACCCAGAGATAATAACTCTGTTTGTCCTGGATCTACGTTTCCACCATAGCTCCCTGAATTCCTGCCTTACATCCCTATCCCTTTTCCTACCTATGTCGTTGGTATCTATGTGGACCATGACTTAGGGCTTCTCCCCCTCCCCCTTAAGGATGCGGAAAACACGATCCGAGACATCGCGGACCCTGGCACCTGGGAGGCAACACACCAACCGCGAGTCTCTCTCGTTCCCACAGAATCTCCTATCTATCCCCTAACTATGGAGTCTCCAATGACTAATGCTCTATTCCTCTCCCCCCTTCCCTTCTGAGCAACAGGGACAGACTCTGTGCCAGAGACCTGTACCCCATGGCTGACCCCTGGTAAGTCGTCCCCCCCAACAGTATCCAAAGCGGTATACCTGTTACTAAGGGGAACGACCCCAGGGGATCCCTGTACTAACTGCTTCCACCCAGTCCCTCTCACCGTCACCCATCTATCTTTATTCTTTGGTGTAACTACTTCCCTGAAGCTTCTATCTATGACCACCTCTGCGTCCCGAATGATCAGAAGTTCATCCAGCTCCAGCTCCAGTTCCCTAACATGGTTTCTGAGTAGCTGGAGATGGGTGCACTTCCCACAGATTAAATCAGCAGGGACACTGAAAGCGTCCCTCACCTCAAACATTCGGCAGGAGGAGCATTGTACTGCCTTCCCTGCCATCCCCTCTAGATAAAAAACAAGAAAAAGAAAGGAAGAGCTTACCTGATTTTCCCTCAACCCCTTAGGTTAGTGGAGGTGGAAGGGTGGGCGACACTACAAGTGTAGTGTCTCGGGTTTAGCAACCGCCCGACTTATATACAGGTACTCACCTTCCCAACAGGCTCCTGCTCCCGCCGAAAATCCGGAGGCCGCTCCCGCTGAAAGTTAAGCAAATCTAAAGGCACACACTCACCTTCGCGACAGGCCCCTGCTCCAGCCGAAAATCCGGAGGCCGCTCCCGCTGAATGGTAAGAAAATCTAAAGGCACACACTCACCTTCCCGACAGGCCCCTGCTCCCGCCGAAAATCCGGAGGCCGCTCCCGCTGAAAGGTAAGCAAATTTAAAGGCACACACTCACCTTCCCGACAGGCCCCTGCTCCCGCCGAAAATCCGGAGGCCGCTCCCGCTGAAAGGTAAGAAAATTTAAAGGCACACACTCACCTTCATGACAGGCTTCTGCTCCCGCCGAAAATCCGCAGGACATTGCACAATGTAAGAAGAAATGTGGAACCCTCATCCGGGGAGGAGGATATGAAGCGATTTTTGGGGGGGGGGGCGAGAGTTCCCAAAGGTAGATGAGGAGCTGGTGGAAGGCCTAGGGTCCCAATTGGACTCGGGGAGGTGATAGACGGATTGGGGGCGATGCAATCTACTAAGGCTCCGGGACCTGATGGATATCCAGTGGAGTTTTATAAAGCGTTCTCTGGGTTACTGGGGCCGCTTCTGGTTAAGGCCTTTCTTTAATGAGTCTAAGGAACTGGGAGTGCTCCCCCAAACGCTATCACAGGCATCGATCTCTCTCGTCTTGAAACGGGATAAGGACCCAGAGAGCTGTGGATCACATAGGCCAATCTCCTTTTTGAACGTAGGTGCTAATTTGCTGGCAAAGATCTTGGCCACACATATAGAGGACTGTTTCCGGAGCTAATTGTGGAGGACCAGATGGGATTTGTGAAGGGCAGGCACCTGACGTCCAACATTAGACGGCTCTTAAATGTTATAATGATGCCAGCGGAGGGGTGCGAGGTTGAGGAGGTATTAGCTATGGATGCAGAAAAGGCTTTTGACCGGGTGGAGTGGAAGTACCTATGGGATATTCTAGGCAGGTTTGGGTTTGGGCAGGGATTTGTGGACTCGGTCCTGGTGCTATATCAGTCTCCGCCGGCGAATGTAAGAACCAACCGAGCCCAATCAGAATATTTGTCTTTATAGGGGGACAAGACAGGGGTTTCCGCTCTCCCCGCTACTGTTTTCCCTGGCCGTAGAGCCCTTGGCAATGGCCCTTAGGTCATCGAATGTCTGGGGGGGGATGGAGCATAGGTTCTCGCTCTACGCGGGTGATTTACTTCTTTATATTACAGACCCGTTAGGGGGATGATCGGAATCACGGAGACACTGGAAGAATTTGGGCGGTTTTCAGACTACAAACTAAATATGGGAATGAGCGAGGTATTTGCGATTCAGGCACGGGGGCAGGAAAACAGACTGAGGGAGTTACCTTTTAAAGTGGTAGGGAAGAGCTTCAGGTATCTGGGGATTCAGGTGGCTAAGGATGGGGGCAGCTCCACAAGTTAAATCTGGGTAAAGCGGTCGAGCTGTAAAGGGATTTCTGCAGGTGGGACGTGCTCCCACTGACACTGGTGGTGAGGGTACAGACGGTGAAGGTGACAGTCCTCCCGAGGCTGCTGTTCTTTTGTCAATGCCTCCCAATTTTAGCCCAAAGGCCTTTTTGAGGGAAATTAATGCGGTAATCTCGGGTTTTGTGTGGGCTGGTAAAACCCCGAGGGTAAAGAAGGCACTCCTGGAACAGGGTCGTGGGGAGGTGGGCTTGGCCCTCCCGAGTTTTGTTAATTAGTACTGGGCAGCCAACATATCGATGGTCAGGGAGTGGGTAGTGGGGGAGGGCTCAGTTTGGGAGTGAGTAGAGGCAGCATCTTGCAAGGGCAAGAGTCTGAAGGCTTTATTAACGGCGCCCCTGCCATTCTCGCCGGCTCGGTACTCCACAAGCCCAGTGGTGGTGGCAACTCTGAGGGTGTGGGGGCAATGGAGACAGCACATGGGATTGGAGGGGGCGTCTGTGTGGTCACCGATCTGTGACAATCACGGTTTTGTTCTGGGGGGGCTGGATGGGGGCTTTAGGAGGTGGCAGCGGGCAGGGATTGAGAGATTTGGGGATCTCTTCACTGAAGAGGGTTTCCCGAGCCTGGAGGCATTAGAGGAGGAGTTTGAGTTGCCGGGTGGGAACGGGTTTTGGTACATACAGGTACTGGATTTTGTCCGGAGGTAGGTTCCAAGCTTTCCTCGTCTCCCCCGAAGGTGACTACAGGCTGAGGTAATGTCAAAAACGGGGGTTGGGGAGAGGAGGGTCTCGGAGATATGCAAGGAATTGATGGAGTGGGAAGGGGTCCCAATCGAGGAGGTGAAGAGGAAGTGGAAGGAAGAGTTGGGAGCGGAGTTGCAAGTCGGACTATGGGAAGAGTCAATTCATCCTCGTCTTGTGCCAGGCTTAGTCTGATCCAGTTCAAGGTGGTCCATAGGGTTCATATGACTGTGGCCTGGATGAGTAGGTTTTCTGAGGAAGTGGAGGATAGCTGCGGATGCTGTGGGGAAACCCGGCGATTCATGTACATATGTTTTGGGCATGTCCGAAGTTGAGGGGATTCTGGCAGGGTTATGTCAGAGGTCCTGGAAGGGAGGGTGACTCCCTTGCCAGAATTGGCAATATTTGGGGTATCGGAAGATCCGGGGGCCCGGTGGGGGGGGGGGGGGGGGGGGCGGGGGGAGGGAGGCTGATGTTCTGGCCTTCTTCTCCCTGGTGGCCCGGAAACGGATTTTGCTGGGATGGAGGGACTCGGAGCTTCCAAAGTCAGAAGTGTGGGTCAGCGACGTGGCAGGCTTTCAAGGATGGGAAAGATTAAGTCCGCCTTGATACGTTCAATTCAGGGGTTTTCCCGGAGGTGGCTGCCGTTCATTGACTTCTTCAAGGAAAATTGAACGTCAGCAGCAAGGGAAGGGGGGGGGGGGGGTGGGGGTGGGGGTGGGGAGAGAGAGGAAAAGGGGGGGGTGGAAAATGTGAGGCATGGTAGTGTAAGACAAGAACAGGGAACTTCATATACGGGTAATTAGGAAATAGGGCGGGGGTAATAGGGGATGTTATTTTTATGTTTTTTGCGTGTGCTGGCCCGCTTGATTGTTTAAGAAATGTTAAAGTATCAAAACTCTGAAAATTACAAATGCTTCAATAAAATATTTTCTAAAAGAAAAAATCAAAACTGGGCATCGTTGAGGTGCTGTGGGCCATCAGTTACAGCAGAATTGCACACAACTAAAATAGGTAACGTCATGGTCTGGCATAAACGCTGCTCCACCATTACCATCAAGCCTCCTCCCAGTGTCAGCATGGGTTTCCTCTGGATGCCCCGGTTTCCACCCACAGTCCAAAGATGTGCAGGTTAGGTGGATTGGCCATGCTAAATTTCCCCTTAGTGTTCAAAAGTTAGGTGGGGTTATCATAAAATTTACAGTGCAGAAGGAGGCCATTCGGCCTATCGAGTCTGCACCGGCTCTTGGAAAGAGCACCCTACCCAAGGTCAACACCTCCACCCTATCCTCATAACCCAGTAACCCCCAACCAACACTAAGGGCAATTTTGGACATTAAGGGCAATTTATCATGGCCAATCCACCTAACCTGCACATCTTTAGACTGTGGGAGGAAACTGGGGCACCCGGAGGAAACCCACGCACAGACGGGGAGGATGTGCAGACTCCGCACAGACAGTGCCCCAAGCTGGAATCGAACCTGGGACCCTGGAGCTGTGAAGCAATTGTGCTATCCACAATGCTTATGGGGTTAAGGCAGGGTAGCGGGATCTATTGCAGACTTGATGGGCCGAATGGCCTCCTTCAGCACTGTAGGGATTCTATGAAGACCAAAAGCATGAGCTCAGTTTCAAGATGTCTCAAAGGAAGAGCGTGTGGTACAGAGACGGAGAGGTGCAGGGAAGTAATGTTTGAATTTACAAGGTTAAGAATTTTAAATGAGAGACTTTGACGATCTGCTGGCAAATGTCTGTCAGCAAAGACTGTTAGGATGGGGTAAAGGGGAAATGTTAACTTTCTCCGTCAGATAGAAAATTTTATGGATACATTGTCCGATTGATTCCTGCCTATCTAAAGCTATTTTTAAAGCTGTTCTTTTTGAATGGTCGAATACTGGTATACAAGAGCCCAAGAATTGGGGCAGGAGTGGACTCTAAGGACCCCTCGAGCCTCTTCCACCGTTCAGTAAGATGATGGGTGATTTTATACATCGCCACTTTCCTATTCTATCCCATCTCCCTTGATTCTTTTAGTGCCCAAAAACCTATCAGCCTCAGTCTTGAATGTGTTCAAATTCCCATCTAATTCAGCCAGTTGGATCAATGCTGTTTTAACCACAGAATGAGCAGGGCATCCATTACAGACACCCCACTCATTAAAACCCAACAGGGAAATTAGACCGAAACTTATTCTTGTGGTTTCGGCCAGAGGTGGGAAGATCCCAACGAACGTTTTGACTATTGGCTCCTCAGACTCCTCCCCACCACCCACCAGCAAATCCTTTCTGTAACTAAAGCTCTTCTCCCTTCATCAACACCACTAGAAATGACTTGATTGACGTTTGGCAGTTTCTGGGCTTCTTAATCTTCATAGGCCCAAACAGCCTGTGAATTGTGACTGGACATCTGTTTTACATGAAAACCTGTCCAAGGGGATGTTAATAAGGCCTGGCTGTTAAATTTCTTTTTATTCATTTGTGGGGTGTGGGCATCGCTGGCTAGGCCAGCATTTATTGACCTTGTGAAGGTGATGGTGAGTTGCCTTCTTGAACCACTACAGCACCTGAGGTACACCCACAGTGCTGTTAAGGAGGGAATTTGATGATTTTGATCCAGCGACAGTGAAGGTACGACGATATGTTTCTACGTCAGGATGGTGAGTGACTCAGAGGGGAACCTCCAGGTGGTGGTGTTCCCCGGTATCTTGTCGTTCAAATGGTAGTGCTTGTGGGTTTGGAAGGTGCTGCTGAAGGAACCTTGGTGAGTTCCTACAGTGCCTCTCATAGATGGAACACACGGCTGCTACTGTCCGTTGGTGGTGGAAGAATTGAGTGTTTGTGGAAGGGGTGCCAATCAATCGGGGCTGCTTTGTCCTGGATGATATCGAGCTTCTTGAGTGTTGTTGGAATGGATTAGGAATTCCTACTGCTGTTCTTGGACTGGTGCTTCTGCTTTCTGCTCATGCGTTCAAACTCCCACCTGGGTGCCAAATACAAGTAGAGCTGAGCTGCTTTTTCATTCTTTCAGACAATGTGGACCTCGCTGGCAAGGCCAGCATTTGTTGTTCATCTCTAATTGTGCTTGATATGAGTGGCCATTTCACAGGTTAAGAGTCACCCAACTGTTGTGGGTCTCGAGTCACATGTAGGCCAGATCGGGTAAGGATGGCAGATTTCTGTGAAAGAAATTAATGAACCGGAGGGATTTTTACAGTAGTCGATGATAGTTTTGCACTCACCATTACTGAGACTGTCTTTATATAGCTGATTTGTTACTTGAAATTGAAATTCTACCAGCTGCCATGGTGCAATCTGAAAGTCTATGCCCCCAATGCATTAATTTGGGCCTCTGGATTAATTGTCCAATGATTTTACCACGGCGCCACCATGATCTCCATCGGAGGATGGAGGAAGGGTGGTCGGCTAGGAGAGCATTGGAATAGTGAGGTCAGGTGGGGGGCAATACATAGCCTTCTTAAAGCAGGCTGGCCAACTCTTTGGCCAGGACAAATGTTCCCCTGCACAATTGTACACCTCTGCTCACCTGCTGCCAAAACGTTCTGCCAAGTTTATGAATTTATGACGGATAGCAAACAGTGGGAATCGCACTTTAAATAACTTCCCTGCTTGGGCCACCATTCAATACACAATCAACAATTGCAATAGCTGTTCCCTCTTCTCCCCCACTGTCTCAGTAGAAGTTACAAAATGGACACCTGGGTCTACAGATTTCACTGAACAGCTTGCACAGCAGTGGCTCTGCTTCTGGATCTAGAGAAGGAGGAGACTGCCTTCCCCAGTTAATTTTTCTGCACAGTTTCCTTGACTCTAATTTCATCAATTTCCCACAGAGTCACTGCTTCCACAGATTTTTTTTTTGGTTTAACCGCATTGAATTTTTTTGGCATATGATATGAATAAAACGTACTTGTATCTGCCTTCAAACTTAGCGGTTGCCTTTAATATCGATGCATGTGATGTAGATCTTTCTGTACCTGGTTAATAGAAACTTTAGGAAAGAGCAGCTTACTGCAGGCTGAGGAGGTGGTGGGAAATGCCAAACTTATTCCATGATCACTGCGAATTACTATCTGCCAGATATGTTCTAAACAGTTTTAACTTTTGATGTGTCCTTAAGTTAGAATCTGAAAGTTGAGGGCTAAGGTCCCACTCGAGAGATCTAAGCACAAAATTCAAGTTGACACTGCAGTGCAATACTGGGCGCAATCAATGACCATACTGCACCTGAACAGCAGCTCGCCGTGACGCAGCACAATGGGTGGGGTCACTTTTTGACAAATCTGCATATTAGAGCAAGACAGCTAGCCTCACTCTAATGTGCAGATTCCAGAAGTACCTACGGCTTTGGGATTTGTCCGCTTTGTCTTGAAGACCTTGAGTGAGCAGCGTTAGATGGAATGACACACGTGGGGCTCTCCCAGGGAATATCAGGCCTGCAGCTGCATGCCCTTTGGGAAGGGTGGTGCTCTGGCACTGCTGGTGCCACCCAGAAACCCTGGCAGTGCCACCAGGGTGCCCAGGTTGGCTATGAGTGCCAAGGTGTCAAGCTGGCATTTTGTGCATGCTTGTGATTGAGCATAGGTGTTGAGGGGATGCAGAGGTGGGGGATGGGGAGGAGCTTCCCCAGTGAACAAAACAGGGTTATGTTCGGCCCGTGTTCCCTGCTGAGGTCCTTGTACAACACGAGTTGTGTTGAATAGCCATGTGTTTCGCGGTGCTAACGCACTCTCATTCCAAGACACATCAGTTATAGTAAAAATAGATTCTCATTTGAACAAAATCTCTTTAACCTTTGGTCAAACCTAAAAACGCACGTAACATTCCAAAACAATAACATCTAACTAATCAATTCAGTACTACACTGTATCTTATTGCAGCCATTGATTATGTATCATTACCCTTGAGACTTGCAGCCGAGGGAAGACTTCAGGCTTAATGGTGTCTCTTTCTTTTGAAACTACTGAGTATATTAACTGAAAATACACTGCTAATCTATTTTGGATATTTTAATCCTTCTCTAATTCTACAGAAACCAATCTTTATTGATGGATAATATTTTATTTCTATGCTTGTCCACTTTGATCACTTTTATGAAACTATTTACTCGATTAAGAATGTACAATTTTCCCAAAGAATCCCGACAGTGCAGAAGAAGGCAATTCGGCCCATTGAATCTGCATCAACACCTCAAGGTGAGCACTCTACCAATGTCACATCCCTGTCCACTCCGCCCTATCCCCGTAATCCCATAATCAAAACTGCACAAACCTGGACCCTTAGGGGCAATTTATCATGGCCAATCCACCTAACCCACACATATTTTGACTATGGGAGGAAACCGGAGCACCTGGAGGGAACCTACAGACATGTGGAGAATGTACAACTCCACACAGATAGTGATCCATGGCCGGAATTGAATCCGGGTCCCGCATTATTAAGTCTCATTTTGATTTATTGGCACCTGTCCCTGATATTGGGATACAGTCTTATATTTCATCCATCCTCATTCTCAGGGTTGGCCACACTGAGCAATCTTTGTCTATGGATTTTCATTGTCAGCTGCAATCACTGCTTGTCTCACAGTGAGTCCAGTCCATGTTCTGATGTTGTCCATCCATGCCATCTTGGATCTTCCTTGGATTGCCCTTTTTATGCCAAACAGCCCCTCCTGCTCGTATCACGTATTACAAATATGTGAACTTCCTTGAAATCACTGCCTTAAACAAGTTCCTCTTAACATCAACTCTCCCGAGCACCTTTGGGATACAATAGGTGAGCTGAATAAGTTCAATTCTCACGTTCAGACCATTCTCAATCTGTATGCCACTCATGATCATTGAGAGCCAAAACCGATGAAAGAACCAATACACATTTATTCTTCAACGTGGGCATCTAATATTTTTACAACAGTTAGCCTGTGCGGAGTCTACATGTTCTCCCCGTGTCTGCATGGGTTTCCTCCAGATGCTCCAGTTTCTTCCCACAAGTCTCGAAAGATGTACTTGTTAGATGAATGGGACATTTTGAATTCTCCCCCCATGTCCCCAAACAGGCGCCGGAGTGTGGCGACTAGCGGATTTTCACAATAACTTCATTGCAGGGTTAATGTAAGCCGACTTGTGATAATAATGAAGATTATTATTATAATATGACTACATGTAATAGATATGGACAGACTGAATAATAAGTGAAATAATAGAAAGGCTTACATTTCTATAGCACTTTGCATGATCTAATGACGGTTCAAAGTGCTTATACAACCAAAAAAGTACTTTTTAAGTCTGGTCACTGTTGCAATGAAGGAAACATAGAGACTAATTCACACACAACAAACTCCCACAATATCAATTAAATTAACCACTACATCATCTATTTCAGTGACTTTGGTTGAGGGATAAATATTGGCCTGGAAAGTGGGTTGAACTCCCAAACTCTTCTTTAAAGGAGTGCTAGGCAAGCTTTTACATCCACCTGGAAGATGGTTAGAAGGTGACTTGCAAATAAGAAGAATGACTATATGGCATTTAATTGCTGGGACAAAATTAAAATTTTAGGAAATATTTGAAAGTGCAAGGAATGCGAAAGACCCTTTCGAGGAACTGCCAAGTAATGAATCTCAGAATCAGTTTGGGAATTTAGGGGGAAGGCAATGATGTATTGGTAATATCACTGGACTAAAGGCCCAACTGATTGGTCTGGGGGCATGTGCTCAAATCACCCAGCTGGTGCCATTTAAATTCAATGGGTCAATCAAGAATTAAAAGCTAATCTTAGTAATGGTGACTGACCACTGTCGTAAATGGACCCAACTAGCTCACTGATGTCTTCCTGTTATCGGGGGTAGGCAGGAATGAGAGTTGAGGTTGCAGTCAGATCAGCGGCTTTGTGCCGGTTTTCGGCTTCAACGCCCATTCTCTGCCCCCTCGCTGATCGCGATTTCGGCACGGAGACTTGGAGAATTCCGCCCAAGGTATAGTTTTAGAACAAAGAACAATACAGCACAAGAACAGGCCCTTCGGCCCTTCAAGCCTGTACCGGTCATGATACCAACCTTTGCCAAAACCTTCAGCACTTCCTTGTGCCGTATTCTTCTATACCCATCCTATCCATGTATTTGTCAAAATGCCTTTTGAACGCTGTTAATGTATCTGCTTCCACACCCACCCCTGGTAACGCGTTCCAAGCACTCACCACCCTCTGCGTAAAAAACCTGCCTCATACTTCTCCTCTTTTTTTTAAATATAATTTTTATTGGAATTTTTTACAGAAAATATAAAACATAACGACAAACAATGAAATGCAACAAAATAACCCATACTAACTGTAACACCCCCAGACCGTATGTATCACATCCCCCCACCCCCCCAATCCCAATGAACAACAAAAGAACTTCAAAATAAATTAAAATTAAATAAACAAACATAGTCATTGTCCGCCTCCCCTTGTCCCTCCCCCTTCCCCACCTCCCCCCCGGGTTGCTGCTGCTACTGTCCCCGTACCCTATTGTTGAGCCAGAAAGTCGAGAAAAGGTTGCCACCGCCTAAAGAACCCTTGTACCGACCCTCTCAGGGCGAATTTGACCTTCTCTAGCTTAATGAAACCCGCCATGTCATTGATCCAGGTCTCCACGCTTGGGGGCCTCGCATCCTTCCATTGTAGCAAGATCCTTCGCCGGGCTACTAGGGACGCAAAGGCCAGCACACCGACCTCTTTCGCCTCCTGCACTCCCGGCTCCACCCCAACCCCAAAAATCGCGAGTCCCCATCCTGGCTTGACCCTGGACCCTACCACCCTCGACACCATCCTCGCTACCCCCTTCCAGAACTCCTCCAGCGCCGGGCATGCCCAGAACATATGGGCATGGTTCGCTGGACTCCCCGAACACCTGACACACCTGTTTTCACCCCCAAAGAACCTACTGATCCTCGTCCCAGTCATGTGGGCCCGGTGCAGCACCTTGAATTGGATGAGGCTAAGCCGCGCACACGAGGAGGAAGAATTAACCCTCTCCAGGGCATCAGCCCATGTCCCGTCTTTGATCTATTCCCCCAGTTCCCCCTCCCACTTAGCTTTCAGCTCCTCTACTGACGCCTCCTCCGCCTCCTGCATAACCTTGTAGATATCAGATATCTTCCCCTCTCCGACCCAAACCCCCGAAAGCACCCTGTCGCTCACCCCCCTCACGGGAAGCGAAGGGAATCCCTCCACCTGCCGCCTAGCAAATGCCTTTACCTGCAGATACCTGAACATGTTCCCCGGGGGGAGCCCCAATTTCTCCTCCAACTCCCCCAGGCTCGCAAACCTCCTATCAATAAACAGGTCCCTCAGCTGTATGATGCCCGCTCTGTGCCAACCCTGAAATCCCCCATCAATGTTCCCCGGGACGAACCTATGGTTCCCCCTTAACGGAGCCTCCATCGAGCCCCCCACTTCTCCCCTATGTCGCCTCCACTGCCCCCAAATCTTGAGGGTAGCCGCCACCACCGGACTCGTGGTATACCTTGTAGGAGGGAGCGGCCACGGCGCCGTTACCAGGGCCCCCAGGCTTGTATCTCCACAGGACGCCCTCTCCATCCGTTTCCATGCTGCCCCCTCCCCCTCCATTATCCACTTGCGCACCATCGACACATTGGCCGCCCAATAATACCCCGAGAGATTGGGTAACGCCAGCCCCCCCCCATCTCTACCCCGCTCCAAGAAGACCCTCTTCACCCTCGGGGTCCCATGCGCCCAAACAAAGCTCATGATACTACTAGTCACCCTTCTAAAAAAGGCCCTAGGGATAAAGATGGGCAAACACTGAAAAAGGAACAAGAACCTCGGGAGAACCGTCATTTTGACGGACTGCACTCTACCCGCCAACGATAGCGGTACCATGTCCCACCTTTTAAATTCCTCCTCCATCTGCTCCACCAGCCTGGTAAAATTAAGCTTATGGACAGTCCCCCAACTCCTGGCCACCTGCACCCCCAGGTATCTGAAACTCTTCACTGCCCTCTTAAATGGGAGTCTCCCAATTCCCTCCTGCTGATCACCCGGGTGTACTACAAATACCTACAAATACATCCAGAGGAAAGCCCGCGCTTTCACACTGCCACACCCCACCCTTCTGACACAGCTCCTCAAAATCCAGTTTCACCCCAACCCCCAGCCCCGTACAGAAGAGAACATATAAAGCACATACCCCCAACGTTCCCCACATACCCCACACCCATACCCAACAGACAAACCCACCCGGAAACAGAGCAAAAATAAAACCAGCATTAAAATCACACCTGTCAAAATTGAAGAACAGCAACAGCGAAAACAGCCACGGCCATAGTGTGTCCCCAGACCCTAGTTTGAGTCCAGCTTCTCCGCCTGTACAAAGGCCCACGCCTCCTCCGGGGACTCGAAGTAGTGGTGCCGGTCCTTATATGTCACCCACAGACGCGCAGGCTGCAGCATTCCCAATCTGACCTGCTTGGCATGCAGCACCGACCCCTCCAGCCCCTCCGCCAGGCCCAGGATCCTCAAAATCTTTCGCCTCGTGCGAACGTCCAGCTGCTCCAAGCGGTCTTGCCACTTTTTGTGAAGTGCCTCGTGCAACTCCACTTTCCCCACGAGGACCACGGCCTCCTCCTCCCTCTCAGCGGCCTGCTGCTGCAACTCCCGAATCGACACCTCCTGTACCGCCTGGGTCCCAAGCAGCTTGTTTGCAGTTGCATTCAGGGAGTCCAGCAACTCAGCCTTCAGCTCCGCAAAACAGCGCAGAAGAGAGGCTTGCTGCTCCTGCGCCCACTTCCACCAGTCCTCGGGTGTTCCGCCGGCCGCCATTTTGTCTTTCTTCCCCTGCTTTTCTTGGGGAGCTGCTGCAGCTTTTTCCTTTGCCCCACTCTGGGTGAGCACCATAAATTATGTGGAATGCTCCTCTAGACACTTTCCCCCACTGGGATTCGTCGGGACAGCGTCGACTGCTGCTAGAATTCAGCTTTCATAAAGGCCCTCAAGTCAGCTTGAGAAATCTGAGCTGGCCCTTCCCCCGCCTGCCTGCTTGTAGAGGCTCTTGTTTGCTGCTGCTTCCGCCCAATCTTGCACTGTTTCTGAGGGTCTGATAACCCAGAAACATACTATTCCTGGGGGAAAGTACTCCTTGAACATTCACCAACGGCTTTTCATCGAAATTCCAACCTGTGCTGCCCAAAAAAGAGCTCTTTTCTGTAACCTTGGGCATGAGCTGCCACTGTGTGCTCACTCACGTCATGCTGCACACCGGAAGTCCTCATACTTCTCCTCTAAACCTTGGTCCACGGACCTTAAACCAATGGCCCCTGGTGACTGACCCCTCCACCTTGGGAAAGAGTGCCTGCCCATCCACTCTGTCCATACCTCTCATAATCTTGTAGACCTCTATCAGGTCACCCCTCAACCTCCGTCTTTCTGATGAAAACAGTCTGAGTCTATTCAGCCTCTCCACATAGCTAACACCCTCCAGACCAGGCAGCATCCTGGTAAAACTCTCATCCTCTCCAAAGCCTCCACGTCCTTCTGGTAGTGGGGAGAATTGTGTACATTATATGCCAAGTGCGGCCTTACCAAAGTTCTATACAACTGTAGCATGACTTGCCAGTTTTTATACTCGATGCCCCGCCCAATGAAGGCAAGCATTCCGTATGCTTTCTTGACTACCTTGTCTACTTGTGTTGCCACCTTCAAAGATTTGTGGGCCTGCATGCCCAGATCTCTCTGACTTTCTATATTCCTAAGAGTTTTACCACTTATGGTATATTTCCCCTCTATGTTAGACCTACCAAAATGTATGACCTCACATGTGTCCAGATTAAACTCCATTTGCCATTTCTCTGCCCAAGTCTCCAACCTATCTGTGTCCTGCTAGAGCTTCTGACAATCCTCAACACTATTTGCCACTATATTGTCCTCCAAATTGTTTATGTACACCACAAACAACAGAGGCCCAAGCACAGATCCCTGTGGGACACCGCTAGTCACAACCTTCCATTCAGAAAAACACCCTTCTACTGCTACCCTTTGCCGTCTGTGACCGAGTCAGTTCTGTATCCATCTTACCATCTCACCTTTGATCCCGTTTGACTTCAGCTTTTGTACCAGTCGGCCATGAGGCACATTGTCAAAAGCTTTATTGAAGTCTATGTAAACAACATCCACTGCCCTCCCCTCATCAATCATCTTTGTTACCTCCTCAAAAAACTTGATCAGGTTGGTGGTACACGACCTCCCCTTCACGAAACCATGCTGTCTACCACTTATGAGTCTATTTGTTTCCAAATGGGTATAAATCCTGTCCCTGAGAATTCTCTCCAAGAATTTACCTACTACCGACATGAGGCTCGCCGGCCTATAATTACCTGGATTTCCCTTGCTACCTTTCTGAAACAGCGGTACCACATTAGCTATTCTCCAGTCCTCCGGGACCTCACCTGTAGCTAATGAGGATACAACAATATCCGTCAAGGCGGCAACAATTTCCTCCCTTGCTTCCCTCAGTATTCTGGGATAAATCCCATCTGGCCCAGGAGACTTATTTACTTAATATATTTTAAAAGACCCAATACCTCCTCCTTTTCAACGTTAACATGATCCAGACTGTCCACACACCCTACCCAAGAATCATCTTCCACAATGTCTCTTTGTTTAGTGAACACTGATGTAAAGTATTCATTTCCTCTGGCTCAACACATAGATTCCCTCACTGTCCTTAAGCAGTCCAATCTTTTCCCTGGCCACCATCTTGCTTTTTACATATGAATAAAAAGCTTTGGGATTCACCTTAATCCTACTTGCCAAGGACCGCCTCCTAGCCCTCCTAATTTCCTGCTTCAGTACCTTCCTACTTTCTTTATATTCCTCAAGGGTTTTGACTGTTCCCACCCTTCTAAACCATACAAAAGTTTCCTTTTTCTTTTTGACAAGGTTCATATTATCCCTCATTATCCAAGGCTCCCTAAACTTCCCATACTTATCCTTCATTCTCTCGAGAACGTGACTTTCCTGAATCCGAATCAACTGTCGCTTGAAAGACTCCCACAAGTCCAATGTTGATTTACTATCCAACAGCCGCACCCAATCCAAATTATGCAATTCCTCTAATGTTATCATAATTTGCCTTTCCCCAGTTTAGCACCTTAACACGAGGGTTACCCTCATCCCTGTCCAAAAGCACTCTAAAACTTACGGAATTGTGGTCACTACTCCCAAAATGTTCCCCTACTGAAACCTCAACCACCTGTCTCGGCTCATTCCCCAATACCAGATCTAGTACTGCCCCTTCCCTACTTGGACTATCTACATATTGCATCAAGAAGGCTTCCTGGATACACATTACACACTCTGCCCCATCCAAACCCCTAGCACTAAGTGAGTCCCAGTAAATATAGGGGAAATTAAAATGCCCTACCACGACAACCCTGTTACTTTTGCACCTTATCCAAAATCTCTCTATGTATCTGCTCCTCTAGCTCTCACTAGCAGTTGGGGGGCCTGTAATAAATGCCCAACATTGTGAATGCCCCCTTCCTGTTCCAGAGTTCTACCCAGATTGCCTCATTGTATAAGCCCTCCAAGGTGTCCTCCCACAGTACAGCTATGATATTCTCCTTAACTAGTAATGCTACTCCCCCACCCCTTTTACCTCCCCTTCTATCTCTCCTGAAGCATCTATATCCTCAAACATTCAGCTGCCAATCCTGCCATGTTTAACCATGTTTCTGTGACAGCCACAACATCGTAATTCCAAGTACTAATAACTGCTGTAAGTTCATCTGTCTTACCTACTATACTTCTGGCGTTGAAACAAATACACTTCAAACCACTGCGTTTAAGCAGGCAGTGTGATGTTGTTCTCTTATTTTTGTTCTCTATTTCCCTTCAGTTATTACTTCTTCTAAGCTCACATTCTGGTTCCCAATCCTCCCGAGTGATTCTCGTAAACCTCCCAGCCAGGATATTGGTGCCCCTTCAGTTTAGATGCAACCCGTTCTTCTTATACAGGTCACACCTACCCCAGAAGAGATCCCAGTGGTCCAGAAATCAAAAACCCTCCCTCCTGCAATGCCAATTTAGCCACGTATTTAGCTGCACTATCCTCTTATTTCTAACCTCACTAGGTGGGTTTAATTTAATATTTTGGTGCCTGGAAAGAACCTATAGTTTGATTTATGCTGGACAAAGATGTTTGTGTGCATGAGGGCTGGTTAAATTCCAACTGTGTTTCTCTTGTGATAGAGAGAGAGCTACAGCGTGAAGAATAAATGTAGTTGCTTAGCAACCAGAGGCCCTTGTATAATAAAGCTTTCCTTTGTCCTTAGGTTTAGCTGGAAGCTACAGGGGGACAGGCAGCTAGAGAGGGAACATCTCTCTCAGCTTTGCTAGAAGAGAAACTGTACACTAGGGTAATGGTTAGGAAAGCCAATGTCAGAAATCTAAAGAACAGCTACTTAAGGAAACTAGAGAAATGAAGACAAGTTTCCATGTGGTCTGAGGTTAATGGTACAAGAACAGAGAACTGTTCAGTAAAGGCAGACAGAGCTCAGAGGAAGGCTAAGATGCGAGAAAGATATCTGAAGTGATTTTAGGTTTGTGAGAATTTGCTACAGCCTGTGAAATAAGAATTGAAATATTTGTGGGGATTAGTGGCTGGATCTTAAATATAAAAGCAGTGAAGACAAAGAAATCCTAAGAGGAGCTGGTGTAAAACCTGGGGTGCATTCGCTGGTAGAAGTGGAGCGGAAGCTCTGTTCAAAAGAGTCCTTTGGAAAGTGTGGATTTTGGAAAGCAAACTGTTCATGGAAAGCATGATGATGAGATAACGTTTTAAAGTATGTATTGGGAATGGAGTTTGGGAATGGAGTTTGGAAACTCTTGTATAACAATCATCTGGGGGGATTCTGGTGAAGAAATCCACAGACACTAACTTGATTTCAAAGCAGAGCATGTATTTTATGTCATGACACCCTGGGCAAGTGCGCCATCAATTGCAACCCCACATGCCACAGAGTCACAGCACAAGTGAATTAGCCAGTAATTCTTATTTTAAAAATCTTGCAATCTTTGGCCCTTGGCTGTCCAATAATTACAGTCACCAGGTTTGTACGTTTAAACACAATTACTGTTTATTTATAACGAGAACAAGTTTGAAATGTGTAGTGAATACGGTTGGTTAAATGTCCTTTAACAGCTGACCCCCGCCTTAACTGGCTGATCCTTTACCCCCTAACACAAGACAGAGGGGAAGGAAAGACGTAAAAAAAATAAGGATAAAAGTCAAAAGATAAGAATCTTTACTTCAGGTAAGTTCTTTGCAGTAGGTTTTTCTCTCAGTTCACTGATAGATCAAAGTCTCTGGTTTACATCTGGTGATGGACTTCTTGGTAGAGTTATTCATTCAGTATGCTACTTGCAGGCAGGCCTTCTGGAGAGTCACTTTAGTTCTTATCAAACTGGCCCTTCAGCTCAAAGGTTCACATTCAGGCCTATTTCTTTCTTGAGACACTTTGCCTCCCATAAAACCCTGCTTCCAGCCCATGGTTTGACTTCAAGCCTTTGCAGCCTCGAGAGAATCACACCCAGACTTACTGGAGAGAGAATCAGCCCTCACAGTGGCCTTATGGGGAGAGTTTAGCTGGATCTTGTGGGAGAGAATTCTTTAAAATCCTCCAGCCAGACTGCAGAACCAAAAGTGAAACTAAACTGGAAACTTATGGCTCTAAGAAACATTCCAGAAAGATAATATCCAATCACCACCTGTTACCGGACAGATCACAGTCTTCTGGGCCAATTCAATGATCACCAGTCTAAAACAGCACAGCCTTCTGCTCGAATTAAAGGCAAAGTCCGCTTTCCTTAAAGACACATGTCCATAAATTATCCACGGATTGAAAATGTAACAGCTGAAATAAAAGGAGAAATAAGAGAATAGACAGAGAATAAACAAGAACAAACAGGAAGGATCCTTACATTAACAACAGCCTATCGGTGTGCCTTTAAAAAGGGAGTTATGTGTCAATGAATCATAGAATCATAGAATCAATGAGGCCATTGTTGTTTCGAATGTTCTTTGTCAACCGTGTTAATCTTAAAATCTGTGTGCCTGGGATAAATTTTATCTGGGCCTGGAAATGTGTCTACCTTTAAGCCTGCCAGACCACTCAGAATCTCCTCTATGACTATGTTAATTTCTTTAATTTTATTACAGTCCTTCTCCCTGATTTATATATCCACATAGTCCCTCTCACGAGTGAACACTGACATAAAGTATTCATTTAGAAACCTACCTACATCCTTCGGCTCCAGACACAAATTACCACTCTGGTCCTTAATGGGCCCTATTCTTTCCCTCGTTACCCTTTTAGCTTTAATATACTTGTAAAACAACTAAGAAATTTCCTTTATTTCAGCTGCCAGTATCCTTTCATGTCCCTTTTTTTCTCTCCTAAGTTCCTTTTTAGTTCCACCTTGCACATTTTGTATGCCGATAGAGCATCTGCTGTTTTAAGCCCTCGATCTCTACCACAAGCCTCCCTTTTTCTCCTTATTCAATGCTGTAGATCCATTGATATCCAGAGTTCATTGGATTTGTTGGTCCCACCCCTTTTCTTGATTGGAAATGTTGGCCCTGCCCACTCCCAGTTTCCTTCTTGAAGGCATCCCACTATTCTGTCACTGATTTACCTAAAAGCGTTTGCTCCCAGTCCCCTCTTGCCAAATCATATCTGAACTTATTAAAATTGGCCTTCCCTCAGTTTAGAACTTTGATCTCAGGCTCATCGTTATCCTTTTCCATAACAATCTTGAATCTAATGGAGTTATGATCACTTTCTGCAAAATGTTTCTCCACTGATACATCAACCATCTAAATCTGGGATCTTGTAGGTCCTTCTACGTACTGACTTAAAAAGTTCTCCTGGATGCATTCTACAAATTCTGCTCCCTCTAAACCTTTCATGTTATGCCTGAGAACATGCACAAACAGATTCAAAAACAGTTTCTTCCCCGCTGTTACTAGACTCCTAAACAACCCTCTTATGGACTGACCTGATTAATACTTCACCCGATGCCGGTGTCTATGTATTTACATGGTGGACCTTGTGTTGTCCATTTATGTATTTTGTTTTCTTTTATTTTCATGTACTAAATGATCTGTTTGAGCTGCTCACAGAAAAATACTCTTCAGTGTACCTTGGTACACGTGACAATAAACAAACAAATCCAAATTCAACCCCAGTTAATATTGGGGAAGTTGAAATACATCACTATCACTACCCTATTACTTTTACATTTGTCTGAAATTTGCCTACATACCTGCTCTTCTATTTCTTTTGGACTGTTTGGTGGCCCATAGAACGCTCCCACCATTGTGATTGCTCCTTTTTGGTTTTTAAGTTCTACCCATATGGCCTCAGTTGAAGAGCCTTCTTAGATGTTGTCCCTCCTTACTGCTGTAATTGATTCCCTGATCAAATTTGCAACACCCCCTCCTCTTTTACCTCCTTCCTGATCTTGAAACCTAAATGAAATTCCAAAAATGCTGCATAGAATTAAACATTTCAGAGTTAGACTCACGAGACACAATTCAGTTACTGAATACATTCAAGTGAAATACCAGGCAACAGCAAATGCATTGTCAAGAATACCAGTGAACTTACATTTTATTAAGGATGTGGGAGCATATACTTCACTCATTACCAAACACTTACCAGCTACTACGAAGAGATTTCAATAAGCTAAGCAAGCACAACAGCAGGATGATGAATGCATGAAAATAAGAGTATAGCCCGAACAGATGGCTAGAGTACATTCCAAATAATCTTGTACTTTGCCAATATTTTGAATAAAGGGAACATCATACCATCATCGATGAGTTCTTATTTGAATGCTAGGCTAATTATCCTAAAATCACTTTGATGAGATATTCATAGAATCATAGAACCCCGACAGTATAGAAGGAGGCCATTCAGCCCATTGAGTATGCACCGACCCTCTGAAAGAGCACCCCACTCAAATCCACTTCCCCATACCCCTTAACCTAACCTTCATATCCCTGGATACTAAGGGACATTTTAGCATGGCGAATCCACCTAACCTGCACATCTTTGGACTGTGGGAAGAAACCAGAGCACCTGAGGAAACCCACACAGACATGGGGAGAAAGTGCAAACTCCACACAGACCGTCAACCGCGGTCGGAATTGGTCCCGGGTCCCTGGCACTGTGAGGCAGCAGTGCTAACCACTGTGCCACAGTGCCACCCACAATTCTGCAGAAAATCCACCAAGGTCACTTGGAAGTAGCAAAACCCAATCAGTTTGGTGGCCAGGCATCAGTCACACTGTTAAAAGTGTTAACTACGTTAACTCAACAGCAGAGTAAATGACTTGATACCCTCCACTTTTCCTTCTAGGCCGTAGCATCATGTGGGGATGGATTAATTTGAGTTCAATGGCAAAATTCTCATGACTGTCATTGACTGCTTCAGATGTTTTGAAGTGAGTAGACTGCACAGCACCATGGAGGAGGCAATCAATGCACCACTAAGAAGAATCTTTGCGACACATGGCACTTCAGATTGTGGTGCCAGGCAAGAGACTTTAATTTGTTAATGAGCTGTTCCATAGCTTTGTGGAAGAATATGATTGCATGCATGTGACTAGTCCCCCTTACATATCCTCAGTCAAACATAGAAGCAGATAGAAGATTTCAAACAATCAAGGAATTGAAAAAGAACAAATTACATAGTCCTCCGTAACTGCAGAAACGCACTGCAACAAAATAGGTTTGCACCATCAGAACTAATGATAGAAAGATGGCTGTGAACACAGCTTCCAGCTCTACAACACACACTGCAATCTAACATTACTTCAGATGATTATGAGGAAGTTAGGAAATATGAGGAACAGCAAAGAGACAGTCAAGCTCCTAATTTCAACTTCAGGCACAGTGCACAAGGCTTAAAAGTATGACAGCTCGGGGAGAGAATGTGGATACAAGATCTACAGACAGAAGGCATTATAATAAAACGAGCTCCACAATCAAGATCTTATAGAATTGTGATGGACCAGGGAAATATCAAAAGGAACCAAAGAGTTTTGATATCATTGGTAATGAAACCAATGGAATCTTGGACATACTGTTTACCAGATGGAGACAAGGAATCAGAATCAAGTAGAAACTCTGCATCCATTCAGGTGGAAGACACGCCTCTCGGATGAAAAGAAAGTGGAATTTTTCCTCAACTTTGAAATGAAATCAGGGCCAGATCAGAGAGATCGTTCAAGGCACCTTAGAGGCAAATCTTGTGAGGCCCGAGACTTTGCAGGGAGATGTAGGAGGATGTAGATCATCTAGGTAAAGATTGAGGGGTGATGTAGAGTAAAGGATTAACATCAGAAGCACCTGACACTGATGTAACTACTAATGTAACTATGGTGCAATGTCACATGACTAAGAGGCATCAAGTGGGAAGCTGAAGTACAACCCTTCTGTAGAGTTACTGCGATGTACATAGATCTGTAAATAAACAAAGATGATTTTTGTGACAAACATTTATGGTAGCATTCTTGGTGTAACTGGCAAAATCTAAAGAAACACCATCTCGACCCTGGATCCAAGAAAAAACACCCATGACCTCTACTAGCTAAAAGGACAAGGACAGTAGGTCTATGGAAACATGTCCACCTGCAAGTTCCCCTTCAAGCCACACACAATCCTGACTTGGAAATATATCGCAATTCCACCACTATCAATGGGCCAAAATCTTTGCACTCGCTCCCTAACTACATCACATGGACTGCAGCAGTTCAAAACAATAGCTTATCGCCACCTACTCAAGGGCAATTTCGGAGGCTCACCATCAGTCTGGGGCTCCACATCTAGGTTGCACTCTTTTGAGTGACAGAGTCCTGCTCCATCTCAGTTTCTGAGATGTGCGACTGACATGTGAAGTGCTCGCAGCAGTATGTGGATCCCTTAGCGCTGAGCCATGCATACCTAGTGAAGATGCTCTGGTGCTATGTGTGGAGCAAGGATCTGACACTGTACCCTCAGAGTCTTCTCCACGGAGTTAATGTTGGACTCTTGGGGCTAGTGACTACAACTGCCGATGTTTGTTCCACAGCGTGAAAAGCAGGGCCAATGAGGGGCATCAGCATTTGAGGTGAGTTCAGAGAGATACACTTCCTAAAAACATACATTGGTACCATTGGGAAATGGTTACCAGAGTCTAAACCTCAACCCCTTAAACACACATTCTTCCCTCAACCCACAGATATCCAAAGTCAAAAGGTACCAATGCTCCCTCCTGCCAACTTCCCCAGTTTCCAACAGCCAAATGCACACATACACCAACACACACATACATACACACACCACTTCCTTTAGCATTATTTCCAGGAGAGAACTATGCACCCTTGGAATATCATCTCCTGCTACCTTCCTATAACTTTACCTTGCCTAATGGTTGATTGGCAGATGGCTCCAGCGTCTCCCTCTCTAGAGGGCAAACATGAGCATGTTGGATTGACCATCTCAGGCCCTGGTCATCTCTTGGGCATTATGCGTCCGCTTATCCTGCAAATAAAAGGAGGTATTGTAATTAATATGTTGTGTTACACTCATGCTTTCAAGTATGTGGCCAACATCTCCTTTGTATATGTTCAACATTTCTCAATACTCTGTGGCAACTAACAGACGTTGCAGTTCAGGAGCCCCTCCTCTAAAATGCCCCATTGCCAGGCAGAGTGTTGTGTCTTCTCCATGCCATCTTGGGGACTTGGGAAAGACACTGGGCATTCCCGCGTTGACATACATGCCACCCACTCATATAGGTTCATCTTCAAAATGGTTACTAACACACCTTGGCAGACCTTAAGAGGTCATTCAGCCTCTTCCAGCACTGAGAGCAGATTCTTTGGATGCTGACCTTCACTGTGAATTGTATCCAGACTGCTCGAGCCTGGTTGGGATGTCTCCTCTTCCATGAGGACCTCCTGCTGATCACTTACCCTGGAGGAGGACCCACAGGGAATCATCATAAAGCTGTGGGGCTGTCCTTCATCTGTGTCCCACCACAGTTGGAGGCTCTATTCTCTCAGCCATTTGAGGAGAGACAAAGAGAGTTAAAGGGCAGATTCTGAATCTTTTCGTAAACACTTGTTATTCAGAAGAAGAATAGGTCAGCTGCGTTCAAATGTCCTTTCCTTCCTGACCAAGATCCTGAATAATTCACTACCAGCACAATAGTCAGCATCTTTCAAACACATGCTCTTACCCTGCTGCTACTGCTGATGATGATACTCCAATGAATGAGTGAAGGGATTTCAAAGATAAAGTTTTGTGTTTCCAAACTTCAGCCTCCAGGGCACCAATGCTGCTGTCGCTGTCACAAACCCTGTAAATGGGTGGTCTGACTCACTCCCAGTTCACGGACAGTCCCTTCAATTCCCAGACGTCCTGTCGTTCATGGCTGACCAGCTGCGCTGCCCGCCATCTTTCTCTGCTGTTGGTCAGCTTCCCAGCGGGTGGGCATTAACTGGCCACAAGGTACTTTATCCGACATCCTTAAAAGGCGGAGGCAGGAGTTGGCGATCCGTGAACTTCCAGCTCGGACTCCCACAACACACGGGAAATGTAAAATTGTTACACAAGGCTCTGGTACATATTGGGTTGATGTGGGACTGAGTGCAGTGTTGCCCATCAAGTGATGCTGGAAATATGTGGCCGCCACCTAGGGTGGGTGCGCTGTTGAGCAGAGACATGTTAAGGTCTAGACATGGAAATAGCGCCTTGGTTTTTCAAACTGTGGGCCGCGGCTCAATCGCGGGAGAAGTGTCAAAAGGCCACGACCGGCGTTTAAGAATGCGGGAAGCGACCAAATTTTAAGTTGAGAAGGTTAGCTGTGACTGGTCTTTAAATACGGACAATGGAGTTTTTCTGCCAGAAGCGGTGGTAGAGAGCAGGTCACGCACCTGGCATGTGCACTGACATCACTCGCCTGTACGTCCGTACTTTGGGCGCAAAATCACAGAAGAGAGGTTCGTCCATTTTGTAGCTGCCAGTAAGTTAGCAACAGGACTGTGAAGAGCTGAAGACAAATCATTTTGTAATAAGGAAGAGAGGGCCAGAACACAAACAGGCCAGGATCTAACAACTGAATCTGCTGAAGAGAGCTGCTCAGGAAACTCCATGGCAGAACAAAGCAGTGCTAGTGTTAGATGCATACAGAGCCCCTGGGCCTCTGGTGAACCACCTGAGAAGAAACTAAAATCAGTAATAAAATAGAATAAAGGTAATTTCTTGAGGTATGGCGGCTTTGTCAATTGTGCCAATACAAATCAGGATGCAAAGTCCATGTGTATTATATGCTGGGAAATACTGGTGAATGAGAGTTTGAAACCCTCAAAACTTCAAAGGCATTTGAAGACTAAACATGGTGAGTTCGAGGACAAACCTCTTGATTTTTTTCAAAGGATGCAGTGAGAACCTAAATCATCAGCTGAAGTCCTCAGCAGAAATGTAACAGTGAATACCAAAGCAAGTGAGATTATGAGGACCCAAATGGCTCATCTGTCGCATTAAAGGCAAGTAAAAATGGTGTCGCAAAGGTCGGCTGCCGTGGGCTCTGTAGGTTGGCTGCTTGGTAAAAGTTTGTCCTGGGAAAAAAGTTTGAAAAACACTGCTTTACTGTGTATATACATATGGTTACAAGTAGCCAATAAAGACTTAATGCTAACATCCAGAAGACCGCTAAGGCCTCCTTAACAGGCATGTCCTGTTTGACCGACATCGTAACAATAGTCACATCCCAATTTCAAGGCCCAGGCACCTGGAAACACCATGTCACCTTCATGACAAGGGACGGTAAAGATGCTAATGTGTGTGCAGGAAATGTAGCACAATCCAACATGGCAACCAGCCAGTGAGCTGGGAGTGCCCAATGTCAACAGGGGGTTCAATGGAGAACATACTTCCTCCTTATCTTATAAAATGCAGATCAGAAGGAGACGTGTCACTGAATTAATTTCCAAAATCATTGCGATGAGTATATTGAACAGATGGAATGGAACTGTGAACATTGCTATTATGATCATCTGCTTTGATTACATTTGTGAAACAGCTTGAAGCATGGAAACAGAGCTTCAGTATATTTACAAGGAGGCTGGATAAATTGACTCCTCATGCTTTCTGAAGAGAAATACCAGGGTGAACAAATGTAACATTAACCGGCCCATATTCTGGGGCCAGGAACACTTCTCTTTGCCGATGGTAATGGTACAACCTTTGTATGTTTTTCAAAAGGCTGGTTTCCCGACTGAAATTGCTCCGGATTGGCTGCAGCAGGGAAACCTCCTGTTCATTTGTAAATGTCTCTGATGTCTTCAGCTGGATGCCAGGTAACCGCATGCATATTTTGAATGCTATCCCTCATTTACACACCACATTATAAATGGGCCAGTAATACGGACAGGCACAGGGTGGGAAACTGCCCGCCCCCTCCTCTCCCACCCCGAATAATCAGACCCTGTTCCAATTTCCATCCAGCCAGAAAGATCCCAGAGAAAAGGTTTCTTTCCCACTAATAATAACAGCTCTGGATTTCTCTGGTCGGCTGCTGGGGGAGTTTGGATGGGGATATTGTCACTGATTTGGAGCAACAATTATCAACAACTTCATTTTTTGCCATTACTTTATTGTCAAGCTGGCAACATGAACAGAACACAATAGCGATGCAGCGGCATTGCTCCAGGCATTTTTAAAATTTCCGCAGTGAGGAAAAAATTCTGAAAAGGACCATTGGAATACTATTTCACTCGTGCCAGCAGCTCTCTTTGGTACCTTGGGAAGGTGGCCATTTTTTCTTCCTGTCATACTATTCAAGCATTCAGCACAGCCCAGCTCATTCTGCCCATATCGCCTTGCTGTGCTCACAACCTCACACTATGCTCACAGCCAGGCTGCAGCTTTAAGTAGGCCAGGAACCTCATTTCACAATCAGGCGTTTCCTCTTAAAGGGGCAATATCACCAAACCTTCCCCAAAAGGTTGACCCAACCAAACAGATCTTTTAACTGAATGAAATGAAAATCACTTATTGTCACGTGTAGACTTCAATGAAGTTACTGTGAAAAGTCCCTAGTCGCCACATTCCGGCGCCTGTCCGGGGAGGCTGGTACGGGAATCGAATTGTGCTGCTGGCCTGCTCGGTCTGCTTTAAAAGCCAGCAATTTAGCCGAGTGAGCTAAACCAGCCCCTTATAAGCCAATTAAGCCAATAAGCCAATTAAATGAACCTGCGAAATAAAAGTAAATCAAAACAAGAACATCCAAATGGACATTCCAAGTTTCATCTACTGGTCACAGATGACACACAGCGAGCCTGTGGATGTTGCCCATTGATGGTCAAGGGACTCCAAGGCAGGAAAAAATGTCTTAAAAGGAGGGACCGCAGTATAGTGAGACCTGCTAGGCTGTCCTATGCACCTTGGGCCTTCTGAAGGCAAGTGATGCCTGTAGCAGAGCCAGCAGGAAGTCCTAAAACCACAGGAAGTTGGAACATAGGGAAGGCATTCAGCCCCTGGCCCTGTGCTCACGGGAGTTGAAAATAATGAAAGGTGTTCACAAGATTTTGATTAGGTTGGATAGGGAAGACACTGAGGGCAGAATTCTCCATCCGTTCATCCCAGCATGAATTTGCCGATCCCTCTGCAGTGAATGGGTTTGGCTGAGTGCCAAATTTTCCTTTCTCGCTGGCACCTGTGGAGATTGGAGATCCTGACCCTGAGTGTATGTTTCTATTGGTCATGGAATCCAAAACATGGCAGCACAGTTTCAGGACAAGGAACCAGTCACTGAGGACTGGGATATGGAGAAATTACATCACTCAAAGCATTGTGAAACTCACAGTGACCATTGGCATCAACATCGTACTCGCTGACCCAATGAAATCTACCATGAATGCAGCCACTTAGAATTCATAGAATCCTTACAGTGCAGAAGGAGATCTTTTGGCCCATCGAGTCTGCACCGACCTTTCGAAAGAGCACCCCACCTCCGCCCACATCTCTACTCTATCCCTGTAACCCCACCTTTGGACACAAAGGGAAAATTTAGCATGGCCAATCTACCTAACCTGCACCTGTGGGAGGAAACCGGGGAACCGAAGGAAACACATAGACAGTGGGAGAATGTGCAAACTCCACACAGTCACCAAGGCTAGAATTAATCCCGGCTTCCTGGCACTGTGAGGCAGCAGTGCTAACCACTGTGCCACCATGCTGCCCCTAGCTTTGGGCAAAAACTTGTATTTACCTTTATACCACATGAGAGTTTTTGAATAAGTAGTTTACAGCATTTCTAAAGGTTCTACAGGAATATGTTTAGAATGGAATTATTTAGTGGCCAATTGACTTGTTTTAAAATTTATTGCAGGACAAATTTCTGGAAAACAAATTGGTGGCCATTTTGAATTCAGCAGTTGGTCCATCGCACAATGTTTTTCACTGCTTTATAGGCTTAGATTTTAGTCATGGTTTGGGATCCTTCTGTGCAAAGAGCCTGGGTGATCAACAAGCCCACATGGCGAGGCCTGTAGGGATTGTGTAGCCTGATACTTTTTTTTTAAAGTTTAGAGTACCCAATTATTTTTTTCCAATTAAGGGGCAATTTAGCATGGCCAATCCACCTAGTCTGCACATCTTTGGGTTGTGGGGGTGAAATCCACGCAAACACAGGGAGAATGTGCAAACTCCACACGGACAGTGACCCAGAACCGGGATCGAACTTGGGACCTCGGCGCCGTGAGGCAACATGGCTAACCTACTGCGCCACCTGGGCCTCATTTCTATACGAAGATACCGACCCCCACCTGAACCCAGATGGAACCTGTGGGACATTGCCTGATAGTCAACATAGAACAAAGAAATTAGGGGTGGGTGTAGGTTATTTGGCCTTACCAGCCTGTTCCGCCATTCAATCTGATCATGGCTGATCCTTGATCTCAATGTATATATTTCTGCTTTTTCCCAATAATCCTTGATATCATTAAAATCTAAAAAAAAAAATCCATCTCTTTCTTTTTAACAAATTTAAAGTACCCAATTCTTTTTATCTCCCAATTAAGGGCAATTTAGCATGGCAAATCCACCTAGCCTGCACATCTTTGGGCTGTGGGGGTGAGGCCCACGCAGACAACGCGCAAACTCCACACGGTCAGTGACCCGGGGCCGGGATCAAACCCAGCTCCTCGGCGCCATGAGGCAGCACTGCTCACCACTGCGCCATCATGCTGCCATCTATTTCTTTCTTGAATACATTCAGTGACTTAGACTCCACAACCTTCTATGGTAGTGAACTCCACGTTCTTTGAGTGAAGAAATCTATCCACATCAAAAGGGGTAACGGGAGGTCAAGAGACAGTTGCAATTAGGGATATTTTAGGGGCAAAGGCGACCCAAGCTTCCTTATGAGGCCCAGAGGGGTGCTCCTGTAACTCCAAGCCCACAAGGAAACAATTGAGCTGGATTTTATGGTCGTTGATCCAGTGTGTCGAACCCCTACCCTCAGCAATTTGCGACATGATGATGTCAGGTAGGCAATCCAATGTCACCGTGTCAGTCACCAAAATTATGGTAGGCGAGTGGGCATGCAAGTCAGAAGCCCACCTACCATTTTGAAATAACAAATGCACAAGCTACTGCTAATTGTATGGAAGTTTTCATTGCCCGCTCCAGTTTGTGGCTTGCAGACAGGAAAATATTTGGGAGTGTTTTATGGCAGGCATGAGAAGGCGGCAGCACATGGGTGGAAGAAAGTTCCTGCCAATGGTGCCACGGCTACATGTCACAGCAACGTCTGCTGGTAAAGATAGGCACGTTTGTACATTTTTTGACTTAATTGATCCAGAGTTCTGAGCTTGCCATGAGAAAATAGGAGCCGTTGAGAAGGCAGTGGGCTTTTAAATTTGCAGCCATGACCAACTGCCTGTCACGACATAGCCCTGCTTGACATTCTGGCCTAGATGCTTGATTGGGTGCTGCTAATTGGTTACGTTCCCAAAGGGCATTTGCTAATTGCCCATCCTGCGCCTGATTCACCACGTTGAGATGGTGGAGGTGGGAGTGAGTGGACCATTCACTTTCCATCCCTTCTTCCCTATGCCACCGAAAACCGTGAAATCCAGCATCAATTTTTTCTTAATCTATTCACCTCCTGGCTCGCCACCCACATCTCAGTGCCATCCTCAGAACCAGATCCCATACTTAAAGATGGCCAGTCAGCTTGCAATGTTCTTGCCATTTGCGGTTTAAACTTTTATTGCTCCGATCAGGATGGGGAAAGGGTGGGTAATTCCTCTGGCTGTTCCTTCCTCTCATGCCACCCTCACCCTGCTCCATTTTTACAGCTAGACCTGTGAGAGTTGTGGGGCACAATCTAACCAAATTTCAACAGAGTCCTGTGACAAGTGCAATTAGCCGGGTGTTTCCTAGCCTTGGCAGTACCACGAAACACCATGCAATCTATTGGGACTTTGTTGCAATCCGGGCCTCACCAGGGAATGCCCTGCTTAGTCCTGATTCCTGCACTGAGGAGCTCTGTTCGCCAGAACTCCCCAGAGCAGGAAGAGATCGGACGCCATTTTTAAATGAACACTTCCAAAGACCTAACTCACCTATAAGGGGGTCTTCAGGCCCCCGCACCCCACCTTGGTGAGGGCAACCCCAGACTCGATCCCAGGCATGGGAAAAATGCCAACCTGACACCTTGGCACAGTCAGCCTCACAATGCCCCGCCAGATGGCAATGCCACCTGGGCACCATGGCAGTGTCAGGCTGAAACCCAGGCGGCGCTACCATGCCGGAAGTGCAAAGTACCCAGGTGTCACCAGCAGTGCCAGGGTGCCACCCTATGCAGAGGGCAACCACCAGGGGGCCTCTGTTGGGAGCCTCCCCCCAAGTGCCGTTCCGTTTGGTCCCAAACAACCGCGCAACCTCAAACAAACCATTGTTTGCAGCAAACTACCCACCCTTCAGAACAGTGACCACGACACCACACAACCCTGCCTTGGCAATCTCTTAAAGACGTGCCAGATCATCGACATGGATACCACCATTACATGTGAGAACACCACCCACCAGGAACGCGGTACATACTCGTGCGACTCGGCCAACGTTGTCTACCTCATACGCTGCAGGAAAGGATGTCCCGAAGCGTGGTACATTTGTGAGACCATGCAGACGCTGCGACAACAGATGAACGGACATCACGCATCAATCGCCAGGCAGAAATGTTCCCTTCCAGTCAGGGAACACTTCAGCAGTCAAGGGAATTCAGCCTCTGATCTTCGGGTAAGAGTTCTCCAAGACGGCCTTCATATGGGCGACAACACAAAATTGCCGAGCAGAAACTTATAGCCAAGTTCCGCACACATGAGTGCGGCTTGAACCGGGACCTGGGATTCATGTCGCATTACATTCACCCCCCACCATCTGGCCTGGGCTTGCGAAATCCTAACAACTGTCCTGGCTTGAGACAATTCACACCTCTTTAGCCTGTGATTATCCCTCTCTCCAGTTGATTCATCTGGACCTGTAAAGACTTAATCACCTGCAAAGACTCGCATTCAAAGTATCGTCTTCCATCATTGACTTTGTCTATTTATATGTTTCTAGAACTCACCTCTTCTTTCACCCGAGGAAAGATCTGTGCTCCGAAATCTAGTGATTCGAAACAAACCTGTTGAACTTTAACCTGGTGTTGTCAGACTTCGAAATCAATCATTATTAAGTGCTTCGAGAGGTTGGTCATGAGTCACATCAACTCCATGCTCCCAGAATGCATTCACCCACTGCAATTTCCTACTACCACAACCGGTCCACAGCAGACAGCATCTTCCTAGCCCTTCACTCATCCCTGGAGCACCTCGACACAAGGACTCCTATTCATTGACTACAGCTCTGCCTTCAACACCATAATCCCAGCCAAGCTCATATCAAAGCTCCAAAACCTAGGATTTGGCTCCTCCCTCTGCAACTTGATCCTCGACTTTCTGACCCATAGACCACAATCAATAAGGATAAACAACACCTCCTCCACAATAGTCCTCAATACTGGGGCCCTGCAAGGCTGCGTACTTAGCCCCCTACTATACTCCTTATACACACACGACTATGTGACAAAGTTCAGCTCCAACTCCATCTGCATGTTTGCTGATGACACGACCGTAGTGGATTGGATCCCAAACAACGATGAGTCAGAGTACAGGAGTGAGGTAGAGAACCTAGTGGTGTGGTGTAACGACAACAATCTCTCCCTCAATATCAGCAAAGCAAAGGAGCTGGTCATTGACTTCAGGAAGCAAAGTGTCGTACACACCTCTGTCTGCATCAATGGTGCTGAGATGGAGATAGTTGACAGCTTCAAATTCCTAGGACTGCACATCACCAACAATCTGTCCTGGTCCACCCACGTTGGCGCTACGACCAAGAAAGCATAACAGCACCTATACTTCCTCAGGAAACTATATAAATTCAGCATATCCACATTGTCTGTTACCAATTTTTACAGATGCACTATAGAAAGCATCCAATCTGGCTGGATCACAGCTTAGTACGGCAACTGCTCGGCCCAAGACCGTAAGAAAACTACAGAGAATCGTGAACATAGCCCAGTCAATCACACAAACCCGCCTCCCATCCATTGTTTCTGTCTACACCTCCCGCTGCCTTGCGAAAGTGGGCAGCATAATCAAAGACCCCTCCCATCCGGGTTTTTCTCTCTTCCAACTTCTTCCATCGGGCAAGAGATACAAATATCTGAGGACATGCACGAACATATTAAAAAACAGCTCTTTCGCCGCTGTTCCCAGGCTCCTGAATGACCCCCTTGTGGACTGAACTGATCTCTCAATGCATCTTCTCTACTTTTGTAGCACTATGTTCCACATGCTTCCCCGATGTCTGTGTCTGTGTATTTACATTGCACATTTATCATATGTCCCATGTTTTTCATGTATGGAACTATCTGCCTGGACTGTACGCAGAATAATACTTTTTTTTTTAATTTTAGATTACCCAATTATTTTTTCCAATTAAGGGGCAATTTAGCGTGGCCAATCCACCTACTCTGCACATTTTTGGGTTGTGGGGGCGAAACCCACGCAAACACGGGGAAAATGTGCAAACTCCACACAGACAGTGACCCAGAGCCGGGATCGAACCTGGGACCTCAGCGCTGTGAGGCGGTTGTGCTAACCACTAGGCCACCGTGCTGCCCCCAGAATAATACTTTAACTGTACCTCGGTACACGTGACAATAAATCTAAATATAAATGTTGTGGTTCATTAAGGCAGACTTTAATGTGGTTCCATAGCTAGCAATTCCTAGAACAGGTTTCTCGTCTGACACCAGGGGCTTATAGGTTGAGATTGAAGGCACCACGTCACCTCAAGTGTGGCTGACCAGGAATCTCTCCCATTGCCAGCCATTGGCACTTTGGAAGGATTTGCAGGTTGACACTCAACCTGTTTGGCCACGTTATGAATCCTTGGTCATCAAGTCCTGGTGTCGAGCCCAGAGCTTCTCGCTCAGAGGCAGGGATGCTAACCACTGTGCCACAAGACCTCCTGATGGATGTGATGAGAGAAAGCTTATTACTTCAAATGCTGTACCGTTTGAATGTCCTGTAAATTGGACTCATGGGGAAAGTGAGAAAGAACCGGTCCTCAGCTAAGGTGGATTTAAAACAAGTGGGAGAATCTTCCTTTTTTGGGGTCGGCTGGTTGAGCACAGTATGTTGGCAAAATTACCTTCCAAAATTCAGTGTTTAGATTGTGATAAGATTAAAATTCCCTGTTCATGCTGGCTATGTGTCTGAAATGGAATGGAGCTTGGCCAGTCTCTTGGTATCACTATTGAAATTCCACATATTGCTGGTGATACTCATAAGCAGTGGGAATTAAGCTACATTGTTGGAATTTTGTGTGAAATGGAGAGGACTGGTGAGAGAGAAGGTGTGAGAGAAAAGGGAGAACAAAAGAGAACGTGTGAGAAACTGACAGTTTAAGAGCAAAAGAAAGACATAGAAAAAGTGAAAGCATGGAAGTGAGAACGTAAGCGATTGAGACCAAGAAACAGAAAGAATGTGTGAGAGAGACATGAGGCTTATTTGAGATTTCTGGTGGCAGCTCTAGCTATTGAAGAAAACTTTTTATGTTTCTGAAATGGGTCCCTCAGTGATTAAGACACCTCTATGTCATTTATCAGCGATGCAGTGACAGAATTATTATGAACAAATTGCAGAAAGTCTTGTGCTTTTCTTGCAGAGTGCAGTTATTATCAGAGATTCATTGTAGTCACTATCGTGTAACTAAAAACTTCCCCTTGTCCCAGCTATACATTAATTAAAACTGCTAAGGTCTTTTGTTAAATGATATGCATTTGTTGCATCACATAGAGTGGCATTCGGAGATATGGGGCTGGATTCTCCGGTCTCCCAGTCCCATATTTCCCGCCGGTGCATCGTTCGCTGGCGGAAGGATTCTCGCCTCTCTGTGGTGTTCTTTGTGTTTCTAAATTCAGGATGGTTGGCGTAGTGTTCACAAAGACCACAAAAATTTATTAACACTACTAATTTGGACTTGGCACCTACTCCTAAATAATACACAGTTGATAATTAACATCATTCTGCACTGTATGTTCTATTTATAGGCCGGGATTCTCCGAGCCTCCGCGGCACAATCGGCGCAGGGGCGGAGAATGGGCGTCAGACCCGCGAGCGGATCGCGCGCGTGGTCGACGCAGCGCAGTCGAGGGCCATTGAAAGAGGCCTCCACAGCGATTCCCAGCTGAGACTGGTCGAGTTTCCGCCGGAGTGTTTCACTCGTGGTTCCACCCGGCGGGAGCTTGGAGTGGGGCTGCAGACTCAGTCCGCGGCCTCCCTGGTGGGGGAGGGGGATCTGTCACCAGGGGAGCCCCTCCAGGACAGCCAGGCTAGCAATCGGGGCCACCGATCAGCGAGCGCGCGCGTTCGCGGGGGGCCTATATTGTTGGGGCTGGCCCACGGTATGGGCCCGCCATGTTGTACGGACCTGCAGCCAGAACTGCAGGGCCCGCATCAGCAGCCGGAGCTGCGAGGAGCACTCCAAGGCCCTGCTAGCCCCTGCAAAACAGAGAATCACTCTGGACTTTCCTGCGGGCGTGGGGACATAGCCCCATTATCAGAGAATTCCTCCCGTAATCTACACTTATCTACAACTAATCACTACACTATCATAAACTATGATCTGCTCTCACTCACAGTATTTTTCCTTCATTTGCTACTCTTGCTAACTCCTATACCTCTCCCCCACAATGTTTAGCATCAATGTCTTATATACTTATAACTCTAGCTCCATCTAGTGGCTGATCTAGATATTTCATTACCCCTTGCAGTTCGTACATTTATGATAATACCACACTCCCACTTGGCAATGGTGTTGTATCTGCCCTGTTCCGATACTTAATCCAGTTTATTTACTCAAAGCTTTTACCCAGATGTCTTTAATAACGTGGAGAATGAAGGACCATACAGATCTAAAATCAAACAACTTTATTTAACAACAACAATATGTACCTTAAATTAACCCAATAACATTCACTACAAATTCCCAAGGTTCGTTACACTACACGTAAGGCTGACTTCGGTTGAGCCATGTGTCGGATTCTCTGAGTCGTTCCGGTCCATCATTGTCAACGTGGGTCTTGCACGTTGCTTTCTTCTGCCTCTGGTCAGATGTCGCGATATTGCCTTTGCATGGAGTCTTCGCTGCTGGTGTCTTCGGAATGTATCTTTATCTCCCTCCCTCCCAGCCTTTTCACTAACGCCTCTGGCTTCCGACCAATAAGGTCTCCGGGGGGGGGGGGAGGGGGGGGGGGGGTTGTCCCTACACACAGTGGGTTGTTGATATCCACTTGACAGGACACCGGGGTGGGGGGGGCAGTTGTCCCTCTCCAGTGGCGTTGCCATATAAAGTAATGGCAGCTACTCTGGATGCACAAGTATCTGGCTCGATCTGGACTACTGACAATAGATAGGTGCATATCAATGGGGCGTGATGGTCACCTGATGGGTGATTGCCGGGTGTGTTCCAGACATGTTTCTGGCAGTTGGTCTGTGGGTTGTGTGTTGTGTCTTTTAAGTCCGAATTCCCACCAGGCTGCCTGAGGTTTGGACTGTAGTTTAATTTGAAATGTTCAATTCCTGAATTTAGGATCTCCAATTTAATCAGGCTCAAAACTAGGCCCTGTCAGGTTACCACAATGGGCTTTCCCATTGAATTTACCCAAACCACCGGGAAATCTCCGGGCGGAGTTGGGCTGCCATCGGAAACAGAGAATCCCAACGGTCGGAGAATTCCGGTCATAATGAGAGAACACCTGAAATGGTGTAAATACTTCAGTCGCTCATAAATATTGATCTTGTGACACAGTTTGGGTCAGGTTCGATGGGAGGAATTTTCAGCCCACTAGAAATGTGATCGGGAGGATCCCACATGATCAGCAAAGACCTACCTCATTGCCACCATTGCTGTGATAAATCTGAACAAATGGAAATAAATAAATCAATAAAAGGATACCCTCTGAAGTCAGAACGTGGAGCTGAACATTATGGCTATTGGTCCTACTGGTTGGTTGGTGTGAGGGTGAGGGAGGCAGAATGGGAAATGGGTGGCCCGCTCACTCCCACCCTGCCATCTCAATGCAGTCAATCAAGATTTGGGCAGCCAACATGCAGCTGGTTGGTGGGAAGAAGGACAATTAGGGTTGGGAACTATGTCTCCCGGCCCAATCAGCCAACTGGGAACATAGAAACATAGGAACAGGAGTAGGCCATTCAGCCCCTCAAGTCTGTCCCTCCATTCAATGAGATCATGGCTGAGATGTGACTTAACTCCATATACCTGCCTTTGGCCCATATCCTTTAATATATTTGATTAACAAAAATCTATCTACCTCAGATTTAAAATTAACAACTGATCCTGCTGATCAGTTAAACATCAGGTGAGACAGGGTTTAGGACATGAAACAGAAGTTGGCCATGGGTACCAATTTAAAGGATTTGGATTGGTGGCATCTTCAGTGGGAATGCACATGCGGTGATCCATGGGAGTTGAAATCAGTCCAGGAAGGAGGCACCATCTATTGTTGACACTGAGCAATGGAGCAGCAGGAGGTGAGATTTTGTTTTCATTCTTGTGTCTATTGTACATACATTGCCACATCGCCAAGGAGGAAATAACATCGGAGCACACTTGTCCCATTCTCCTTCTGAATTATAAGTGTTCAGTAAAAGAATCATATTCTTTCCTTTAATCCTGTTTGCCTTCCCACACAGGCGGAAAGACAAACTGAAGTTTCCCTGCAGAGTCAACTCTGAACCCTCACCAAATGGAGGAACTCAGATCATGGGCGACCCTGTGATGAGGTGGTGATTTCCTGTGAGTTCTCCTTCAGGCTATCAGTGATCGGCAGTAGTTCCTCATGCCAAGGGTGACAAGAGAAGACTTCCAACGAAGCCTGATAGGAGGTTTGATCATTGCAAAGTGCTGGATACTGACAATGGACTTATTGGCACACAAATAACAGCATGACATCATGACAATGTCCCTTTATCTGTGTAGGAGAAGAGGGCACATCATGCTCTTGACAAGTTACGGACAACAAACCCAGCCGTTTTCACTCCAATCAATGGAAGAGGACCATTGACCATGGAGAGGCTGCAGAGAGCCCTGAGGTGGTGACAATTCTTCCCGGGAAAGATTGTGCTGAAAGGAGATTGGAGGATGGAAATTGGAAAAGATGTGGAGAGGGAGCATTGATGGGATTGACTTGAGAATCTTGCAGCATTTGCATCTCAATTTTGAAGGGGGTTAGCACTTTCTACGGAGAGTGCGGGTCTGTGTCTGCAGGAAGGGTGTACCTCTGAAATAAGCTAAAATAATGAATGTGTCCTTCATATCCCCCACAGATAAGATCTTGGCAACCTTGGGCAGCAGCTTTAGTGACCCACATTGGCTGCTGAGGAGAGAGGAGGAGGCCCACAGGATTCACTGGCGCATTCTTGGGCAGCACCCAGCACTAGCACAGATACGTGCAACCCGGTGGGCATGCGCAAGTTGGCTGAAAAGGTATCACACACTGTGAGCACATCATAGTCGCACGACCACATGTCAGAGACTGAGCCTCAGGCACTCAGAAAAGTGCTGTAGGTGACCTAAGCCTGAGTCCCCGGCTGATGACGAGGCTCTGGATTATTCCATTAGGAAACAGACCCTGAATTTACAGCGTGAGGTTCATAGAGATGTGAAGGGGATTCGAGAAGGGTTGTGTGCACTGGCACAGACAGTGAAGGAACCCATCCTGGCCACGAGCACTGTGATCACCCGCTGTTCAGAAAATATAATAACCAAACCGTATATAAACATTAGTGCCTGTATATGTAGATTAGTATTCTAGCATCCGACCACAGGTGGCGTGGCAATAGGAGTAAGTCACTGGAAGACAGGCCACATGGGAGACAGGATGTATTCTCCTGGACAGGACAGAGGCACAGGGGGAGAAGCTGGACAGCAAGCACAGAGTAGTCACATATCGAGCAGTTCCTGAGTAAACAGTAATTAATAATAGTTAATCATAGTTCTTTGTATTTAGCTGTTATATCCAACTGTAATCTTAGTTAGTATCATAGAAGCCCTTTGGTGTTTTAGTTAATTAATAAACATTTTTGTTCATTTACAAAGCCGTATGTTCTCTGATCACTTCAACCACAAAGAACTTGACACCTGTGCATACAAAGAACATAACAATCCTGAGCTGTATTACATCACGCAGGTGCCTAGAGTGAAGGTGAAGAGAGGGGTAAGGTGCCTCGAGTCACAGTCAGGACCTGGTTCCTCTCAGTAAAATAGGGAGGCCCAAATGGATCTCAGGACAGATGAACAGCTGCTGATGCCATTGGAGGGGTACTCCCTTAGTGTGTTTCTGATGGCGACATCCTCTCCTCCCCTTCCTTCAGCTATTAAAGCAAATGCCTCAGAATTCCATGGTGACAGATGAGCCTCCTGCCATGGTACAGGAAACTTCCACTGCCGAGGCCCGCATGGCCTCAGGCAACCGTAACAGCCTCCCCAAACAGGCGCCGGAATGTGGCAACTAGGGGCTTTTCAGTAACTTCATTTGAAGCCTACTCATGACAATAGGCGATTTTCATTTCATTCAACCAGAGGACATCTGTCAAACCCATCCCAGGGGCAAAGTGGCATCAGTAACAGCAGCTTGCCTCTAGCCGAGCTGGTGGCTTGAGGAGTGCACCATTCTGTAAGACCCATATGAAAATTTTAAAAAGCACATTTGTCACTCATGAGTTCACAAGCATGATTGTATAGAATTCTTTTTTGAAAAGTTGTAGCTTCTATTCTGTATAAATGATGGTGTTGTGTCTACTTGCTGTTCTGGTTTCACTTGTTTTCATGTATGTGGCATCCAGGTTTAGATTTGGATTGGCTGATAGCTATCGATGGAATTCTTGCTCATGTGCTTCCCTCTGAACTGCCTCATATTGTGCTTCATCCTTGTCACACGCACAAAAGGTCCTGGCGTTGATGCAACAATGTGATGTAGCAAGGCAAAGATGTTCCTGCTTGACAAATTCCTCATTGCTACTTAAAACATCACATCATGAGAGTTGCTTTGCATTCAAAGCCTGGGCTCTGGCATCCATACCCTGGGCTACTTGGCTGGCTGGCATGCCTCCTGTTCCATGTCCTCAGACTCATTCCACGACTCGTCACCAGAGGATGTGGCTCACTCCATTGGATCATCCTCTGCCAGGGGCTCCCCATTCTGCAATGCCAGATTAAGTAAGGCACAGTGGACCACAACAATTAGTGGGACACAAGCCACAGAATGTTGCAGAGAGCCACCTGCAGTCTAATTATCAAAGTCTTAGTTTGGATTTGTCATGGGGGCCATGAGCCATCTCTTCAGTGGGCATCCCTTGTCGCTAAGAAGTCAACCCTCCAATGGTTCTGGTGGAGAGAACATCCCTGGTACCTGGGGGTGTCTAAGAATGTACAGGCTATACCTGCTCTCAGGGTAGCAGACACACATAGAATTCTAGATAGATTCCCATAGTGCAGAAGGAGACCATTTGGCCCATCAAATCTGTATCAACCCTGCGAAAGCATCTCACCCCACCCACTAAGCGGCAATTTAGCATGGTCAATCCACATAACCCCATCTTTGGACTATGGGGGGGGGGGGACTAGAACTACCAGAGGAAACCCATGCAGACATGGGGAGAACGTGCAGACTCCGCACAGACAGTGACCCAAGGTTAATTTCTGTACCAGCTGAGGTTATTCTCAACCTTGCCTCTCACCTGAGGTGGCGACCCTCAGGTTAAATCTCCATGGTCATCTGGGGCTATGGCGATGTAACTTTTACTTTATCTGTGGGAAGTAATTGAGTGAAAGAGAGCTGGATTGTTTTCCCCAGCGGGACCAAGTCAGAGGGTTGTTGGAGCACATATCCCAGCTGGCAGCTTCAGGGCCTGGGAAAAAAGTGTTCGGCACAGGTGTTAACCTGAACATCGAGTATGAACACAAGATTGGAAAAATTAGGAGCATTTTGGACCATTTGACCCCTCGAGCCCGCTTCACCATTCGATGTGGCTGATCTGATTGTGATCTGAAACACCGTCATTCCCTCTGTCCCCATAACTCTCAACTACCTCAATCAAAAATCTCTCTCATTAAGCCTTGAATACATTCAATGACCCAACCTCTGCTACTCTCTGATGATGAGTGCTCTGTTGACTAAGGGCTCGATTCAACTAATTGGGAACAAGGTCCCATAGCAAGCATGTTTAGCCACGTGTTTCCTGGCACTCGCAGCCAACCTGTCAGTGTCCATGCCAGCACCACCTGGGCACCTTAAAAGTGCCAGGCTGGCATCTAAGTGGCACTGCCAAGTTGTCACTACCAAGACACCACTTTGGCAGTGCCAAGGCACCACCCTGACCAGAGGGCATGTAGCTAGGGGCCTCCAATCACCTGGGAGACCCCTACACGTGCCATTCCATCTGGTCCCCATTTGTGGGGACCAGTACTGAACAGCACTCACCCAAGGTATCAGAGGCAAGGGGGTGGATCCCAAAGTCTCAGTACCTTTGGAATCTGCACATTAGATTGAGACTCACTGCCTCGCTCTAATATGCAGATTTGGCAATGGGCGGGATTTACATGGGAACGCCTCGATAGTTCACGTTAGATCTCGCGAGGCATTGCGAGCCCGGTAGATCCCGGGAGCCAAGTCTCCCGGCTTCTATTGGCCAAACTGCGCCATGGCCAGCTGCTTTTTGGGTGCAGCATAGCCATTGGATCTCACCCTAAGAAGCCTCTGAGAGAAAAAAACTATTCTCATCTCAGCCTTAAATAGGAGGCACCTAATTTTTAAACTGTGCCTACTAGATACCCCCCCCCCCCCCACCCCCAACCCCTCCAAGAAAGCAAAACATCCTTTCAGCATTCACCCTGTCTAGTCCCCAGAAAACTCAGCACACAATATTTTGCTCTGGATAAGGGGGCGACAATACATCATTCAAAACCCAAAATACCAGGTCACTGCAAAGTATAAATCAAGCCTTTTTGCAGGAACACATTTCTGCGAGTGGCTGGACTTTGAGTCACAGTCTGCTTAATATGAATAGCAAAAACCCCAAGAAGGCCATTCAGCCCATCATGCTTGTGCCAGTTCGAATGTAGTGCCTTCCTCATGGCAAGAATAAACATTTGAAAACCCCTTGTGGTTCGGGTGCATCCTTTTCACAGAGGTGACGATGGAGATTTGATTGCAACACAAGTGAAATATTGAGCAGCAAAAAGTAAACAGCTGCCTTTTAAGAAAATTCCTTTGATCTGTTGAAATGTGAAGTGCGCAGGGCCCTTCACGGATAGAAGTATGAAGTGCTTATCGTATGTTGCCAATGATGAGTAAAGTTTGTCGTATAATCTGAAAACTCCATGACAAATTGCTGCCTCAATATTACTGCTTCAAAGATTACGAGCAAAATGAGGACAGGAGGCAAAATGGGAAGATTAGTGTCTGAAACTGTGACTTGTGTCATGATGAACAGCAATTGTGGGCTTTTCTGCTCAAAGCAAGCTACATTCATAACTAGATTGTCTGCTGAAAAATTCATAAAGAACGAAAGGTGAATGGGCCCAAGGGAATAGCTAAGCAAAAATGTATTTAAATGGAATCACAAATCCGGAGAAGTAGGACATAATTTGTTCGGCAAGTGGTAGCATCTCTGGAGATCCCCAGTCACATTTCTGCAGAAGGTTCGTTAAATGAATCACCAATTTTACTGTTTTTAGTCCTTTGAGTGTTTTGTCTCATAAATCTTCCTGAAAATATAGTGTACCGAAAAGAATTAAGGCTTTGGCTTTGCAAGTGCTTGGCGGAGGATGCTATTCTCCACTGTCATGTTACTTTGTGCAGCAAGCTGCTCGATCATTGTGAGCACCAGTGCATAGCATGGCAGCTGTCTTTCCAGTGGGACCAACAAAATGGCTGGCAGCTTTTAAAACAGAGGCGGGGCAATGAATAGGCCGAGGCAGCCAATCCAGATTGTGTGGCGAACGCAGCCTCAAGAAATGAGGGTTTGCAACGATCCGGCAGCTTCAGGAGCAGAAATCTTGGGACTGGGCTGAGTTAAAGAGGTTCCAGCTTCTTGGTCACCACCCCAATTTTCAATGATAGCCGTGCTTTCAGCTGCCGAAGCCCTAAGCTTTGGAATTTCCCCCCAAAATCTCTCCACCCCTCTGACTATCCTTCCTTTAGTAAGATGTTCCTTAGAACCAATTGGTTTGACTAAGCTTTGGTTGTCTGTCCCCATTGTAATGATATGTATATGTGTATGTAACTAAAGGGTTAATTATAACATCTAGCTGTAACACTACCACTAGAGGGCACCACTAGATCCACCTATAAGTATCAGCTCCCAGAGGATCTTGGTCTCTTTCAACCCAGGAGTGTTCAATAAGCAGTAGTGTATGATAGATAGCTATCAGCATAGTTAGTATTTATAGTTGTGAATCAGTTAATACAATCATATTTAATTACTTGATTTCTAGAGATCGTTCTGTGGAGTGTCGAACTCAGATATCATCAATCGTTACTTTAATACATTAGTTTGCTTTAAGTTGAAGACTCGTGGTTTCTTCAGGATCACAACATCAGACAATTGGCATCAACAGCAACTAGTAACGATACATATTACTAGACCCAGTAATATAACACTCATGTCACCCTCTGTGGCTCAATTAGATTTTGTTCATTAATTGGTCCCATAAAATAACTCGGGATGTTTTATTATGTTATCTATGTTATATTTTGTTATGTCATGTTGATTGGAAAAGGAGCCGAGCAGGGAAGACAGTGGAACAGCAATGGCAGGGTTTTTGGGGGTTATTCGGGAGGCACAACAGAAATTCATCCCAAGGAGGAAAAAACATGCGAAGGGGAGGACAAGGCATCCATGGCTGATAAGCGAAGTCAAGGACGGCATAAAAGCTGAAGAAAAAACATACAAAGTGGCGAGGATTAGTGGGAAGCCAGAGGATTTGGAAGCCTTTAAAAGCGAGCAGAGGGCAACTAAAAAAGCAATTAGGGGGAAGAAGATGAAGTATTGGTGCAAGCTAGCTAGTAATATAAAGGAAGATAGGAAGAGTTTTCTTCAATATATAAAAGGTAAGAGAGAGGAAAAAATAAACATTGGACCACTGGAAAATGTGGCTGGGGAAGTAATAATAGGAAACAAAGAAATGACAGATGAACTGAATAGTTACTTTACATCAGTCTTTACAGTGGAAGACACCAGTGGGATGCCAGAGCTCCCAGAGAACCAGGGGGCAGAGGTGAGTGCAGTGACCATTACTAAGCAGAAGGTTCTGGGGAAACTGAAAGGCTTGACGGTGGATAAATCACCTGGACCGGATGGACTACACTCGTGTTCTAAAAGAGATAGCTGAGGAGATTGTGGAGGCATTGGTGATGATCTTTCAGAAATCACTGGAGGCAGGAAGGGTCCCAGAGCACTAGAAAATGGCTAATATAACACCACTGTTTAAGAAAGTAGGGAGGCAGAAGAAAGTAAATTATAGGCCGGTTAGCCTGACTTTGGTCGTTGGTATGATTTTAGAGTCCGTTATTAAAGATGGGATCGCGGAGTACTTGGAAGTGCATGATAAAATAGGACTGAGTCAGCATGGATTCGTCAAGGGGAGGTCATGTTTGGATTGGATTGGATTGGATTTGTTTATTGTCACGTGTACCGAGGTACAGTGAAAAGTATTTTTCTGCAAGCAGCTCAACAGATCATTCAGTACATGGGAAGAAAAGGTAATTGAACAGAATTCAAGAAAATACATGAGAATACATAATAGGGCAACACAATATATACAATGTACTACATAAGCATTGGCATCGGATGAAGCAGACATGGGTGTAGTGTTAATGAGGACAGTCCATAAGAGGGTCATTTAGGTGTCTGGTGACAGTGGGGAAGAAGCTGTTTTTGAGTCTGTTCGTCCGTGTTCTCAGACTTCTGAATCTCCTGCCCGATGGAAGAAGTTGGAAAAGTGAGTAAGCCGGGTGTCTGACAAATCTGTTAGAGTTCTCAAGGAAGTTAGACAAAGAACCAGTGGACGTGATTTATTTAGATTTCCAGAAGGCCTTTGACAAGGTGCCACATAGGATACTGTTAAATAAGTTAAGAGACCATGGTGTTAAGGGTGACATCCTGGCATGGATAGAGGATTGGCTGACTGGCAGAAGGCAGAGAGTGGAGATAAGGGGGGCCTTTTCAGGATGGCAGCCGGTGACTAGTGGTGTGCTTCAGGAGTCTGTGCTGGAACCACAACTTTTCACAATATACATTAATGATCTGGAGGAAGGAACTGGAAGCACTGTTGCTAAGTTTGTTGCGGGGTGGTAGTATTGAGGAAGCAGGCGGTTTTCAGAAGGACTTGGACAAAGAAGTGGCAGATGGAATACAATGTGGAAAAGTGTGAGGTTATGCACTTTGGAAGGAGAAATGGAGGCTATTTTCTAAATATATTACTGGGTCTAGTAATATGTATCGTTACTAGTTGCCGTTGATGCCAATGGTCTGATGGTGTGATCCTGAAGAAATAGACTATTTTCTAAATGGGAAGATGCTTAGGAAATCAGAAGCACAAAGGGACTTGGGAGTCCTTGTTCACAATTCTCTTAAGGTTAACATGCAGGTTCAGTCGGCAGTTAGGAAGGCAAATGCAATGTTAGCATTCATGTCGAGAGGACTAGACTACAAGACCAGGGGTGTACATCTGAGGCCTTACAAGGCTCTGGTCAGTTGCCATTTGAAGTATTGTGAGCAATTTTGGGCCCCGTATCTAAGGAAGTATGTGCTGGCCTTGGAAAGGGTCCAGAGGAGGTTCACAAGAATGATCCCTGGAATGAAAAGCTTGTCGTATGAGGAATGGCTGAAGACTCTGTGTCTGTAGTCGTTAAGAGTTTAGAAGGATGGGGGGGCGGATCTTATTGAAACTTACAGGATACTGCGTGGCCTGGATAGATTGGACGTGGAGAGGATGTTTCCACTTGTAGGAAAAACTAGAAGCAGAGGACACAATCTCAGACTAAAGGGATGATCCCTTAAAACAGAGCTGAAGAGGAATTTCTTCAGCCAGAGGGTGGTGAATCTGTGGAACTCTTTGCCACAGAAGGTTGTTGAGGCCAAATCACTGAGTGTCTTTAAGACAGAGATAGATAGATTTTTGATCAATAAGGGGATCGGGGTTATGGGGAGAAGACAGGAGAGTGGGGATGAGAAAAATATCAGCCATGATTGAATGGCAGAGCAGACACGATGGGCCGAGTAGCCTACTTCTGTTCATCTGTCTTGTGGTTTTACGGTCTTATATTGAAACACCAGTTTTTGGAATGGATGGGGCCTTGGGCAAAGGGTGCTGGAGCATGGGTTTCCATAAGTTTGCACTTAGTTGCCATCGGGCACTAAAGGGCCATAAAGATATGAGGGAATGGGGAATGATGAGGCAATATGCGGTGGGTAGAGATACAAGGTTGGTATGATACGAGGAGACATGAGGAATGGGTGAGGGTCATGAGATGGTATTAATTGGCATGTATGGGGCATGGGGTGTGTGTGTGCCGAGTTGATGGTGCTGTTTGTAAAATTTATTTTTATTTAATTCACTAAAGCGGCAGAGCACAGAGGTAGGCCTTATGCCCAGCCCGCCTCTGCATCTGGCAGCCTGCACACTTATCCTGGGGGGCAATGGACTGGCTTCCAGTGAACAAAAATTGGGACAGTAGGCGGCCAATTTTGTAGTTCGGTCTTGCAGAGCCAGGAATCCCTGGAGCGAAAATGTGGGTGTATGTCTCCTCATATTCTACCAACCTTGTTTCTCTATCTATCCCATTTGGCCTCATCATACCCCATCCCCTCATTTGGGCGTGAGGTTAACAAGTCGGAAAGTGTGTTTTTGTTAGAGGTGGGTTCAGAGCAGTAGCAGCTGATAACCCAGCTGGCTGACAATTAGAATTATTTACAACAAAATTAGAGCAGTTGAACACAGTGTCTGGTGATTGAAACATAGAGGCAGAGAACATTTACAGCATACAAGGAGGCCATTCAGCCCATCTGGTCTGTGCAGGATGTGAAAAAACTATCTAGCCTAATCACACATCCCAGCTCTTTATAAATAGCTCCTCCTCTTCCAAGCACCGTGCTCTAAGTTAGTACTAGTGAGCATGGAGTTCTCTTGGTTTGGTCCATGATTACATTTGGTAAAGTACTGCAGTGGTTTGCCATGGCTTTCTGTGCTTTGGTTGACCAGGAATCTTTCCCACTCTTGCCAGTTACCATGCTGGAAGGAAATACAGGCTGATAATCAACCTGTTTGACCACATTGTAAATACTCCTTCAACAGCCATAAGTCCCAGAGTGGGATTTAAACCCAGAAATTCTGGACCACAGGTTGGAATAATACCCACTGCGCCATGAGACCACCTTGCTAATGGCTAGTTCTATTCATTCCATTCACAACGTAACCACTTCATGATGAAACAGCAAATACTTTTAATCCCGAAAAGCTGAATTCCTGTGGCTGATAAATTATGCAAGGCCGATATTTCAGAGCACAGGATCTTTGAATCTCTCTCTCTGAATCAGCTCTCTTCACTCCCTTGGGCTGTTGGACTGATTTGAATAAGTACAGACGGCAGGAGACGGTGCTTCGAAAATTTGGACTCTCTTAAATCTCAAATTTGTTCTGCTGATTTTTTTTTTTATTTGTTCATGGGATGTGGGCTTCATTGGTTTGGCCATCATTTATTAAACATCCCTGAGGGCACTTTAAGAGTCAACTACATTGTTGTAGGTCTGGAGTCACATGTAGTCCAGACCAGATAAGGATGACAGATATTTTTCCCTAAAGTAGCGTTCGTCAACCACATGGGTTTTATGACAATTGACAATGGTTTCATCATGGTCCTCGTTGGATTTCCAATTCCAGACTCTTCACATTGAACCCAGGTCCCCAGAGCATTACCTTGATTCTCTAGGTTACTAGTCCAGTGACAATACCACGATACCACTGCCGCTCCTCGGGTTTGAGGCAGGGTAAAATTTATAGTTCAGGAATTACTTCATTAGCTGTACGGCACTTTGGAGCTTCCTGGAGTCGTAAAAAGCACCTGTATGAATGCAAGCCTTTTCTTTTAAAATACACCCGATGCTTACTATTGATGTGAATCGTCTATGTTCGGACTCATTGTAAGCTGCCTTGCTTAAGTTTGTTTCTGATGCATACTCTGTCTAGAATAGGGAAGTGAGCAATTGTCCATCACTGTCAATTCAGTCTCTCTTTTGGGCCCAGTCATACTGGTGTGACCCCACCGTGCCACAATATCTCCATGACATGTTTTTAACCTTCATTTTAATGAAAACATTAAAAGTTACAGGTGTAAACTTTTCTTTGTACTTTTATTTCTGATTTTCTATCTTTCTGCCTCCTCCAAAGATGTTCATTCAAGCTGGGCTACAATCATACCAGAGCCTGGTTGCTCACCAGTGTCTCACTTGTGTGATCTTTCATTCATGTGACAGTCCCAGCAGCAAGTGCTACCGAACTGACAAAAATGTCCTTGAGATGGAATATGGAACTTTTCTCCCTCCTTTGTTCTTGGGAAGTCGGTAGCACATGGCAAGGTTGTTTTTATTGCCTGTCCCGTGCTGCCCTGAGGGTGTTTAATGTCAACTACATAGCATGGAATTGGATTCACATGTAAGCCAGACAGAGTATGGGTGATCGCTTCCATTCCCTGAAGGACATAAGGACATCAGTTGGTTTTTACAGCAATCTGGCAACTTTTGTCTCATTTTCTTCGACAAGCACAGATCAAGCATACAAATTTAATTTTTTTGAATGTGGGAACTAAACTCAAGGGGGTTGCTGCAGAGTGCATGAGTGAACTGACCAATCCACCGCAGTGCAGTTGCCATTCAAGTGTGGGGAGTAAATAGGAATACAGTGGTGGCAGAGATCAGTATATTCAGGAGGGTAGACACAGTTCTCTGCAACCGACAGCATGAATCCAGACACCTGTCGGTGCTCGGGTTCGGGACCTCTGCTGGGGGCTGAAGAAGAACTTGCAGTAGAAGGGGGAGCACCCAGTTGTCATGGTCCATGTGGGTGCCACCGGCACGGAGAGGACTAGCGAAAGAGGTTCTGCTTCGGGATTGTGAGTAGCCAGAAGCTAAATTTAAAAGAAACGCCTCAAATGTAGGCTCTGGATTGCTACCTGAACCATGAGTGAATTGGGTGGGGTAAATAGGATTTGAGAGTCGAATGTGTGGATCAAAGATTGGTTTGTGAGAAATAGGTTCCCGTTGATGGGGCCCTGGCAACAGTATTGAGCAATGTGGGAGTTGGATTATTGGGGGCATATTTGCTTGAACCATGCTGGAATAAGTGTTCTGATGAGTCATATAACCAAGGTGGTAGAGAGGGCTTTAAATTAAAAAGTAGAAGGAGGGAACACGTGAGAAGAGATGTAGTACATTGAAGATAACTTCATTGAAGCTTACTTGTGGCAATAAGTGATTATTATTATTATTATTATTATAAAGGACAAAGCCATAGAGCAGGGCCGTGATATGGGTAATGATAACCAGAATGTGGCAGGAAGGGACAGAGCGTATAAACTTAAGGGTGCAACAGCAGCTAATGCCAATATTTGCAAGAATAGTAAAAAAAGAGAGAATTAATTGTATCTGAACGTCCACAGCACTCGTAACAAAACAGGTGAATCGATAGCACAAGTTGAAATAAGTATGTATGGCTTGATAGTCATTTCAGAGATGTGGTTGCAAGATAACCAAGGCTGGGATCTAAATATTCAAGGGTACTCAGCTTTTTGGAAGAGCAGGAAGCGAGGAAATGGTGTATGGGGTTGTTCTGTTAATTAAGAATGACTTTAGTGTAGCAGTTAGAGATTATCGAATCAGTTTGGGTGGATTTAAGAAATAGCAAAGATAAGATGTCACTTCTGGGAGTAGTTCATAGGCCTAATAATAGTAGCTACACTGTAGAAATATACAGAAAGAATTAATGGAGGCTTTAAAAAAAGTCACTGCAATAATCATGGACGATTTTAATTTTCATACAGATGGGATGAATCAGATTGAAAAAGGTGGGCTGGAGGATGAGTTCTTAGAGTGCGTTTGGGCAATTTCTTAGAGCAGTAAATCAACCAGGGAACAGACTATTTTAGACCTGAAAACGCACAATTAGACAGCGTTAATTAATGACCTCATACTAAAGGAACTCTAGGAAACTGTAAAATAGAATATTACAAGAGTGGGTTTAAGCTGTCGTGACACCCTGGGCTAGTGCACGGTCAACCCCAGCCCCACTTGACCCGGAGTTTCAGCACAGGTGAAGTTAGATTTTATTTCAAAGGTCCTCAGTTGAATCCAATTAACTGCAGTCACCAGGTTTGTAACTTTAAAAGACAAGTAATGTTTCATTATGTACAGTACTATAACCAAATTGACAGAAATTGTAACAGATTACTACCCCTTTCCATCACCTCCCTTCCTAACTTACCCATTCTCAACATACACACACAGAGGGGAAAGGGTGGTGGAAAGGAAAAGTAAAATATAAGTAAAAATAAAAGGATAAGGATCTTTGATGCACTGCGATGACTTCCAGTCAATGTCTTTCTGAAATTCAGGCTTTCATTTTGCTACTTCTTCCTTCTAGGCGTGAGATGGTTTTCTCTAGAAGGTTGTCTACATTCTCTGCAGACTCAGCATCATTCCAGGTTCACAGCAAAGAATGTGCCGGCATTCACTGCTTTCAGAACAATAGGCAGTAGCCATGATCACCCTACTCAAACCCACGTATCCACCCTATACCCGTAACCCAACAACACCCCACTTAACCTTACTTTTATTAGGACACTACGGGCAATTTAGCATGGCCAATCCACCTAACCCGCACATCTTTGGACTGTGGGAGGATACCGGAGCACCCAGAGGAAACCCACGCACACAGGGGGAGGACGTGCAGACTCCACACAGACAGTGACCCAGCCGGGAAACGAACCTGGGACCCTGGAGCTGTGAAGCATTTATGCTAACCACCATGCTACCCTGCTGCCCCTACTTAAGCATTTTTTTTTTTAGAACAGTACAGCACAGAACAGGCCCTTCGGCCCTCGATGTTGTGCCAAGCAATGATCACCCTACTCAAACCCACGTATCCACCCTATACCCGTACCCAACCTTACTTTTTTAGGACCTACGGGCAATTTAGCATGGCCAATCCACCTAACCCGCACATCTTTGGACTGTGGGAGGAAACCGGGAGCACCCGGAGGCAACCCACGCATACACGGGGAGGACGTGCAGACTCCGCACAGACAGTGACCCAGCCGGGAATCGAACCTCGGACCCTGGAGCTGTGAAGCATTTATGCTAACCACCATGCTACCGTGCTGCCGTTCTTTCACTTCAGCAAACAGGAGAGAGAGTGAGCATTCATTTACTTCCAAGGTCCAAACATTTCTGCTACGTTCTCTCAAAATCATCACGCAGCAACTAATCACTGACCATTGTCAGGTAGAGGACTGTCCCTAACCAACCCATCAGTTGCCAATTAATCAATTAAACTAACTCCCTCCAAACCTGGAGCGGTATTCTCCTCTACCCGGCGGGGCGGGGGGTCCCAGCGTACCAAGAACCACTCTGGCGTCGGGCCTCCCCAAAGGTGCGGAATTCTCCGCACCTTTAGGGGTTAGGCCCGCGCCGGAGTGGCTCCCGCTCCGCCAACTGGTGCCAACGGCCTTTGGCGCCACGCCGACCGGCGTCGGGGCTGGCCGAAAGGCCTTCACTGGCGTGAGTCCGCACATGCGCCGGAACGTCAGCGGCTGCTGACGTCACCACCGGTGCATGCACAGTGGAGGGGATCTCTTCCGCCTCCGCCATGGTGGAGGCTGTGGCGGTGGCGGAAGAAAAAGAGTGCCCCCACGGCACAGGCCCGTCCGCCGATCGGTGGGCCCCGTTCGCGGGCCAGGCCACCGTGGGGGCACCCCCAGGACCCCGGGGCCCTCTCGCGCCGCCTGCTCCCACCGGCACCAGAGGTGGTTTAAACCACACCGGCAGGAGAGGCCTGACAGCGGCGGGACTTCGGCCCATCGCGGGCCGGAGAATCGCCGCGGGGGGCCCGCCGACCGGCGCGGCGTGATTCCTGCCCTTGCCGATTCGCGGATGGCGGAGAATTCTGGCCACGGCGGGGGAGGGATTTACGCCGGCCCCGGGCGATTCTCCGACCCTGCGGGGGGTTGGAGAATTCCGTCCCTGGTTCTTAAGATCCACTACCGGTGTCAATCTTCTCCTTTCGTAAATACAAAACCTGGGATACCTGGGAACACAATGTCCTGGCAAGCGGGCTGCTTCAACTTTGAGTCTTCTGCTTAAAGGTATATCCTGATTATGTGTCCACGGACCAAAATAATAAAATAAAATAAATGGGAACAAAGGAAATAAACAGGAAGAACTCTTACAAAAACTAGCGCCTTAAACTTAAATAAAGACATTTACAAGGGTACGAAAACAATGTTGAGGAAAGTGAACTGGCAAAATAGATGAAAAGATAGGACAGTAGAGAAGCAGTGGCAGGCATTTAAGCAGATATTTCATTACTTTCCGCAAAGATAAACTTTATGGAAAAAGAAAGACTCTATGAAAAGGTTGCACCTTTTGTGGCTAACCAAGGAAATTAAGGCATTATAAAGAAAGAACATACAATACTGTGCAAATTAGTAACAGGTCAGAAGATTGGACAGATTTTAGAAACCAGCAAAACATTACTAAAAAAAACAATCAGGAAGAAATTAGAATATGAGGAACACTAGCTAAAAATATAAAAACAGATAGTTTGAGTTTCGACAGGTGTTTATAAAAGGTAAGGAGTAACTAAAGTGAGTGTTGGTCCCTTAAAGAGTGAGCCTGGGGAATTAATAACAGGAAAAATGGCGGAAGGGTTAAACTTGTGCAAATCTAAGAGTCGCGCCAGACCTGGGACATGATGCGGCAGGTAAATTTACCCTGCTCGCTATGCCTCGTGAGATCTAACGTGATCTCACAAGATGTCGCAATCTGGATCCCGCCCTCAATGGGTGAGTCCCAAATCTGCATATTAAAGTAAGCAGTTAGTCTCACTTCAATATGCATTCGCCGGAGTTATCCAAGGTGTGGGATCTAATCCCCCCCTCCCCGCCTCGGAGATCCCAAGCGAGCGCCGGTTAGTACCAAGAATGTGGACCCGATGTACTGGCACATGGAGGGAGTCTCCCAGGTGATCGGTAGCTCTGGGCCGAGTGATACCCTGGCACCCCTGATGCCACCTAGGGACCCTGACAGTGGCATTGCCAGGCTGACAGGGGCAGTGGCAGGCTGACAATGCCAATGTGCCCGGGTGACATTTTGCCTGGACTGGGGATCGGGCCCAGGATGCCTTCCACCTATGAGATGGGGTGTGGGGTGCACGATGACCGCTTTATAGGTGAGTTGGGGAGTTGTAATCTAGAGGCCACGCTAGGGGATCTCGAGATCCCTTCCTGCACTGCGAGAGGAGCTCGTTAGTGACAGGAAATATGGCTGAGTGTGGACTCGGTGGGACATTCCTCGCCGAGGCCCGAAAGTTAAGCAGAGTCTCTTTCAATAGCACGGTCGTTCTTGGTGCTGCCGACGCTAGGAAACACCTGGCTAAATGTGCCTCGACACAGGACTCTGTTTCATTTCCATTAAATTGCGCCTTGAGTATTTTGTATCTGTCTTCACCATAAAAGAACACAAAAATATCCCAAGAATACTTGAAAATCAAGAGGTAAAAGGGAACGATGAACTTAAAATCATCAGAAAAATTAGTGGAAAACCTATAAGAACTGAAAGCTGGCAAATCTCCTGCACCTGAATGGTGGAGCAGCCTCAATGGGCCAAATGGCCTACTCCTGTTCCTAGTTCTTGTGTTGCAGTCTGTCTTGGTCCTATCTTCACAAACAAGCGAATGTGTCACATCGGGCCACTGTTGTTTGTGGTATACATAAATGATCTGGACGAAGGTATAAGTGGTCTGATGAGCAAGTTTGCAGATGATACTAAGATTGGTGGAGTTGCAGATAGCGAGGAGGACTGTCAGAGAATACAGCAAAATATAGATAGATTGGAGAGTTGGGCAGAGAAATGGCAGATGGAGTTCAATCCAGGCAAATGCGAGGTGATGCATTTTGGAAGATCTAACTCAAGAGCAGACTATATGGTCAATGGAAGAGTCCTGGGGAAAATTGATGTACAGAGAGATCTGGGTATTCAGGTCCATTGTACCCTGAAGGTGGCAATGCAGGTTGATAGAGTGGTCAAGAAGGCATACAGCATGCTTGCCTTCATCGGACGGGGTATTGAGTACAAGAGTTGGCAGGTCATGTTACAGTTGTATCGGACTTTGTTTAGGCCACATTTGGAATACTGCGTGCAGTTCTGGTCGCCACATTACCAGAAGGATGTGGATGCTTTGGAGAGGGTGCAGAGGAGGTTCACCAGGATGTTGCCTGGTATGGAGGGTGCTAGCTATGAAGAAAGGTTGAGTAGATTAGGATTGTTTTCATTGGAAAGACGGAGGTTGAGGGAAGACCTGATTCAGGTCTACAAAATTATGAGAGGTATGGACAGGGTGGATAGCAATAAGCTTTTTCCAAGAGTGGGGGTGTCAATTACAAGGGGTCACGATTTCAAGGTGAGAGGGGGGAAGTTCAAGGGAGATGTGCGTGGAAAGTTCTTTACGCAGAGAGTGGTGGGTGCCTGGAATACTTTGCCAGCGAAGGTGGTAGAGGCGGGTACGATAGCATCATTTAAGATGCAGCTGGATAGACACATGAACGGGTGGGGAACAGAGAGAAGTAGACCTTGGAAAATAGGCAACAGGTTTAGATAAAGGATCTGGTTCGGCGCAGGCTGGGAGGGCCGAAGGGCCTGTTCCTGTGCTGTAATTTTCTTTGTTCTTTGTCCATTTGCTTGGTTTTTGATTGGGTGCCTGAGGTATTTGATGGAGATGTCCAGGAATCAAAAAATATGGAAATAAGGGAAAGAAAAGCATTAATCTAGCAGCCTTCATGACCCCAGGAAATCTCAAGCTCCAGTCAAAAAAGAACATTGAAGTGCAGTCACTGTTGTAACCTACGGCAACTTGATCAATAATTTGGGCACAATCCCACAAACAGCATAGAACATAGAACAGTACAGCACAGAACAGGCCCTTCGGCCCTCAATGTTGTGCCGAGCCATGATCACCCTACTCAAACCCACGTATCCACCCTATACCCGTAACCCAACAACCCCCCCCTTAACCTTACTTTTATTAGGATACTACGGGCAATTTAGCATGGCCAATCCACCTAACCCACACATCTTTGGACTGTGGGAGGAAACCGGAGCACCCGGAGGAAACCCACGCACACAGGGGGAGGACGTGCAGACTCCACACAGACAGTGACCCAGCCGGGAATCGAACCTGGGACCCTGGAGCTGTGAAGCATTTATGCTAACCACCATGCTACCCTGCTGCCCCCTAAACAGCAAGGTAAAGGACCATATAAACTGTTTTAGTGATCTTATGTTGAGGGATACACTTTGGCCAGGATATCCCCCCTGCTCTTCATGAAAAGTGCAATTAGATCTAATACATCCCCATGAAAGAGCCAGATGAGGCCTCGGTTCAACATCTCAGCTGAGAGGTGGTATTTACTACAGTGCAGCACTCCCTCCATGCTGCACTGAAATATCAGCCTAGATTGCACACTCAAATATTTATGATGGGATTATGACCACACAACCCTCTTATTTAGAGGTAAGAATTCTACCACAGCGCAAAAGTTGGCCACATAACTCATTCCCCCTCAGATTTACTTTCACATCATGACATTGTGCAGAGGTTACGAATATTTGTAGTGTGCTTGTTAGTAGCAACGCCAACATTGGATACGCAGACACAACCCAACCTGTTGTCCTGCCCCAATCCTAAACTCAATTTTTTAAAAGATCATTCATGGGATGTGCGCAACACTGGTAAGGTCAGCATTTATTGCTCATCCCTTGTTGCCCTTATGAAGATGGTGGTGAGGTGCCTTCTTAAGCTGCTGCAGTGCATGTGGTGACAGCCTCCCATGAAGTGTTCCAGGATTTTGACCTGGAAACACTGAAGGAATATCAGTATATCTCCAAGTTAGGATGGTATCTGACTTCGAATGGAATCTGGAGATGTTGGTATAGAGTCATAGAGGTCTACGGCACAGAAAGGACCCTTCGGCCCATTGCATATGCGCCAGTCAAAAACAACCACCTAACTATTCTAATCTCATTTTCCAGCACTTGGCCCATAGCTTGAATGCCTTAGCATTGCAAGTGCACATCTAAATACTTCTTAAATGTAATGAGGGTCTTTGTCTCCACCATCCTTTCAGGCAACAAGTTCGAGAATCCCATCACCCTCTAGGTGAAAACGTTTTTCTTCACATCCCTTTAAACCTCCTGCCCCTTACTTTAAAACTTTGCCCCCGGTCATTGATCCCTCCACCAAAGGGAAACATTTCTTTCTGTCTACTCTATCTATACCCCATATAATTTTATACATCTTAATCATGACCCCTTCAGTTTCCTCTGCTCCAAGGAAACCACCCCAGTCGATTCAATCTCTCTTCATAACTAAAACTCTTCAGCCCAGGCCGCATGCTGGTAAATCTCCTCTGCACCTTCCAGTGCTATCACATCCCTCCTGTACTGTAGATTCCACAGCTGCACACAACACTCTTTTTATATAGTCTAATATTTATACAGTCGCAGCATAACTTCCCTGCTCTTAGATTCTTTGCCTCGGCTAATAAAGGCAAGTATACCATATGCCTTCTGTGGTGATATGATTTGCATAGCTGTCTGCCATTGGTGCAGAACACCGGCTTACCATTGGCCTTGGTCAGTCATGTGCCTTTCGACCGATTGGTTGAGACCAGTCATGTGACAGCTCTCCGATTGGTCGAGAGGCTGAGTTAACCACGCCTCCTTACCGAGGTAGAAATAGTCGGAGCGCCCTGTGGTCGTCCATTTTATTGTAGACAACCGCAGGGCTAAGTTCTAGCTTATTAAAGCCTAACTTTTGTATAGCAACTCGTCTCTCGTGCAATTGGTGGCTCATCACCTTCTTAACCATTGTATCTACCGCAAGGTAGATGTCCCCAAGGTATAAGATGGCCACAAGTAGCTTTGGCTCTTTGAAAATATGAAAGGGCAGGTCAAAAATACAGAAGACTAAGAAATATCACCACTCTAGGACTGAACTATATCAACTCCCTCTGGGAAGGTCACACCAAATTCGTAATCTGCTGATATCTAAGAAGTAAGAATTTCACATGTTTAATTTCAGCTTCTGCTCTTCCTCGTTAAATTTTGACAGCAGAGCCCCTTTAAGAATGGCACTGAATATACATGATAGCACAGTAATAGAGAGGCAGGAATTTGGGAATTTTCAGTGCATATAGTGTTTGGGGATTAAGTGCATCCTCGCTCTGGGCTCACTTTAAAAAGAGCAATTAAAAATTCTCTTTTTCATGATGAAATGCCCTGCATAAAAGTTGTCCTCTGATGTGAATTTTTTTTTTAAAGCAGAAGTCATACCTTTTGAAATTCTTGAGGTCAGGAATGAGTTCACGGATATGGGGAAAAGAATGCAAAGGAGCATTTCTTCAGATGTAGAAATTAGACTAAGTGCGTTGGGGAGTTGGTCAGCTCTTGGTGCCGACTGAGGGCATACCAACTTTCGGAGGATTGCACATTAACATGCAAACTCAGCTGTAATGTTTCTTTATATTTATTGATTGCAATTTTAATGACTTGTGGGTTTTGTGTGCAAAGGCACGAGTAGGGCTGCCAGTCATTATGTGAGACCTTCTAACCTACCACCAGGCATTCAACATCTTCTCCTTCTCAAATAAATCCCTTTACCTTTACATCAGCTCTTTCCATTCAGCCTCTGGAGTCCCAAATCTCCTCTGGCTCTCCTCCCCTACAATTATTCAAGTATAAGTAAACCTTGAACTCAAGCCAAGCAAAGCAAAGTAATACTTGGGTACTTAACCAGGATATGCAAGCCTGATTTCCCGATTGATGTTATTTTAATGTTGATCGAACTCAAAATGGGTTACTACTGATGCTGTACTGACAGAGAATTATAGGGCGGAATTACCTTTTGCCTCAGGAGGCGAAAATGGAGACGGCAATTTCTCCTTATTAGTCGGTGAGCCACTCCGCCGCCACAATCCCCAGCTCCAGGCAGTTTTCTAGAGGCTGGGTCGGGGAGGGGGATTACCTTGCAGTGGAGTGTAGCTGATTCGGCCAATTGAATTGCTCATTGGGGACACTTGTTAGCAGTCATCTGGAATATTCCAGAAGGCAAAAGCCCCCGCACAGAGGCCGCAGCCTACTTAATAAATTGAGGTAACTTCCCAACGGAGGTTTAGGTACCGGGGTGGGGAGGCATCGATGTTTCATTTAAATAACCCCCCATTGTGATTGCCAGAGGACAACAGCTGGTGCCTCAGACCACTCTATGGAGAGGTTTTCCCACTACACTGGTGGTCTGGCAGCTGTGGCAGCTTTATATTTTTACTCTTTGAAACATCTGGTGCCTCCATGTTGAGATGCTCTCTCTCTTTAACTTGCATCACTCTAACCTCCCATTTCAGACAGTGGGGCTACTGCACTCTCATTGCCAGAGGGCCTCCTATTGGTTCACCCACTTCACGATCTTCCTCTCCATCCTGAACTGGACTGGGCTAAAATCATCCTCTGGATCCTGCCGCTAACTATGTTGAGTTCGGATCCACATTTCCTCCCGATGGTAGGATGAGTAAAACGGGCGGAAAATGCATCCCATCGAATCAGTCAATGCTGATGAAGGTTAGATGACCTATTGGGCTAGATGTCACAAGGTAGCGTCTGGTGGTGCATTACTTACCATCACCTACCCCTTCCCCACTCCTCCCTCCACCCTGGTCTCCAGTGTAAGTGTTAGCTGATGGCCGACACACCTAAAAGAAGCCCTCTATTTGACCGGTGGGCTAAACAGACCGAGAGTAAAACTTTTTCCCTTTAATGGGAGAAGGTCCTCCCTTAATTATATATTTAAAATTACGGGTAGGCTGCCAATTTTGGCATCGACCTACCTACGGGGAACAACTCGTGGCTTTCTTTTTCATCATTCATTCATGGGATGTGTGCACCGCTGCCTGGACCAGCATTTATTGCCCATCCATAATTGCCCTTGAAGGGGCATTTAAGAGCCAACTACATTGCTGTGGATCTTGAGTCACATGTAGGCAAGACCGGGTAAGGATGACAATTTCCTTCAACAATGGAGATGGGTTTTTATAACAATCAACAATGGTTTTCATAGTCACCATTAGACTGTCTCATTGAATTCAAAATTTCCCCATCAGCCGTATCAGGATGTGAACCTGGGACCCCAGAGCATTGCTCTGGGTTTCTGGATTGCACATCCGGTGACAATACCACTCAGCCACTGCCTAACTTTCTGCATGTCACCCTGCTTGAAACATGCCTCATGAGAGGGGGACATAAAATCTGTTGTGTATCTTTGGAAGAGCTGTTTAATTAATCCTGTGCCCTAATCTATCCCTATACCCCAGAAAAAGTCTCCTTTTCCTGTAATTATCTGATTCCCTTTTGAAAGTTACAAATGAGTTTGCTTCTGCCATCTTTTCAAGCAGAACATTCTAGATCACAACAACTTGCTGTGTAATGAAAACTCTAATTTCCCTTCTGGATTTTGTGCCAATTATCTTAAATCTGTGTTCTTTGGATACAACCCCTCCCAACTGTGGAAAATGTGTTTCTCCCAATGTCCTCTACCAACCACTCCAAAATCCTCAACAAGTCCAACAAATCTCCCCTTAACCTTCACTCGGCTTCTCCATTCTCTCCACATAACTGAAGGCCCTCATCCCATGTTCCATCCTGATTAATCCTGATTAATCTCCTTGGCACCCACTCCAAGGGCTTGACATCCCTTCAGTGCCCAGAATTTAACATAATGCTCCAGCCGAAGCCTAGCTGGTGATTTATGAAATATTAATCAGGAACTCTTAAGGCTGGACTGCCCAACCTGGAGGCTGCGTATCTTTTCTTCCTTCCCAAATTTTTTTGCTCCCTCTCCAAAAGATGCTGACCCTCCTTTCCCCAGGAGACCATTCTTCAGGTTGTGTCAGCAGTACCTACCATACCCCATGAGGCTGCAGAAGCTTGAGGGCTGCATTAGGGTTCTGCCCACTGTCCCTGATTGGACAGCAAGCCCATGAGTGGCCAATTAAGAGGTGGTCTCCAGCAAAGTTACTGAACCAATCCTGCTGCCAGCAAGTATGGTTCTGAACAGCCTGTGGTACCACATACACAGAAATAAGAACTGGCAAACTTTGCATACAAGGTCATTTTTGAAAGATTGCTCATAATCATTAAGTGGAGATTGACTTTTCATTCTCTTCAGCAATAGGTCCTCGTGCCTACATCTAGGGTCCTGTCTGTCTGTTTGTCCTTCAAAACACAATCAAATTCTACAAATTCAGATTGAAGATTGCTGAAGGTCTTATCAAACATATTGTAACATCATAGATCTCGTGACTAGGTGTTCAGAACCAGTCTCAGTCCCTCTTATTTCTGTCTGGTACAATGTATGTTTGAGATATGCCTATCTCTCCTGATTTCTCCCCCATTGACAATGTAGTCCCACACATTTAGTCCATGCTCTGTTGCCTCAGCAGATCCCCATCTTTCACGCGTCAATCTTGATAGTGGATGGCAACAACGATTAATCCTCAAACAGCACACGCTGAGGTCGATGCCTCTCTCTGTTACTCACCAAATCAACTCACACAGCTTCAAGTGGAGCCCAAGGCCCCAGTTTTCTGAAAAGTCTAAATCAAAATGTAATTCAGTATAAATATCTGTCTAATTCTGTCTTTCAGGTGAGATATGAACAGGTGTCACATCTACCCTCTCAGCAGGTTGTGAGAGATTCCAGAATTCTATTGAAAAAAGGACTGCGGAGTTAATTCCCCTGTTGTCCTGATCAATTATTTATCCCTGAAGCGACACCACTAAAAGCAGCTGATCTGGTCGTTCACCTCATTGCTGTTTGTGGAATCTTGCTGTGCACAAATTGGCTGATGCTTTTCTCCAGCAGTAAACAGTGACGGCACCTCAAAGTAGCTCACTGGCTGTCAAACAATGTGGGATCTCCTGAGAGTGGTAGGTGTGAAATAAATGTAAATTCTACCCTTTTCTAGTCATCATGCAGTTGTGACATAGATGTCCAATGAAACAAATTAAAAATATAAATTGGGGAGGGGGGCAAATAAACATTAGTATCAAAACATTTTGCTTGACCAGGAAAGGAATATGAGATAAGCATATGCAACAGACTTTAGTACTGGTAGTCTCTTCAGAGAGCCTTATATTATTCTCCTACTTATTTATTAATGAATGGTGTTCATTAAGAGAACATTGACACAGAAAAATAGTGTTTTGTTTCCTGTGGCAGCAGTACGCTTGCCTCAGGTTGGGTACAGTTTGCAGCCTTAAGTCAACAAAATAAAAGAGAAGAGAGGGAGAGATTCCCCTTGGGTACAGTGAGGATGCGAAGAATGGGACGTGCAAAACAACAGTAAACAAATTAAATCCCATCTGAGATTTTTCACAGCACCCCCGGGGAGTAAGAGGTGATGGGGGGGTGTTGTGGGGTAGTGGGAGAGGGGTTTGTGTTTTTTTGCGATGGGATGTGCATATATCTTTAAGGAATTATATCTTAAACTGCTGTCCATTATTGAGACAAGATGTGATATGCACGTAGAATCCAGTAGCATTCCTACATGTCAGAAGTGTCTACATAGCCTCCCAGTTAACATTGCCTGTATGTAGATGTATCTTTGAATAAAGAGCCCACATTATTGTTTAACTAATCTGCATGATTGTTACATCTGTGACGAATAGAAAAAGGCACCATGGTGACGAAGCAATCCATTGTCATTTGCTGGGATGTGCATTCATGTGAATGTCAAGGGAGAACAGGATTAGGTTTGGCAGTTACTTTGGCTGCTTATACTCATGTCTGTACCAATTTGGTTAAGGTACATGACAGCATGGTGGGGGGATAGCCAACCTCCAAACAACTATCCTAATATCACCTACTCTGGCTAGGTGTCAAATCGTGTTTGGTAACACTCCTGAGAAGCTGCATAGGGCATTTTACAATGTTAAATGGCCGATATAAATTCATGTTGTTCTTGTACCCAGCAACGGTTAACAACTCCCGGACAAGAAACTAGAAAAAAATTGGATTGTTTTTCAAAGCCTGATGAAAAATGTTTGACCATTTCCTGTGTTCGAGGAGGGAGCAGAGCTGTCTAAACTTTCATCAGCGTGAGACAGGTGTCCTGGAGTGAGCTATTCTTTTCTCAAAAACGCATGCGATGCATTTTTGGTGTGATTATTAAAAGAGCAGAAAGATATGAATGCAATCCTCAGTTTAAAACCACGGAAGGCCATGAAAATTGAGGAGGACTGAATGGGCACGGGGGTTGGTCACTATCTGTAGTTAGGGAGAATGAAAATATTAGGGAGACCGTGCTCAGCTGCCCTCTGCACATCCACACACTTACCCTTTAGTCACGTGAGGATCCTCAGTGCTGAAGCCTTACTCTTCAGTCTTTGATTGTTGACAGCTGCCTCTATGGTGCTGATGCTCCCGGAGTGCAGGCATGCTTCAGGCATCAAAGGTTGCTGGACATCCAATGCACTAATCATCCTCTCAGGCATGGCACCTGTGCCTTCGAGGAGGCACTTGAGAATTAAGGAACGTAAAGTGTTCTCACAACTAACAAGGCTAATTCCTTGTATGAAATAGCCTTCAGCTGTGAAGCTGGTCAAAGGGAGTGAAATTGACTTTCAGGAGAGAAGCTGCACCAGGGCTCTGTCCTGGATGGGTTTGGTGGGACAGACAGGCCGCAGCTGTGGTTGCCCCTGTAATGGGTCTCCACAATATTTAAAGATGGCTTGGCGGCCTCACAGACACAAAGCCCCTCACACCCCCGGACTAGGGTGACCCCCAATCTGGAATGCTTCAACCCCCTGATCAAGCCCAACCTCCTCTGAGTGGTCCTCCCACTGAGCACTGAAAAAGCAGCTCTGGTGTCCTTGAGCTGCATGCCGGAAAAGGAAATGGCTACTCACCTTCTCACTGCCATCAGTAGCCATTGCAGCAGGCTCCCGTTTTTGGAAAGGTGTACTGAACAATGTCCACGTGACATACCGCTAGGGAGTCGGTAATTCCCGGAAGGCCGCTGCATTCGGCTTCAATCTCGTTAATGAGATTGAAATGAATATAAATGAGGGTTAATGATATTCTTGCCATTTTTGGGCATGATCCGGAACTCACAATCAGGAGCGGGCCAGGTGAATCGCAAAATGGTTTGTGCCTGGTGTGAATCTCGATTTGCCCTTTCCCATTTTCACCCGGCATGCCCCAATCTACGCCGGACGCAACTTGGTCAATGAATACAGCCCTGGGTCTTTTAAAGCGCTTTATAGCCAGTGAAGTACTTTTGGAGTGTTATCATTGTCGTAATGTAGGAAACGTGGCAGGCATTGTGTACAACCAGCTCCCACAAACAACAGTGTGACAATGATAATGTAATCTGTCCTTTGACAATGTTGACTGAGGGTTGAATGTTGGTCAGGACAAGATAGTGCCATGGGATAAAAGCAAATTACTGTGAATGCTGGAATCTGAAACTAAAGAGAAAATGCTTTGACAAAGGGTCATTAGCTCTTTTCTCTCCCTACAGATGCTGCCAGACTTGCTGAGATTTTCCAGCATTTTCTCTTCAGTGTCATGGGATCTTTTGCATCCTGCCAAGTGGATAAGGCGTTTAACAGCCTCATCATATATAGATGACACTTCCAAACTTGCAGCACTCCCTCACTACTGTACGCAAGTGTTAACCTTGAATTTTACACTGGGGCCTCTGGAATGACACTTGAAGAATCCGTTGGTTGTAGGTTCTCTGAGCCAGCCCAAGGATATAAAAGGTCAGAAATAAATGTAATCTCTCCCAACCTTCGAGGCCTTGTGGCACCGTGGGTAGCATCCCTGCCTCTGAGCTCGAAGCTCCAGGTTCAAATCCCACCCCAGGACTTGATGGCCAAAGAAGATGCATTCTGCATCTTGACTTTCAACCTACACCATCCTTCCAACATACAATAATAGAAGGTGGGAGGAACCCTTGTATCATGTTCTATAAACTGGCCAGTATGAATGATGCACTACAGAACACCTAGTTGAAAATAAAATGAAATGAAAATCACTTATTGTCACGAATAGGCTTCAATGAAGTTACTGTGAAAAGCCCCTAGTCCCCACATTCTGGCGCCTGTTCGGGGAGGCTGGTACGGGAATTGAACTGTGCTGCTGGCCTACTTGGTCTGCTTTAAAAGCCAGCGATTTAGCCCAGCGAGCTAAACCAGCCCCTAGTTTTTGACTAGTTAAAATAATTTATTGTAAAACAAATGCGTGGTTATATATATAGATTCTAGAGCTATCGCAAAATACATCTCTCCACCAACACAACTTACTCCCAACTCCCTGAAGTACCGAGTCACGTGGTAGGTTTACACTGCCACCTTCTGGTCGGAGGTCATATACATTATTATATACAAGATTACTGATGCATATCATCACACCTTGGTCAGTCATGCATGATGCAGAGTGGTGCCCCACAAACTATAAGCCTCGGGCAACAGGCTAGCGACCTGCTCCAGGAAACATGATGGGAACAGATTGTGCACTACTGGGTGCATGATGAGAGACCAGCTTTTGTGGTTCCAGGAGGAGACCGTCCAAAGCTGAAAACAAGAACTCAAAAATTATTTTGAATAATGATCTTAATGTTGTACCATGCAGTGATCTAAAAATTGAAGCACTGGTTTAATTGATTATTTGTAAAAACATGGGCAGAAACAAGCCACTGCTGTGTGCTTGGGGAAATTGTGCGATTACAGCTTTCAGCTGTTTGTCGAAGAACAAGAGGTATTTTTGTGTCAAATCGCGTTAACTTGTCCTGTGTGTCAACTCTCTTGCATTATTTGCTAAAGACCAATATCAGCGAACCGAGATGTATTGTGAAGTTTGTTAGTATGCCTGTAACATAGCAGGCACACCTCACTGCAGATTAACAGTCCGGAGTTCCCATTGCTAATAGTGCAGGTCGATGCCTGAATTCTATTATCTCTTTCATTTGGAAGCATTCTCTTTGGAATTTGCGGAAAAGCAAATGAGCCAGATCGGTTGTTTCAGCTCGCTGATTGCCCCAGTTTCACACACCTCCCTCAATTCTAAAGCAAACAAAATTGGTCTTCAATTTGGTGCAGGGCACATTTCCTGATGCTATTGTCAGGAATTAGCCTCTGGGGGAGTAGATCTCGACTATGTGCCATTCTATAAAATGGCTAATAGCGAGTCAGCAGCCTGTTTTACTTTACTATGACTTTATATTTGCATTGAAGTCACAGATAGAAATATGAACCAGGAGTAGGCCATTCAGCCCTTCGAAGGTGCACTGCCATTTAATAAGATCATGGCTGATATGATTGTGGCTTTGGCTCCACATTCTGTTCACTGACTCCCTTGTTGGTCAAGAACCTATCTACCTCCGCCTTAAAAACATTCAATGACCCTGCCGCCACCGCTCTCTGGGGAAAAGAATTCCAAAGACTCACTTTCCTCTGAGAGAAAAAAGATTCTTCTCCTCTCGTCCTTTATCAGGAGATCCCTTATTTTTAAACAGTGTCCCCTAGTTCTAGTCTCTCCCACGTGGGGGAAAACATTCAGCATCCATCCTGTCAAGTTGCCTCAGACTCTCACATGATTCAATAAGGTCATTTCTCAATCTTCTAAACTCCAATGGATGCAGGCGCAGCCTGTCTAACTTTTCCAAATAAGAAACTCACCCCGTCCAAGATATCAGATCAGTGATCCTTCTCTGAACTGCTTTAATGTATTAATATCCTTTCCTAAATAATGAGATCAAAACTGCACATGGTATTTCAGATGTGTTCCAACTACATCTTTCACATCCACCCTGTACATCTGTAGCATGACATGGCTACTGTTCCATTTCCCTTGCAAAAAACATCAACGTGTAAGGACCGTCCCATAAATGTCATAGTTTAATGGCATCACAACAGAGACAATGGCCGGAATTCTCCGACCTCGCCACCGGCTGAGATTCTCTGCCCAAATCTTACTTGTCTTGTCTATTGGATTCATTATTTTAGGAAGGCTTAGTTCAGAAGATTTTGGCCATTTGGTCTGTTACCCCAGTCTTGATAAAATAAGTCATGCAGTCAACACACTGGGCGCTACACTCCGCTCCTGGCCATTCCTATTCAGGCATCAAGTTTCCTGTCCATGGTTTGATTTATCAGGTGATTTGCTTTTATTTGCCCTTTCATCAGATATTCTTCTTACAAGTCAAGGTGTGCCCAGGATATATCTGGAGGAAAGAACGAGATTGGAAATGTGGACTGTGCATTGCTTTCAGATTATATCATAAATCTTCCACATACATTCTGGTCATGAAGACTGTACTATTATTCATTTGGCAAGCTCTTGGCTGAAAGGATAGACAATCAACAAGTTAAAACATCATCTCCTGAAGCAACTGGAATAAAGGCAAACTGAGATCTTGGAAAACAAACAATTTCTCTTGAATTGTACTTCAGTCCCTCATGCATGCGGGCTTTTACCATCATGAAAAATAGATACGACATTATCTCACATTGTGCAAAAATACTTTCCCAAGCGCGCAAACATCAGTAATGTTTTCTCTACCTTTATATTGTGACACCATTTCCACTCTTCAATGCATGTGGATCTCATCACCACTTTGCCAATCTTCTCTACAGTTCGAGTATTTTTTGTTTCATTTTGAATTTCTAAAATTCATGCTGTGCCTTGTTCGCACTGCCTCTAGTGAGCTTGGCTCATTGATGCGCTTTTGCCTTTTGATCAGAAGGTTGTAATTTTGAGGCTATGGTGAATGTAACTCCATAATTCACACTGTATTGTATATACATGAGACCATGCATTTGTAAGCGCAGTTGTGTTGCCCGACCACTAGGGGGAGTAGCGCTGGGAATGCTTAGGAGTTTGTACAGGGCTCCACCCTTGGCTCCGCCCACATCTCCTCCCCCTGGACTGCTGTATAAATTCCAATGCTCAGAGCCAGTCGTTCAGTTCATCAAGAGTTCAACACGGAACAGGCTGGCTCTGTTGTAAGTAGATTAAAACCACTGTTCATATCTTAAAGCACGTGTCTAGTGAATTGATGGCTCCATCAATTTAATCTACTTAAGAAACAGTCAGGATCAATCATGGAATCAGCCCTCAAGCCTGAGCGACTGGAACTCAACCCGCAGGATGCAGAGGCAAAATAATTTTTTTCTCATTGGCTGTGGTGTTTTAAAGCCTACCTGGCAGAAGCAAGCACAGCCGAAACAACGGAGGAGCAGAAAATGAGCCTACTGCACGCGAGGGTGAGCCACAGAATCTCTACTCAACTAAACTGTACTGGGTCGTATACTGAAGCCCTAGCGCTACTCAACAAAATGTATGTGAGGCCTGTTAATGAAGTCTATGCACGACACGTGTTCACTACTCGCCGCCAGCGGCCTACGGAATCGCTCGCAGAATTCCTGAGACAGCTTAAAACTTTATCTAGTGACTGTAATTACCAGAACATAGAGAACTTGCTGTACGCGATGCCTTTGTTGCGGGCCTTAGGTCAAATTACGTGCGCCAGCGACTGCTGGAATGCTTAGGAGTTTGTGCAGGGCTCTACCCTTGGCTCCGCCCACGACTCCTCCCCCTGGACTGCTGTATAAATTCCAATGCTCAGAGCCAGTCGTTCAGTTCATCAAGAGTTCAACGCGGAACAGGCTGGGTCTGTTGTAAGTAGATTAAAACCACTGTTCATATCTTAAAGCACGTGTCTAGTGTCTAAATCTTGAAGCGACTGTTGAACTTGCTACCACTATGGAGGTCTCCTTCCGCAGCCTCACCTCATTCCCCGCGGACCCCGCGACCCCGTCATGGGCCCCCGACCAGCGACTCACCCAGGCCTGCGCCGTGCGGCCACCCAGCCACAATGCTGCCCCAGCCTGCCACTTTTGCGGCCAGAATCAGCACTCGTGGCAGCACTGCCCGGCCCGCAACGTGACCTGCAGCAGCTGCGGGCGAAAAGGACACTATGCCAGAGTGTGTCTGGCGAAGAAAGCCCCAGCCTTTAACCCTCCCATGGCTCAAAGCACTCGTTCCCTGAATTCACAGGCCCGCAGGCCCCGAAATGCTGCAGCCTGTATGCCGACTCCGCCCCCAACCGACATGTGCGAATCATGGGGGCGGCCATCTTGGCAATCCTCCTCCATGCGGCCAGCCATGTGCGAATCATGGGGGCGGCCATCTTGGCAATCCTCCTCCATGCGGCCGGCCATGTGCGACTCATGGGGGCGGCCATCTTGGGATCCATCCCCTTCAAACTCTGAAACTCACCTCGACGACTACGAACTCAGAGGGCAGTCATCACGGGGCCACTCCAGCACAGCTGATCGCGCCGCCGACTACCCGCAACTCAGCGCAGTCACTCTGGACCAATCGCGCCCGAAGCATCTGGGAAACCCGATGACAGAGGTCCAAATCAACGGGTACAGCACGGCATGCCTTTTCGACTCCGGAGTACTGAGAGCTTCATACACCCAGATCTGGTAAGACGCTGTTTGCTCCCCGTTTTCCCCGTGCGGCAAACTATCTCTCTCGCTTCAGGCTCCCACTCTGTCCAGATCCAGGGGCGCACAGCCGCGACACTCACAATCCGAGGCGCTAGCTATGCAAAATTTCAACTCTACGTCTTGCCTGAACTCTGCGCGCCACTCTTATTAGGCCTAGATTTTCAATGTAACCTTAAGAGCCTCACCCTCAGCTTCGGCGGGCCCCTGCCCCACTCACTATCTGCAGCCTCGCCACGCTGCGAATCTCCCCCCCTCCCCTCTTTGCCAATCTCACACAGCACTGTAGACCCATAGCCACTCGTAGCAGGCGGTACAGCCTGCAGGATAGGGTGTTCATCAGATCGGAGGTCCAAAGGCTTCTCAGTGAGGGGATCATAGAGGCCAGCAACAGTCCCTGGAGAGCTCAGGTGGTGGTCGTGAAGACCGGGGAAAAATTACGTATGGTTGTCGACTATAGTCAGACCATAAATAGATTTACGCTCCTTGATGCGTATCGCCTCCCCAGGATTGCAGACATGGTAAACCAGATCGCCCAGTATCGGCTCTTTTCCACGGTGGATCTGAAGTCTGCATACCACCAGCTCCCAATCTGCCCGGAGGACTGCCACTACACGGCATTCGAGGCCGATGGCCACCTCTTCCATTTCCTCCGGGTCCCCTTCGGCGTCACTAACGGGGTTTCGGTGTTCCAACGAGCAATGGACCGAATGGTGCACCAGTACGGGCTGCGGGCCACGTTTCCGTACTTGGACAATGTCACCATCTGCGGCTATGACCAGCAGGACCACGACGCCAACCTCTACCATTTTCTCCAGAAATTAAACCTCACTTATAACAAGGGGAAATGTGTTTTCCGCACAACCAGGCTAGCCATCCTCGGCTATGTCGTGGAAAACGGAGTCCTGGGTCCCGACCCGGACCGTATGCAACCCCTCTTAGAACTCACTCTCCCTCATTGTCTCAAGGCCCTCAAACGGTGCTTGGGTTTCTTTTCCTACTACGCCCAGTGGGTCCCTCAATATGCGGACAAAGCCCGATCACTCTTTAAGGCCACACTATTTCCCCTGTCAGCTGAGGCGCGCCAGGCCTTCAAGTGCATCAAGGAGGACATCGCCAAGGCGGCCATGTGGGCGGTGGATGAATCCACTCCTTTTCAGGTTGAGAGCGACGCCTCAGAGGTAGCTCTAGCAGCCATCTTAAATCAGGCAGGAAGGCCAGTTGCATTTTTCTCCCATACCCTCTCCGCTTCGGAACTCCGACACTCGGCAGTCGAAAAAGAAGCACAAGCCATTGTGGAGGCTATTCGTCACTGGAGGCACTACCTCGTAGGTAGGAGGTTCACCCTTATCACCGACCAACGATCGGTTGCCTTTATGTTTGACAACTCCCAAAGGGGCAAAATTAAAAACGATAAAATCCTGTGGTGGAGGATTGAACTCTCCACCTATAGCTACGATATTAAGTATCGACCGGGGAAGCTCAACGAGCCCCCAGATGCCCTATCCCGCGGGACATGCGCCAGCGTGCAGATCGACTGCCTGAAAGTCATCCACACCCACCTCTGCCACCCGGGGGTCACCCGGCTCGCCCACTACATCAAAGCCCGAAATCTGCCTTTCTCCACTGAGGAGGTAAAAGCCGTCACCAGAGACTGCCCGATCTGTGCGGAGTGCAAACCGCACTTCTATAGACCAGACAGGGCCCACCTGGTCAAGGCTTCTAGGCCCTTTGAACGCCTCGCGATCGATTTCAAAGGGCCACTCCCCTCAACTAACAGGAACGTTTACTTCTTAAACGTCATAGATGAGTTCTCCCGCTTCCCATTTGCTATCCCGTGCCCCAATATGACCTCCCACACAGTCATTAGGGCCCTGCATAGTATCTTCACCCTGTTTGGTTTCCCCAGCTACGTGCACAGCGACCGGGGTTCGTCCTTCATAAGCAACGAGCTGCGTCAGTACCTGCTCGACAAGGGCATCGCCTCGAGCAGGACTACCAGCTACAACCCCAGGGGGAACGGGCAGGTGGAGAGGGAGAATGCGATGGTCTGGAAGACCGTCCTACTGACCCTCCGGTCCAGGAATCTCCAAGTCTCCCATTGGCAGGAAGTCCTCCCAGACGCGCTCCACGCTATTAGGTCCCTCTTATGCACAGTGACCAATCAGACCCCTCACGAGAGGCTCTTCATTTTTTCCAGGGCACTACCATGAGGGTCTCACTCCTGGCATGGCTGAGGACACCGGGCCCTTTAATCCTGAGGAAGCACGTCAGGGCGCACAAAACCGACCCCCTTGTTGAGAAGGTGCGCCTGCTTCACTCCAACCCCAGTACGCCTTTGTCGAGTTCCCCGACGGCCGTCAGGACACCGTATCCCTCCGGACCTTGCACCCGCCGGGTCCAGCATCCCCTCTATCACTACAGATGCACCCCTCACCCTACACCCCATCCTGCCGCCCCCTCGGGCTCCCGAGCCCACTAGCTCGCTGCATCGGTTCCGCGCATCCCAGCCGCCCCCTCGCGCTCCCGAGCCCACTAGCTCGCTCCACCTGTTCCGCGCGCCCGCACCGGCTAACCCCCAGCGCCCTCAGTCCCCAGTCGAGCCAGACGGGTATGGAGCTCGGACGAGATCTTCCCTGGAGTCCACCTTCGTACCCCAACCAACAACGCCCGTCCAGCCACCGCAAGAGGCTGCAACCCCGGTGCTCCGTAGATCGCAGCGGACAGTCCGACCACTGGACAGTCTCAATTTATGAACCACCACCCCCGCCGAACTTGATTTTTTTGTAGGGGGTGAATGTGGTGAATGTAACTCCGTAATTCACACTGTGTTGTATATACATGAGACCCTGCATTTGTAAGCGCAGTTGCGTTGCCCGACCACTTGGGGGAGTAGCGCTGGGAATGCTTAGGAGTTTGTACAGGGCTCCAACCTTGGCTCTGCCCACGACTCCTCCCCCTGGACTGCTGTATAAATACCAATGCTCAGAGCCAATCGTTCAGTTCAACGAGAGTTCAACGCGGAACAGGCTGGCTCTGTTGTAAGTAGATTAAAACCACTGTTCATATCTTAAAGCACGTGTCTAGTGAATTGATGGTTCCATCAGAGGCCTATTCCAAAACTGAGGCAGCACTGTACTGCTGGAGATGGGACATTAAATCAAAGTCCCCTCTATTATCTCGGATGTGTATAAAAGATTCCATGGCACTTCTTGGGAAAGTGTAGGGGAGTTTTGCAGTTGTGCTAGCCAATGTTAATTCCTCAAGCACCACCAAAAAACAAATGTGTTGATTGGGTTTGTCTCATTGCTGTTTGTGGGATCTTCCTGTACACAAATTGGCTAACGCATATCCCACATTACAACAACGATACTACTTCAAAACTGATTCGCTGGCTGTGAAGAGCTTTGTGAGTTTTTTGGGTCATGAGAAGGACTATATAAATGTAAATTTGTTCTTTCTCTCTCTAGCAGCTGGCCCATCAGGGAATCAAATTAGTTTTCACGACAGCAGGTACAAAGAAAGCTTAAAACCATAATTACTCAGTAAAATGATTTACTGACCAAAACCTGCAATTCCAAAACATTTAACGGAAAAAAATGGGTTCAAAAGATTAAAGTCATTCCGCTTCTCATACTTTGGAAATGACACACTGAATTCATTCTATTCAAAATTAAATATTTGCAAGACAGAGGGTAAATGGTTTTCTGCTCCATTTATCTGGGTCGGTAAATGAGATGCTCAAGACTGAAAGAACTCTCAGTTCTGGCTTTCTCTTTAGTGTCACTGACCAAACTGAGGAGCGAAGGAGATTTAACAACCACTTGACAACATTGCTGACGTTAATAAAATCATTACTTGTGGGGAAAAGGAACATCGGCCAGCTACTGCATATGGTGAGCTCACATTAATACTGCGTTCTTCACTCGGTATTTGTCCAGAGCTATTAGCCGTAGTGTATAATCCAGTTATTCCGAATTAGATGTTTAATGTGCTGCCCCTTCCTCTCTCCTCTTTAAACTGTTCACCACGTTCTCAGATTGATTAGTGAAATAATAAGGGATGAGTTTGACAGACTGATGGTGGGTACAGATAATGGCTGGGGTCTTCTGGCCCTGCCATTGTGGGACCCCCGGCGGGGGATGTGGCAGTCCAGTCAAGAGTTCATTGACTTCCAGCAGGACTAGATGATCCTGGCGGAGGACGTGGCTGGAAAATCACACCCACTGCCTTTGAATGTGTCTTTCAGCCCAGCATGAAATGTTCCTCCGTCTTTAATGATGAGCCTCTAATGTCAACTCCACAAAACGCTGCCAGATCCACTGAGCATGCCCAGGTTTTCTTTCAGGTTACCACAGCTGGAGTATTTTGCTTTTCTTGGACCCAGCTCCCAGGAGACAATGACCCACAGCAGGAATCTGCCATGAACTTGGCTCTCACAATTATATGGAAAGCTTTTGTGGGATATTAAAGAATGTTATGCTAATATACTAAGTGTGGCTAAGTTGGCATTGCAGTTCATGCTCTGTCATGTGCATGTGAATCTTTTCAAACTTTTTAAAAAATGAATGGATCATAGAATCCTTACAGTCCAGCAGGAGGCCATTCAGCCCATCGAGTCTGCACCGAATCTACAAAGGGCACATTACCTAGGCCCACTCACCACCCTGTCGCCGTAACCCCACCTAACCCTTGGTCACTAAGGGCTAATTTGGCATGGCCAATCCACTTAACGTGCACAACTTTGGACTGTGGGAGGAAAACCGGAGCACCCAGAGAAAACCCACGTGGACAAGGGGAGAACATGCAGACTCCTTACAGTCACCCGAGGTCCGAATTGAACCAGGGTCCCTGGCACTGTGAAGCAGCAGTGCTAACCATTGTGCCACCGTGCCGGCCCGGATCATTTTTAGAATTACATCAAATTTAAAGCAGGAATATTATATCACGTTTATAGTAGAAAAACAGCCCACTGAGCCCGACTGCTCTTATTTTCCACACAAATTTTCTCCTATTCATCTTCATCTGCCACAACAGGATATCCTTCCATTCTCCCTCAGGTGCTTATCCAGCTTCTCCTGAACTGCACCTAAACTGTTCATTGTAATTGCTCCATGCAGTAACAATTTTCATATTCTTGCCACTCTCAGGAGGTCTTTTGGTGTAGTGGTAGCCTTGCTGGAAGCTTTGGGTTCAAGTCCCAATTCAGGACTTGATGGCCATGGAAGGTGCGTTCGTAATGTGGCCAAACAGGTTGATTATCAGCCGATAAATTCTTCCAATATGTCAGATGGTAATGGTGGTATAGTTTCCTGGTCAGCCATACTTTGCCATGCATAATCATGGACCAACTACTGGAAATCCATGGCTGCCAGCACTCTCTCGGGGCGTGGCGGCTGAAGGAGGTGAAGGAATCATTCTCTGTAGAAGGAAGTGTCATCTGGATTTTTAATGATTATCTTATAATCCCTGGTTTTGTTTCCTAACAAGTGGAAACAACTCAACATTTACCCTATTGAAATTTTTTAGAATCTTAGAGATCTCTCTAAGGTAATCCCTTGGCCTTCTCATTTCTGGCGTGAAGAATTCCAGCCAACTCTCAATTCAAATATCATTCAGGTAAATCTTTATCACCCCTTCTCCATTTCCTCCTTTTTATATGTATGCCAGAAATGTGCATGGTGTGATCTAACAAATGATCTTTGCAAGTTTAACATAAATTCACTGTTGTTTAAATTTATCCATTTCAGCGGTTATTTTGCTTTTCTTATGTTAACCTTCACCGCAACCTTTATTGAGTTGTGTATCTATAACATCTGGGCGGCATGGTAGCACAGTGGTTCGCATTGTTCTTTACAGCGCCAGGGTGCCAGGTTCGATTCCCTGATTGGGTCACTGTCTGTGCGGAGTCTGCTTATTCCCCCTGTGACTGCTTAGGTTTCTTCTCACAAGTCCCGAAAGACATGCTGTTAGGTGAATTAGACATTCTGAATTCTCCCTCTGTGTACCCGAACAGGCGCCGGAGTGTGGCGACGAGGGGCTTTTCACAGTAACTTCATTGTAGAGTTAATGTCAGTCTACTTGTGAGAATAAAGATTGTTATTAAAAAAAGAAATGCCTTTGTTAACTTGCATCACTAATTTTATGGAGTTGTGTATCTATAATCGTTATGCATCAGAGTAACACCATTGGCTGGTGTATTGTCATGTGTTACTCAATGACTTAATCGCGACATTCCACATGCTTTTGTTGAGTTCACCATTCTGCGCTGTTTAAGCAGCATCTTGTAAATAAACCCATTGCACCATGTTACACCAACTCGACGTGTGCCACCTCTGATTCTCTCTCTTTGCGGCTAAAACAAAGAATATAACATTAACCTCTAAATATCTATGTCCCTCCTCTATTTTCTCAGCAGTATGTGGCCTTGATCCTTATTCTTCAAAACGAAGCACCTCGCACTTAAAGATTAATTTGCCAATTATCTGACGTTTCTCAAATCTTATTAAATTTTTTTTGCAATCTTACCTGGTACAAGCTCTAATTCCCACGTTGTGCAATTCATAAATTTTAAAATTGTGCTTCCGATCTCCAATTCTAAACCATTGATATAAATTTTTTTAAATCTTTTTGTTGGCATTTCTCTATGGTCCCCCCCCCCCCCCCCCCCCCCCTTGCTTACTTCCCTTGACCCTTCTTCCCCTCCCCATGTTGGCTATTTTTATTTTCAAGGCGGGAGTTCCTCTTCTTTGTGGTCACTCCACCTTCCTTTCGTCTTCCCCCCCTCCCAGTGGGCCAATCACCAATCTTTGTGGAACACCACTTCCCACTGTTTGTCCATCTGAGGGACACCTATTAGAGGTTAGTTCATAAACAAAGTGTTAAAAATGCATAAGGATAAATGTGGTGCGGCACACAGTGATATTGCGGTGGAACCAACCAGGTCAGTGTGCATCCCCCTAATTAAGGCCCAACGCTTGCCACCCTCCCATTAATTCTGTCTACACCTCCAGCTGCCTCAGGAAGGCAGACAACATTGTCAGAGACCCCTCCCACCCAGGCATTGCCTTCTTCCAGGCAGAAGATACAGAAGCCTTAAGACCCGCACATCCAGACATAGGAACAGCTTCTTCACCACAGCTACTGGACTCCTCAACGACTCTCTCTCAGACAGATCTGTTCCCAATAAGACACTATTCACGATGCTCTATTCTGCTCTGCTTATGTCATGTTTGCTTTGTTATTTTGCCCTTGTTCCATACTGTAACTAATTATTTATTTGTCAATGTACTGTGTACTTTTTCATATTCACTGTAACCATCTGCTATTTTTTTTGTCTACTGTGTATGTACTATGTACGTTCCCTTGGCCTCAATAAAATACTTTTCACTTTACTTCAGTGCATGAGGCAATCAATCAATCAATCAATCAATCAATCAATCGTCTTGTTTTGAGGTGGTCCATCTTACATACAGACTCTAGGCATGTAACCTGATTGCTAGACAGACTGTGGTCATCCGCTGGTGCTTGCTTAATACTGTTTATTAATACTACATCTAAACATATTAGAATAGGCATGTTGCTCCTGAGCATGGTGTTGCAACCTAACAGCACGTCTTTCTGTACTTGTGGGAGGAAACTGGAGCACCCGGAGGAAACCCACGCAGACACGGGGAGAACGTGCAGAGTCCACACAGACAGTGACCCAAGCCGGGAATCAAACCTGGGACCCTGGAGCTGTGAAGCAACAGTGCTAACCACCGTGCTACAGTGCCACCCATTGCTAGTGGCTGAGCAGCACTCAGATGTTAGTACCACTGATATGGACTATATGGCCTCTGACATGGAAACAGGCAAGGCATTCTCTCTCTGGAAGACAGTTCCTGGACAACATGAGATAGACGAGCCAGCACATTGGCAGATGAAAAATACTTTTCACTGTACATTGGTACACGTGTCAATCAGCAAAATCCAATCCAATCTAACCTTTCTCTGTCTCTCAAGAGAGAGAGTCTTAACACATGACTGGCAGTGACTCATCATCATCTACATTAGCATATTCCTTCTTCCAGGCAGAAGATACAGATGCCTTAAGACCCGCACATCCTTTAGACTGTACCTTCCCCAAAGTATACTATCCTATTTTCAACCACAATATGAAACTACACTTTTAATTATTTACCCCCCCCCCCCCCCACCCACCCCACACACACACTGGAGTTTGAGAGTTTGAGAGATTCAGTCTCCCTCAGTATTCTCAGCCCTTAGGAAAGGCATCTTGAAGACATAAGGGTTTTGTTCCTCGTCTTGGAAGACACCATCATCAGCAGAATGGGACAGCAATTCAGCGGCATTGCTTGGTGAGCAGAGTGTAGAATTCAGGATGGCTGAAGTGCAAGGACATCGAGGACTTTGCAAGAAAAGACTGATTCAAGAGAGAAGACTGGAGAATGTCAAGCTTTGGACTTTCTGAGACTGGATGAATCTTTGAGGAACTTGTTGCTTCCTTGAAGCACAAAGGGAAAGATCTTCAAAAGAGGAATGATCTTCAACTCCAGAAAAGACTGTCCCATGTGTATAATTCACTGCTGTATCAAAAACTGAAAAGATAATGAAGATCTGAGATTTCAATAATGCAAATGACAAAGGAAAAGAGATGACAAAACTCCTGTAAACCTTTCATGAAAAGATAAAGAGATGACTTCCAGATAATATTTCGGGAGGACTGTCTACTTCCTGCAGGCACCGGTATGACAGCCACACTTCTCTCTGTGTGAGGCTGCTCCACTCTGGCAATGGGAAGAATTGCTGAGGATATGGAAACAAGACAGCAGCATCTTTTGTAATGAGATGTATTATCTCAAGGCAATGAACTAAGAGACAAGATTGCTGGAAGGGTTGTGCAGCTTCAGAAGTGCCAACGGTTCTGCCGCAGTTTCTGTGCTGACCTCCAGCTCTGGAGGGAATAAGACTTTCAGATAGAGCCGTTGCTTGACTTTCACCCCTGGCAGGCAACAACTCTTGGGCAATATGGTCCTAAATGGACTCTGACATGCAAACAGGCAAGGCATTCTCTCTCTGGAAGACACTTCCTGGACAACATGAGATAGATGAGCCAACACATCAGCAGATTCAGTGGTAATAAGATCTGAGAGCTGCTCAGCCACTAGCAATGGACAGCACAGTAGCAGCGTGGTTAGCACTGTTGCTTCACAGGTCAAGGTTCCCAGGTTCGATTCCTGGCTTAGGTCACTGTCTGTGTGGAGTCTGCACGTTCTCCGCATGTCTTCGTGGGTTTCCTCCTGATGCTCCAGTTTCCTCCCACAAGTACAGAAAGACGTGCTTGTTAGGTGAATTGGACATTCTGAATTCTCCCTCTGTGTACCCGAACAGGCACCGGAATGTGGAGATTAGGGGCTTTTCACAGTAACTTCATTACAGTGCAAGCCCATTTGTGACAATAAAGATTGTTATTATTGTTAGAAACACAGCTGACTCCTCCAGAAAGTCAACAGTGACTTCATATGGTGCATTTGTCAATTGGAAAGATGGATCATCTTCTAGAACCTCATCCTTCCAACAGATCACTCAGTGCTGCAAGGACCTCTTTCTCATCATGTTCTTGTAGGGAGAGCCAATTCAGGTCCAGCAGATCGATTTTCATGGGGATAGTCACCATCTGCCACAGTGCCTTTTGTATTTACCACCTCTGGCCTAACTTCATGAAGAACTGAGAGATTCATAATTTCAAACTCCACCCAGGGTCTAGTGGATGGTGTCTCTGTGAACGACAGGCAGTAGAATTCTCCGTTTCTGTGACGTCGGGGCAGCAATCCCGGAATTCTACGACAGCAAAAATGCTGCCGCACCTGGATCAATTCAACGATCGTTAAAGGGCTAGCAGCGGCGCCAATGAGAAACGGTGCCGGATTCGACAGATTTGTGATTGACACTCAGGAGGCAGGCAAGTTGCAGCTGCATATACACACTTCACTCCCCACACACACCATCCCAGCCAACAAGGTGGCAGCGAGGAGAGTGGCACCCAGTTTTACAGACGGCAAGCTTGAGAACCTGCTGGACGCCATGGAGGAGAGGCAGGCGACACTGTACCCCAGACCAGGAAGGAGGCTGCCAGTTGCCACCGTTCGCTGTGCCTGGGCGCAGGTGAAAGGCCATCAGTGCCATGAGCAATACTTTCCGGATTGACCCGCAGTGCCTTAAGAAAGTGCAGGACCCCCTCAGGGCGGCCAGCATGAGTCGGGAGCATTGTGCCCCTGGCACCAACCCTCACCCCACGCACCTGTAATCGTATCCCCCCCCCACCATATGGGGATCCAAAGCCCCATCCTGCACCACATGCCAGCACCCATACTGACCACATGCCTGCACCCATCATCCCACCACCACCACGCCCCCCGGCCCATGGTCTAATCATGCATCTTGTCTTGTGACTTTGAAGAGCTACTGGTGATGGGGCGGGCCCTGCTGGTGTGCCCTGCTGGCGTCCCCTTCTGGCGTCCCCTGCTGGCGTCCCCTGCCCCAGAGCCAAGCCATAGCCGCAAATGCCCAACAGCAAAGAGGACACCGACATGGATGCAACCATTGACCCAAGACCCAGGACACCCTGGAGCTTGAGTCCGAGGATGACATGGATTTCCTATCACAGCTGTCTCCAACACCCCACACCTCTCCAAAGACACTCACCTCGGTTGGACACTTTAGTAAGTGGTTCCTGCAACACTATCTGGTGCGCACCACACACACACTCCAGTACATCAGGTGGAGATAGGAACTTGCGAGGGGGCCAGCGGTCGAAGGGCAGGTTGAGCCCAGGGATTAGCTGTCATCTAGACAGGTCTCGAGCTTCTGGAACGGACACTCCAATCAATCGTGGAGATGTCGTTGCAGAGCCAGGGACTGCTGAGCGGTTGTCGGCAAGGATACAGCATCTGCAGGCGCACGTGGAGGAGTCCAACCCCGTGCTGACGCAAGAGGTGGTGTCAGTTATGCGTGCCACCCAGGCCAACACCGCACAGATGTCATCATGATGAAGACCTTGTGGTGATGGTTTTGACTATGGATCAGCATGTTAATGGCCTGGGGCACTCTGTGCAGGTGATGGCCGAGGCCCAGGACAGGGCTGCCCTCTCACAGGCAGCCATGTTCCAGGACCACCTGGACATTGCATCGGTGCTCCTGAGCGTGGCCCATTCATAACGGGTCATGGCTGAGCGTATCAGTGGCATTGCCCAGGCACTGGCCGATGTGGCGCAGACTCAGAGGGAGGTGGTCAAGTCTCAGAGGGATATGGCTCAGTCATTGCCTGTTGTGGCACAGAACCAGGCGGAGATGGTTCACTCCTTGTGCTCCATGGCCGCGAACATGCAGACCCTGATCGAGACAGCAGCGGGTCGCCAGGACTGGCAGTGCCAGCTGGTGGGCAAGCATTAGTGGATACCTCTGCTCACACCCCCCATCCCGTGGAGTTGAACAGCGTCCATCGCGCACCCCGAGCGAAGGGGACATGTTGGGGCCTGTGCCGGTGACTCCCGCAAGGGAGGTGCCGTAATACCACAGCAATGCAGACTCCTCCTCTCATGTCCCTGGCGCATCTGATGGACAGCAGGCAAAAATTCAGCACCATGCCACCTGGGACACCCAAGCAGCAGCCGGGCCAATTCAGGCCCAGTCCCCCCAGAAGATGCTCGCCAAAGGGGAGCCAGGTAGCAAGGTGGGAATCACAGCAGACCACCTCCACTCCTAATGGATCATCTGGGGATCCACCTAGACGTAGCGTGAGGGTCCATAAGGCCAAAAAAGTAGACTTCAGTTAAGTTGCCACAGGTGCAGGGCACACTTTAGTGATAAGGGTGAGCGCACGTATCTGTGTATACGTTTTCACATTAAACACCTGGCACAATGTTGTCATTAGAGTGCCGTTCCCCTCTCCCCCCCCCTCCCCCGCCACGGCAAGCGCACCCTGAACAAAAAGCAAACCACTGCCCGAGGGACCACTTCAGGTGGGAGACCAGGCCCCAGCACGAGGGAACGAGAGTAGCGGAGAAGGGAGAGCAAGCGAGAGGAGTGCAGGGGAGGATGGGGGAAGAGCGGGCAGAAAACCGTAGAGGTCGGGCGAGGGAGAAGCGAGACAGTAACCCCCGAGAGGGGGGCCACCGTACTAGCAGGAAAGCTAGTGCCAGAGGCAGGCAACAAAGCAGGGCCGCAGCCCGCCCCCAACAGGGGGGGCGGTGCCAGGTGGGGGGGTGGGAGGGGGACACACCACTCAACAGAGATGGGAGGGATAGCAAACGGGGATAGGAGCAGGGGAAAGAGGGACAAAAGAGAGGTATACGGTAAAGGAGAGAAAAAGGGGAAGGGAGGGACCTGGGGGGGGGGGGGGGGAGAGAGGGAGGGAAGGAGGAACAAACAAGGCTAGAAAGAGAATAACAATAGAGCTACAAAGTGCCACAACCAAAGGCTCAGAACAAGGAATCGGTGCAAGCAACCACCCAGTACGGTCTCTGGGCGAAGGGAGACCCCAGAGCCCAGGGGCTACCCGCTTAGCGGACGTGCAGTGGGCGGCCTTGACAGGTTCCCCCTGGACAAAGGGAAACGCTGGAGCACAGGGACCCGACCGCATGGAGAGAGCAGTGACAGCGGCCATCCTGGACGGCCCCCTAACAAAGGGAAACCCCGGAGGGCAGGGGCGTGTCCACCAGGTAAGTATGGTTAATCCCACAGGAGCGAGGGGGCAGAAGCCCCCCACCAGGATAGTTATTTGAAATGTAAGAGGACTCAACGGCCCAGTGAAGAGATCCAGTTTCCTCACTCACCTAAGAGATATGAAAGCCAACATAGTCTTCCTTCAAGAGACACACCTGAGAGAGCAGGACCGACTGCGGGTAAGAAAGGGCTGGGTGGGGCAGACCTACCATTCCTGCTACGGGGCGAGGGCCAGGGGGTGGCAATACTGATTGGCAAGAAAACAATGTTTAGGGCAACGAAGACGGTTACGGACCCAGGGGGACGGTACGTCATGGTCAGCGGGGCCCGAGATGGGGCAACGCTAGCACTAGTTAACGTGTACGCGCCCAACTGGGACGACACGACCTTTCATCAAAAAGACCATGGCAGAAATCCCTGACATAGCGACGCATCGACTAATCATGGGGGGGGGGGGAGGTTCTTCAACTGTGTACAGGACCCAACAACTGACAGATCAAGCTCCAAAACGTGGTAAACTTCAAGCATGGCAAGGAAACTCGGTCACTTTATGGAACAGATGGGAGCGGTGGACTTCTGGAGGTTCACCCACACAAGGGAGAAGGAGTTCTCCTTCTTCTCCCCAGTGCACAACGTATACACCAGAATTGACTTCTTTGTGGTGGGGAAAACGGTGCTTCCAGGGATAGACAAAGTGGAATATTCCGCAATTGTGATATTCGACCATGCTCCACACAACATGAAAATGAAAATCGCTTTCTGTCACAAGTAGGCTTCAAATGAAGTTACTGTGAAAAACCCCTGGATGTGAGGGTGGAGACGGGCAGGGCCCGACGCCCCACATGGCGGTTGGACATTGCCCTACTAGCAGACAAGGCCTTCAACAAAAATATATCACAGGCCACAGCAGAGTACAAGGAGAACAACCAAAACGGTGAGGTCTCACCCTCCACGTTCTGGGAAGCGCTAAAGGCCATACTGAAAGGGGAAATTATCGCTTTCAAAGCTTGAAGAGATAGGGCGGAAAGGGCAGTAGACAGCTGTTGGTCGACTCCATACTGGAGGTAGACCGTAAATACTCCGAGGCCCCGACCGTAGAGCTCCTGGCGGAGAGGAAAGAACTACAAAGGAACTTTGACCTGCCCTCCACCAGGAAAGCAGTGCACCAACTCCGCCAGGCACTGGGACCCTATACGAACACAGAGACAAAGCCAGCCGCCTGTTGGCACACCAGCTGAGAAAGCAGGCAGCCACCAGAGAAATTGCACAAATCAGGGATTTCAGAGGCACGTTAGAAACAGAAACGGAAAAGATTAACAAAACTTTCAAGGCCTTCTACCAAGAGCTGTACACCTCAGAGCCCCCAATAGGGGAGTCCGGGGTGAAACAATTCCTTGATGGACTGGACATACCAGTCGTGAGGCAGGGCAGAAAACGGGGCCTGGAAGCACCACTAGCACTGGGAGAGATCATGGACAGCTTTAGCTCCATGCAGGCGGGGAAGGCGCCAGGACCAGACAGGTTCCCGGCGGACTTCTACAAAAGATTTTCAACAGCACTGGCCCTGTTCCTGCGGGAGATGTTCACAGACTCGTTAGCGAGGGACACACTGTCAACTACGCTAGCACAGGCCTCAATCTCACTGATACCTAAGAAAGATAAAGACCCAACGGAATGTGGGTCATACAGACCCAGCTCACTGCTGAACATAGATGCCAAAATACTGGCCAAAATCCTAGCCAAAAGGCTAGAAGGCTGCGTACCAGATGTGGTCTGAGGTGAGATGGATTTTGTCAAAGATAGGCAGCTAACTACGAACATCAGGCGCCTGCTAAACGTGATAATGACCCCATCCGGGGAGAAAACACCAGAGGTGATCATCTCCCTAGACGCAGAAAGGCCTTCGACAGGGTCGAATGGAAAAACCTCATAGAGGTACTGGAGTGGTTCGGGCTTGGAACAGGATTCACCTCCTGGGTAAAGCTCCTATATCCAAGCTTCCATGGCGAGCGTACGGACCAACAACACCAACACCCGATACTTCCAGCTGCACAGGGGCACCAGACAACGTGCCCACTGTCCCCACTGCTGTTCGCCCTAGCAATCGAACCACTAGCAATCACGCTCAGAGCAGCAAAGCTGGAGGGGGATCCGAAGGGGCGGCAGAGAGCACAGAGTCTCGCTCTATGCAGATGACCTGCTCCTCTACATTTCGGACCCACAAAGCAGCCTAGACGGAATCACCGCGCTCCTGAAAGAGTTTAGCGGCTTCTCGGGCTACAAACTCAACATGAGCAAAAGCGAGATCTTCCTGGTACACCAGCAAGGGGGGGAGGGGGGGGGGGGGGCAGCACTAACGGAACTACTGTTTAAACAAGCCCGACACAAATTCCACTACCTGGGGATCCAAATAGCCCATGACTGGAAAGGGATCCACAAATGGAACCTCACCAGTCTGACAGAGGAAGTAAAAAAGGACCTGCAAAGATGGAACACACTCCCATTCTCACTCTCAGCGAGAGTCCAGACGATCAAAATGAATGTGCTGCCCAGGTACCTCTTCCCACAAAGATCCATCCGGATCTCCATACCCAAGGCCTTTTTCAAAGAACTAGACAAACTAATCAAGGCGTTCATATGGGGGGCGGGGTGGGGGGGGGGGGGGGGGGGGGGGGGGAAGAATGCTAGGATCCCAAAGAAGGTCCTACAAGAAACAAAATCCAGGGGGGGGGCTAGCCCTCCCAAACCCACAATTCTACCACTGGGCAGCGACGGCCGAGCAAATAAGGGATGGATCAAGGAGCCAGAAGCCGAGTGGGTGCGCGCAGAAGAGGCCTCCTGCAAGGGACCTCCGTCCAGGCCCTCGCCACCCAAAAAATACTCCAGCAGCACAGTGGTGATAGCCACCCTCCAATCCTGGAACCAACTACAGCAGCAATTTGGCCTGACCAAAATGTCGGACAAACCTCCCATCTGCAACAAACATAGGTTCACACCAGCACTGACTGATGCCACCTTTAAATGGTGGGGGCAGGATGGAGGGACACTGACAGTCAGGGACCTATACATGAACGGCAGGGTCACAACATTGGACGAACTGATGGAGAAATTCCAGCTAGCCAGGGGGAACGAGCTAAGGTGCCTGCAGCTCAAAAACCTGCTACGAAAGGAGACAAGGACGTATCCACAACCGCCACAACAGACACTACTGGATGAGTTACTGGACGCAAGCAACCTAGATAAAGGGAACTGTAGCAATATGTATGACCGACTGGTAGAAAGGGCCAACACTGTACTAGATGCAACAAGAAAGAAATGGGAGGAAGACTTGGGCATTGAGATAGGGTGGGGACTCTGGAGTGAAGCACTGCATAGGGTCAACTCCACCTCCACGTACGCAAGGCTCAGTCTGACGCAACTAAAAGTGGTACATAGATCCCACTTAACCAGAACCCGTATGAGTAGGTTCTTCCCGGAGGTGGAGAATAGATGTGAATGGTGCCAAGGAGGCCTGGCCAACCATGCCCACATGTTCTGGTCCTGCCCCAGACTTGCGGGGTACGGGGCAGCCTTCTTCGAGGCAATGCCCAAAGTGGTGGGGATGAGGGTGGAGCCATGCCCGAAAGTGGCGGTCTTCGGGGTATCAGACCAGCCAGATCTATTCCTGGGGAGGAGGGCGGACGCCCTTGCCTTTGCCTCCCTGATCGCCCGCCGTAGAATTCTGTTTGGCTGGCGGTCAGCAGCACCACCCAGAGCTGCAGACTGGCTGTCCGACTTCTCAGAATCTCTCCAAATGGAGAAAATCAAATTCGCCATCCGAGGGTCAGACAACGGCTTCCACAGAACGTGGGAACCATTCAACCAATTGTTCCGGGACCTGTTTGTGGCCAACGAACAAGCAAAAGAATAGCCAGGTAGCCAAGAATCAGAGAAGTAGCTGAGTTGGGGGAGAGAGGGAAAGACCGGGCCGGGAGGGGGGGGGGGGGGGGGGGGCGGGGATAGCAGCTACACCTAAGAGATAAGAAAGGCGAACCACAGGAGAAGGGGGGAGGGGGTGGAATAGGGAGGAGACAAGGAATAATAGAGGGAAACCAGTGAGGTGGGGGGGGGGGGGGAGGCAAGGGAATGACAGCCGGAAGGAGGGCACGGGAAACAATAACAAACTTGGCATCTACAGGAACAGAGAACAAGGAAAATCCGGGCAAAAGACGGGACGGACGACTGAAGAGCTGAGGTGATCGCGAGACGACAACGGCAGCGAAAACCATCCGGCAGAAGAAAGCGACAACACCAACAACAGATCCATTCGCGTATTGCCCTCTGTAATTGTTCTGTATGTGTTTCCCCGGCGCCCAATTATATATGTACCCCCCCAAAGTTTCCCCCCCCCCACAAACAGATGCCTACTTATGTGCTAAAAACAATACTGCCAATTGTACAGAGCTGCTGTTGTTCAGCGAGCACATAATACCCGACCAATTATTTTATTCTAATTTTTTTGTTGTTGTTTGTTTTGTTTTTGGTGCGTGTTCCCTTCTCCTCTATGTGTGTATATATATATATTTATATATTCTATTTTGTGTACATAACGGTAAATATACTTTATTTAAAAACCCAATAAAAAACATTTATAAAAAAAAACATATCGGCTACCATTTATTAACCTATATTTTCCCAAGTGACAATTAGTTTTTGCCTCAGTTATTGCCTCTGAAGATTTGCCCCCACTGAAGTAGTTGCCGGGTTTATCTCTCTCCCCTATTTCAAAGAGATGCGTACCATTTGCAATCCTTTAACTCCTCTGGCTTAACTGCCTTATCAAAGGAGGATTGGAAGATTGTGGGCCAAAGTCTAATTTTCAGACCCACTCCGAGTTGGAAGTCTGTCAGCACGTTGGGAATCGGCAGTGCATTTATTGTCAGCGGCCTTTGAAGGCAGCCACTGCAATTTCATCTGATTCCCGGTATTTCCAACAATTCTAGCAGGTGGACATTTCAGCTCGACTATTTCAAGGGACCCTGTGAGGATTGGAATAACAGCATTGCAGAGGTCTCCAGCCAGGTACCCACCCTGCCTGTGTAACTGCCTAACTGCTTTTTAAAAGGAAAAAATTGTACCCGGCTCTACCACTGCCTCTGACAGCTCGTGTTAGATGCTCACCACCCTCTGTGTAAAAAGGTTTCCTCTCTGGTCCCTCTTGTATCTCTCCCCTCTCACCTTAAACCTATGCCCTCTAGTTCTAGACTCCTCTACATTTGGTAAAAGGTGTTGACTATTTACCTTATCTATGCTCCTCATTATTTTATAGTCCTCTAGAAGATCACCCCTAAGCCATCTATGCTCCAGGGGGGAAAATCCCAGCCTATCCAGCCTCTCCTAACAGCTCAGACCATCAAGTCCTGGTGGCATCCTCATAAATCCCTTCTGCACTCTTTCTAGTTTAACAATATCCTTCCTATAACAAGGTGACCAGAACTGAACACATATGTGATCTTACCAATGTCTTGTACAACTTCAACAACACTTCCCAACTCCTGTATTCAATGTTATGACCAATAAAGGTCTGTGTGGAGTCTGCACTTTCTCCCCGTGTCTGCGTGGGTTTCCTTCGGGTGCTCCGGTTTCCTCCCACAGTCCAACGGTTAGGTGGATTGGCCATGCTAAATTGCCGTTAGTGTCCAAACAAAAGTTTAAGTGGGGGTTACTGGGTTATGGGGATAGGTTAGAGATGTGGGCTGGAGTCGGATGATCTTTGTAAGGGCAGGTTCAGACTCGATGGGCTGAATGGCCTCCTTCTGCACTGTAAATTCTATGAATTCTAAAGCCAAGTAGATGACACAAAGCTGGGTGGGAGGGTGAACTCTTAGAAGGATGCAGAGATGCTTCCGTGTGATTTGGACAGGCTGAGTGAGTGGGCAAATGCATGGCAGATGCAGTATAATGTGGAGAAATGTGAGGTTCTCCACTTGGTAGAAAAAACAGGAAGGCAGATTATTATCGGAGTGGCTATAGATTGAGAGGGGAATGTTCATCCAGTCTCTGAAGGTAAGCATGCAGGTTACAGCAGGGGGTAAAGAAGGCAAATCGTATGCTGGCCTTCATAACAAAAGGATTTGAGTACAGGAACAGGGATGTCTTACTGCAATTATACAGGACCTTGGTGAGGCCACACCTGGAATATTGTGTGCAGTTTGTGTCTCCTTATCGGGAGAAGGATATTCTAGCTACAGAGGGAGTGTAGGGAAGGTTTATCAGCCTGATTCCTGGGATGGCGGGGCTGACAATGAAGTCACCATTCTTGGGAAGAGGCAGGGATAGATAGATGGATAAAGGCGGAAATGAAATTTGGGTCCCTTCAAGAAGCGCTTGCACTTCTGACTCCCTGCCAAATGTGCCATCGATATGGACACTCATCTCTTTCCCGCTTCACGATCAGAACCCCACATGCTGCCACGTCTCTCAATGGATGAGTCTATCTGTGCACAAGTACAGGGTGGGGCAATCTTTGGCAGCCAACTCACAGGATATCAGCCAAGAGCACCCAGGTAGTTGGAGCAGAGGTTACACGTAGCTCTGTTGAAGCCACAGGGGTAACAGCAGAAGAAGGAAAAGGGTAGGTCGATGCAGAAGGATATTCACTTGGGTATTTGAGTTTCCGTGTCGAATCTCTTTCATAGAATCATAGAATTTACAGTGCAGAAGGAGGTCATCTGGCCCATCAAGTCTGCACTTGCCCTTGGAAAGAGCACCCCACGTAAGGTCACAGCTCCACATTATCCCCGTAACCCCATCTAACCTTTTATAACACTCAGGGCAATTTATCATGGCCAATCCACCTAACCAGCACATCTTTGAACTGGGGGACGAAACCGGAGCACCCGGAGGAAACCCACGCAGACACGGGGAGAACGTGCAGACTCCACACAGACAGTAACCCAAGCCGGGAATCGAACCTGGCACCCTGGAGCTGTGAAGCAACTGTGCTAACCACTGTGCAACCGTGCAGCCCCTGTGCACTTTCACATATTTTTTATTATTACCATCTTGCCCATTATCCCTGCCCCTACCAAGTGACATCCAGCATTGTGAAAAATAGTTTGGCAAGACAGTTAAAGATAAGCAATCGATGGAAGCGAAGTGGGGGGACTATTGATTTTAAAACTGCCGTGTGCTGGAGGCTGAGTGGGAGGGGAGGCACAATGATTCAGAATATGTGTGCCAGATGGCTGCAGTGGCTCGGTTTAACTGATGCGTGCCTGAAGAATACTCTTCCAGGCTTCCCTGGCAGCTATATGTGTGGCTACTGGTGCTCTCACGACGTCCTACGCCTGCTCCTTCTGTTGCACTTCCACATCCTTTTCCTCCTCAAAACACACAGAGCACTCATCACCCTCACTCCTCTTCGCCCCTCTCCTCCTCTCCCTCCCACACCCGAGCTCCATTCGTCACTGCAGTACCATGTTATTGTCACTATAGTACCATGTTATTGTCACTGCAGTACCATGTTATCGTCACTGCAGTACCATGTTATTGTCACTGCAGTACCATGTTATCGTCACTGCAGTACCATGTTATCGTCACTGCATTACCATGTTATTGTCACTGCAGTACCATGTTATCGTCACTGCAGTACCATGTTATTGTCACTGCAGTACCATGTTATCGTCACTGCAGTACCATGTTATTGTCACTGCAGTACCATGTTATCGTCACTGCCGCACCATATTCCCACCCATATTCCCACCCTGTACTTGTGCCATATTAGGGGCAGCACGGTAGCATGGTGGTTAGCATAAATGCTTCACAGCTCCAGGGTCTCAGGTTCGATTCCCGGCTGGGTCACTGTCTGTGTGGAGTCTGCACGTCCTCCCCCTGTGTGCGTGGGTTTCCTCCGGGTGCTCCGGTTTCCTCCCACAGTCCAAAGATGTGCGGGTTAGGTGGATTAGCCATGCTAAATTGCCCGTAGTGTCCTAATAAAAGTAAGGTTAAGGGGGGGGTTGTTGGGTTACGGGTATAGGGTGGATACGTGGGTTTGAGTAGGGTGATCATGGCTCGGCACAACATTGAGGGCCGAAGGGCCTGTTCTGTGCTGTACTGTTCTATGTTCTATATTATCGTCACTGCAGCACCATGTTATCGTCACTGCAGTACCATGTTATCGTCACTGCAGTACCATGTTATCGTCACTGCAGTACCATGTTATCGTCACTGCAGTACCATGTTATCGTCACGGCATTACCATGTTATCGTCACTGCAGTACCATGTTATCGTCACTGCATTACCATGTTATCGTCACTGCAGTACCATGTTATCGTCACGGCATTACCATGTTATCGTCACGGCATTACCATGTTATCGTCACTGCAGTACCATGTCAGCGTCACTGCAGTACCATGTTATTATTACTGCAGTACCATGTTATCGTCACTGCATTACCATGTTATCGTCACTGCAGTACCATGTTATCGTCACTGCAGTACCATGTTATCGTCACTGCAGTACCATGTTATCGTCACGGCATTACCATGTTATCATCACGGCATTACCATGTTATCGTCACTGCAGTACCATGTCAGCGTCACTGCAGTACCATGTTATTGTCACTGCAGTACCATGTTATCGTCACTGCATTACCATGTTATCGTCACGGCATTACCATGTTATCGTCACTGCAGTACCATGTTATCGTCACTGCAGCACCATGTTATCGTCACTGCAGTACCATGTTATTGTCACTGCAGTACCATGGTCATCGTCACTGCATTACCATGTTATCGTCACTGCAGTACCATGTTATTATTACTGCAGTACCATGTTATCGTCACTGCATTACCATGTTATCGTCACTGCAGTACCATGTTATCGTCACTGCAGTACCATGTCATCGTCACTGCATTACCATGTAATCGTCACTGCAGGACCATGTTATCGTCACTGCAGTACCATGTTATCGTCACTGCAGCACCATGTTATCGTCACTGCAGTACCATGTTATCGTCACTGCACTACCATGTTATCGTCACTGCAGTACCATGTTATTGTCACTGCAGTACCATGTTATTGTCACTGCAGTACCATGTCATTGTCACTGCAGTACCATGTTATCGTCACTGCAGTACCATGTTATCGTCACTGCAGTACCATGTTATCGTCACTGCAGTACCATATTATTGTCACTGCAGTACCATGTTATCGTCACTGCAGTACCATGTTATCGTCACTGCAGTACCATGTTATCGTCACTGCAGTACCATGTCATTGTCACTGCAGTACCATGTTATCGTCACTGCAGTACCATGTTATCGTCACTGCAGTACCATGTTATCGTCACTGCAGTGCCATGTTATCGTCACTGCAGTACCATGTTATCGTCACTGCAGTACCATGTTATCGTCACTGCATGTTATTATAAGGCCGAGGAGACCATTCTTAAACCCGGGCTGATGTTCATTGAAGAACACTCTCATATCTGTCCGATTACTCACTCTATTGCAACACTGGGGTTCACCTGGCCTCCGTAATACCTTTCCTAGGTGTTAATGTTTGGGTACCTCAATGTTATTTTCAGCCACGTCTTCAGAAGCTAATGTTGTCTCCAAGGGACCATTGCTCCAAGATGTGATTACCTCATGGAGGGATGGGGGCCGCAGGATGGACCCGAAAATGGCAGCTTCCTGAGAAACCTTGCACAGGTATGCATGATCTTCTTTCGGTTGTTGAACATTCCCAGGTGACCTGAGGAGGGACCTTAAATTCCAAAGGTACCGTCGATGTGGGAACTCATCCAGAGCTGCAAACCGGAATATCTTTTCACTCTGTATCCTCCTCAATAGCTTCATCATCGGCAATCACTCGGTAACGAGTATTGTTGCCCATCTAAGAAATTCTGTGTTACTGTTGATTGGTTCTGAGAGTGCTTGCGTGGCTGATGAACCCGATCCTGGAGCCTCAGTAGCAAAATGCACAGAAATGCTGGCCTTCGCAAACATGAAAACCATCACTTGTGATATGCGCTTTGGGGCAGCAGGTTGCAAGATTCTGAAATATAACAGCATGGCAGCATGGTGGCACTGCCGACTCACAGCGCCAGGGACCCAGGTTCAATTCCAGTCTCAGCTCACTATTTGTGTGGAGTCTGCACGTTCTCCCTATGTCTGCGTGGGTTTCCTCCGTGTGCTCGGGTTTCCTCCCCCAGTCCAAAGGTGAAGTCGATTGGCCGTGCTAAATTGTCCTTTGATGCACAATCAATAACTCTCAAAGCGAGATTGGAGTACAATTGAAGGCTTTATTGGACTAGATGTTTCCCCCAGCAGCACAGGTACAGAATGCAGCAGCTAGGGAGACAGTTTCTTATACTCCGCCTTACTGGGTGGAACCAGCAGGCAGGCTTCACCAATGATCTTACAGTAGCAGGTACCCCCAACACCAATGGTCTTACAGCATTGGGTACCTCCAACCTAGGTACCATAATACCCCTAATACCAACTACCAAATCACCCCCTGTTAAAAAAAAGAGCCCGGCGGGGGTGGTGGTCTCGCGTTATACAGCGGTGGAGGTTATGGCCGTACCCGTCGGTGGTACAGTGTTTTGCCTTATCACATGTCACACAACTATTTGCAGTATTCATTTACAAGTACATTTCATAATGAAACAATTAGTCGCGGCGATGCAGGTGCCAGCTTGGGCATCCGTGACTCCGGGAGCGTGATCCCGGCTTCTTCAGTAGCTTCATCACCCCTGGGTGGGACCAGTGGAACGACCGATCCACCTGGGAAGGGGGCCGCTGTAGGGTGCGCCGGTGGGAGCGAGGGTAGGGTCGGTGAGGAGGGTGTGGGTGGGTATCCAGCGGGCGCCAGGTCCCACAGGGAGACCGTATCCTGCCGGCCATCTGGGTATGTCACATAGGCGTACTGAGGATTAGCGTGAAGGAGGTGGACCCTCTCAACCAACGGGTCCAATTTGTGCGCCCGCGCGTGTTTGCGGAGCAGAATGGGTCCAGGAGCTGCCAGCCAGATTGGGAGCGAGGTCCCGGAGGAGAACGTCCTAGGGAAGACAAGGAGACATTCATGAGGTGTTTCGTTGGTCGTGGTACACAACAGTGATCGAATGGAGTGGAGTGCATCGGGGAGGACCTCCTGCCAGCGGGAGACTGGGAGATTCCTGGACCGTAGGGCCAGTAGGACGGGCTTCCAGACCATTCCATTCTCCCTCTCCACCTGCCCATTTCCCCGGGGGTTATAACTGGTCGTCCTGCTTGAGGCAATGCCCTTGCTGAGCAGAAATTGACGCAGTTCGTCACTCATGAAGGAGGACCGCCTATCGCTGTGTATGATAACCTGTCATAATATATGGACGAACGACTCATCCAGATTCGTCATGAAACAGCCAATGATCCTCTGCTCCAACGCGTCATTCGCCATCTGACAGACAGATGGCTCAAGGGCCAATGCTCTCAATTCTACAACATCAAAGATGACCTGGCAGTGGTAGATGGAATTCTGCTAAAGTTGGACAGGATCGTCATTCCGCACAGCATGCAGGAACTTGTCCTTGAGCAGCTCCATGAGAGTCACCTGGGGGTGGTGAAGTGCCGCCGGCGGGCCCATGAGGCAGTATACTGGCCTGGTATCAACCAGGACATTGCCAAAGCCGTTCTCAACTGCCCGACATGCCAGCGATTCCAGCCTGCGCAGCCAAAGGAGACCTTGCAGGCCATGAGCTGGTGTCGTCCCCCTGGACCATGGACCAAGGTGAACATTGACCTTTTCCATGCACTAGGCCCGGACTACGTCCTTATAGTGGACTACTTCTCTAACTACCCGGAGGTAGTTAGGCTACACGACCTCACATCGACAGCGGTCATCCGTGCGTGCAAGGAAACCTTCGCCCGCCATGGCATCCCGCTCACGGTCATGTCCGACAATGGCCTGTGTTTTGCTAGTCAGGAGTGGTCCAATTTTGCCAGGCGATATAACTTCACGCACGTCTCCTCCAGTCCCCACTCACCCCAGTCCAATGGCAAAGCTGAGAAGGGGGTGCACATTGTCAAACGACTCCTGTGCAAGGCGGCCGATGCGGGATCCGACTTTTACCTCGCCCTGCTTGCTTACAGATCAGCTCCATTGTCCACTGGCCTGTCACCGGCTCAATTGTTGATGAACCGCACGTTGCGAACGATGGTGCCGGCCATTCATGTCCCGGACTTGGACAACCTTCCGGTCCTACATCGAATGCAGTTGTCTCAAGCCCAACACAAATCGACGTACGACAGTCGCGCCATGGATCTCCCTGCTCTTGCTCCTGATGGCAAGGTTTGTGTCCAGCTTCCTGACGGTGGCTGGTCCGCCGCCGCTGTGGTACTCAAACAAGTGGCCCCCAGGTCATTTTTGGTTCGTCTTCAGGACGACTCTCTTCTTCGCTGAAATAGGCAGGCACTACGACTCCTTCCACACTCGCCGCCAGATCGTCATGCCCTACCTCGCCCTCAGGACAGGCCCATCACAGGGTTTGCAGATTTACCTTTGGTGCTGCCACCTTCTGAGACTGACACAGTCCCACCCATTCCAGAGCAGGCGGACCCTGACCCACCCTTGAGGCAGTCAACCAGAATTTGTCGCCCACCTCAGAGTCTGAACTTATGAACTGCCTTAATTCATTGACTCTCTAAACTCATGAACTGATTTTCGTTATCCTGTTCATTAATTCATTAGTTATACTGTTATTCTTGTTCTGCTTTGTGTTACATACTGTCTATCTGCACTAGACACCTTCCCGTGTAAATATGTTAGGAATTATGTATATAGTCCGGTAAATATGCTCACATATTCCCCACATAGTCAGGAATATTCACATACCACACTATTTATTGCCATGTACACACATCTTTTTTAAAAAGGGGAGATGTCATAATATACACACAAGTATATGATGGTGCATAGACACACACTGACTGACACATTGAAAGACCAATCAACACACAGAACACAGCAGCCAATCACCAGACAGGGCATGGTCACAATAAAGCCAGATGGCACTAGTTTTCCCGCTCATTCGGGATCCAGCCTCTGAGACAGCCAGAGCCCACAGTCAGTAACACGAACATCTAACCATGTGCTAGCAGTATAGTCTGGTCAGGTTAGCCGTAGGTCTTCAGTCAACCTAAAATAGTGTCGACCCACAGTGCAAGTATGTTTAACAGCTCATAGTTAAATATAATAGAGTTGTACTTCTACAAGTGTTGGTAGCCTGTCTCTTCTACTGCTCTGGTAAACGCAGTCATCACAGACCCAGCATACCTAACACATCAAAACCGAACAGGTTAAAGATACTGTGGAGGGCTTTTATGACGGTGGCCACGGTCATGTCGGGACAGGGGATGGCAAATGGGAACCGGGAGTACTCGTCAATCACGTTCAGGAAGTACGTTTTGCAGTCGGTAGAGGGGAGGGGCCCGTTGAAGTCCATACTGAGGCGTTCAAAGGACGGGAAGCCTTCATCAGGTGCGCTTTCTCTGGCCTGTAGAAATGTGGCTTGCACTCCGCGCAGATTTGGCAGTTCCTGGTGACGGTCCTGACCTCCTCGATGAAGTAGGGCAGGTTGCGGGTCTTGATAAAATGGAAGAATCGAGGGGCCCCCTGGTGGCAGAGGTCCTCGTGGAGGGTGCGGAGTCAGTCCACTTGTGCGTTGGCACATGTGCCACGGGATAGGGCATCAGGAGGCTCGTTTATCTTCCCGGAATGATACAAGATCTCATTGTTGTAGGTGGAGAGCTCGATCCTCCACCATAAGATCTTATCATTCTTTATCTTGCCTCACTGTGCATTATCGAACATGAAAGCAACCGACGTTGGTCAGTGAGGAGCGTGAATCTCCTGCCGGCCAGGTAATGCCTCCAATGCCGCACAGTTTCTACTATGGCCTGGGCCTCCTTTTCAACGGAGGAATGACGGATTTCTGAAGCATGGAGGGTGTGTGAGAAGAAGGCCACGGGCCTGCCCGCTTGGTTGAGAGTGGCTGCCAGAGCTACGTCGGACACGTCGCTCTCGCCTTGGAAGGGAAGGGATTCATCGATTGCTTGAATCGTGGCCTTTGCGATGTCTGCTTTTATGCAACTGAAGGCCAGGCGGACCTCTGCCGACAGGGGGAAAACCATGGCTTGGATTAGTGGACGGGCCTTGTCCGCATAATTGGGGACCCACTGGGTATAATATGAAAAAAACCCCAGGCAACGTTTCAAAGCCTTGGAGCAGTGTGGGAAGGGAAACTCCATGAGCGGGCGCATGCGTTCGGGGTCGGGGCCTATGACTCCATCGTGCACTACGTAGCCGAGGATGGCTAGACGATCGGTGTTATTATAGGTCGGGTTAAGGAAATTGGCGGTATGGAGAAATTTGCGGAGGTTGGTGTCGTGGTCCTACTGGTCGTGGACACAGATGGCGACATTGTTGAGGTACGGAAACGTGGCCCGCAAACCGTACCGGTCAACCATTCAGTCCATCTCCCGTTGGAATACCAAGACCCCATTTGTGACACCAAAGGGAACCCTTAGGAAGTGGTAGAGCCGCCCATCTGCTTCGAATGCAGTGTACTTGTGGTCGCCCGGGCGAATGGGGAGCTGATGGTAGGCGTATTTGAGGTCCACCATGGAAAAGACAATTGTATTGTGCAATTTGATTGATCAAATCAGATATGCAGAAGAGAGAGTACACATTGAGCTGCGTATACCTTTTGATGGTCTGGCTATAATCAATGACCATCCTGTGCTTCTCCCAGTCTTTACAACCACTACTTGAGCTCTCCAGGGGCTGTTGCTAGCCTCGATAATACCTTCCTTCAGTAACCGCTGGACTTCCGACCTAATGAAGGTCCGGTCCTGGGCACTGTACCGCCTGCTCCTGGTGGCGACGGGTTTGCAATCAGGGGTGAGATTTGCAAAAAAGGAAGGCGGGTCAACCTTGAGGGTCGCGAGGCTGCAGTGAGAGAGGTATAGGGCCACAGAATTTAAAGGTTAAGCTCTGGAGATTGCATTGGAAGTCCAACCCCAGGAGCGTGGCAGCGTAGAGGTGAGGGAGGACATAGAGTCGGAAATTCTTAAATTCTCTTCCCTGGACTGTGAGGGTAGCTATACAGAACCCCTTGATCTCTACAGTGAGACCAGGAAGCCAGGGAGATTCTTTGATTAACTGGGTGTATGGGGAGGGAGCAGCGCCTTACCGTGTTGCGGTGTATGAAGCTCTCTGTGCTCCTGGAGTCGATCAGGCAGGATGTCTTGTGTTCGTTGATGAGCACAGTCGTCATGGCGGTTGAAAGAGTTCCGGGCCAAGACTGGTCCAGAGTCACCGAGACGAATCGTGGCAGAAGCTGAGTTTCTTCAGGCAGTGTGCGTCATCCAAATAGGGGTCCTGAGACTCCAGCCAAGATGGCGACAGCCACGGGTCGCACATGGCTGGGGGTGGACAAGACGGTGGCGTCCATGTATCGCACGTGATCCCTGGGGAACAAGATGGCGGCGCCCGGGGTCCGCACGTGGCCTGTGATAGGAGTTCTAGTGGCGGTCTCGGTTCGCCCCCGGAGACAGCGGCGACCGCCCGGGCCTGGCATACAGCCACAAAATGACCCTTTTTGCCACAGCGGAGCTGGCCGGGCAGCATTGCCGGGGGTACTTGGCTTGCCCGCAGAAATAACAGTGGGGCCTCCTGGGATTGCCTGGCAACCACACGTCACAAGCTTGTGGGGGGATGGGTGGTGCATTGGGGTCGGCCGCGGGTCGGTTCCACGCTGCCCAAGGGGCTGCCGTGCGGTCGTGGACGTATGCTCGGGTGTTGCGGGAGGCTACATCGAGGGAGCTTGCGAGGGCCCGTGCCTCCTTGAGGCCTAGAGTCTCTTTCTCAAGCAGCCGCTGACGGATTTGGGAGGACACCATATCTGCAATAAATGCGTGCTGGATTAAAGGTTTGGTGTGGCCGCTGGCTGAAACTTGCAGACAGTCACAGTTCCTACCTAGTACCAGAAGCGCACGGTAGAATTCGTCTAGCGATTCCCCCGGGATTTGTCGTCTGGTCGCTAGCAGATGTCGGGCGTAGACCTGGTTTACTGGCCGAATGTAGTGTCCTTTCAACAGGGCCATCGCGGCCTCGAAACTGTCCGCATCCTCGATGAGGGTGTAGATCTCTGGGCTCACTCTTGAGTGGAAAACCTGCAGTTTCTGATCCTCCGTGGGTGCAGTTGAGGCCGTCCTGAGGTACCCGTTGAAGCACGCCAGCCAGTGTTTGAAGGTCGCCGCTGAGTTTGCCGCGTGGGGGCTAAGTTGCAGACACTCCGGCTTGATGCGGAGCTCCATTCTTCAAATCTGGTCCAATAAATTGATGCACGATCAATAACTCTCGAAGCGTGTTCGGAGTACAATTGAAGGCTTTATTGGACTAGATGTTTCCCCCAGCAGCGCAGGTACAGAATGCAGCAGCTAGGGAGACACAGTCTCTTATACTCCGCCTTACTGGGCGGAACCAGCAGGCAGGCTTCACCAATGGTCTTACAGTAGCAGGTACCTCTAACACCAATGGTCTTACAGCATTGGGTACCTCCAACCTAGGTACCGTAATACGCCTAATACCGACTACCACATCCTTTAGTATCCAAAAGGTTAGGTGGGGTTACTGGGTTGCAGGGATAGAGTGGGGGCTTGGGCCTAGGCAGGGTGCTCTTTCGGAGGGTTGGTGCAGACTTGATGGGCTGAATGCCCTCCTTCTGCAGTGTGGTAATTCTATGTTCTAAGAATAACAAGTGGATTTCGAGAGATGAAAAGATTAGGAGCTGTGCTGACATTGTATGCATGCCCACCTGGTTCACTTGACAGGGTGTCTTCTTCCAGAAGCCTTCAAATGCCAGTAAAAACCTGGCATGTGTCATGTGACCCAATCGGCCACTGGGGAACGAGTGCGGGGACATTGGTGTGGAGAATGGGCTTTGCAGCGGGAGGTACTGGCTCACAGTCTTATCCAGGGAATTCATGCATTATCTGCACTGTGGAGTGGCAGTCAGTTAAGGTGAAGTTCCTGCTGCTGTTGTTGCTGCTTAATTCGCTCCTTCAAAGCAGTGATGTCCCACTTTTGGAAGAGGTTCTGCGAGCAAAAGCCTTTTACTGAGGCTAGGAAGCAGGTGTCAGATCTCCGTATTTAATGTTTTGCCTTTCACTTGCTGAGTCCTGTCAAATGCAGCCGTTGACTTGCTTATTTTCCTTGGCGTACTCTTGGAACCTTGAACAGATAGATTCATAAGTTAGGGTAAAGAAGCAGATAATGTGAAATGTACATATCTAAATAGCAGATCGACTTGTCCCAAGTGGCTCCCCGAGTGCTGCAGGTGAATATCGATGGCTTCGTAGCTGTTCCCTTAAAGGGTGCAGGCATCGAAAGTATCATGTGACCCAATCGGCCAATGGGAACGAGCATGGGCAGCTTGGTGTGGAGAGTGGGCTTTGCAGCCTGTTATGATCCCAGTGCTGAGGACGGAGACTTTGACTATTGTGTTCTGTGTACAGTGCGTTAGTTAATCATAGAATCATAGAATTTATAGTGCAGAAAGAGGCTATTTGGCCCATTGAGTCTGCATCGGCCCCTGGAAAGAGCACCCTACCAAAACCCATGCCTCCATCCTATCCCCAAGTAACCCCACATAACCTTTTGGACACCAAGGGACAATTTAACACGACCAGTCCACCTAATCTGCACATCTTTGCACTGTGGGAGGAAACCGGAGCACCCGGAGGAAACCCACGCAGACACGAGGAGAAAGTGAAAACTCCACAGAGTCACCCAAGGCCGGAATTGAACCTGGGACTCTGGAGCTGTGAGGCAGCACTGCTAACCACTGTGCCACCATGCCGCCCTCAATAAATCCTTCGTTGTTTGTTAGTCAACTGGTAGTCACCAATCATTGCATTTACTACAGGTGGATTCCGGCCTACTTCGCGACATGCTGATAAATTCGGTTGATTTAACCTTCCACCTGATCCAAAAACCCTCATCCTCCCTGTTCCAGTTAAAACTCCCCCTTGTGTATTTTTGCTTAGGCGTTTGGACAAAAGTTTAATACTAAGAAAGGGTTCATGGGCAAATAACGGCTCAGGAACTGTAACTATCCAAGCGACACAGTCTACTGATTAGTCCAGCTAATATTTTACACAGTAAATATTACATAATGCTAAGTTCCATTTATTCAAAAGTATGAAAATTTAAGACAGGAATCATCTATAATGTTCCTTTTGGGAAAAGTGAGCCTTTGCTGTGTATTACTCTTGCAAATGCCATATTATTCCTAACTGATACTGACTATATCCGTTGGAGACCTCTGGTTCACCACTAAGGCGATTAGGTAAAGTGTGTTTTTGCTAGAATTAATTATATCATGCATACTTTCAAAATTCAGTTATAAAGAATGATGTGGTATTCCCCAATCTAATGTTGAAAGTGTTCTGCACTTGTGGCCAGAATTTAAAGCAACTTTGGAATGCATACTGTTTCCATAATAAACATGCAGCCATTTGTAATGGGACCCTTGGGATTCCAAACATTAACATAGAGATATGCTCTCCTCTGTAAAGTACCCCTGTCTTACAATCCAGTGCATTCACTGCCAAGCCTGAGGAGCAACCCATTTCTCCCGCAAGTGAAGGGACGCTCAACAAACCCATTAGTGTCACAAGCAAAATAAAACAACAGCTTCCCCTTGTATGTGAGATTAATTTCCTCCGCAGCGACCCAGGCCAGGGCCAAAACAGGTTTGTGGTTTACATTTCTATTTGTATATTGTTGTTTTTTTTTAAGATAGCACACCAGGTAGTGTCTACGTTGGTGATGTCTAAGCTTTATTACTGATGCATTCGTCAGCAACATCAAGAAAGCAGGTCGGCAAACAAGAAACCAAGAGTAGGAATAAATGGGTCTTTTTCCAAATGGTGGGCAGTAACTGGTGGGGACCACAGGGCTAGGTGCTGGGATCCCAGATATTCACACAATATATTAGTGATTTGTGTGAGGGAACAAAATGTATTTAGAATCATAAGAGTCATAAATGTTTACAGCATGGAAACAGGCCCTTCGGCCCAGCTTGTCCATGCTGCCCTGTTTCTATCACTAAGCTAATCCCACTTGCCTAAATTTGGCCCATATCCCTCTACACCCACCCTGCCCATGTAACCGTCTAACTGCTTTTTAAAGGAAAAAATAGTACCCGCCTCTATCACTGCCTCTGATAGCTCGTGTTAGATGCTCACCACCCTCTGTGTAAAAAGGTTTCCTCTCTGGTCCCTCTTGTATCTCTCCCCTCTCACCTTAAACCTTTGCCCTCTAGACTCCTCTACCTTTGGGAAAAGGTGTTGACTATCTACCTTATCTATTCCCCTCATTATTTTACATATCTCCAGAAGATCACCCCTTAGCCTCCTATGCTCCAGGGAAAAAAATCCCAGCCTATCCAGCCTCTCCTTATAGCTAGACCATCAAGTCCTGGTAGCATTCTCGTAAATCTCTTCTGCACTCTTTCTAGTTTAACAAGCTCCTTCTTATAATTGGGTGACCAGAAGTGAACACAGTATTCCAGGTTTGGTCTTACCAATGTCTTGTACAACTTCAACAAGACTTCCCAACGCCTGTATTCAATATTATGACCAATAAAGCCTAGCAGATGACACAAAGCTGGGTGGGAGGGTGAACTCTTAGAAGGATGCAGAGATGCTTCAGTGTGATTTGGACAAGTTGAGAGAGTGGGCAAATGCATGGCAGATGCAGTATAATGTGGAGAAATGTGAGGTTCTCCACCACTTGGTAGAAAAAACAGGCAGATTGTTATGGGCCAGGGTTCAGAGAACCCCAAAGTGTATCATGGAGTTTACTGGACGCACAACTTTTAACAGATTTTGGTATGGGGAGCACACAGCCCACTCTACAGGTGTGGTACAGCAGAAATGGAAAAGTATTTTTAAAGCAAAACAATGTTTATTCCATGAACTCAAGTTAACCTTTTTAAAACATACAGTAAACATCTTAGCAACCATCAATTCAAATATAACTCCCAAAGAATACAGCACTAAGTAATCCTTAAGCTGTCCTTTCAACATCCATAAGCCTTTTAAAAAACCTTTAAACAGAAGTATATCAGGTTAAAGTCACTACTGAGGGCAGTTATTAGTTTTAAATCACCAAAGGATCGATTTACAGTTTTTAGATTACAGAGAGAGACTAATACCCCTTCTGGCTGTGACTGCAGCTATCCAGCTCTAAAAATGAAACTAAAACACACCCTGCCGCAAACAACCTAAAATGAAAGTAAAAAGCTGACAGACAGCCCAGCTCCACCTACTCTCTGACATCACTGATAAACACCATTTTCTTAAAAGGTACGTTTCTTAAACACCCATTTCTTAAAGGTACTCTCACATGACAAGATTATTATCGGAATGGCGATAGATTGAGAAGGGAATGTGCAACCAGTCTCTGAAGGTAAGCATGCAGGTTACAGCAGGGGTAAAGAAGGCAAATCGTATGCTGGCCTGCATGGCAAGAGGATTTGAGTACAGGAACAGGGATGTCTTACTGCAATTATACAGGGCCTTGGTGAGGCAACACCCTGAATATTGTGTGCAGTTTGTGTCTCCTTATCTGGAGAAGGATATTCCAGCTATAGAGGGAGTGTAGGGAAGGTATATCAGACTGATTCCTGGGATGGCGGGGCTGACATATGAGGAGAGATTGAATCAGTTAGGATTGTATTCGCTGAAGTTCAGAAGAATGAGGAAGGGATCTTATAGAAACGTATAAAGTTCAAACGTGACTGGACAGGGTAGATGCAGGAAGGATGGCAGGGGAGTCCAGAAGCAGGGATAATAGTCCAAGAAATTTCTTCACCCAAAGGGTGGTCGGCCTGTGGAATTCACTACCAAAGAAAACAGTTGAGGCGCAAACATTGTGGGTTGGATTCTCCGATTGTAGGGCTATGCCCCATGCCGGCGTGGGAACACTAGTGTTTTACGGCAGGAAAATTGGTGCAAAATGGCCACCAATTTCCCATTTTGCTGCGGGCTTCATGGCAGAGGCTGCTCGGGACTCGGCCCGTGAAATAGTCCCCACCTTCGGCTGGCTCGCACACCCCGGATCATCCCACCACAGTGCCCCCAGCCCTGAATATTGTACCCCCCTGCCCGCGGATCAGCCCACCCCCGACTGTGGCGGCGCTGGACTGAGTCCGCAGTGGCCTGGAGCCGTCGATACGTGCGCGGAATATTCTGCGAGTACGCCGCTTCGGAGGGGACGGGGCATCGCGAAAGCGGTGCCGCACCCGATTCAGTCGGAAAATGTGATTCTCCGGCCGTTCGCTGAACGCAATTTTGGCGTCGGCAACCGGAGAATCCAACTCTGTATGTTTTCAAGAAGGAGTTTGATTGAGGACTTGGGCCTAAAGGGGTCAAAGGATTTGGGGGGGAAAGCAGGAACAGGTAACTGAGTTGAAAGATTAGCCATGATCATAATAAATGTGAGAGCAGGCTCAAAGGGCCGAATGGCCTCCTCCTGCTCCTATTTTCTATGTTCCAACGGTACAACGTGGGTTTCCTCTGGGTGCTCCGGTTTCCTCCCACAGTCCAAAGATGTGCAGGTTAGGTGGATTGGCCATGATAAATTTGCCCTTAGTGTCCAAAATTACCCTTAGTGTTGGGTGGGGTTCCTGGGTTGTGGGGATAGGGTGGATGTGTTGACCTTGGGTAGGGTGGTCTTTCCAAGAGCCGGTGCAGACTCGATGGGCCGAATGGCCTCCTTCTGCACTGTAAATTCTATGATATAACTCAGTGGAAGGCAACATTTGATTTTGCCTAGTGGCTGAGAAATGCTGTAGGATTTATTAAGTTTGACGGGTGCAATTAATATCTTTCTAAGCATCCGAATCTGTATTGCGTGATTCACACAGCAATCCTGAATGAAAGCATTTTTGCACTGATTTGCTGATAGTCATCTTATGATCTTAATGGCGTACTGACAAGCCCGTCAAATTCTGTGGCATAAATTGTGGGTCAAACGACACTGTGTGTGGGGCAAAAGGCTAACTCACATAGGTTTCACCTTTGGATCTTGGAATGAAATGTAGCCCAAAGTGACAGAATGAAAGGCTCCTGCCACCCGCAGTTGAAATGGTCCTGACCCGCACCAGGAGTCACAGCACACGACAGTCCAGAATATGCAAAGAAATTTACGATCTCATTCCTATGGGGAAAGTGGAATCTTCCATATTAATGCAAAAGGGACGTGGTTGAGGTTGAGATTTAAGGCACTTTGCAGGAAAGGTATAAAACGGAGCTTTTCTCTGCCACCACTCGTATTATATTCAGTTTGAGTGTGGTTGGCTCTGACACTGAGTGACAGAAGTAGATCAGCCTTCCACACACAGTACTGACTGTAACAGTGCCAGTGATGAGAGTGTTTTTCCCAGTGTCAATGAGTGAAGGACGAAGCCAAGGCCCCAAAGAGGAGAATATGTGCCTCTTTTTAATTGGCACTTCGAATGTTACTGCTATGATACATGAACTTTATTGACTATATAGTAACACCTGGTCCCTGTGATTTCCTGGATTGACTTTGACCGCCTGTGGGGGTTGGAAAGTGATGTTTAAGAGTATCTTTATCATTCCTGGTCCTGTGTTTTCCTTTTTCTTTGCCTTTCCTGCAGGTTGCATGCTGCGGAAGGTGTAGGGGGAGGGGAAGGGAGGAAGTATTTTGTGATGATACATCGGGCGTCATGGTGACAGGCAGGCTTGATGAACCACCTGGTCTTTCCTGCCTGTCAGTTTTGTAAGTTTGTACGTTTGTGTAGCTTTGTCAGAAGAAATGGAAACACCGAATTTGAATAATTCACACGGGCAAATTTAAATGTCAACCTACATGCTGCAGTGATTCGAGAAGACGACCCACCGTTATCTTCACAAGGGTAATTAGAGGTGGATAACAAATGACAGCCTTGCCCATAATGCCCAAATCGCAAGAATTTTTTTAAAAATGCCCTATTGTTAGTATCTGTAGCTGAGAAAAAATCCTTTAATAAAGGAACAAAGAAACAGGAATGAGCCCTTCAGTCCCTTAATCCTATGATGCTGTTCAAATAGGTTATGATTAGTATTTTCATGCCATTTACCCACCAATGAGAGAATCTACCTATGTCTCCTTGAAGTTCAATGACATTACCATCGCTGAATGTACCATTATCACCAACCTAGCCATATACGTATTATGGTTGCAAGACCAGGTCGGAGACTGTGAACTGAGGTAAGTAACGAACCTCCTGGCTCCCCAAATCCTGTCTACCATCTACAAGTCATAGACTAGAATTCCTGTGGGGGCCTCACGGTAGCATGGTGGTTAGCATCAATGCTTCACAGCTCCAGGGTCCCAGGTTCGATTCCCGGCTGGGTCACTGTCTGTGTGGAGTCTGCACGTCCTCCCCGTGTGTGCGTGGGTTTCCTCCGGGTGCTCCGGTTTCCTCCCACAGTCCAAAGATGTGCGGGTTAGGTGGATTGGCCATGCTAAATTGCCCGTAGTGTAAGGTTAATGGGGGGATTGTTGGGTTACGGGTATACGGGTTACGTGGGTTTAAGTAGGGTGATCATTGCTCGGCACAACATCGAGGGCCGAAGGGCCTGTTCTGTGCTGCACTGTTCTATGTTCTACAGTGCAGAAGGAAGTCATTCTGCCCATTGAGTCTGCACCGACCCTCTGAAAGAGCATCCTTCCTCAGCTCACTCCCCCACCCTATCCCTATAGCCCAACCTAATCTTTGGATGGTCAATCCAGCTAACCAGCACATCTTTGGACTGTGGGAGGAAACCGGAGCACTCGGAGAAAACCCACCCAGACACGGGGAGAATGTGCAAACTCCACACAGTCACCCAAGGCCAGAATTGAAAACCTCCCTGGTGCTGTGAGGCAGCAGTACTAACCACTGTGCCACCATGCCGCCTCGTCAGGACTGTGATGGAATACTCTCCACTTGCCTGGATGAGTGCAGCTCCAACAACACTGAAGAAGCTCAATATCATCCAGGACAAAATAGTCCATTTGATTGGCACTCCCTCCACCACCAGCACACAGTGACAACAGAGAGTACAGCCTCTAAGATGGACTGCAGCAACTCACCAAGGCACCTTTGACAGCACCTGGAAGAACAAGGGCAGCAGATGCATGGGAACACCAGCACTTGATTCCCCTCCAAATCATACACCATCCTGACTTGCAATGATATCGCCGTTCCTTCACTGTCGCAGGGTCAAAATCCTGTAACTTTCTTCCTAACAGCACTGTGGGTTTACCTACACTATATGAACTGTAGTGGTTCAAGGAGGCAGATCAACACTGCTTTTTCAAGGGCTACTAGAGATGGACAATATATGCTGGCCTAGCCCAAATCCCAATAAAGAATTTTAAAAATCTAATAATTTCAACTTTGAAATTTTCAATTGCTCTACTCTCAACAGCTATTTGGACAAGAAATCCTGGTTTCCATCATCTTTTACGTGAATTAATGCTTCCTGAAAGTACCCTAAATGGCCCAGATCTACTTTTAAGGTTCTACTCCTTGTTCTGGACTCCTCTACCAGTTTTGTTCTATCTACCCTATCAAATCCTTTAACCACTTTTAACATCTCAATTCGGGTACTCTATAACCTTGCCCCTCGTCTGAGGTGTGGTGATCCTCAGGTTAAATCGCTACCAGTCAGCTCTCCCTCTCAAAAGGGGAAAGCAGCCTACGGTCATCTGAGAATATGATGACTTTATTTTAATCTTCTACATCCAAGGGTATATGAGCCTAACCTTTCCAACCTTCAACCCCTTTGTCTCCAAGCCATCTGGAGATTAAGGCCAATATTCTGCTCGACTTCTTAATTATTTTTGTGCCTGTCCACAAGCCTGTAACGATTTATCTCGGTTTATCCAGAGTTAAAAGCTTCTCAGGGTATCGATGATATCCCAATCTATCTTTCTTCGATCCAAAGTTGATGACCTCATTCTAACTTAGCTTTATCAGCAAATCATAGAATCAAAGAATAGCATGACGCAGAAGGAGGTCATCTGGCTCACTGAGTCTGCATTTGCTCTTTTGAAGACCAATCCAGGTAGTCCCAATCCCTTGGCTTTTCCCCCTAACCATACAATTTTCCTGCTCCAAGTATTTGTCCGCCTTTCATTTGAAGGTTTACTATTGCATCTGTATCCACCGCTCTATCACGTAGTGAATTACACACCTTAACTACTCATTTGTAAAAAAAATGCTTTTCTTTATGTTGACTCTGGTTTTTGACGATCGCCCTACATCTGTCCCCTCTGGCCATTGAACATGGCCACAAGAACCAACTTCTCTTTATGTACTCTATTCAAATCCTTGATGATTCTGAACATCTCCACCAGAATCTCCTCAGAGCCGTTTCTGTCCGAAGGAAAATAAACCTGTCTTCTCCAGTCTATCTGTATGACTGTAGTCCGTCATCGCTGAAACCATTCTTGTAAATCTCCTCTGCACCCGTTAAGTCTTCCAAAGGTGGGCTGCCCAGAGCAGTGGTTCCCAACCTTTCCAGAGCACATTTCTTTGCTATAAAAATAATTTTGAGGCACCTCTTTTTTTTTTCTGTATTCTTCCCTTACCGGGACTTTGCCCCCAGACATGGGGAGAATGTGTAAACCCCATGCAGGCAGTCACCCAAGGCTGGGTTCGAAGCCAGGTCCCTGGCGCTGTGAGGCAACAGTGCTCACCCCTGTTTGACCATGCTGACAATTGAGCACATGGCACCTGACATTCCTGAGAATATTGAGGATGATGGTATGGCCCCGCTTGACCTCCAACTGAATCTCACCCCACTACCTGGCATGATGTGCCGATTGCTGATGGTGTGAGCATGGACCTCTAGCTTTCCCTCACCCCAACAGTCCATTTCAGATTTCCTGCTTTCTGGAACTCAAGGGCCGCCACCTGTTGAGTGACAGCAACAAGACCATGGAACCAACGAAGAAATCCCGTAATTGGATCTGACACTTGAATTCACCAGCTCAGACCACCAGCTCAGACAATGGCACTTCAAATCTAGACACAAGAATAAAGTTGGCTTCAGCATGTGATGAGTCGCTGGGCATGACTGGGCTGCAGCTAGACCAGGAGAAAAGATAGTTTGTTTGCTGGATCACCTGGAGTGTAAAGTCGCAGATGAGCTTTGCTTCAGGTATTGAGTTGCCGTGTGTATTGGCTCGTTTTCCAGACATCCTCCCACCCCTGTTGTGGTGTCCTGCTCTTCCATAGAGAGGGTACCATGCAGCTAACCCTCTCTGCAGTCACTGCTCCATCTCTCTGGTCGCATTGCAGCCCCAGAGGAACCACTGTCAATCATCCCCCACTCACATCCCTGTTACAGCTTTTACATGGGAAGGTCACTCGGAGCACCCTGCAAAACTCTCTGCCAAATCCAGGAACTTGCCCGAACCTCTCCAAAAACACTCCACAGTACTAACAGGAATGTTGCACTGACAGAAGGTATTCTAAATGATCTGCAAGTTGGGTGCCTATCCCTTTAAAGAACACACATCTTCTTGCAAATATACAAATGTCCTTTGACGAGTGACAAGCTAATAGACTGAGTGGACATGTGTGGCTTAAGTTTGCAAATGATGTCTAATGACTGTCTGACATTACAATCTGTTCAGTTGAAAGGCTCATGCAACGTGCATAGCAAGTGCGATTCTCAGAAGTCGGTGCCACACGGACTTCACCAGAAATTTTATTCCTTTTTCCGGGATGCAGGTGTCATAGGCAAGGCCAGCATTTGTTGTCCATTTCTTGGCCAGTTCAGAGGTCAGTTAAGTGTCAACCATATTTACTGTGGGTTTGGAATCGCATATAGGCATGACCAGGTAAGGACGGCAGATTTCCTTACCTCAAACAGTGAACCAGTTGGGTTTTATGATAATTGACAATGGTTTACTGGTCACTATTATAGTGGCTAGTTTACGATTTCGTTGAACATATAATCCACCAGCTATCGCAATGGGATTTAAACCTGTGACCCCAGCACATTAACCTGGGCCTCTGCATTACACACCCTGTAACATTACCACAGAAATGCTGCATGTTCTCCTGGAAAGGTCGCCGACTTATGTAGTACCAGTTTCAGTTGTCCCAAGGAATATCTCAGCCTAACTATATTAAGAAAATAAATCTCTTGCCTATACACAAGACTTCCCTCAGCAAACAAGACTTCACAAAATGCTTCTGGTTCATTTATTTACCACTAGATAAACAATCCAGGCGACAAAATAGGCGACAGGTTTAGATAAAGGATCTGGATTGGCGCAGGCTGGGAGGGCCGAAGGGCCTGTTCCTGTGCTGTAATTTTGTTTGTTCTTTTCTTTTCTTTTGTTCATTATTCTGCTGCTGCTGTTTGTTTTCTTTTTGGTTTTATTCCTGCTTAAAATCCTATTAAAATATATTAATATGCAGGATTCCTAATCCTGATTAGGGGACAGCAAGGACAGAGAGTCTGGCCATCTTGTCATAGAATTTACAGTGCAGAAGGAGGCCATTCAGCCCATCGAGTCTGCACGGCTCTTGGAAAGAGCACCCTACCCAACTTCAACAACTCCACCCTATCCCCATAACCCAGTAACCCCACCCAACACTAAGGGCAATTTTGGACACTAAGGGCAATTTATCATGGCCAATCCACCTAACCTGCACATCTTTGGACTGTGGGAGGAAACCGGAGCACCCGGTGGAAACCCACGCACACACGGGGATGATGTGCAGACTCCGCACAGACAGTGACCCAAGCCGGAATCGAACCTGGGACCCTGGAGCTGTGAAGCGATTGTGCGATCCACAATGCTACCGTGCTGCCTTTTGTTTTGGTACACTGGGGAGCTCCACTTGTTGGAACTCCTAATATCTCGCTACACTGGGTACGCCATTTAAAAATGGCATCTTAATTTCTGGATCTCCCGCAAAGACGACCGAATCCCCCACTGAACCCCCACCCCGAGTGAGAATGTACTATAGGAGCATCCAGGGCAGCTGGACCAAGCATATCTATTCTTGGCTTCAATCAATCATCATCATCATACCCTGAAAAATAGTGAAAGTCAAGAGAACAAAATCCCTTTACCAAACTGTCTCTGTCCAATTTCAGACAATCAATGAACAATAGCACTGCACTTAACTTCTGCAATGACAGGCTTAATAATGTCTGATGAATCTGGAGAAACGTTTCCTCATCACAGTTAGTCCACTGGGCCAAGAACTGTGCTCTTGATACTCAAAGGAATAAAACGGAAAATATCACAGTCAAAACAAAGATCTCTCCTGTACATTCTTATTACCAGGCCGACAAAAGTTGAGAGAATATTAAAGGCCATAATTCCTGGGTTCCAGGGCAGTGTAACTGGGTGGGAACCCCAAAGATCGCCTGCAATTCCCAACCCCCCCCCCACCTCAACTGACCCCAGAGATTCCCAGGTAAGGTTTGCATGGCAATTGCCTGGTAAACTTCAAATGGTCAAGTGCCATGTACTGGGAAGCATCGAAAATGTGACTTAAATTGTGAACTTCCGTTTGTTTAGACTGGCTGACATCAATAGTTAACTCGTGAAAATTAGAGGACTGAAAACCATTACTAGCTTCTGGGAAACTAATATACAGCCACACACTGGCCACACACAGGATTCCCTCCACACTCTGGTGTAGGCCGGACCAGGTAAGGATGGCAGATTTCCATCCCGAAAGGACATTAATGAACCAGATGGATTTTTATGGCAATCAATGGCTACACTTACTGAGTTTCTATTCCATGTTTATTTAATTAATTTAATTATATTTCCTAGCTGTCGTGGTAGGATTCAAATTCAAGTCTCTGGATCATTAATATAATTTATGCTCCTAATAATCGAGCTCCACAATAATATATTCTCTTGTTTCCAATCGGAGATCTGGTGCAACATCTGTCCCAGTTGCAGAAACCCACTTAGTTGGTTCAGTTGTCTGGATATTGGAAGGTCGATTGACTCCATTGACTTTGAATTGAGGAATACCTGATCACAGGAAGAATTTCAGCATCACCCCCAGATTGTCAGTGCGTCCCATTGACTCAATGTCCCACAACAACAACTTGCATTTAAATAGCACCTTTAATTATTTTTTCAAAAACGTCCCCAAATTCTTCATTGGAATGTTATAATGACAACATTTGATCTGTAGGTACTAGAGTAGTCGTTTAGAGACACCGGGGAATGTGCTAGGGATTGGGTGCAAATCCCATCACAGCAGATGTTGGAATTTGAATTCAATTAAAAATCTGAAAAAGTCTAATGGTGACCATCGTTGATTGTTGTAAAAACCCATCTGGTTCACTCATCCCCTTTAGGGATGGAAAGCTGCCGTCCTTACGTAATCTGGCCTCGACGTGACTCCAGACTCACAGCAATGTGGTTAACTCTTAACTGCCCTCTGAAATGGCCGAGCAAGCCACTCAGTTCAAGGACAATTAGGGATGGGCAACAAATGCTGGCCCTGCCAGTGACTCCTGTGTCCCACAAAATAACTTTTAAAAAGGAGACAATGAAACAGTCGATTGAAAGCTTCAAGGAGTACCTTAAGGGAAGGGTGAGAGGTAAAGATGCAAAGATATTTAGGAACGCAGCTCCAGATGTTAAAATCTTAGTTGGATGATAGAACAGCCACCAAAATTGGAGTGAAGGAAATCAAGGATGCAGAAGAGGTTAGAATGACGAACGCAAGGTTCTTGACAATTGCCAAGTTCAACACAAGAGTCAAAGTGGTGTGAGCACAAAAAGGGTGACAGGTTGAAAAGTTATTTACCCATATTGCGGTGGTGATTACTTTCAAACAAAGGGATCAGAATGTTTTGCTTCAAGTAAAAATAGTGAGCCTTGCATGAAAATGGTTAGACTTGGCAGAATGACAGTGCAACACAATTTGTCATCTCTTTGAGAGACGCTTGGCTCCGTAACAATCATGTGCAAGCCAAACTCCCAACAGCATTCCCTGCCTTGTTGTTTATTTTATTTATTAGGTCCATTTTGCCCAAGTAAATTACATCTCTATCTCAGAAGCTGTGCTGTGGTGTGTGCTCCCTATTGTAGACTTGGTGTTGAACAATTGATTTAGGGATTTGGGTCAGGGTCATGGCATTGTGGGGTGAGGCAGAGAGGTGCTGGAATCATTGACAGAAACCAAGGCTGAGGAAAACATAGATTTAACCGAAAACATCATTAGAATAGCAGCAATTCCCAGCAGTGTTTGGTTTAAAAGCATGATTGCAAAAAGAAAGCAAAGGGAGAGACATATTGGTTGGGTAGCTCTGTTGAAAAAACACACAAAGTAACAGTAAAACTTGAACACAGTGTCCCTGGCTTGCTGTTGATGTCTGTGCATTTTTATCAGTTGCCAGCAAAGCAATTCAGCAAGTCAACGACGTTATTTGTCAGATTGCTGCTGTTGATTTGTGGCCCACAGCCAAATCCCAACACCCATTAACACATTGCTCTCTCACTGCTTGATATGAACAATTCCTTTGCTTCCTTTTTCCTTTCAACTTTTAGAAATTGCACAGCCAATGGCAATGGTGATCAGTCAGTAGCCAACACTAAACTACGGAACCATTTCTCAAAGCTACCGTGGGTCTTCATTTTGTCAACATTTGACGTCAAGACGTCTCTTCATGTTATCATTCTTCAGTGATAGTTGTCAAATTTTTAAAAATTGGCATGTAGTCGTGGGCTGATTCTGTGCTCTCTTACCATTTACCACCAACTAAGTGCATATTTGGTGTTCTTCAGACGCACCAGTTGCGATGCAGTCAAGCTCTGTGTTGGTAATTAAGGACATTGGCACTCTTGACTGTTGCTCTCTTAGTAGAAAATAATGTACAGTTGTCAACATCCTCAATTTTGTACAATCTCTGAGGGACCAGTGGATCCATTCCAATTGCCTGATAGTTGACACTAGTGTCACAATCAATAGCACTAAAACATTGAAAGGTATGTGAACAGGTGGCTGAGAGACTGACTACAAAGTGACAATACACCTGTGTGTAACACCTCACCTCAATTCCCAAATGTCAGTAGTTATTTACAGTGATTGTGCTTCACATGTACTTCATCAGCTGTAAACTGCTTTGAGACGCCTGGTCGTGAAAGTGGTTCTATAGATGCAGATCTTTCCTTTCCTTTATTGTTCCTACCTGGTGCACGGAAGCCATCACCAGTTCTTTTGTTCTGCCAACAACATCGAAAGAGAATTCCAAAAGGAAGAGGGAGAATAAGCTCCAAAAGAGCCACATGACAAATTGGTCCATAGGTGTGTATGGATTGGCCATGCTAAATTGCCCCTCAATGTCCAAAGGTTAATTGGCGCTGCAGGGTTATGGGGGTTTTGGGGGGGGGAGCAGGCCTGGGTGGAATGCTCTTTCAGAGAGTCAGTGCAGACTTCATGGGCCGAATGGCCTCCTTCTGCAATGTAGCTGATTCCTTTCTTGGCTACAGCTAACTGGTCTTGCGTTGCTATTCCCCCCCCTCCCCCACCCCGAAACATAGTTGAGAAATGAACCAATCAACTCAGGGACTTTCGTTCTAAATTAGCCACAGGAACATCTTATTTATCTATTGTCCATAAAGGCTCCATGTGACATTTGTTTAGCTCATGATATTTCAACCATTTATGAGGGTGGGCCCAATTCATAAACCTGGTCATAATCTGACACCAATTGGCAGTGAACCTTCAATGTCACTCAGGAAAAAGCGAAGATGACTGGTGTGATTGTTTCTCTTCTCGCATCCAGTGTTGCACAAGGCAGACTGTCCTCTGTTCCCTTGTTGAAGCCTTTCCTGGAACAGGTCACTGGAAGCTTACAGTTTGAGGGGTGCCACTCCACATTAAACATAGCTGACCAGGCGTCTCTGCTGCTCTTCCCACCTGCTAATGGTGTGCAGGAAAGATTTTGCAGGTTGGTACTCAAGCTGTTTGGCCGCATTACGGATACACCTTCCTTGGCCATCAAGTGCTCGGATGGGACTCGAAACCAGAGCTTCTGGCTCAGAGGAAGAGATGCTACCTACTGCGCCACAAGACCTCCCAGATGACTGATGTAGGAATGGGGGGTTCACATAATTATAAAAGAAATTCACATAATTATATAACTGTTAAACACAGATGGAGGCCATTTGGTCCTTTTTGTGTGTGTGTGTGTGTGTGTGTGCCAGTTCTGTTCAAGAGCAATTCAGCTAATACTTCCCCTATCGCCCCACCAGTTGCTTTTCTTCAGGTAATCCCCCCGATGGCCACAATTGTATCTGCCTCCACCGCACTCTCAGGCAACGGCAATCTAGATCCTGACCACTTGATGTGTAAAAGTTTTTTTCCTCATATCAGCATGCGTTCTTTTGACAATCATCTTAAATCTCAACCTCTGAAAGAGCAAAGGAATTTAACAGTCCATGCATAAATATCAGTAAAAGCCAGTCGGCAGGTACAAAAGCATAATCAAAAAGACAAGTGGAATGTTGGCCTTTATCTCAAGAGGGCTGCAATACATAGGGGGAGGCACAATTCTTCAATTAGACAGAGCACAGATCAGACTTCATCTGCTACCTCTGGACACTGCACCTCAGGAAGGGCATACTGACCTTGGAGGGTGCATAGCACAGATTCATAACATGATGCCATGTGTCATGGGAGTGTCCCTTTAAGAAAGATTTTTGTCTGATCACATGGCTTCAGTGATGTCATTGTGTGGGTGGAGCTGGGCTGTGGCTCTGTGAGCTGTTTTTGTTTCACTTTCACATTTGACTGCTGTGGACTCAGGGGGAGAAAGAAGTGTCTTGGTCCTGTCTCTCTATTTTAATTTTAAATATCTGTTCCAGTAAAAAATACCTTGGTGGTGACTTTAGATATAGTTTGCTTTCCAAAAGGGTATAAACCTGCTGATGAGACAGGGTCACAATCTCAGGGAAAGCCAGTCTTATTCAAGTGAGAATGCAGAGTGCTGGGCCACGCCCTTGAAAAGGGGTTTTAGTTTATGGGATTTTGGTTTTGAATTAGAACAGTTAAAGGGGGAATTCATTAAGTGTTATACATAGATTACTGTAGCTGTGGGGTATCTTTATGTTTTTAATTGATAAAAATTCTTGCTGTGTGTTTATATAAATGTTAACTAAGTTCTTAGAATAAGGTTTATTTTGATTACAGTGTCTAGGAAGACTGTTGAATCACACCTCAATTGTGGCAGCACGGTAGCATTGTGGATAGCACAATCGCTTCACAGCTCCAGGGTCCCAGGTTCGATTCCGGCTTGGGTCACTGTCTGTGTGTAGTCTGCACATCCTCCCCGTGTGTGTGTGGGTTTCCTCCGGGTGCTCCGGTTTCCTCCCACAGTCACAAAGATGTGCAGGTTAGGTGGATTGGCCATGATAAATTGCCCTTAGTGTCCAAAATTGCCCTTAGTGTTGGGTGGGGTTACTGGGTTATGGGGTTATGGGGATGGGGTGGAGGTCTATGAAATGAAGGCTCTTGAGCTCATCCTAGCCAAATTCAACAAAAAGTTATAGGATCAGGTGAACTCCATAATATACTTTGGAGTTTTTAAACCCTGGTCCATAACACAAGGCTTAAAGGGTTAAATTATGAAGGCTGATTACAAAAACTTGTATTTGGGGGGGTTTAGGGGTGACTTACTTAGGGGGTGGTTGTCAGCAGCATGTGACCATACCCAAGCAGGAGTATTGTGCTCAAAGAGAAGATGGGGGGATTAAACAGAGATGTAATTTACTGGTAGCATCAATGTCAGAAATACTGGACAAGAAGCAGCCAGGAATAAATGGAAAGACCCATCCTATTCGTATATCAGCCAATGTCACATTGTAGTGATTACCTTTCAACAGGCTTTTTTAACACTTGCTTAAATCTATGTCATTCTTCGGGAGCAAAGGGAGTGATCTGTTTAGCAATGAACTCAGTCAGCTTACCTTCGGTCCTTGTGAAAAGAAAAGCAAATTAGATGACACAAATAGTTTTAGTCCAGGACGACGTTCACTCAAAATTTCAATTGTTTTCTCTCTGCCTTTGTTTGCACAGATGGTGTGACTGTCACAGTTAATTAACAGTTAATAGAAGCATAATGCCAAGATGAATAATGGAGCCCAGAACCTGGGGCCTTCCGATCCTTAGAAATAATTAAACGCGCCTGAAAGTGCCTCCTGCCCCCATAGATATTTATCTACCCTAAGAGATATTTGTGCTAAATTCCGAGATTGTCAATTCGATACAGCATTGTAGCCAATTAAAACTAACTGAGAAACCCATGTGTACTGGTAGCGCCCTCATCTCTGAGCAAGAGCTCTAATGAGTTCAAGTCACAGTCCAGAAACGTAAGCACAAAATCGAGACTGGCACTCCAGTGTAGTGCTGAGGGAGTCCTGCATTGTCCGAGTGCCACCTTTTCAAAGTGTTAAAGACTCACTTTGGATTCCTCGAATACGGCCTCAACCTGCGACCTTCTGAATCAGAGGCAAGAGGAGCATTTTAAGATGCTGTTTACATTTATGCACTGCTTAAACTTTTTGAATATAAACTGAAGAGTGGTTACTTTGGCATTATATTCCAAAAATATCACTGCAGGTTTTAACACAAAGGAATAAATCTTTACTTTGTGTGAGAGTGCGAAATAGGGAGAGCAAATTGGGAGCCAGTTAAGATGGAAATGAGAAGAATGTTTTTCTCTAAAAGAGTTGTGAGTCGTAATAATAATAATCTTTATTAGTGTCACAAATAGGCTTACATTAGCACTGCAATGAAGCTACTGTGAAAATTCCCTAGTTGCCACATTCCTGTTCGGGTCCGCTGAAGGTGAATTCACCTAATAAGCACCTCTTTCGGGATTTGAGGGAGGAAACCAGAGCACCCGGAAGAAACCCAGACAGGGACAAGGAGAATGTGAAGACTCCGCAGACGCACAGACAGTGACTCAAGCCGGGAATTGAACCCCGATCCCTGGCACTGTGAAGCAACAGTGCTAACCACTGTGCTACCATGCCACCTTTGGAACTCTCTTCCCGAGAAAACAGTGGAGGCAGGGTCAGTGAATATTTTTAAGGCAGCGGTAGATAGATTCCTGACGAACAATGGAGTCAAAGGTTAGCAGGGGTCAGCGGAATGTAGAGTTGAAGTTGCAGTCAGATCAGCCATGATGTTATTGAATGGCAGAGCAGGTTCGAGGTGCTGAATGGAATTCTCTTGCTCCTAATTCAAATGTCTATATGTATTAGTATATGTTTACATCTCTCTCGGCTTTTATTTCCATTGACTTACATTGAGCTCCTCTCCTAGCTCTGATCAAGAGGATAAAAATGAGAACTTTAGGCATTCAGCCATGAGGACAAAAAGTAGCTTGCCTCACCCAGGCAGTTCTATCATGTGTTGGAGATCAGCTAATGGAGATCAGTATTTTGGCTGAGAAGATTGGAGGAATTTGCAGCCAACCTGCATGGTTATATCTTGCATCAAATCTGCAGTCGGCCTTGTAGAGTGTGGTCGCCTCCAAGATATGCTGCAACATGCGGCTGGATTCTCTGATTTTGAGACTAAGTAGTGACTCCGGCGTGGGAACAATGGTGTATTACGACAGGAAAAACGACGCAACAGCTGCACCGGTATTCAGTAACTCTAAATGGGCGCGCACCATCGCCACGTGGAACGCAACTGGTTCTATTCAAAATGGCGGCAGATTCATCGGGTCCATGATTGGCGCACATGAGACTCACACACCGCACTTAAACGAACCATCCCCACCACACACACCGTCCCAGTCAACAAGATGGCTGGAAGGAGAGCAGCGCCACGGTTCAGGGACGCTGAGCTGGGCATCCTCATGGACTCCATGGAGGAGACAATGATGACACTGTACCCCGGTCTGGGAGGAAGGTCGCCAGGCACCGCCACTCGCCGGGCCTGGGCGCAGGTGGCAGAGGCGGTCAGCGTCATGGGCAACATCGTCGGGACTGACCTGCAGTGCCGGAGGAAACTCCACAACCCCCTCAGCCAAAGCCCCACCCTTCCTCATATGCCAATACCCATCCCAGCTGCCATGGCCATCACCTACCCAACCTGCTGCATGCGTTGGACCGTCTAGTGGTGTCATTGCTTCCGGGGCGGGGTGGGTGGGGGGGGGGGGGTGAGTGGGGGGGTCCAGCAGACCTGCGGCCCCTCACCATGCCCGGGAAGAGGGCACTGGACGTGTTCGGTGGCCCGGAGGAAAGGGAGGTCGACGATGTGGAGGTCGGTGGCGGCAGGTGATCAATTGAGACCCTGCTTAGATGCGATTCCCATGCTATATGTGTGGACCCCCCCCCACACCCCCCTCGACCCCCCCCCCCCCCCCCCCCCCCCCCCCCCCCCCACCCACCTCAGCCCGCACTTCCCTCAACCCTGTGGTACCTTCTAAACCACAGTGTGCTTTTAACCTGTACACGGTGGACAAATGACCACACAAATTGCTTAATACGGTAATAGTGTATTACACGCACGCACACAAGGTGAACACACACTACAAGTTGCACTCTAAAATAAGACACAGGAACGACCCTAACTTCATATCCAGGTGACTGGCAAGTACAGAGCAGATGTGGCCTTATCTGTAATCCGTCGTCTCTCAGTCCTGGATGTCTGTTGCTGGTCGTCTGTGTCCTCGGCTCTGGTCCATCTGTGGATGGTCCCCTCCCCGGCTGGTGAAGGTTTCACCGTTGTTACCATCGGTGGTCGAGTGAGCGGGTGGTGGGCTGCACAGCCCCTTTTATCCCTTACAGGTTTTGCGTGTTTTTGGGCAGTCCCAGGTTGATAGCCAATAGATCGATCAGGGCTCGATCACTCTGATCGATATCAACCAATTGGGGGTGGACACCTTGATGGTGGCGCGGGTCCCAATCGGCCATGGCCGTTATGTCCGAGGCACGTACGTCTTCCCAAATAAGGAAACCGATGCCACCAAGTCTGCCACATATTGTTACTTTCGACCTGGAGTCCATTGTTCCGAGATGGCCTTTCAACAGCCTTTTCCCGGTTTCAGTTTCTGCAAGGTTTGGGCTGCAGCCATTGTATATTTGCAAGCTGCAGCCTGCCTGTGTCTCTGTGTTGACCAATTTCCCATCGATCTGTGTGGGTGGCCATTTTGGATGCCCACACCCCCTCACCTATCACCGCCCTCACCCTTACGTCCCGGTCTGTTATCCACAGGTGCACGAAGGGCGACATGCATCCCTGGACCCTGAATCCCGGCCATGATAGCGAACCCCACTCTCGGGGCATCTTGGTGGGCTCAGTCCACATGACATTAGGTGTACTGGTCCACCTGAGATCCCAGACAGATGCCCACTTGGCATCTGGAAGAATGCCGTGGCATAGACGTTTAGGGTGACCGTCAACTTGATGGTCACTGGGAAGGAGTGTTCTCCCCATACCCCTGCGGTGCCAGGTGTGCATCATCTGGGAGACATGTCACACTGCTTCTCTGCTCAGCGGAGTCTTCGATGGCATGCCCCGTCCGGCGGGTCCTCCTACGACAAGTGGCACTGGTACATGCGGGACCTCATGCAGCGCCTCTATGGCACCTCCTCCTCGGCCTGTTGGGCGGCCGGCCTTCCAGCCTGTGAGGCCGCTACTTGCCCCTCAACAGCCCAGTCCTCTGCTGCAGCTTCCCCATCCTCTCCAAGCGGCCCCCACACACGCCGTCGCAGGGCATCTCACATCTGCGGCCCTCACCACAGCAGTCAGCATTGCGGGTTGGTGTCCAAATGACACTGTCTGCAGGGGGTGAAAGGCCAACATGTTAGCATGGCGCATACACCCGTGCCTATCCAGGCACCATGGACTACATGGTGGCCCCAGTTGGCACTGCGGGCCCCACTCAACCTGTTCCCTCTCCCCGCCCCCCCCACACCCCACACCCCTTCCCCATCGGCATCCGGCCCCATCGGTGCCCCCAATCTTGCCACTTGTCCCTGCTGCCTTGGGCACCATTGGCTGCGATTTCCCCCACTGGCGGCTGCCTTGGGTGATGCCCTGGGTGGTCTCTCGGTGGATAGTTGCCGGTTGGGCGGGGTGATCGGAGATGGGGGGGGGGGGGTGCTGTGGCAGGGGGTGTGGTACGGGGTTGGGCGCAACCATACGGTTGGTATCACTATGTTCAACCAGGGGCCGGGTGGATGGTCAGCAGGTGTTCAGCAAGATGGCGTTGGTGCCTTGGCACTGCCCCAGTCCTGTGGGGGGAAAGCGGCACAGCTGCTCCGCCTGACTTCCCCTCCCCTCACCCTGCCCTGGCAGGGGCCCTTCCGCCGCAGCAAGCATGGCTAGTGTCTGGGCCAGCAGCCCGCAGTCACTCAATGCCATTTCCTACCTCCGCTAGCTCGCTCAGCAGCCAGGACGCCAGGATCATAATTTGTGAGAGCACAAGGGAACCACGCTGTCGGGAAATCGACCCATCAGAAGCGGTGAATTGCGGGGGCCCCGGAGCATAGGCTGTCAGGCCTGCTAATGCTATTCTGACCGTACTTTCACCCCGCCCTGCGAGTGATGCATTTACACCATTTTCAGAGTGCCATGTATTCCGATTTGGTGTCAAACCGGCGCCTACCCCGATTTCAGCATCAGAAGCTATTTTCTGCATTTCACGATTTTGGCGTCGGCAAACGGAGAAGGGGACTAAGTCCCCACTCCGGCGGGAAAACCGGTGTCAACCACTCCGGCGTCAACAGCCCCGAAAGTGCGGAATTCTCCCCATTTTCGGGGGCTAGGTGGACGCCAGAGGGGTTGGCGCCGGTCCAGCCAGTGAGAGTTCGCACATGCGCGGAACGGCCAGCATGATTCCGCACATGCTTGTGGGATTCTCTTCTCCGCGCTGGCAATATGGCGGAGCCCACAGGGGCCCGGCGCGGAAGAAAGAAGTGCCCCCACGGAAAAAGCTCGCCCGCAGATTGGTGGACCCCGATCGCAGGCCAGGATCCCCCCGTGCGCCCCCCTCCCCCGAGAACTGCCCCCGCATACTCACCTGCCAGGTCCTGCCGTGCGTGAGGTGAGTAATTCACGCCAGCGGGACTGGCCAAAAATGGACGGCCGCTCGGCCCATCGGGGCCCAGAGAATCGCCAGGGGGACGCTGTCAACGGTTCCAGCGTGGCGGGAATCCCACCGCCGCCCAAAAACGGCGCCGAAGAATACAGCAGGGGGGTCGGAGAATCCCGGCCCTGGCCTTCACAATAGGACGCTATTTTCACAACCTTGACAACTCTATTGAATTTAAATGGTATGTCCTTTATATCATTGAGGTTAAGGATACACAGGTGCGGGGCAGCACAGTGGCGCAGTGGTTAGTACTGCAGTCTCATGGCTCTGAGGTCCCAGGTTCGATCCCGGCTCTTGGTCACTGTCCGTGTGGAGTTTGCACATTCTCCCCGCATTTGCCTGTGTTTCAGCCCCACAACCCAAAGATGTGCAGTGCAGGTGGATTGGCCACGCTAAGTTGCCCCTTAATTGGAGAAAATTAATTGGGTACTCTAAATTCATTCATTAAAAAAAAAAGGATACACAGGTGCATGCCATTGATTGAGGCAAGTATCTCGAGCAGAGGTAAAGAGAGACTTGGCCTTCCATGATAGTGAGCTCCGCAGGGCCTGGAGTGCATCATTCATTTATTGATTATTGGTTTTATTAAAGGAAAGAGTATAAAGAGAGACTTAGGGATTGTTTCGGCCATGTCCTGGTTATCACATTTGCTTTAAACATGAAAGGTTCCCCAGGTCGAAACCAGGGCAAGACATTATTACAACGTGTTCAGCCACGTGTGAGGAAAAGCTCTCTAAATCACTTTGTGTGTCCAGGTGTTCCTGGAGAGGGAGCATGCGCCTCTCCTCCAGTACACTTGAGGCCTTTCACAACTGATGGGCGCTGCAGGGGCTGGATTGTGTCACCAGTCCCCAAAAATGGCATTTTAATTTAATTTATTCAGTTTCCTTAGAAAGTTCTGTTTTTATGCTACAGTGCCCCTTTCACAGACTTTCAAACAGTTAATTTGTTTATTGGCTTTCAACAGAGCAGAAAAAGAGAGACTTCCACATCCAGGCAGTGGGCCGATGAGGGGTTGTTCAGCCTTGCTGCTTGCCTCTTTCCTATAGTTATGTCCATACCGGAGTGTCCTCGGAGGGAGAGTGTGTTGTGCCCACCAGGATACCTGAGGCCTTTACAACCTGTTGGCACCATGAAGGCTGGAGTGCACCAGCTCCCCAGAAATGCTGGATAAGTTTCCCTTAACCTTTTGATGATGTTCCAATTTAAAGGGTGGATCATTTTGTTTATTTCAATTTTATATTTTATATCGAACTAACAAACGAATATGAAGGGAGATACCTGGGACACTAGGTATTGTTTAGCGAGGAGGTAGACATATGTAATGTTGTAAATAAATCTAGCGTAAAGTAAAAGATGGTTGTTTTGCTTCCTCTTTCACCATAGGTTTCAGAATGAATGAGTGTCGCAGCCTCCAGCCTCCGCCTTGGAGCCAAAGATTGTCCAGTTGGGGAGGAACCTGTGAGAAATCGCTCATGTTCTGTCCTCCTGCAGAACAGTTCATGTGATGGCCACAGCCATTTTGGGAACGATAAGTATTGCCCTCTTATGGTGTCACTAAATCTGCTCCCTTGACACCCCCTCAAACAAAGTCGCCATGAAGCCAGGAAGTCAGCTGGGCCAGACCGCCATTGGAGCACACGAGGTGCAACAACCTGCTGCTGGGTTCAGGCTTGAAAACCCGCCATAAGCAACCCAAGTGTCTCAACAATAGCAACAACCGCCTTCCGGGTTCATTGAGCAGAAGTCGGAGTGTAATTAGGAAACATTTTTTATGACAGACAACATGGGCTGACACCTGGGTGAGAAGTGAATTCAAGAAATTTTGTTGTGTTCGCCAATAAATGGAAGACCTTTACCACATTTGTCATTTGGTCTGTTATGTGGTTTTATAGCACCTTCTGGGTCTGCATTGCCCGTATGGCATTGATACAGAAGCCAGCTGAATAGCCTCAGTGTTCTTCAGTGCAGCACTAAAGTGGTGGTGAAGGATGTTAATGCAAAGTGGTTTTGTGTGAGTCTACCATAATTGGGAATGAGCTGGTCATTGGAATCGCTGTAAAATTAACTCATTTCTCTCGTCTCCAGCTGTCACCTGCTGAGTTTATGCTCCTGCTCCTCCTGCTGCTGCTTTCTTACCTGCCCCCTGGTCTGTTTCACTGCTGTTGCTCTGCCTTCCCCTGGCCTCTCTGCATTGCTCGGTTATAAAGGAAACGGCAAAGAATTGTCAGACAGGAGGCTCTTTGCAGGGCACAGTGCAGGGAACCCCCAGACCAGTTAAAACATGTCAGCCTTTGTTTGTGGAGTGATAGAGTGTACCCAGTTGTAATGGTCTCCTGCCTCTGATTATGCATGAGATGTTCAGGCATGGTAGTGTGCTCAAGGAGAGGCATTGGATTCCTAGGCCATGTTTGCTCCAATAGACCAACACATCCGATAGATATGCCCACCCACTCTCACAGATACACACACTCACTCTAATATATAAACACAAACACTCTCTCTCACAGATACACACACTCACTCTAATATATAAACACACAGGGCATGATTCTCCGGCGTCATTACGCTCTCGCTCAAGTGAAACTAGGCCGGTGAATAACGGGAGAGGCCAAATACGAGAACCGCGCCAGGCGGCAAAAAGTTTGCGATGCAACCGACCCACCCCTGTAGGCGAAATTGGGATGTCGCCGTAGCGTGGCAAGAAACCAATTATCACCACTTAAGCCTTATTTCCATATAATTAACAGGAGCCACCCCGTATCCAACGATTCATCACACTCCCTAGCAAGTGGTCACGCTGGCGCTGATTAGTCCTCCTTTTGAAAAACGTGAACCTGTCTGAAGGGCTTCTGTGGGGAGCCGAGGAGGTGAGTAGCCACCTTTGCTCACAGGCAAAGAGCCCCAGGGGTGCTGGGCGTGCCATCCCTGTGCTCAGCAGGGGGTGGGGAACCCTCTGCTGGGGTCCACCCACATCCCACACTCTCTGCGGAGACCTCTGGCTGTGCGGCTGCGGCTATCGCTAATTAGGAATTGGCAATCGTGGATAAGTCAGCACTTCACACAACCCAAGTGGATTCCTGTGGGTGGGCGGCGGGCCATGTAGCATACGGGAATCATTGCCTCGCATCCCAATCAGAGCACGATACCTGGACATTGTTCCTGAACACTGAGAGTCAACACGACAGAAGGAGCAGCCAACACCTGAACACCCAGGGGTTGGGACACAGCTCTGGAGACATGAACACGGCTGAAGGGTGGGTGAGTGCCACAGAGAGAGGACCAGCACCCGATCCATGTGACGTTATGAGTGGGTGTCAAGGGTGTAGGGTCTGGGGTTTGGTGAGGGCAGCCTGCTGTGGCCCGGAGTGCGTGGGCAGGAGATTCCAGTGGGGAGGAGGGAAGGGTCAATGGGGGGAATGGAGGGTCTTGAGGTGGAAGCCACCGCTGTTTGTCCAGCACCCTCTCTCAATTCCTTACGGATATTGAACACTATAGCAGGGATATGTGATCCAGAACGTTCCCTCGGGGTGCTGATGGTTGGACGGGCAGCCAGACGCCGTGACGGTGGCAGGAGCAGCGTCTGTAGATACCCGAGGCAGTGGACCACATGCCGCATCCCACCACATACCCTGGGAACACTGGCCCTCAATCAAACCAGGGAGGGGCCCAGGGGGAGTCCCTCAATCGCCCATGGTGCACTGGTTATTCGAACAGATGACAGCCAGCGCGTGCCGCAGGAGGCTCCGCCTCAACAAGGAGTCAGTGCTGCACCTGTGCCATGTCCTCGTGGAGCTGGCACCACATTGAGAAGGGAGACACCCGCTCCTGGTGACCGTCAAGTCACGGCAGCCCTGAATTTCTATGCCTTAGGATCATTCCAAGGCTCGAGTGAGGACCTATGTGGCATCTTGCAGGCTACAGCCCACAGGTGTATCCGACAGGCCATGAATGGCCTGTATGCCCGGGCGGAAAACTACACCCTCTTTGACATGGACCAATCCCAACAAGATGCCTGGGCTGCAGGTTTCTCCGCCATTGCCGGGATGCCCCAGGACCAGTGGGTAATAGATGCCACACATGTTGCCCGACGCTCACCGGGCCAGCTGGGAATGCCCCATGTTAACAGGAAGGGGTTCCACACCCTGAACATAGCTCGTGTACGACCACCAGATGAAGGTATTGCACGTGTGCGCACGCTTCCCGGAAAATGTCCACAACAGCTACATCCTGGGGCAGTCCGTCATCTCCACCGTATTTGAGGACCAGGATGGGTGATAGGTTATTGGGGGTTAAGGGTTACCTGCTGAGGATCTGGCTAATGTCTCCAATACAGAGGCTGGAGATCGAAGCGGAGACCCGGCACAACTAGGCCAATTCAGCCACCCGGGTCATGGTTAAGCGGTGCATCGGACTCCTCAAGATGCGGTTCCGATGCCTCAACCGCTCCGTTGGTGCACTCCTGTACACAGTCCGGAGGGCCGCCCGCTTTCTTATGGTCTGCTATGCCCTCCGCAACCTCGCACAGGAGCGTAGTGACGAGCTGGAGGTTGGTGATGAGGAAATAATATAATAATCTTTATTGTCACAAGTAGGCTTACATTAACACTGCAATTAAGTTACTGTGAAAAGACCCTAGTCACCACTTCCGGCGCCTGTTCGGGTACACTGAGGGAGACTTCAGAATGTCCAAATGAAACTGGAGCACTCATGGGAAACCAACGCAGACACGGAGAGAACGTGCGGACTCCACACAGACAGTGACCCAAGCCAGGAATCAAACCTGTGACCCGAGAGCTGTGAAGCAACTGTGCTAACCACTGTGCTACCATGCTGCCCGTGCTACATGTTGCCACTGAGGAAGACAAGGACGAGGATGGCGAGGTGGTGCCGGACCAGGAAGGGCTGGAGGCCAACACCGGGGAGGAACCAAAGGACCAGCCGGAGGCTGCAGGACAGGCAGCATCGGTAAGGGTCCGTCAAGCCTGGAGGGACAGGGAGACCCTCATACTTGCCGCACAATGGTTAGCACTGCTGCTTTGCAGTGCCATGGTCCCAGGTTCGATTTCCGGCTTGGATTACTGTCTGTGCAGAGTCTGCACATTCTCTTCGTGTCTGCGTGGGTTTCCTCCGGGTGCTCGTTTCCTCCCATGAGTCCCGAAAGATGTACTGGTAGGTGAATTGGACATTCTGAATTCTCCCTCTGTGTACCCAAATAGGCGCCGGAATATGACGACCTGAGCTTTCTCGTAGTAAATTCATATCAGTGTTAAGGTAAGTACACTTGTGGCACTAAAAAGGTTATTATTATTATACTCGCCCCCTCAAATAGGATGTGGCCTGGTCCATCACTCCCCACTCCCGTTTCTTACCCTCCCAGTGTATGTGTCACATCACTCCAGGGTGCTGGGACTGTGTTGGCAGCGTCAGCTGGTCACTGTCAAGGGCAGGTAATGATAATCCATGGAGTAATGCTCCTCAGTCTATGCCGTAGTCATACCCCTGCCTGTCTGCTGAGTGCTCGCTCACACCCGTCACCAGCACATTGTGTGACGCCCGGGGGGATGGCGAGATGCCTGGAGTGATGGGCCAAGGGTTCCGCATTGTGGCAGATTGTGACAGAGGCGTCATACTAATTGTGCACAAGGGTGTTTATAGTGTTTTACAATTCCCCACTTTCTCAAAGGTCCCATCATCTCTCCCCCCCCCCCCCCCCAGCTACCCTCATTCTCGACCTACACCCCACACACGTGTCCCCACCTCCCCCATGCTTCCAGTGATCATCAATGTACTTGGCCCACCGAGCTCCACCGCTACATCAAAGTGTCTCCCCAGGATGCACATCTAAGTTGGAGGCAGCCAGCTGCTTACCTCGTCCCATGGCCTTCGGTACCCCTGGCTTGCGTCCTCTGGGGGCTCTGGAGCCGGAGGGCCCTGTCTCACTTGTCAGCGTCACATGCACAGCCGTGCCGCCCTGTGCCGTGTGCTGCCTGCGAGACACGGCTTCATCAGAGGGGTGGAACTCGGGGGTGCTGATGGCTGCCATCACCAGGCCAAGCATCGGTAAGCTCACACAGTTCATGCTCGTTACCACAGACAGAAGGTCACACTCACTCCAATACACAGACACACTCACTCATATATACACACACTCACTCTAATGGGGAGTGGGGAGAATGGGATCAAACGCTATGGGGAGAAAACAGGATTAGGCTACTGAGTTGGATGATCAGCCATGATGAATGGCGGAACAGGCTCGAAGGGCCAAAAGGCCTCCTCCTGCTCCTATCTTCTATATACCTATGTAATACATAAACACACACTCTCTCACAGATACACACTCACTTTAATACGAAACCACACACTCTCTCACAGATCTCAGTGTAATACATAAACACACACTCACAGAAACACTCAGTCTAATACATAAACACACACTCACTCTCACAGATACACTCAGTCTAATACATAAACACACACACTCTCACAGATACACACTCACTTTAATACGGAACCACACACTCTCTCACAGGTCACACACACACACACACTCTAAGACACAAACACACTCTCACTCTCACAGATACACACACTCACTCACCATTTTGTACTGTGGGGATCTCCGCTCGTCGGAACTGCCCGTTGTAGTGAGAGATCGGGCCTTCATTGTTAAACGGCATCCCTTACTTTGTGGCCCCCTAAACAATCCCCAACCTCCCCTCCAGCCTGAATACAGTATAGGAGTGTTCCTGTCTCCCCCCAAACACCCCCAACATCCATGCCAAGCAACTCGGCCCGATCGCGTGCAGAAAATGCCAGATTGGCACCCAGGTGGCACTGCCAGGGTACCCAGGTGGCACCAGCAGTGCCAGGGCACCACCCTTCCCAAAGGGCATGCAGCTGGGGGCCTCTGGTCCCCTGGGAGACCCCCATGATGTGACAATCAATTCACTCGAGACACGAGAGGAAGTAAACTGTGCCTTTAATAGTCTTACAACTGAGCCTGCCTGCGACCAGAAGAACTGAGGCAGACTCACAAGGCTGCAGCACTTTATACTTCCGGTAGTGGGAGGGACCACGGGCGGAGCCATGGGCGGAGCCAAGGGTGGAGCCCTGTACAAGCTCCTCATCTCCCCCTGTGGGCAGAGCCACGCAATGGCTCACAGACAGAGCCCACAAGGACACAATGCTATACAGTGTGAATTAAGCAATATACATTCACCGCACCCCACAAGTGCCATTCCATCTGGTCCCCGTTTCTGGGGACTTGTGCTGAACGGCGTTCACCCGAGGTCTCTTAAGGCGAAAAAGTTGAATCCCAAAGCCTCAGGTACCTCGGAATCTGCACATTAGAGTAAGGCTGACGGCCTCGCTCTTATATGGAGATAAACTAAAAAGTGATACCGCCCATTCTGAGTGGGATTCACATCGCAATGTCTTGGAAGATTGCATTGAATCTCATGAGACATAGTGAGCTGGTAGATCCCAGGAGCGGGGTCTTCCAGCTTTCAACAGCCATGCTGCACCGCAGCGAGCTGCTTTCCAGGCGCAACATGGCCGTTGGATCGCGCCCTCCATGTTGAACACCACTTGCAGGAAGCACTGGGGGTGGCCCGGATACAGAATGTTTTCTGGGCAGGGGACTTAAATGTCCATCACCAAGCATGTCTTGGGAAAACCACCACAGACTGAGCAGGCTGAGACCTTAAGGGCACAGCTGCTAGACTGGGTCTGTGACAGGTGGTGAGGGAACCAACAACAGGGACAAATATACTTGACATCATCCTCACCAACCTGCCTGCTGCCAATTAATCTGTTGATGGAAGCATCAGTCTGAAAATCTACCGCAAAAGTCCCTCCATCATGTTGTGTGGCACGACCACCATGCTAAATGGGATAGATTTCTAAAGATCTAGCAACTCATGACTGGGCATTCATGAGGCATTGTAAGCCATCAGCAACAGGAACAATGTACTACACCACAATTCATAACCTCATGGCCCAACATATCCCAATTTCTACCATTACCTCTATGCCAGGGGATCACTTTAGGTTCAATGAAAAGTCAGGAGGACATGTGGAGCAAAACCAGGCACACCTAAAAATGAGGTGTCAACCTGTTGAAACGACAAAGGCCCCCTTTCTATCCAAGCAACATAAGCAGCATGTAATCGACAGAGCTCAGTGATCACAAAACCAACAGATCAGATCTAGGTTCTGCAGTCCTGTCACATCCAGTTGTGAATGGTGGTGGATAATTAAACAACTCACCGGTGAAGGAGGCTCCACAAATATCCCCATCCTCAATGATGGAGCAGCCCAGTGCATCAGTGCAAAGTATAAGGCATTCACAACAATCTTCAGCCTGAAGTGCCAAGCGGATTGCACAATATTCAGCACTATCCACAGCTCCTCAGATACTGAGCACTCCTCATCCAAATGCAGTAAAACTTGGACAATATTCAGGATTGGGCAGAGCAGTGGCAAGTAACATTTGTGCCACACAAATGCCAGACAATAACCATCTCTAACTAGAAAGAATATAACCATTGTCTCTTGACATTCAATGACACTACCTTCGCTGAATCCCCCACTATCAACATCCTGGGCGTTACCATTGATCAGAAACTGAACTGGCCTAGCCATATTAATGCTGTGGCTGTCAGAGCAGGTCAGGTGCCAGGAATCCTGTGGCGATTAACTCCCCTCCTGACTCCCAAGAGGCCTGTCCATCATTTACAAGTCACAAGTCAGGAATGTGATGAAATACTCTCCCCTTACAAACAGCACTCAAGAAGCTGGGCGCCATCCAGGGCAAGGCAGCCCATTTGATTGGGACCCTATTCATAAACATTCACTCCTTCCACCACTGACCCACAGTAGCAGCAGTGTGTACCGTCCAGAAGATGGACTACAGGAACTCACTTAGGCTCCATAGACAGCACCTTCCAAACCCACAGCAGCTACCATCCAAAGGAAAAGGGCAACAGATGCATGGGAATCGGGACTCTAATCCACTCACTATCCTGACATAGAAATATATATTTTTTAAAAAAATTTAGAGTACCCAATTAATTTTTTTTCCAATTAAGGGGCTATTTAGCATGGCCAATCCACCTACACTGCATATTTTGGGTTGTGGGGGCGAAGCCCACGCAGACACGGGGAGGATGTGCAAACTCCACACGGACAGTGACCCAGAGCTGGGATCGAGCCTGGGACCTCGGCAACATGAGACAGCAGTGCTAATCGCTGTGCCACCGTGCTGCCCCTGACTTGGAAATATATCGCTGTTCCTTCACTGCCGCTGGGTCAAAATCCTGGAATCCTTCCCTAACAGTACTGTGGGTGTACCTACACCTCAGAGGCTGCAGAGATTTAGGAAAGCAACTCATTCCCACCTTTTCAAGGGCAATTAGGGATGGGCTATAAACGCTGACCGAGCACTGTCAAATTCATTCACACTCACAGGTATACAAACCCTCTCTAATACATTCAACACACATCCTCAGAGAGACAGAAACTCACCATCAGGGACACAGGTAAAAACAGAATTGACACCTCTGAGCACAGAGTGAACGCACACCAACAATCCCCCCATCTCAAGCCGGAGAGGCTGCTCGCTAACAGCAACAAGAGAGTGATTACATTTCTCTAGTAACTAATCAAAGGAATTTGCTGATTGTTCTAAAGTGCTGGAGCCTCCTCCTCCTTTTCTCTCTCTGTGACTGGCATTATCACAGTCCCAAACTAATTTACTTAATTTGATTACTCCCAGGTCCCCATTACTCAGCAGATGTTCCTCAGAGTCTGCAGCCCTCAGCTGAGCCTCTCCATTCTGTGTATGTGACCACACCTACCAGACATCAGTGGAATTCATTGCTCTTTAGACGGATGGAAACAGAAATTCAATTAGAATTCTTTTTCATTTTGCCATTGGTGAAGTGGAAGCTAGGATTGAGCAAACAGCAACATGATTGGTCTATCTGCATTTGGTCGGGATGTGATCTATATGGTCATTGCACCATCACCATCATAGTTACCTTTATTCTGCAGAATTAGTCCCTCTGCCATGTTTTAAATGCTTTCCCTGCTAATTTTCACTTTGAGCAGCTACCCATCTTGAAGTAAGCTTGTGTAATAATTGCCAACATTCGGATACAATGAGTCAGGGACAGATGTTTGCGGAGTCAGGGTGACATTTCTGACAGATCCAATTTTGCCAGCAGGGAGAAGGAGGCAGGAGGGATAGTCGAACAAAACTGAGCCATTCGATATAAACACTGAGTTCAAACAGACCCCTTTTGGCTGTTCCAAGGGCCTCAATATAATAATAATTGCTTATTGTCACAAGTAGGCTTCAATTAAGTTACTGTGAAAAGCCCCTAGTTGCCACATTCTGGCACCTGTTCGAGGAGGCTGGTACGGGAATTGAACCTGCGCTGCTGCCTGGTTCTGCATTGCAAGCCAGCTATTTAGCCCACTGTTTTAAACCAGCCCCTGTTGCTAAACCAGCCATACAATATGGGGGTCATGAATTGATGGTGTAGGTGAAGATGCTCTTGATAGGGGGATAGGTTAATTTTAAGTGTCATGATCTAGATCGTTTATATTCCCTGATCTTTAAATTTGATAAAACAACACTTTCAAACTGTTTGCAGTTTAAAATAATCCAGTTTGCCAGTTGGCTTTGATTTGTAGGCCATTTGGTAAAGGTTAGAAAAAAGCATTAGTATCTATTTTTGCAGTTTAGTAGTCATTTGTTGACATTTCCAAAGGACTATTATTTTTTTTAATTTTTCCAATTAAGGGGCAACTTAGTGTGGACAATTCATCTACCCTGCACATCCTTGGGTTGTGGGGGTGAGAACCACACTAACATGGGGAGAATGTGCAAACTACACATGGACCAGGATCGAACCTGGATCCTTGGCGCCGTAAAGCAGCAATGCTAACCACTGCGCTACCATGCCACCAAGGGCTATTATTATGCCACTATTAATGCTTGGCTGAGTTTAGAAAGCTGCAATTATTTTAGCTGAGGGTTTGGAGTTCACATTTTAATTGGGAGTTCAAATAGGCTATTGAAGAATTAGCTGTCTTTGATGTGGGGTCGGAATAGTAGGTTGTTTGATTTCATAAGTTATTCAACACTAGGAGATTTAAATGCTTTGAATAGGTTTTGCAAATGGGAGTATTTTTCACTATCAGGTGTGCATGAGTGAGAGTTGTCTTAGATGGTTAGAAATGTATTTTTGTCAACCCAACATAGTCCTGAGATCTGTCCATTGTGGATACTCAATGAGTGGTTAGAAAGTGACATGGTGGTATGCAGGGTCTGAGGGGCGGAGAGGGGGTAGTGAGCATGAGTTGGTATGCAGGGGCAGGGAAGTTGGGTGTTCAAGGAGATGTGAGGGATAGGGGGCGCAACTGCTTCTGAAACAATTGGCAAGATGTCTCGTAAAACTGAATCTGGTCTTCTGTCTAGTCCACCTCGACACTTCTCCATCCCCATGACTGCATAGGGCCTGCTTCTGCAATTGGCAGGTCGGAGTGGATCCTGTCTTTGCCGCCCCCCTCCCCCCCCCCCCCCCCCCCCCCCCCCCCCCCCCCGCCCCCCCACCACCACCCCCCACCCCCACTCCGGAGCAAACATTTGGTCCAATGGGACCTGTGATAGTCTGAGAAATGTACAGAACTGTAATGGTGAATGTTATGTCCGAATCAACCACTAGAGGGAGCTAGATGCAAAACTAACTTAAGAAATGATGCTAAACCTTCTGGGAAAGTGTTGAGAAGAAGGATTGGAGAAAGTCTGTAGGAAAGTTAGTGTGAGTGAGAGCAGATCATAGTTATTGTATTAGTGTAGAGATTAGTGGTAGATGAGTGTAGATTGTATATTTATTGTTAATTGTTTATTATTTAGAAGTTAGAGGTCGAATTCAATTAAGTAGTGTAAATAAACAAATCTTTAGCTTTGTTTAATACAAGAGCTAGTTGTGGTCTTTCTGAACACTACGCCAATCATCCTAGGATCTGAACCACAAAGAACACCACATGACCCTTTAAACTGAGGCAGGTGTGCCGAGACAGGAAATTTACTGGCTATTTAGGAGCAAAAATCCAATCCCTGTAGCCGTTTCTGTTAGTACAACAAATGTTCAGCAAATTTACTGATGGAGGAGTCCATTATTGTCAAAATTGATAATGTCTTAGCTCAACATTTCCATGGCATGATGACCAATCCGTCGTGTATCCTCCCACACTCCTATCTGTTGCTTCAATTATTGAATGCTTCAAATGCTCCCCCATCATCACAGACAAGACCACCAGTGTACCAATGAGGGCGAACAGCAAGAGGTAAACTGTTTTACATAAAACATTTCAGTTAATTTTTCTCACTTTATAACTTCTGTTAACCCTGGACCTTTACCAGCCACAATTGAACATTTTGCAGCAGAATGTATTGGTTCCAGATTCTTGAGTAACAAGGAGGCCAATGACTTCCAGGGTTAGGCGGCAATGTGGGGTTGAGGTTACAATCAGATCAGCCATGATCTTACTGAATGATGGTGCAGGCTCAAGGGGCCGAATGGCCTCCTCCTGCTCCTCATTCATACGTGTGTAACTTCGTATGTTGCCCATCTGCAGCAAGAGCCTGGCTCAATTTCATGGACTCATACAGAACACAAGGGGTCATTTGCCTCTTGTCAAGAATTATTCAGGCAGTTCGTCAGACCTGTTTCCACACAGCCCTGCAAATGTTTCCTTTCTAATTGTATGTGCAATTCCCTTTTGAATGTGACTTTTCAATCTGCATCTACCATACTTTCAGGTCATGGATTCCCAGATTGAAACAATCCACTGTGTAAAACAAAAATGCTCCTAAAGTTCCTGCTGATTTCTTTTGCCAATTACCTTACATCAGTGTCCTCTGGTTATTGACCCTTTTGTCAGTGGGAACAACTTCTCTTTATTGGCTTTGACAGATCAGCTATTACTTTGAACACCTCAATCAAATCTTCCAATAATCGTCTTTGCTTTGAGCAGAATGATCTCAGCTCCTGCCAGTATCTCTACATACACGGAAGTGCCACATCCCTGCAACTATTCCTATAGGTTGCCTCTACATCCTCTCCAAGGCATTGGCACCCTTCCTAAAGTGGATACAATATGCAGCTGAGGCCCAACGTGTGATTCATAACATGAAGAACCCCACATACTTTTTAAAAATAACTTGATCAACCAGGGGAAGTGGTGGTATAGTGGCTTTATTACTGAACTAGTTATCCAGAGACCAGGGTAATGCTCTGAGGACATGGGGTCGAATCCATATTGTGGGTAACCTGTTGGTGCTTTCAGTGCTTTATTTGAGGAAGACTAAAATAATAGCCTTGAAACTAAATCGCTTGGCAAAAGAATGCAAATGGCTAACTTGGCCAAAATAAGGATGCATGTTGGTCTGTGCTCATTGGTCAGAATACTCAGAGAGAAAAAAGTATATGGGCTGGATTCTCCGCCGTCAGGATGCTCTGTTTTGCCGGCAGCCCAGGGGTTTCCAGGCGGAATGGGGTTGCCCCACAATGGGAAATCCCATTGACCAGCCGGCAAAACGGAGCATCCCTTCAGCGTGCTGAACCAGACGCCTGGCGTGGAAGGACGGAGAATCCAGCCCAATGTATCAGACAGAATGGAACCTGCAAAACATTGGGCTGGATTCTCCGATCCCCATGCCGAAATCGCGTTCGGCGACGGGGCAGAGAATCCCTGATGACGACCAAACTGGGGGCGGCGCCGCTTTCACAATGCTCTGCCTCCAAAAAAGTGCTTCTATGTCACCCACCGGCCGAGTTCCCAACGGCGTAGGACTCTCATGGTTTCACCCGTTATGAACTCAGCGTGGCGGCTGCGGACTCAGTCCAGCGCCGCCACAGTCGGGGAAGGGCCAATGCGCGGGCAGGAGTGGCTTTCTTTGGGGCTGGGGTACTGTTGGGGGTGGGGGAGGTCTGGGGCGCGCGAGCCGGCTGAAACAGGGAACTATTTTGGCGGTCTGGGTCCTGCGTCTGCCATGAAGCACAGCGCGGCTGCTGCAGGCCACCACCTTCTGCATGCGTGAGCACGGACCCAGCAATGCTCTGGGTTATATCGGCAGCAAGAGCTGGGAGCTCTACGCTGCCAGGCTGCTAGCCACCCCAGAGCAGGGAATTGGTGATCATTTTTCTCTTGTTTTCCTGGCGTAAAACACCACCATTTTCACACCAGTGTGAGGAATTAGTCTCCCAAATGAAAAATCCGGCCATTAAATATGACTTAGTATTGGCTGTTGCAATGCTAATGAAGCCATACTTGCCAAATGGTAAAAGATTCTTTGATTTTTAAAACATCCATTTGTGATGTATGATGGACAAAGAGCAAATCAGGGAGAAAACCATATAAAATAACCAAATCTGAAGAGGTTTGGAGGCGAACCCCAATAGGTCATCTAGCCAAGATGATCTATGCAAAGAAATTTGTTTTTCTCCCAGGATGAAGAACTGAATTGCAATCGCTCGGAAAAGTTTGTAAGGGAAGTTACTGCTTTCTTTCTGGTTCAAGCTGTCATATTGTATGTCAAATTAAATGATTCAAAGTTAGAAAATGATTGCACTGCCTTGCATGTTTCCTGCCTTTTGCCTTCTTAATAAGAGAGAAAGGGGACGGGATTCTCCGTCTTGCCGCACCCATTTTATGGTGTGGTGCACCCCTGCCGGCACCAGGATCCTCCGTCCCACCAGCCGGCCAATGGGGTTTCCCATTGTATGCACCCGCACGCCGTCGGGAACTTCGCAGACGCGAGTGCGCTGCCAGCAAAAGGGAGGATCCTGCCATGGGAGAATCCAGGAAGACTCCAGAAGACTGCCATGCAGCAGGTTGAGGAACTCGGTTTCAAAAGTGCCACTTTTTGGTAAACTGGAGATCTTCAATACAGAAAATTGGGCTCAATTCACCGGGCAGAATAGGTACTTTTTCCAGGCATTTTGAGAGAAGAAAGGGAAAGGTAATCCTCCTGACAGCTTGCAGTATTATATAGTATTATAAAGAGCCTTACCAACCCAGCAGCTCAGGATTCCAAGTAACTTGATGAGTTAGTTGAAATGAAATGAAAATCGCTTATTGTCACAAGTAGGCTTCGAATAAAGTTACTGTGAAAAGCCCCTGGTTGCACTGGTAGTTGACCATTATGATCCAAAGCCAGCAGTTATTATGCAAAGCTATCAGTTCAATAGGGGCAGTAGGGTATCATGGGGGGCAGCAGGGTAGCATGGTGGTTAGCATAAATGCTTCACAGCTCCAGGGTCCCAGGTTCGATTCCCGGCTGGGTCACTGTCTGTGTGGAGTCTGCACGTCCTCCCCCTGTGTGCGTGGGTTTCCTCCGGGTGCTCCGGTTTCCTCCCACAGTCCAAAGATGTGCGGGTTAGGTGGATTGGCCATGCTAAATTGCCGTAGTGTGTTAATAAAAGTAAGGTTAACCCAACCCAGTTGTTGGGTTACGGGTATAGGGTGGATACGTGGGTTTGAGTAGGGTGATCATGGCTCGGCACAACATTGAGGGCCGAAGGGCCTGTTCTGTGCTGTACTGTTCTATGTTCTATGTTCAATACAGCGGTACCAACTCTGGGAGAGTCAGTGACTGATTTCTTAACCTACCACCGGTGGCTGGCAGAGTACTGTGTGTTCAGGCCATCTCTATCTGAAATGTTGAGGGATTGGCTTGCGTGTGGAATTAACATCATGGCCACTCAAAGGAATCTGTTGGTGGAGCCCACATTGGTTTTAAAGCAGGCTATTGATTTAGCGCTGTCCCACGAAAACTCGAAGAAAGGAGTGCAGGAACTTCAAGGTTCCATGGACTATGGGGTCCATCTTTTTCCTGACCTCCATATTGGATTTTCACAAAATCTGAATGGCCAGATCACCTACAAAGCGACAACCAAAAGTACAATACCGCAGTCGGGCTCAGTATTCGGGAGCTGATACAGACCAGCTGGACACCTCATCCGAGGACGAGGGGCAATTCCGCCAGCATTGACAGGTATGTGGGTGTAGAACACATGGAAATCAGGGCTGTCAGAATCGGCAGAGAGAGCACCGTTCAGGGCAGACAATGAGGTCGCCGTGAGCCAAGGCCTTATATGTGACCCATTGATTAGGGGAAGATAACATGATGCAGCTGAACTGCATCATGCCCCTGAAGATGCCACCAATTTGGGTCACACTGCAGAGGAATGGGCATCCCATGGTGATGGAGATGGGCACAAGGGCCGTCCTCCTCATTACTGGTCAGCAGATCTTCCACCAACTCTCTAAAGGAATCTTGCCACTAACCCTGCGTGACGCCAAGACCAGATTGCTGATATACCGGTTGAACCGCTGGGCGTCGTTGGAATCACTGTGACCCTGGTGACCCACAACAGCAAAGAGTCAGGCTACCTGTACTTGTGGTGCAGTGGCCAGGACCTAACCTGCCTGGGCCTGATTGGCTACGGGTCCTCCATTTCGATTGGCAGCAGATTTTCCAGGTGGGCATCAGAAACCTGTATGAGGTCCTCGTTAAATATCCAGAGGTACTCCAGGAAAGCCTGAACAAGATAAAAGGAATGAAGGCTCGCATCTACGGAGACCCAGGCGCTCAGCACAGATATTTCAGGGCATGGTTTGCTCACTATGCCTTACTTGCCAAAGTAGATGCAGAGTTGCAGCACCTGGAAGATCTGGGCATCATACGGCCATAGCAATTTGCTGAATGGGCTGCACCCATAGTACCGGTGATGAAGCTGTCTGTAAAGCTCTGTGGGGACTTCAAACTAATACTGAACAGGGCTTCCCACCTGGACCGTTACCCTTGCTGAAGGTAGAAGACCTATATACGAAACTAGCTGGAGTGTTCTCCTTTACAAAACTTGATATGTCAAGCTTATCTGCAGTTGGAACTGGACCCTGCATCGCAAAAGAATGAAACTATAATCACCCACAATGATTATTCGCGTACACTCACATCCCATTTTGTGTCTCTTCAGCTCCTGAGATGTTACAAAAGGTGATGGAAAGTATACTTCAGGGACTGCCAAAGATAGCAGTGTCTTTGGATGATATGCTCATTATGGGGACCATCAACAAGGAGCACATGGAAAACCTAGAGGAGATTCTCAGACGATTCTCCCGAGTTCGCGTCCACCTAAAAGGAAGAAAATGTGTTTTTAGAGCAAAAGGGGTGACATACTTGGGGTAAAGGTTGGACAGAGACAACTTGAACCCTGTGGGGGAGAAGGTTCAGGCCATAGAAGCGGCCCCAACCCCAAAGAATGACTCAGAAATATGATCAATTTTAGGCCTTGTAAATTACTATGGAAAATTTGTTCCAAACTTGGCACTCCTGCACATCTTATTAAAGAAGAATCAAAAATGGGCCTGGGGTACTCCACAGGAAGAGGCATTTGCTGGGGTGAAAAGGAGGCTGTCATTCTCCAATTACTCACTCACGATGACCCATCATGGCCGCTCGTCCTCACTTGCGATGCTTCCCCCATGGCATCAGGGAAGTGCTGGCCCATAGATGGGACAATGGCACAGTGCGTCCCATTTACATCTAGAACTCTGGCAGAAACAGATCACCGCTATGCCCAGATAGAAAAGGAAGACTTGGCGGTAGTGTTTGCTGTAAAGAAATTTCATCAGTATGTTTATGGGCAGCACTTCTTCACCAACATTAACCACAAGCCTCTGCTGGGCCTCTTTAATGGTAGCCATGATGTGGAGATTATCATAGAATTTACAGTGCAGAAGGAGGCCATTCGGCCCATTGAGTCTGCCCATAACCCAGTAACCCCACCCAACACTACAGGCAATTTTGGACACTAAGGGCAATTTATCATGGCCAATCCACCTAACCTGCACATCTTTGGACAGATGCCGGCTTTGGACTGGGGTGGGCGCAATAAGAAGTCTTACAACACCAGGTTAAAGTCCAACAGATTTATTTGGAATCACTAGCTTTCAGAGCGTAGCTCCTTCATCAGGTAATAGCATTGATCCGAATTCAGCGTGGGTGCTCTTGCTCGTAGAATATGTATATTCTATGAATATAATTTTTAGTATTGCCCAGGGGCACAGATAACCCTCGCTGATGCCCTCAGTCTTCAACAGTGGTGGATGAAGTTGTGGCAACTTTGAACTTTAGAGAACAAAGAGAACTAAGAAAATTACAGCACAGGAACAGGCCCTTCGGCCCTCCCAGCCTGCGCCGATCCAGATCCTTTATCTAAACCTGTCTCCTATTTTCCAAGGTCTACTTCCCTCTGTTCCCTCCCATTCATATACCTATCTAGATGCTTCTTAAATGATGCTATTGTGCCCGCCTCTACCACCTCTGCTGGTAAAGCGTTCCAGGCACCTACCACCCTCTGCGTAAAAAACTTTCCACGCACATCTCCCTTAAACTTTCCCCCTCTCACCTTGAAATCGTGACCCCTTGTAACTGACACCCCCACTCTTGGGAAAAGCTTGTTGCTATCCACCCTGTCCATACCTCTCATAATTTTGTAGACCTCAATCAGGTCCCCCCTCAACCTCCGTCTTCCCAACGAAAACAATCCTAATCTACTCAACCTTTCTTCATAGCTAGCACCCTCCATTCCAGGCAACATCCTGGTGAACCTCCTCTGCACCCTCTCCAAGGCATCCACATCCTTCTGGTAATGTGGCGACCAGAACTGCACGCAGTATTCCAAATGTGGCCGAACCAAAGTCCTATACAACTGTAACATGACCTGCCAACACTTGTACTCAATACCCCGTCCGATGAAGGCAAGCATGCTGTATGCCTTCTTGACAACTCTATCAACCTGCGTTGCCACCTTCAGGGTACAATGGACCTGAACTCCCAGATCTCTCTGCACATCAATTTTCCCCAAGACCCTTCCATTGACCATATCGTCCACTCTTGAATTTGATCTTCCAAAATGCATCACCTCGCATTTGCCTGGATTGAACTCCATCTGACATTTCTCTGCCCAACTTTCCAATCTATCTATATTTTGTTGTAGTCTCTGACAGTCCTCCTCGCTATCTGCAACTTCACCTATCTTAGTATCATCTGCAAACCTGCTAATCTGACCACCTATACCTTCCTCCAGGTCATTTATGTAGATCACAAACAACAGTGGTCCGAGCACGGATCCCTGTGGAACACCACTAGTCACCCTTCTCCACTTTGAGACACTCCCTTCCACCACTACTCTCTGTCTCCTGTTGCCCAGCCAGTTCTTTATCCATCTAGCTAGTACACCCTGAACCCCATACGACTTCACTTTTTCCATCAACCTGCCATGGGAAACCTTATCAAATGCCTTACTAAACTCCATGTATACGACATCTACAGCCCTTCCCTCATCAATGAACTTTGTCACTTCCTCAAAGAATTCTATTAGGTTTGTAAGACATGACCTTCCCTGCACAAAACCATGCTGCCTATCACTGATAAGTCGAGTTTCTTCCAGATGTGAATAGATCCTATCCCTCAGTATCTTCTCCAACAGTTTGCCTACCACTGACGTCAAGCTCACAGGTCTAAATTTCCCTGGATTATCCCTGCTACCCTTCTTAAACAAAGGGACAACATTAGCAATTCTCCAGTCCTCCGAGACCTCACCCGTGCTCAAGGATGCTGCAAAGATATCTGTTAAGGCCCCAGCTATTTCGACCCTCGCTTCCCTCAGCAACCTGGGATAGATCCCATCCGGTCCTGGGGACTTGTCCACCTTAATGTCTTTTAGAATACCCAAAACTTCCCCTTTCCGTATGACAACTTGACCAAGAGTATTTAAACATCCATCCCTAGCCTCAACATCCGTCTTGTCCCTCTCCTTTGTGAATATCAATGCAAAGTACTCATTAAGAATCTCACCCATTTCCTCTGAGTCCACGCATAAATTCCCTCTTTTGTCTTTAAGTGGGCCAATCCTTTCTCTAGTTACCCTCTTGCTCCTTACATACGAATAAAATGCTTTGGGATTTTCCTTAACCCTGTTAGCCAAAGATATTTCATGACCCCTTTTAGCCCTCTTTATTGCGCGTTTGAGATTCGTCCTACTTTCCCGATATTCCTCCAAAGCTTCATCAGTTTTGAGTTGCCTCGATCCTATGTATGCTTCCTTTTTCATCTTAGCTAGTCTCACAATTTCACCCATCATCCATGGTTCCCTAATCTTGCCATTTCTATCTTTCATTTTCACAGGAACATGTCTGTCCTGCACTCTAATCAACCTTTCCTTAAAAGACTTCCACATTTCAAATGTGGATTTACCCTTAAACAGCTGCTCCCAATCCACATTCCCTAGCTCCTGCCGAATTTTGTTATACTCTGCCTTTCCCCAATTTAGTACTCTTCCTTTCGGACCCATCTTGTCCTTGTCCATGAGTATTCTAAAACTTACGGAATTGTGATCGCTATTCCCAAAGTAATCACCGACTGAAACATCAACCACCTGGCCGGGATCATTCCCCAATAGCAGGTCTAGTATGGCCCCTTCCCGAGTTGGACTATTTACATACTGCTCTAAAAAAACTCTCCTGGATGCTCCTTACAAACTCTGCTCCATCTACGCCTCCAACACTACATGAATCCCATTCAATGTTGGGGAAGTTAAAATCTCCCATCACAACCACCCTATTGCTCCTACATTTTTCTATAATCTGTCTGCATATTTGTACCTCTACTTCATGCTCGCTTTTGGGAGGCCTGTAAAGTCCCAACAATGTTACTGCACCCTTCCTATTTCTCAGCTCAACCCATATTGCCTCAGTGCTCGAATCCTCCATCATGCCCTCCTTAATCACAGCTGTGATATCATCTCTGACGAGCAATGCAACTCCTCCACCCCTTCTACCTCCCTCTCTATCCCTCCTGAAGCATCTACACCCTGGGATATTCAGTTGCCAGTCCTGCCCTTCCCTCAACCAAGTCTCAGTAATACCAATAGCATCATATTCCCAGGTACTGTTCCAAGCCCTAAGTTCATCTGTCTTACCTGCTACACTTCTCGCATTAAAACAAAAGCACCTCAGACCACCTTTGCGTTCATCATCTCTTCCCTGTCTGCTCTTCCCCTTAGTCACATTGAGTTTATTGTCTCGTACCTTACTGACTTTAGTTGCTGCTTCTTTCCTGACCTCTAACTTCCTAATCTGGTTCCCATCCCCCTGCCACATCAGTTTAAAACCTCCCCAACAGTGTTAGCAAAAGCACCCCCTAGGACATTGGTTCCAGTCCTGCCCAGGTGTAGACCATCCGGTTTGTAATGGTCCCACCGCCCCAGAACCGGTTCCAATGTCCCAAAAATCTGAACCCCTCCCTCCTGCACCATCTCTCAAGCCACGTATTCATTCTGACTATTCTTGAATTTCCTCTCTGACTGTCCCGTGGCACTGGTAGCAATCCTGAGATTACTACCTTTGAGGTCCTACTTTTTAACTTATCTCCTAACTCCCTAAATTCTGATTGTAGGACCTCATCCCTTTTTTTACCTATATCGTTAGTGCCTATATGCACCACGACAACTGGCTGTTCACCCTCCCCCTTCAGTATGTCCTGCAGCCGATCGGAGACATCCCTGACCCGAGCACCCGGGATGCAACATACCATTCGGGAGTCTCGTTTTCAACCACAGAAACGCCTGTCTACTCCCCTTACAATTGAATCCCCTATGACTATAGCCCTGCCAGTCTTTTTCCCGCCCTTCTGTGCAGCAGAGCTAGCCAAGGTGCCATGAGCCTGGCTACTACTGCCTTCCCCTGGTGAGTCATCTCCCCCAACAGTATCCAAAACGGTATACCTGTTTTTGAGGGAGATGACCGCAGGGGACACCTGCACTGCCTTCCTGCTCTTTCTCTGCCTTTTGGTCACCCATTCCCTGTCTCCCTCACCAATCCTAATCTGCGGTGTGACCAACTCACTGAACGTGCTATCCACGACCTCCTCAGCATCGCGGATGCTCCAAAGTGAGTCCATCCGCAGTTCCAGAGCCATCATGCGGTCTAACAGGAGCTGCAGCTGGACACACTTCCCGCACATGAAGGAGTCAGGGGCATCGGCCGCGTCCCTGAACTCCCACATTGCGCACGAGGAGCATAACACGGGTCTGGGATCTCCTGCCATTTTTACCCTTTACCTTAACTGATTACAAATATAGTATCAAATAATTAATAAGTTAAAGGAATAAAGATTTTACTTACCAATCACAATACTCACCAACACACAAAGAGTTAAATTTCTCCCAGCATCTGCTAATTGGAGCACTTTCCTAGCCACTTGACAACAGCCCCTTCACAAACCACCTTCAAATTAGGCTGACTGCACTGCACGTATGCAAATCTCCCCGGAACAGCCAATCAGTAGCTCCGCTCTGCTGCCCTCTGCTGGATGCTTGCTTGCACTCGAACTCCTCGGGGCTCTTTTGCAGGTACACCTTCAAATTAGGCTGACCGCACTGCACGTATGCAAATCTCCCCAGAACAGCCAATCAGTAGCTCCGCTCTGCTGCCCTCTGCTGGATGCTTGCTTGCACTCAAACTCCTCGGGTCTCTTTTGCAGGGACACCTTCAAATTAGGCTGACCGCACTGCACGTATGCAAATCTCTCCGGAACAGCCAATCAGTAGCTCCACTCTGCTGCCCTCTGCGTTATGCCATTGATGTTGTACAGATATGTGCATGGATGCAGAAGGATCCCAAATTGGTGAAGTGCTACTACATGTTGTTAGATGGCGAATTACAGGGGAACCCCCCAGCAGCCTTACAACCCTATGCCCAAAAGCGACAGGAATTGACTGTAGAAGATGGCATCCTTTTGTGGGGGTCTCGCATGGTCATCCCACTGCAGGGCTAGGAATTGATCCTAAAAGTCTTATGCGGCCCACTCTACAGGTGTGGTGCAGCAGAAATGGAAAAGTATTTTTTTAAAGCAAAACAATGTTTATTCTATCAACTCAAGTTAACCTTTTTAAAACATACAGTGAACATCTTAGCAACCATTAATTCAAATACATATCCCAAAGACTACAACACTAAGTAAACCGTTATGCTTTCCTTTTTATCATCCATACGACTTAAAAACAAAACTTTTATCAGAAGCACATCAGGTTAAAGTCACTACTGAAAACATTTATAATTCTGAATTCACCAAATGATCAAGAGAGAGTCTTTCGATGGCAGAGAGAACAGCAGTACACCTGCTTGGTCTGGCTTCAGCTCCAACACTGAAAACAAAACTAAAACACACCCTGCAGCCTGCTCAAAAACAAAAGTAAAAAGCTGACAGTCACCCCAGCTCCACCCACTCACTGACATCACTGCAGTAGTAATCACCCATTTCCTAAAGGTACTCTCACTACAGATATTTATATACACCCATTTATAAACACCCATTTCTTAAAGGTACTCTCACATGACACAGTCCAACAAAAGTGTCAATTATCCAGGCCTTTGCATATTTCAAAAACCACAAACACTTGAAAGCACGTCATGTCAACAAATATGGTAAAATTAGCCACAGAGATCAGAGAGCCTGAACTGTCAATTCAACAATGTTTAATCTGGGGAGCGGGTATCCTTGTACTCTAATAGCTGTCTGGACTCTCAGCCAAGTGCACAGGAGATACAGAGCCCAGACAGCGATTACAAAAAGTGATTATTTGAAAAAGCTCTCTCATGCAAACCAAGGTTCATGAATCCTTGAAGGGACCAAGAACCACAACCCTTTAATATTTGTGAAGAAGTAGGAGATGCCTTTTTCCACAATGGAGCTAGCCAGAATAGGAATGCCGGATGCAGGCTTTTCACAAGAAACAGCCAGCACCCTTTATAGACACTCCCAAAAACCGCACATCCCAGGGACGGGATTGGGAATCCCAAAATCAGGACCCGTTCACCATTTGTAAAATGCTTGCCCCCCAATCAATCAAAATCAGTGAAAATCCAGGCTAATATTTTTGACCTGGTTCTAATGTAAGAACACAGACCTGAAACATTAACTCTCTTTCCCTCTTGTTTAATATACCACCTGAAGGGTGTCATCTTCAGCTCCTCCAATATTGGCCCAGAATATGCACTACATGGGTGAGAATAGACAGGAATAGACAGGAATATTAACCAATGAAAAATGAAAATCGCTTATTGTCACGAGTAGGCTTCAATGAAGTTACTGTGAAAAGCCCCTAGTCGCCACATTCCGGCGCCTGTCCGGGGAGGCCGGTACAGGAATCGAACCGTGCTGCTGGCCTGCCTGGTCTGCTTTAAAAGCCAGCGATTTAGCCCAGTAAGCTAAACAAGCCCCTAATGAAGTTACTGTGAAAAGCCCCTAGTCGCCACATTCCGGCACCTGTTCGGGAAGGCTGTTACGGGAATCGAACCATGCTGCTGGCCTGCTTGGTCTGCTTTCAAAGCCAGCAATTTAGCCCTGTGCTAAACAGCCCCAGAATTGGACGTTTCCCTGTTGCTGTGAGGCAGCAGTGCCAACCACTATGCCACCGTGCAGCAAGTTTATATGGAGCTCCTAACTGATTGCAGAGAGTAAATTGTCTCTGGGTGAGCAAATCAGCGGGAGGCTGCCACAAGCGCGGCGTGATTCACGTGAGAAAATCAAATTGTTGAAGATGCTTCCTTCAGATTTCACACTACCAGCATACCCAGGATTCGCACCTCTTTACTCACTGGAACCGACACTGCCAAATTTTGGTAGGATTTTGCCCAAAGGGTGTGACATCCCATAATCTCTCTCTTAGCTTGACCCACAATGGAGCAATTCAGACAGTGGCTCAATTTACGTCCTCAGAATTTACATCCTCGCCCATTTTTGACTTGTAGTTTTAAAAACGCATGTCTTATTTAGAAGTTCAATGTGTCTATGTAATGCCAGGTTTTTCTCCATCATCGTGACAGTAATCACAGAAGAACAGGAAGAAGTCCTGAAATAGGTCTGCCAATGGAAGGCAACTCAGGAATATGTGAACCAACCAACAACCAACCATGCATCCAACTCATCAATCTGCATCTCGAAGAAGAATTGTGCATAAGCTCCTTCAAAAGTTGTATTCTGTGCGTAAACTCCTGAAAGGTCTGACAGAGAAACACTCCAGAAAGAAAACAGAAGTATTGCTGGGAAGGGTGCCAGTGAACCAAGCAGGAAAGTCTTGGTCAAAGATCGCTCCCAAGCATCCTGCGGTCATCTTAGGTTGACCTGTTGTGGGATAACCGCATGAGCTAATTGAAACGGTTTTGTTCAAACTCTCAATAAATTCAGGATGGAATGGTGTTACTTGTGATTCTCAGTCTCCTAAATTAAGAAAGAGATTAAACTGCCTGCTATTGCCTTATGAGTGAAAGTACTTTCTTCTGGCCTGCTTTAGTGGTGTTATGAAGTTTGGTCACTGTTCCCTCTTCAGTGTAACCTGCTGTGTTTGCAAATATTGAATTGTGTCTTCTGAAACCTTGGCCAAATCATTAACAAAAGAGAAAATTGCAGTCAGAATTCACCTCCATTCTATTATGGATGAAATATCACTTTTTGTAATGAGCTTTAAATATGCTCAGGAAGGTGAAAGTTGAGGAGTCTTCGCTTAGCTCCAATCTGTAGAGAATTAGGACTACGGTCTTGCAAATATAACAGAATTAGGAATGAATTCAGTCTCCATTGGAAACGACACAAAGTATTGTGTTTTTGCCTGATTGCACACTCAGCGGGCATCAATAAGACATGATATTAATCAGCCGTTATTTGTACAAGCTCCTTGTTTTTGTTTACCATCCACTTCCTGCCTTTCATAAAGCTGCTCAAACAGATATCTATTCTGTTGAAATGAAAGGGCTGCAATCACAGAATCACAGGATCACAGAAGAAATACTGTGCAGAAGAGGCCCTTCGGCCCATTGAGTCTGCACTGACACATGAAAGTCCCTGACCTGCCCACCTCATCCCATTCACCAGCATTTGGCCCATAACCTTAAATGTTGTGATGTCCCAAGTGCTCATCCAGGTACTTTTTAAAGGATGGGAGGCAATCCGCCTCTACCACCCTCTCAGGCGCTGCATTCCAGACCATCACCAACCTCTGGGTAAAAACATTTTTTCCTCAAATCCCCCCTAAACCTCCTGCCACTCAATTTGAACTTGTGTCCCCTCAAGACTGACCCTTCAACTAAGGGAAACAGCTGCTCCATATCTACCCTGTCCATGCCCCTCATAATCTTGATATCTCCATCAGGTTGCCCCTCAGTCTTCTCTCCTGCAGCAAAAACAACCCAAGTGAATCCAACCTCTCTTCATAAATTAAATGTTCCATCGCAGACAACATCCTGGGGAAACGCCTCTGCATCCCCTCGAGTGCAGTCACACCTTTCCTATAATCTGGCGACCAGAACTGCACACAGTACTCCAGCTGTGGCTTCAGCAAAGTTCTATGCAGCTCCAACATGACCTCCCTGCTTTTGTAATCTATGTCTCAATTGATAAAGGCAAGTGTCCCATATGTCTTTTTCACCACCCTGTTAACTTGCCCTCCCGTCTTCGGAGATCTATGGACAAACACTCCCAAGTTGCCTTTCTTCATCGGAACTTCCCAGTGTCAGGTCATTCATTGAATACCTCCTTGTCAAATTACTCCTTTCAAAGTGTATTACCTCACACTTTTCAGGGTTAAATGTATCTGCTACGTATCTGCCCATTTGAACATCCCGTCTATGTCTTCATAAAACCCAAGACACTCAACCTGACTGTTAAAACTAAAGAGCTAGTCATTGACTTCAGGAAACAAAGTACTGTACACACCCCTGTCAACATCAATGGGGCCAAGGTGGAGATGGTTAGCAGTTTCAAATTCCGAGGGGTGCACATCTCCAAAAATCTGTCCTGGTCCACCCATGTCAACGCTACCAACAAGACAGCACAACAGCGCCTATACGTCCTCAGGAAACTAAGGAAATTCGGCATGTCCACATTAACTCTTACCAACTTTTACACCATAGAAAGCATCCTATCTGGCTGCATCACAACCTGGTGTGGCAACTGCTCGGCCCAAGACCACAAGAAACTTCAAAGATTGTGAACATCACACGAACCTGTCTCTCATCCATTGACTCCATCTACACCTCCCGCTGCCTGGGGAAAGTGGGCAGCATAATCAAAGACCCCTCCCGCCTGGCTCACTCACTCTTTCAACTTCTTCCATTGAGCAGGAGATACAAAAGTCTGAGAACACACACCAACAGACTCAAAAACAGCTTCATCCCCGCTGTTACCAGACTCCTAAACAATTCTCTTATGGACTGACCTGATTAACACTACGCCCCTGTATGTTTCACCCGATGCCGGTGCCTACGTAGTTACATTGTGCATCTTGGTTTGCCCTATTATATATTTTCTTAATTTTATTTTATTTTCATGTGCTTAATGAAGCCCAACAATGGACCCAACAAGGGGACATAAATTTAAGATAAATGGTGGAAGATATAGAGGGGATGTCAGAGGTAGGTTCTTTACCCAGAGAGTAGTGGGGGCATGGAATGCACTGCCTGTGGAAGTAGTTGAGTCGGAAACTTTAGGGACCTTCAAGCGGCTATTGGATAGGTACATGGATTAGGGTAGAATAATGGAGTGTAGATTAACTTCTTCTTAAGGGCAGCACGGTAGCATTGTGGATAGCACAATTGCTTCACAGCTCCAGGGTCCCAGGTTCGCTTTCGACTTGGGTCACTGTCTGTGTGGAGTCTGCACATCCTCCCCGTGTGTGCGTGGGTTTCCTCCGGGTACTCCGGTTTCCTCCCACAGTCCAAAGATATGCAGGTTGGGTGGATTGGCCATGAAAAATTGCCCTTAGTGTCCAAAATTCTATGATTAACCTAGGAAAAAAGTTCGGCACAACACTGTGGGCCGAAGGGCCTGTTCTGTGCTGTATTTCTCTATCTTAATGATCTATTGAGCTGCTCACAGAAAAATACTTTTTACTGTACCTCGGTACACATGACAATAAACAAATCCAATCCAGTCCAACCCAACTATTCAGGCAATCTTTGTGTCATCCACAAATGTACTGATCCTACCCCCCACATAGTCATCTATGTTGTTTACATAAATGACAAATGAAAGGGGACCCAACACAGATCCCTGTGGTACGCCACTGGACATTGGCTTCCAGTCACAAAAGCAGCCGTCTGTCATCACCCTCTGTCTCCTACCGCTAAGCCAATTTGGAATACAACTTATCAAATTACCCTGTATCCCATGTGCACTTGCCTTCTTTATAAATCTCCCATGTGAGTCCTTGTCAAAGGCTTTGCTGAAATCTAATGTTCTCTAGGATTTCCTGCGGCCGAATTTTATCAGCTCTGGCTAGGAGGTGGGTAGGCTCAGACTGACATATTCTCCCTATCACAAGATATTCCTAAAAGTTGACTGAGGCAGGTAGCCAATCAATTCATTTAACTGGCCAATTAACAGCCATTTTAAGGCCTTGGCAGCATTTTAACACCATTGACATAGTCCCCACCTCATGGGGAGACAAACAGATACATCAGGGCCATCAAGATCGCCTCCCATTAGCTTCCCAGGAGAGGATCTTCCTTTCTACCCACTCACTGATGGAACCACCTCTCCAATCAGCAGGGCCTGACTGCCTGGTCCGGGTATATTGAAAAAACATTTTTAACCCACCCCTCGCCCCTGCCAACTTTTGAAGGTGTCAGGAGATGGAGGAACCCTTTCCTTACTCCTGTCAACTCCGTAGCAACAACTTCAATTGGAATATCTCGGGCTTTTCTCCAGACGCCTCTCACTATTTTACAAGCCTTTCCACCTCTAATTGGGCCGCCACTCTCAACTGGACGCCAGCCCCAGCGGCAGCCTTTTAATTGGCTGCCATGAGTAAAATTGTTCCCACTGTCAACATGTCCCACTAACTATCTGCTTGAGGTCAGGACCCAATATTGGTCTCAGTGACTGGACTTCTTTCCTTGATCTAAAATTCAACTCCAACAAGGGAAGGAGACAGGAGGTCCCAGATATTCATTATCCATTTTAGCCTGGTTGTTGACCCCGAATCATAAAGCCGTAGCCGTAAACCCCGCACCAGAGACCCCTTAACACATCTTAGCTGGGGCTTCAATTCTTTTTCTTATAAAGTTAAAGTACCCAATTGTCTTCCCCAATTAAGGGACAATTTAGGATGGGCAATCCACCTATCCTGCATATCGCTGGATTGTAGGGGTGAGACACATGGGGAGGTTGTGCAAACTCCACACAGAGAGTAACCCGGGGCCAGCAATGAACTCAGGTCCTCGAGGCCATGATGCAGCAGTGCTAACTACTGCGCCAACATGCCGCCCGTAGCTGGGGCTTCTGTGTACTATTGAATCATAGAATCCTTACAGTGCAGAAGGAGGCCATTTGGCCTATTACTGACCCTTCAAAAGAGCACCTCAACAAAGTTCCAAAAGAGCACCCAACCTAAGCCAATTCTTATCCTCACCCTTCTCCCCAACCTCTTTGGACATTAGGGGTAATTTGGCATGGCCAATCCACCAAACCTGCACATCGATGGACTCTGGGAGGAAACTGCAGCAGCCAGAGTAAATCCACGCAGACACAGGGAGAAGGTACAAGCTCCACACAGTCACCCAGATTCCAGGCTAGTAACGAACCCAGGTCCCTGGCGTTGTGAGGCAGCAATGCTAGCCACTGTGCCACCGTGCCCCTCCTGAGTGAGGGAATGCTACCTAGCCAGGAGTGCCATCTTCTGGATAAGTTAAACAGAGCTCCTATCTCTCAGATGGAACATAACACACTATATTATTTGAAGAACAGCAGGGGAGTCTTTAACGTTGCCCTTATGCATCCCTCAACCAACATCGAGGGGTAAGGTGCGGTGGGCACCTTGTCAGTGCTGTTATGTGTCAGGGTTTAGAGAACCCCAAAGTGTATCATGGAGTTCACCTGACCCATAACTTTTACTAGATTGTGGTATGGGGAGCACATGGCCCACTCTACAGGTGTGGTACAGCAGAAATGGAAAAGTATTTTTAAAGCAAAATAATGTTTATTCTATGAACTCAAGTTAACCTTTTTAAAACATACAGTGAACATCTTAGCAGCCATCAATTCAAATACAACCCCCAAAGAATACATCACTAAGTAATCCTTAAGCTGTCCTTTTAACATCCATAAGATGTAAAAAAGAACTTTTAATAGAAGCATATCCAGTTAAAGTCACTACTGAGAGCAATTATCAGTTTTAAATCACTAAAGGATCGATTTATAGTTTTTAGATTACAGAGCGAGAGACTAATACCCCTTCTGGCTGTGACTGCAGCTATCCAGCTCTGAAAATGAAACTAAAACACACCTTGCAGCAAACAGCCTAATACGAAAATAAAAAGCTGACAGACAGCCCAGCTCCACCCACACTCTGACATCACTGATACACACTCATTTCTTAAAGGTACATTTCTTAAACACTCATTTCTTAAAGGTACTCTCACATGAGAGTGCCATGGTGTGCAGGTGGGCGTTCCTCGCTGAAGCTCCGAAATGAAGTACAGTCTCGTCCTTGGCGCTGCTGGCACCGAGAAAGAACGGGCTAAACACGCTCGACAATAGTCTCTGTTGAATCGAGCCCTTTATATTGCAAAATGTCAGGAAGCCATCACAGTGTACAATTTGAAAAAATTAGTTTTACTAAGAATCCGAGACAACAGTCAACTGTAATTTTTACAAGCTCATCCAATCCAAGAACTACAATATAATCTTCAAACACAGATTAGAACTGATGAAAATTTGTCCTTGCAACTTGGCTTCTCCAGAATCAATCGAGCCCAGACTTTACTCAGAAATTAGCAATTAGATAAACTTCCTTGGAAACAGGACGGGTCCTACTTAGAAATAGTGTTCAGTGGTTAGCACTGCTGCCTTGGGTACTGAGGACCCGGGTTCGACCCTGGCCTCGGGTCACTATCCGTGTGGAGTTTGCCCATTCTCCCCCTGTCTGTGTGGGTCCCACCCCCACAACCCAAAGATGTGCGGGGTAGGTGGATTGGCCACGCTAAAATGCCCCGTATTGGAAAAAAAGAATTAGGTGCTTTAAATTTGTACTTTTAAAAAATGGGCCGGGAGTCTCTGACCCCCCCGCCGGGTCGGAGAATCACCGGGGGAGGCGCTAATCCCGCCCTGCGGGATTCCCGCCATGCCAGTCAGGCCCGTTGACAGCGACCACCACCCCCCCCCCCCCCCCCCCCCCCCCAACGGCAATTCTCCAGGCCCCGATGGGCCGAGCGGCAGTCCAGTTTTGGCCAGTCACGCCAGCGTGAATTACTCACCTCATGCACGGCGGGATCTGGCAGGTGAGTGTGCGGGGGCGGTCCTGGGGGTGGGGAGGTGTGGGGGCGCTGGAGAATCCGACCCCGGGGGTGGTCCCCACGGTGGCCTGGCTTGCGATTGGAGCCTGCCGATCTGCGGTCGGGTCTGTTCCATGGGGGGACCTCTTTCCTCTGCGCCGGGCCCCTGTAGGGCTCCGCCATATTGCCCAGGGGCTGGCGCGAAGAAGAGAACCCCCACGCATATGTCGAAATACGCCGGCCGTTCCACACATGCACGAGATCACGCTGGCCGTTCCGCGCATGTGGGAACTCGCGCTGGCCCTTCGGCGCCGGGCGCAGCAGCGGGAACCACTCCGGCGGCAACCTAGCCCCCGAGAAAGGTGAGAATTCCTCACCTTGGGGGGCGGTTGACACAGGAGACATTGGCAACGGTTTTCCCACCCGTGTGGGGACATAACCCCATTTTCAGAGAATCCCGCCCATGGTGTTCCAAACCATATTTGGAACATTAAAAGTTCAAACCTAATTAAAATTAAGATATCTCCCCTATGTGTTCGATATTGGTTATGCAGCCCCAAGAAAAACCATAAATATTAAGAGCATACACTGAATATTTTGATCCTCTTAACTTGTTTGAGCAATAATAATTCTCTCCTTAACGTCTCGTCAACTCTGTAGTCTTCTGCTTGGGTATTACAATAAATACTACTGAATGATTGATGGTTATCCTACTTAAAATATTTTATTGTAACAATAATTGAATTAGAAAACTGGATTATCTTTTTAAAATAAGATTCTACTTTTCCTCTTTTCCTAGATCCTCTTAACATTATGATTGAGTGTTTTACAGTGCTATAAATTATCCGTTAATTTACAGCATGGAAAGCATGCAATCCTTCGGTCCATTTATTTAATAAATATAAGTAATGTGTAATTTGAAAATGAAAATCGCTTATTGTCACGAGTAGGCTTCAATGAAGTTACTGTGAAAAGCCCCTAGTCGCCACATTTCAGCGCATGTTCGGGGAGGCTGGTACGGGAATTGAACCGTGCTGCTGGCCTGCCTTGGTCTGTTTTAAAGCCAGCAATTTAGCCCAGTGTGCTAAACCAGCGCCTAATTTAGATTGTCTACCAAAGCCTTCTGTTTCTCCAACTCATTATGGGAGTGTACATTACTGAAAAATTGTTCCTGGACCGTAACAATATCCAGGATCTGTGTTAAAAAGGCGATCTGGAAGAGGGTAATACTCTCAGCATTTCCAATGAATTAGTACTTCAGACCCATTTAATGCCTTCATGATCTGTCTTTCTTAATCTAAAGTTGAAAGGAATCATGTGAGAGTCACACCTGATCTGTGATTGACCCAAAAGGGCGCAAGGATTACAATCCACCACAAGAGACCCGAGATCGCTGCATCTTCAATACAGTTTGAATTTCCGCACCCCCTCCAACTTACCGTCCCCACCTCTCTGGTTTCCTTAAAGAAACTTTATTTGCTTTCATAATTCTATTTACATATCAAAAAATTCAGATTAGAATAGGCAGACAGTTGCTTGACTCTCTTACAACCTGTCAACGCCCCTGAGTCTCGGAGGTGTCTCATTGACCTTTTCTAGCTGTGAGCAACATACAGATGAGATAAATCTATGTTTATTTTGAAAATTGAGCAATTAGCATTAATAAAGACTCGCTCGTATATCTATGCACACATTCTCCTCTCAATTGGTCCCGACTTTCTCCCTCGTCTCACTCTCACTCTCTCTATTAGTTTAATATACCTTCTGAAGTTTACACAGCACATAGCAAATGCCAAAAATGGCATGTAGTTAGTAAATTGTCATTGTTTCGCACATTCTCTCTCTCTGCTTTTCCCACAGACATCCTCCAGGTAAATAAAAAGACTTTAAAATCTACTAGAATAATGTTTTTCTATTTTTTTATATTGCGGAGTGATTGAGGAGGCAATATTAAAACACAACTGAGGTTTATTGAACTAAGAAAAACTATATACACAGGACAGCAAAACTACTACACAGGTCTTCTTCCCACAACTCCCGGGCTAACTCTGGCCAAGCCCAACAGCCAGATCTGCGTCTAAATAGGCTAATGTTCACACACTCCATCCCCATGAGCTTAGGGCCCGTCACGTGGCCCACAATGTATCAACCCTTACAGGGCCCAACCTACCACATACCTCCCTTCTTAAGTTCCTTTACAGATCCCTGAGATACAAAAACAGAAATGTGCAGTCATATACAGACAAAGAGAGTTACAGTAAGGGAGCTCAAAACAAAGTTCAGAAGGTAAGTCCATCAGGTGACTTACTAATACTTGCTGAATGTGTCAATTTGGCCACTGGCCCTTCCAGATTAGCAGCATCTGAGTCTACAGAAGGGCAGGCAAATTGTCAGAGTCCTTTATAATCGCTGACCACCAAAGCTAACTCCTGACCAGTACCTTCATTTTAGATTGCCCAGGGTGACTGCTGTGCAATTCTTAAAGGTGAGGCTACTGCCCCATGGGTGGTACTATCATTAAAAGTAACTACTAATGGTCACTTGGTAATACAGAAATTCTGTATTGCTGAAAAACAATAAGAAGTCTTACAACACCAGGTTAAAGTCCAACATGTTTGTTTCAAACACTAGCTTTCGGGGCACTGCTCCTTCCTCAGGTGAATCAGAGGGGAGGGGAGGTCCGACCCCGGGGCGGGCCTCCAATGTGGCCTGGCCCGTGATCAGGGCCCATCGATTGGCGGGCCGGCCTCTCTAGCTGGAAGCCTCCTTTCCTACGCGCCGGCCCCTGTACTCCTGCGCCATGCTGCATCGGGGCAGGCACGTTGAAGGACGCCACTGCGCATGCGTGGATCCCGCGGTGCACAGGTCGCGCCGGGATTGGCAGCTAGAGCAGCGTGAACGGCTCCAGCGTCATGCTGGGCCCCTGTAGGGGCCAGAATTACTCCTGGCAGCGGCCCGTTCACGCCGTCGTAAAACAAAATAGTTCATGCCAGTGGTTGAGTGAGGGAGAAGTGGCATAAAATTGGTTCTGGAATGCGCAGATTAACCAAGAATCTTGATGTACCTTTAGTACACCCTGACTCACAAACGAATAAGATTCACACCAAATTCTCTCAGATCAAAACCAGGGTTTTTTTCTGTTTATTGTAGATATCTTATAAGTCCTTTCCCTGTATGTCTTTGATGGGCGGACCTGTGCCTTTCCATGTACTTAGACAGCCTTAAAACAAAGAACAAAGAACAAGGACAAGTACAGCACAGGAACAGGCCCTTCGGCCCTCCAAGTCTACGTCGACCATGCTGCCAATCTAAACTGAAATCTTCTACACTTCTGGGGTCCATATCCCTCTATTCCCATCCTATTCATGTATTTGTCAAGACACCCCTTAAACGTCACTATCGTCCTTGCTTCCACCACCCTCTCCGGCAGTGGGTTCCAGGCAGCCACTACCATCTGTGTAAAAAACTTACCTTGTACATCGCCTCTAAACCTTGCCCCTCGCACCTTAAACCTATGCCCCCTAGTAATTGACCCCTCTACCCTGGGAAAAAGTCTCTGACTATCCACTTTGTCTATGCCCCCCATAATTTTGTAGACCTCTATCAAGTCGCCCCTTAACCTCTGACGTTCCAGTGAGAACAAACGGAGTTTATTCAACATCTCTTCATAGCTAATACCCTCCATACCTGGTGACATCCTGGTAAATCTCTTCTGCACTCTCTCTGAAGCCTCCACATCCTTCTGGTAGTGTGGTGACCAGAATTGAACACTATACTCCAAGTGTGGCCTAACTAAGGTTCTATACAGCTGCAACATGACTTGCCAATTCTTATACTCAATGCCCTGGCCAATGAAGGCAATTATGCTGTATGCCTTCTTGACTACCTTCTCCACCCGTGTTGCCACGGTCAGTGACCTGGGGACCTGTACACCTAGATCTCTCTGACTGTCAATACTCTTGAGGGTTCTACCATTCACTGTAAATTCCCTTTCCTCCCTTCCTCATGGAAAGATTGAACCTTAGAGGTCAGCCAAGTCGTTGTGTTGACAATGAACAGGAGGAAGAGATTAGACATTTAACAGTTTGAACTGTCTTCCATTTGGTAGGAGTTCTTTCCCTCATCTCTAATTGAAACCATTAATCTAAAATGCTTTCATATTTCATTTGGCTTTTCTCTTATTACGAACAGTATAATATATCCAGTAATTACAACATTTTACATTCAAATACATTGTGACAAATGATAGCAATCAATAATGCAACCATTAATTTCACATGTTTCTTTCATTAATTTTCAGAAAATCCTTTTCACCTCCAAGTAAGTGATTGAACCATTTTTCTTCTTCTTTAGGGCATTCCTTTTCTCCTATAGACAGTGACTCATGCAGGTTAGGGCCCAACAAGTACCATAAACCCTCCAAACCCATTCCTCTGTGGTCATTCGTCACATGTGATTCTGAACACTATGTCTCAGCAGGCTACCTGAGTGTCATGGTGGCATAGTAATATTGTCACTGGGCTAGTAATCCAGTGGCCCAGACTAACGCTCTTTGGAATTGAGTTCAAATCCCACCTTGGCACTTGGTGGAATTTGAATAAATGAACAAATATGGAATTATAAAGTGAATGATGGTAGCCATTGATTGTGAAGAAAGCCCATTTGATTCCTTCCTTCAGGGGAGGAAAACTGCTATCTTTACCTGACTTGGCCGACATTCTGGACCCTTGGTAATGTGGTTGACTCTTAATTGCCCTCAGCAAACTACTCAGTTCAAGGGCAATTAGGGATGGGCAACAAATAGTGGCCTTGCCAGTGGCTCCCATATCCCATGAAAGAATAAAGAAAAGCCATCAAAGTCAAGCCCAATCCTACCCTATATGGATACAGTTAGGGCATCGAACAGGGCTTGTCTGCTTTGCATTGGTTGTAGTTACATTTTGAAGCTGAACTCATGTTGGGCCACGTAATTCAAGGTTGTCTGCCCCACACTCAACCTAGGTTCAAATCAGCCAATATGAGTTCCGTTGCACAGTTTGAACTGCATGGCATAGCTGGTCATTATAACATTGGGATGCAGAAGATACGTCTTATAAATAAACTGTTGCAAAAATGAGCCTGGAATGTTCCGAATGTTAATTTAGAGTCTGCAGTCATGAAATTAATGAGCTACTTCAAACAGTTGAAAAAAACAGGACTTTGGAAATTCTTTATTGAGGTTATTTCAGTCCACTGGCTTCGACATTGTTTCTTTGCTTCTGCGACCTGGACTCTTGTTCCAGCACAACCAGGAGATTTAAAATGGTCTCTCTCTACGAGCTGCTGAAGGCTCATATTGAAATTGAAGCTGGACAGGCATACATTTCTTTTCAAAAGATTAATTATTATTGTTCTTTCCAACACCTTAAAAAATTAAGTTGCCTTTCTTTTCAGAACTATTAACTCACCTGCAATGCATATGACCATGCTCATTGGGAAACACACCAGACAGGTCATTAAATCCTATCTTATGCTCTTTTTGCCAGGATAAACTGGCAGCGCTAATCATTGTACTGAAACGGTGAGGCTTGCTTCTCATTGAAGCAAGTTGGGTGTTCAAGGTATGATGAACATAGTTTTGGATGGTTGACAGTGAGCAGTTGGGGGACTATTTGGAAAATGCAATTCAGTGTTACCGGATGAATAGCAGCTGGAGATAACAATAGACCTGCCCAAATTTTCGTCGCATCTCAAGGATCTCAAGTTCTTCCATGGAGCCAAGCTTAGTGTTTTGGGAATTATCAGAATTATTTTGTCCCATTTCTTCTCCACAATTCATTGATGAGTTTGAAATTCGTGGTGAGATGCATATAATGAAAATGAAATAAAAATTGTTTATTGTCACAAGTAGGCTTCAATGACGTTACTGTAAAAAGCCCCTAGTCACCACATTCCGGCGCCTGTTCGGGGAGGCTGGTACGGGAATTGAACCCGTGCTGCTGGCCTGCCTTGGTCTGCTTTAAAAGCCAGTGATTTAGCCCAGTGTGCTAAACCAGCCCCAAGAATATAAACAATTTGATCACCTGTACCCCCAAACGCACATTTATTTGATTTAAGTCTCCTTGTTTTTTGTTCCTCACATCATCCCTCTAAATGATTAAAGCTTCCAGATGTGCTGTTGGCTGGTTTCTGATCAGCAGCATGAGAAAAGTATGAATGGGATGCATAATTCTCATTAGGGTGAATTCTCCGCCGGCGGAAATCTCCATTGGAGGGGCTACGATGGGAAATCCCATTGGCCAGCAGCGGGAATGGAGAATCTCACTGCCAGCAGCGGGAAGGGAGAATCTCACTGCCAGCAGCGGGAATGGAGAATCTCACTGCCAGCAGCGGGAATGGAGAATCTCACTGCCAGCAGCGGGAATGGAGAATCTCACTGCCAGCAGCGGGAATGGAGAATCTCACTGCCAGCAGCGGGAATGGAGAATCTCACTACCAGCAGCGGGAATGGAGAATCTCACTGCCAGCAGCGGGAATGGAGAATCTCACTGCCAGCAGCGGGAATGGAGAATCTCACTGCCAGCAGCGGGAATGGAGAATCTCACTGCCAGTAGTGGTGCGCTGCTGAGAAACACATGGCGGGGGAGGCGGAAAATCTGCCCCATTTTCTATCTATTTTTTGCCCTGGAATTCCGGCCGAGATTCTCCGACCCAGTCCTGGTCGGAGAATCCCGCGCCCCACCGCCCCGCCGCTGGCCTGCCTATTCTCCAGCACCGTTTTTCCGGCGCGACTCTCTGGGCCCCGATGGGCCGAGTGGCCGATGAGTTATGCCCAATCCTGCTAGCATGGGTTACTCACCTCACACACGGCGGGACTTGGAAGGTAAGTGTGCGGGGGCCGTCCTGGGGGGAGGGGGGGGGCAGGGGTGATCCGACTCCGGGGAGCTCCCCACGGTAGCCTGGCCCATGATCGTGGCCTACGGTGGGCGGGCTGATTCCGTGGGGGCATACTTTACTCCGTGCCGGGCACCTGTAGGGCTCCGCCATATTGCTCGGGGAGCGGCGCGGAGAAGGGAACCCCTGCGCATGCGTGGAAGTACACCGGCCATTCCACGCATGCGTGAGATCACGCCGGCCGTTCGGCACATGTGTGGACTCGTGCGGGCCGTTCACCGCCAGCTGGAGCTGCGGGGACCACTCCAGCAGAAACCTAGCCCCCTGGAAAGGTGCATATTCCTCACTTTCGGGGTTCGTTGACACCGGAGTCGTTGGCGCCGGTTTACCCGCCGGCGTGGGGACATGACCCCCTTGTTAGAGAATCCCACCCTCCATCTGTGAATCTATTAAATTAGGTTTCTGCACTTGCCATGCCACTGAATCAGCTCTTATCAAAGTCACAAATGGCATCCTACGTGATTGTGACATAAGTAAACTTTTCCTGTTCAACTTTATTGATCCATTTGCAGCCTTTGCTGAAGTTGACCACATCATCCTCCTTCGAAACGTTTCCACTGTCGTCCACTTGGGTGAGACTACTCGCACCTGACTCCATTCCCAATCTTTCTAATCGTAGCCAGAGATTCATTTGATTCCATTCTGCCACAGCTCATCTGTTACTGAACCCTCATTTCTGCCTTAGTTACCTTCAGTCTTGCCCATTACAATGCACTCCTTGCTGTTCTCCCACATTCTGCCCTTCGTCAACCGAGGTGATTTCTTTCTATGATTCAGCACCATTCATGACTCCTTTGATATTGAAGCAGCCTGTGTCCTTCTGCAGAGAAACCTGGACGGCATTCAGGTGACAAGTAACATTCACACCACACAAGCGCCAGACAATGACCATCTCTCGCATGAGAGAACCTAACCATCTCCCCTTGACATTCACTGGCATTGCCATCGCTAAATCCCCCAAGAATCAATATCCTGGGGGCTACCATTGATCAAATGCTGTGGCTACAAGAGCAGGTCAGAGGCTGGGAATTCTTCAGCAAGCATGGGAAAGTGGTGGCATAGTGGTATTGTCACTGAACTAGCTAACCAGAGACACAGAGTAATGCTCTGGGGCCCAGGTTCAAATTCCGCCACTGCAGATGGTGAAATTTCAATTCAATAAAAGCTGGAATTAAAAGACTAATGATGACCATGAAACCATTGGCGATTGTCGTAAAAATCCATCTGGTTCACAAATGTCCTTCAGGGAAGGAAATCTGCTTTCCTTACCTGGTCTGGCCTACATGTTACTCCAGACCCACATCAATGTGATTGACTCTTAACCTCAAGGGCAATTAGGAATGGGCAATAAATGCTGACACAGTCTGCGATGCCACGTCCCATGAACAAATTAATAAAAACTCACCTCCTGTCTCCCCAAAAGCTACAAATATAAGTCAGGAGTGTGAGGTCTACCGCCTAGTACAACAAGAGCAGCAAATGCACGGGAACACCACAACCTGCACGTTCCCCTCCAAATCACACATCACTCTCTCTTGGACATTTCTCTGCATTGCTTCACAGTTACTGGATCAAAATCCTGGAACTCTCTCCCTAACAGCACTGTGGGTGTACCTACATCACAGGGACGGCAGCGGTTCACGAACGCAGCTCACGGTCACCTTCTCAAGGGCAACTAAGGATGGTCAACAAATGTTGGTATTGGTGACATCTACGTCCTATGAAACCCTATGGGACCTTTGCACTCCTTTAACTCTAGTCTCTTGAACATTCTTGATTTTAATCCCTCCACCACTGGACCACATCTCCAACTCCTTCAGCTCCATAATTTTCTCAATTAACCTCTCCCCAAGCTACCTCTCCTTTCCTTCTTAAAATTATCTGCATTAGCAAACCTATGGCTATCTTCCCTAATTTAATTTTTAAAACTTTATTTTAGTTATTTTAAAATCAACTTCCGTGATGACAAAGGACTGCGACCTCCTAATAAAATACAAATTGACAGAAGAGGATAGACAGAGCAGTGCTAAACAATGCTCAGATCATTAGATTAGGGTCATTATGTTTGTTCAAAGATTATTAGCAATTAGAATTTATTCATGGTGTGGATGAGATACAATTGAACTATTCTTAAATCTTGTCATTTTGAATTTTGATTCAGGTAGTTCTTTTAAAATCTGTACCTGATAGTCACTGTGAGATTTATTTGTGGATAGAACTTAGAACATACAGTGCAGAAGGAGGCCATTCGGCCCATTGAGTCTGCACCGACCCATTTAAGCCCTCACTTCCACCCTATCCCCGTAACCCAATAACCCCTCCTAACCTTTTTTGGACAGTAAGGGCAATTTATCATGGCCAATCCATCTAACCTGCACGTCTTTGGACTGTGGGAGGAAACTGGAGCACCCGGAGGAAACCCATGCAGACACGGGGAGAACATGCAGACTCCGCACAGACAGTGACCCAGCATTGAATCGAACCTGGGACCCTGGCGCTGTGAAGCCACAGTGCTAGCCACGTGTGCTACCATGCTGCTCTTAAAATAGCAAGTAGCGAAGTTTAGAGTATGACTGCATCTCATTAAAGAAAACGACAGAGTTAATCATATCTGTCCTCCAGTGACTCCAGACTGCCATCGTGTAAAGCATCTCTGTAACCTTGGTAATCAGGTCTTAATGTGGCCTGAGGAGGCTTGATATCAAATTTTGCTTTATAATGCTTCCATAAAACACCTTGGGCTGTTTTATTACGTTTAGGGTGCGGTTTAAATAAATAATATTGTTGCTTTTCCTCTCTGTAGGGAGTTGTCCATTATTGATTTAGTTCTCCCCCAATGACTGTAGGTTAAAGGTCAAGACGTTGATGAAATCTAGAGCATGAAGAACATGACACTGCACCTCCAGAGTACCAACATACTGGGCAACATGTTTTTTAATGATTCATGGGACCAGTGTGTCGCTGGCAAGGCCAGCATTGATTGCCCATCCATAACTGTTCTTGAGAAAGTGGTGGGCCACCTTCTTGAAATGCTGGGGACCATTTAGCCTCGGCATACACACAGATATTAGAGTGGGAGTTTCAGCATTCTGACCTAGCAATAGGGAAGGAATAACAATGAATTTCTAAATCAGGCATGGTGTGTCACCTAGAGAGGAATACACAGATCATGGTGTTCCCATGCGCCTGCTGCCCTTGCTCTAGGCCATAGAGGTTGCAATTTGGAAGGTGCTGCCAAGGAAGCTTTGGTGAGTTGCTGCAGTCCATCTTGGAGACAGCACACACTGTGCGTCAATGGGAATGAATTATGAAAAAAATTAATTTGCTGGTTGTGAGCGTCGCTGGTTAGGTCAGCATTTATTTTCCACCCCTAGTTGCTCTTCAGAAGGTGGTAGTGAGTTGTCTTCCTGAATAGCTGTAGTCCCTGAGGTGTAGGCACACCAGAGTGCTGCCAGGGAGGGAATTCTAAGTGAAGAAATGAGGATATATTTGCAAGTCAGGATTGTGAGTGGCTTGTAACGCAAGTCAGGATGGTGAGGAACTCACCAGGTGTTGGTGTTCCCAGATATCTGCTGCTTTTTTCCTTCCAGATGGTAGTCATTGTAGGTTTGGAAGGTGCTGCCTAAGGAAGCTTGGTGAATTCTGCACTGCATCTTGTAGATGGTACACATGGCTGCCACTGTACCTCGGTGGTGGAGGGAGGAAGTGTCTGTGGAAGGGGTACCAAACAAGCGTTCTGCTTTGTCCTGGATGGTGTAGAGCTTCTTGAATGGTGTTGGAGCAGCACTCATCCAGGCAAGTGGAGAGTATTCCAATACACTTCTGACTTGTGCCTTGTAGATGGTGGACAGGCTTTGGGGGGGACAGGAGGTGAGTTAGTCACCGCAGGATTCCTAGCCTCTGACCTGCTCTCTTAGCCAGTGTTTTTATGGCTAGTCCAGTTCAATTTCTACTCAATGATGACCCTCCCCAGGAGGTTGATAGTGGGTAATGTCAAGGGGAAATCAATCCGGCTGTTTTATCCTGTATGGTGTCAGGTTTTTTGAGTGTTGTTGGAGCTGCGCCCATCCAGGCAAGTGGAGAGTATTCCATTACATAGAATTTACAGTGCAGAAGGAGGCCATTCAGCCCATCGAGTCTGCACCGGCTCTTGGAAAGAGCACCCTACCCAAGGTCAACAACTCCACCCTATCCTCATAACCCAATAGCCCACCCAACACTAAGGGCAATTTTGGAAACTAAGGGCAATTTAGCATGGCCAATCCACCTAACCTGCACATCTTTGGACTGTGGGAGGAAACCGGAGCACCCGGAGGAAACCCACGCACACACGGGAGGATGTGCAGACTCCGCACAGACAGTGACCCAAGCCGGAATCGAACCTGGGACCCTGGAGCTGTGAAGCGATTGTGCTATCCACAAGGCTACCGTACTGCCCATTACACTCCTGACTAGTGCCTTGTGGGTGGTGGGAAGACTTTGGAGGGGTCAGGAAGTGATTTAATCTCTCTGGAATATCCAGACTCTAACTTGGTATCAGTCTTTACGTAGTTGGTCCAGTTAAGTTCCTGGTCAAAGGTGACTCCACAGGATGTTAATGATGGGGGATTCAGTGATGATAGTCATTGAATGTAAAAGGGAAGTAGTTTGATCCCTCTTGTTGGAGATGGTCATTGCCCGGCAATTGTGTCGCTCGTATATTACTGCTCCTCACCAATCCAAGCCAGCATGTCGTCCAGGACCTATATCTTCCAATCAGGATCGGAAAGCCTATTGCGAGCCCTGATCAAACAAGGAAATGTACACGTACCTTCCTTCAATTGTTCTGATCGATAATCCAATGGAGGATGCTTCACATCCCACTCAGTGCCACAAAGCTCGTAGACAGCAGCGGGGAGAATCCATGCAGAAGCCTTTCTTACAGCGCTAGCTGCCATATCCCAATAAGTAGAGTTTAAATTTCCCAAAGCTAACTTGGTACAGCTATGGAGAGGTGGGAAGTGTGTAAGGTAAGTAGGTTCGGAGGGTAGGGTGGATAAGTTAAGTGGGTAAGTCGGATCAAAGGTTAATCAGGTACGGCTAGAGGGCGTCAGGCTGGGTTGTGGGATAGTCAGGCCAGATTGTGCAGTAGTCGGTAGATCAGGGAGAGATTTGAGGGGTCAGGGTGCTGTTGGAGGGGTGGGGCCGGGTGAGGTTAGTGTACCGTTCCGCATAAATTAGACTATGCCCAGAATTATCCGGCTGTCCACCCCAGTGGGATCCTCTGGTCCGGCTGAAGGCGTAGGCTTACCCTCGCCGTGGGTGTCCCAGCAGTGAGGGTTCATTCAACAGGAAACCCCATTGACAACGGTGGAATCAGAAGATCCCGCCACCAGCCAATGGTGCCCATTTCCGCTGTCAAGTAACGCACAGTGGTCACTGAACGGGGCAACACGGGTGGAGAAGGTAGTCAAGAAGGCATACGGCAAGCTTGCCTTCATTGGCCGGGGCATTGAGTATAAAAATTGGCAATTCATGTACAGAACCTTAGTTCGGCCACACTTGGAGTATAGTGTTCAATTCTGGTCGCCACACTACCAGAAGGATGTGGAGGCTTTAGAGAGGGTGCAGAAGAGATTTACCAGGATGTTGCCTGGTATGGAGGGCATTAGCTATGAGGAGAGCTTGAATAAACTTGGTTTGTTCTTACTGGAACGAAGGAGGATGAGGGGTGACCTGATAGAGGTCTGCAAAATTATTAGGGGCATAGACAGAGTGGATAGTCAGGGACTTTTTTCCAGTGTAGAGGGGTCAATTACTGGGGGGCATAAGTTTAAGGTGCAAGGGGCAAGGTTTAGAGGAGATGTACAAGGCAAGTCTTTTTACAAAGAGTGTAGTGGGTGCCTGGAACTCGATGTCGGAGGAGGTGGTGGAAGCAGGGACGATAGTGACGTTTAAGGGGCATCTTGACAAATACATGAATAGGATAGGAATAGAGGGATACGGATCCCGGAAGTGTGGAAGATTTTGGTTTAGACGGGCAGCATGGTCGGCGCAGGCTTGGAGTGCCGACGGGCCTGTTCTGTGCTGTACTTTTCTTTGTTGTTCTTTGTTTGTGTGGAAAATTCCGTCCTCGCTTTTCTTTCCTTTTTAACATTTAAGTGGGTAACTATCCAGGTAAGTAATTCAGAACTGTCCAAAGTCTCTAACTCGAACACATAGCTGCAAACTTTTTGCAGGGGGTGCCAGGGAACAGGGGAATTGCAGAACTGGAAGTTCACACTTCTTGGACAATTCTCAGAGAGTCCTTGATTGGGACTTCCGAGGGGTCCCATAGCACATCTTCCAGAAGTACGTCCAGTGTCTGACTATCCATGACCAGAAGATATGGGCAAAGATCCTTTTGCACATGGACACAGACTGCTTAAATATGAGTGTTGCAAATGGAACTGAGCTCTATTCAATCATCAGCAAACATCTCACTATTACCTGCTGACTGTATGTCATCCACTAGACATTAGAGGATGGGATACAAACATTAAAATATATTGAACTCTTAAAGACAATTATTATAAGCTGATAAGTTGGATTCTCTGTTGGCTGCCACCGGTAGTGGAATTTCCAATGTGGCAGGGAGCCTAGCATCGGGGGAAAAATGGGATTGGTGCTCGGCGCTGATCGTTTCCAATGCTCCTGTTCCCCACTAGTGCTGGTATTGAGGTTTGGGCTGAACGGTCTTGACATGGGATTTTCCATGCCACCAATACTCTCTGGTCCTCTGGGCCAGGATTCACATGGGCGAGGATTGGTACAAAATTTTGTTAGCGTGCCCTGACACAGTAGATCTCGCTGTGGGCCTGGGCCAAGGGGGTAAATATTTAGGTAGGTGCCCCAAAGTCTTTTGGTACCCCTCCATCCCATAATGCAAATCACCGTGTTTACACTCACCTGTCGCTTATATCTGCTGCCTCAGACAGATGTCTAGAGAGGAGCATCTGTAAATTAATAGAAAGCCAAAAGCACATAACAAGGCTTTAAACACCCACAAATCCTTTGCTCTACAAGGCTTCTAATCACTTCAAACAGAAATAGCTTTTAGTAACCTGTAATTGACAGCTTCTAGACAGCCAGATGTCTGGATTGATTATTTTCGTTTCCCTTCATGCTTGAATGGATCTCAAGTTGCCTGCTATGAAACTAACCACAATGTTTATAAACATGTAGGAGTTAAGTGTTGTCTCTTTCTCTTCCTCAGCAGAAATCACTTAACTGCTTTTGATGTGTTCATGAGCTGTCAATCGTAGCTAGATGATTATAAACATTGCAAAACCTCTGGTGGAGGGTCAGTGGGGAGACGGGGGAGTCATATCACCCTCATGTGTGTGTTCTGTGGTGGGGTAGTGATCCAGCAATTCCTGTGGTGGGGAGTGGGAGAGGTGTCCCTATTTGTCGGGGGGGTGTAAGATTTCCGTTGCAGGTGGAGGGTGCCAGCTGCCTGACCTCAGTGATGGGCTACCAATTTAAAATGGCGGCCTTAAATCAGGGTTTGCAACATAATCCCTTGCAATCCCAATCATTTGCATGGCAAGGGATAGTGAATTGCTTCTCCGTGCGGCTCCCACTGTGAAACAGAACCTATTCAGTTCCAGCAGGAGAACCTTGTCGAGCGAACGGAGAAACCAGCCCTATATTAGGACAACTATAAAGGATATCAAATATTTTTTGATTTGGGAAGAATGCAGCTTTAACTTGGGCACTCACTTCAGTTTCTATGTGTCGCTGAACATGAAGTACTATGCTGCGGGGTCGGCCAACAGATCTTATTTTTCATTCGCCTACCGATTACCAAGTTAACATCAAAAATGCAGTTTAACTAATAAGGACGACATGCTTCCCATAAGACAGAGAATATGGAAGTCGAAATGCCAGGTTTTTTTATTTGTTCATGGGATGTGATCATCGTTGGCTGGGCCAGCATTTATTGCCCTAATTGTCCTTGAACTGAATGGGTCACAGGGGTTTTAAGAGTCAACCACATTGCTGCGGATCTAAAGTCACATGTAATCCGAACCAGGTAAGGGTGGCAGATTTCCTTCCCTAAAGGACATTAGTAAATGAGATGCTGCATTTGTGATTGGAATTCTGTGCCAGATTGTTCCACATCAAGTTTTCAAATGGACAGTTTGGAATTCGACAGGAAATTTCTACAAACCTCACCCAGAACCCAAAAACTGTTAATTTCTGGTTGAAAATAAAGGCCCCATAATGTGTTAGCATTCATCATTCAAGATTTTGATTCCTTTTCATCAGTCCCAAAACTCAAGATACCATCAAATCCTCGCCCAACACTGGACCCCTATGACAATGTAATGGCTCTTCTCTGAATATTTGGGTCGGAACTTCTCTTCTGGGTAACTTAGAGGGAAGGTCTTGATTGCACTTGACAATATCACACTTGCCGCAGAACATTTGGTCGTCACCAAGTGTAAAATGGAAAAAAAAAATGGTTTCCCTTATTTCCACAGCTGTTAATTCTAACCTTGATGAACACTAGCATGCACACAAAGAGAACACAAAACAAAATAATCCTTTTTGAATGTCTATTTTGAAGGAAACTCTGCTCCCAGTTTCATTACGTTCTGAGCAGATGCCAGGAAATTACTTGGCTGTTATTCCGCCATTGACAAGTGAATGTAGCAAAGCAGTTTCAGAAAATAGCGTCAAAATTATTAAACCTGGATATACCTTTCATTTAATCTCTTAAGCTTCTAATTCGAGTGCTTTTGTTGCCTCATCACTCAAACAATTATACAGCACTCTGTCTGATAAAATGCTCATTACAGCCAAGGCCTCGATTGTTAAAACAAAAGCACAGCGACACAGCATTCAAGCTTTGATGGCGATATCACCAGGGATGGGATTTTGGGAAGCGAGAGTCTAATATAAAATTCTAATATCCTTCAAAATCAATTTGGACAACACAGAGGACACAAGATGCCAGTATTCATAATTAGAAAGTAACTGTGCTTTCGCAGCAGATGGTTAGAGACCCTTGGTGACACTCTCAGCTTTGACATAATTATCACAGCAACATAGCAGACAAGATATTGCACAGCTTTTGTTCCCAATTTATGCAATTATGGGAAAGAGATTTTTACAGTGATGATCCACCTATATATCTATGCAGCCTTTGTGCTGAACAATATATTATACAGTTATGTTTAACACTTATTACTCCAGCATTTTGTTTGAGATTGAGGTGAAGGTTCTTTGGAAAAGCGACTTGTCCTTCCTGATAAGTGGACCCTAATAATCAGAGGTGGTGAAAGCAAATACAATGATACCATTGAAAAGAGAATTTAATAAATACTGGAGGAGGAAGACCTGCTGAACTATGGGCAAAGAACAGGAGAGTGGGATGCGTTGAATAGCCGTTTCAAAGCATGATGGGCCAGAAGGACTCCTTCAACATGGTTTTTTTGTAATTCCTGAGGGATTTGTTTAAATATGTGTTGATTCTTCCAATTGCTCTGCGCTGCCAAGCCTGCGTGGTAACCTAAAGGAGTGGGTTGTGGGCGACCTGCAACGGAACTGTTGGGTTATGGGGTGGCCACGCAGACACATAACACAGAAGTTCCTTCAAAGTCGTATTATTTTAATTACACAACATATCGCCGCATGGAATTAATCTCTTCATAAAGTGCAGCTCATATTGGAATGGAAGCAGGATAATTACGGTGTTCTCTTTTGACATGGCAGAAGTTGGTTTCTTACTGCTCTTCATCAGTGTCAGTGGTAGGACTAGCAGAGAGAATGAGAGACAGAGAACGGAGAAAATCAGACCATAGAGGGGGAATTAATGTTCTCGTCAAATTGTGCTATTTCCCTCCTTGCCTTTTGTGTCCACAACAGTATATTCATATAGCAGTATTTTATTGTAAAGCAGCCCAGGACAGTTCACATAAGTATTATAAATCAAGGTATGACACCGAGATATGTCAGGAAATATTAGGCCAAATGACCAAAAGCTTGGTCCAAGAGCTAGGCCTTGAACAATGAAGGGGAGGTGGAGAGACAGAAATCGATAGAATCCCTACAGTGAAGAACGGGACCATTGGGTTCATTGAGTCTGCACCAACCCTCTGAAAGAGTATGCTACCCAGGCCCACTCCCCACGCCCAATTCCCATACCCCCGCATATTGATCATGGTCAGTCGACTTAACATGAGCAGCTCACCCCCACCTTCTGAAGGGACCTAGTCAGCGATGCCTACATCCCGTAAGTGAATGATTAACAAAAAAGCATTTCAAACCCTTTTTGCACAAACATACTCACACCCAAATTGGGTTTCAGGTTGGCTACATGGCCTCGGAAGACTGTGGGGTTGAATTCCCTTTGTGCATTAACTTTACTTAAAAATCAATTTAAATTAATTAGGCAAGCAACTGTTAAAAGCTGCACACAAAAATTTCCACATAAACTTATTAACAAGCCGGCTAAAAATACCACACTGAGGAATATCGACCCAAGTCTTGTTGAGAGGGAGTAGACATTTTTATGGTAACAGCAGTACAGTTTGATTACACACTTTAAATATTCCCTGTTTATTAAACAAAATTAAATCACACACCGGAATTAATAAATAATGCAGTATCTGTAGTGCTAATCATCTCTCAGATTGCTGAATTAAATTACAAAAACCATAAATGCATTGCCATGAAATCTTGCCTGGTCAAGGAGGAATGATAACTTGTTGGACAATGTGCTTTAGCTTTTACTGCAGCCTTTATTTTTAGCACTTTGGTTTACAGTACAATAAATGGAAGCTGGCAGGTAACCGGGTACAAAGGGCACACACGCAGGCACACGGCTGCAGTAAGACACCAGATCAGTGGCAGTTGTGCAAATGCAGCAAGACTGAAGAACTTGAGGGTTTCACTGGAGGTAAAAGGAGAGTGACACATTTTGATTTAGCTCAAACACAATTATTAACAGTTCAGTAGAGTCTGCTCTGGTCCAGGGAGCAGGTCGATTCTGTTTAAATCGCTGTTGGGGAAGAAAAAGGTGGAGATTAGTGGAGCTAATTTTCCCCTGGAGAAGAACACAAATCCTCTAAGATTGATGCTGTTTCTCCGCCCTTTATGAGCTTCTCCAGAGGTCGCTTAATAAAATAGACTTGATTCATAGGAAAAGGGGAATAAATCCTCTCATTTACAAAAAGATCAATGCCACAGATAGCTAGGAAAGCAAAGCTATGCTTCTGGGCGAGATTTTAAGGTCCCCCCCCCCACCCAGAGTCTGAAGATACCCACCCGTGGTCAACAGACCTTTAAATGGTCCACAAATTGTCCATCCCGCCCTTGACGATTCCCGCATCGGGCAGGACCAGAACGTTTCCCCCTATATGTCTGCCCTGTTCTATCCAACCCAAGCCTTCACCTACTCACACCAGGGCTTCACATGAACAACAATGTGCTTCATCTGCCCAACCCAGGGTGAACTTTTGACCTCCTATGCACACCTAGTTTCTTCTCCGTAAAGTTGCCTGACTTGCCCCTGCCTCAGCTCATCTGCTGCAGAAACCCTCATTCATGCCTCTGGTTTTCTGGACTTGACAATTGCAATGCAATCCTGGCTGGTTTCCCACATTCGCTGTAAAATTGATGGCATCCAAAACCCAGCAGCCTTTGACTGGAATTTTCCAGTCCGCCAGCAGCGGGCATCAGCGTGAGCAGGCTGGGAAGATTTGGAGAGTCAGCTGACTTTTGGCGGCTCTACAAATTTTCCCATCCTCCCCACGCCGATGCCTGCTATTGGTGAGACTGGATAATCCCAACCTTTGTCTTAAGTTGCATCAAATCCTGTTCACCAACCACCCCTGCACTTGCTGACCTATATTTGCTCCCGGTCAACCTTGATTTTAACATTCCCATACTTGTATCAAATCCCTCCATAGCCTCGTTCCTCCCAGCCTGTGTGATCTCCTATAGACTCACTGTCCTCCGAGATATCTACGCTCATCTAATTCAGGCTTCTTGAGTCCCCCCAAGTTCTGGCATTCCTGGTGACACAATAGTTAGCACTGTTGCTTCACAATGCCAGGGATGGGTTCAACTCCAGACTTGGGTGACTGCGTGGAGTTTGCATATTCTCCTCATGTCTGCGTGGGTTTCCCCCGGGTGCTCCAGTTTCCCCCCACAGTCCAAAGATCAGCAGATTAGGTGGATTGGCCATGCTAAATTTCCCCTTAGTGACCAAAGATATGCCGGTTACGTGTCGTTGTGGGAGAGAGTGGGGGAATGGGCCTCGGTGACAAATCAGCATGGTGAGTGACTTGGAGAGAAACCTCCAGGTGGTGGTGTTCCCAGGTATTTGCTGCTCTTGCTCCCACTTTGCCATCTGCCCCTGGCTGCTCAGAAGATCCCATTAACACATTCTGCTATCTCACCTTCTGCCAAGGGTAGCACTCTTCACCCCTTAATGGCACCATTAATAGTCCTCTTTGTCTTATGTCCAGGACAAATTTGTCAAGATCTACTTTGCCCCAAATCTGTCTATCTCCTCTTTAAATTTACTCAATGTCCCTGAGCCCACCTCACTCTGGGGTAGTGAATTCCACAGATTCACAACCCTTTGAGAGAAGTAATTTCTCCTCAGCTCCATTTCAAGTCTGCTACCCGTTATCTTAAAACTGTGACCTCTTGTTCTAGATTGCCTCACAAGGGAAAGCATCCACTCTACATCTGTCTTGTCACTAACTTTTATGATCTGATCTACCTCAATTAGATCTCCTCTCATTCTTCTAAACTCGAGAGATTATAGGCCAAAACTACTCAATCTCTTTTCATAAGGCAGAGACCCCTCATCTTAATCGAGTGAACCTCCTCTCGAATGCAGCTGTTGAATCTCTGGTCTCTGTGTTCACACAAGAGGTCAAACAATCACGTATCAAACAAACACTGTTCACTGAACTTATGATTCAACACAATGTAACTTGCATCAAATACAGCAGGGACATGATCTTATGGCTTTGTTACACTCTCGCTCAAGAAAAACGAGGCCGGTGAATAGCGGGAGAGGCCAAAAATGTGCTCCGCGCCAGGCGGCAAACAGTTAGCAATGCAACAGCCCCACTCCCATAGGGGAAACCAGGATCTCGCTGTAGAGTGGCGAGAAACCAATTATCACCACTTTAGTACCATTTCCATACATTCAACGAAGGCCACCCCATATCCAATGGCCTCCCGTCATTCAGCGGCATCCCCAGCAGGTGGTCACGCTGGCGCTGATTTAGCACCCCTTTTTAAAAATGTGAACCTCGCGGAAAGGCTTCTGTGGGGAGCTGAGGAGGTGAGTAAACATCTTTGCTCACAGGCAAAGAGCCCGGGGGCACTGGGCTTGCTGCCCCTGTGCTTGACGGGGGTGAGGGACCCTCAACTGAGGGTGGGGGCCCCTCCGAAGGGGTGGGCCATTATGGGAGGGTAGGGTAGAGGTGCTGCAGGGTAACCGCACACAGCACCACTATGTCAACCCCTGGAGGGTTTGTACCCATTCAGGGGGCACACTTGTCCCTACCTATCTGCCCCAATGACCACCCATAACCCTCACCGACTGCCGAGGCCTCTGACCATGCAGCTGAAGGCTATAGCTTCTAGAAAATTGGCAATCGTGTTTAGTGAGCACTTCACACAACCCAAGTGGATTCCTGTGGGTGGTGGGCCATGTGGCATCCTGTGGGAGTCACTGCCCTGCATCTCAATCAGAACGAGGTATCTGAACAGTGTGCCTGAATACTGTGGGTGGCAACACCACACACGCAGCAGGCAACATCCGAACACCCAGGGGATGGGGCACAGCTCCGGGGGACATGTGCATGGCCGGAGGGTGGGCGAGTGTCGCGGGGAGGGGGCTCGCGCCCAGTCTGGTAGATGTTGTGAGTGGGTGTCCGGGGTAAGGGGCCCGGTGTCCGGTGAGGGGGGCCCACTGCGGCTGGATGTGTGTTGGCACGGCATTCTGGGTAGGGGTAGATGGGGGGGGGGGGGGGGGGGGGGGGGGGAATCAGTGGGGGAATGGAGGATCCGGGTGTGAGCCACTGCTGTTTGTCAGTCTAACACCCTCTCCCTACAGATATTGAACTCCATGGCAGGGATGTTGCATGCAGAGGTTACCCTAGTGGTGCTGCTGCTACACGATGCAGCCAGATGCTCAAAATGGCAGCAGCAGCATCTGCAGATGCTCGAGGCAGCGGCCCATGTGCCGACCCCCACCCACACCATGAGGGACTAGCCGCCTCTCAGGCTAGGGAGGGACCCAGAGGGGTGTCTGCAACAGCCCAGGGTGTACAGGCGTCGCTGATCGTTCGAACAAATGACGGACAGAGTGTGCCGGAGGAGACTCCGCCTCAACAAGAAGACAGTGCGACACCTGTGCCATGTCCTCCCGGACTTGGCACCACGTGGAGGAGGAGGATACCCACTCCTGGTGGTCGTGCAGGTCACCACAGCCCTAAACTGAGGGATCATTCCAGAGCAGAGACCAGTGTGGTATCTCACAGGCCACAGCCCGTGGATGCATTTGACAGGTCATGGATGCCCTGTTTTCCCGGACGGAAAACTATATTGCCTTTGACATAGACAAAGCCCAGCAAGATGCCCGGGCAGCAGGTTTCTCCATCATCGCCGGGATGTCCCAGGTCCAGGAGGTAATAGATATCATGCCTGTCGCCCTGTAGGGGTTCCACCCCCTCAACATACAGCTTGTGTGCGGCCACCAGATGAAGATCATGCATGTGTGTGCACGCTTTCCGGGGAGTGTGCACCTCAGCTATATCCTGGGACAGTCGGTCATCCCTGCCCTCTTTGAGGACCACCCCAGAATGGGCACCTGGCTCTTAGGGAATAAGGGGCACCTGCTGAGGACCTGGTTAATGATGCCAGTACAGAGGCTGGAGACCGAAGCGGAGACCCGGTACAACTAGGTGCATACAGCCACCCAGGCTGTGATTGAGTGGTGCATCCGACTCCTCCAGATGCGGTTCCGATGTCTCAACCACTCTGGTGGTGCACTCCAGTACACCGCCTGAAGGGTCGCCCACTTTGTGGCGGTCTGCTGTGTCCTCCACAACCTCACACAGCAGCAGGGCAACGAGCTAGAGGTTGGTGGCGAGGAACATGTGGCCACCGAGGAGGAGGAGGCAGATGGGGATGAGGATGATGAGGAGGCGCCGGACCAGCATGAGCTGACGGATGAGGCCGATGAGAAACCTGAGACCCAGCCGGAGGCTGCAGGACAGACGGCAGCAGTGAGGGTCCAGCAAGCCCGGCGGGCCAGGGAGGCCCTCATACCCGCCTGCTTACCCACCCGCTACCCCCATTTATCATCCTCCGAGGGTATGTGACACACCACTTCAGGGTGCTGGGACTGTGTCGCACCGTCAGTGGTCACTGTCGCGGACAGGGGGATGATGATAACCCGCAGAGAGCTGGACGCTTGTGCTCCTCAATCTATGCCATAGTCTAACACCTGCCTATCTGCTGAGTGCTCGCTCACACCCATCACCTGCACGCAATGATGCATTGCAGAAGAAAGTGACAGAGGCTTCCTACTGGTTGTGCACAAAGGTTTTTATTGTTCAGTATATGTCCCTACTCTTCCGATGGTGCAACCTCTCCACCACCAGGTGCAGGGTCGGTGGATTAGCCACACTAAAATTGCCCATTAGTTGGAAAAAATAAATTGGATACTCTAAATTTATTTATAAAAAGAAAAAAAATGTAGATAGGCCAATCCACCTAAGCTGCACAGCTTTGGGTTGTGGGGGTGTACCCATCTCAGATGGCGACCTGCAAAGGACCATGGGAATTATGGCCAACCCAGGACTCAGACGCACTCGGAGCTTGTGTGTGTATTGTAGCCACCTGGGGTGGCCACTGCCCAACACAAAATGGAAGATTGCAAGGAATGCAGGGAAAATGGACATGTTGGAAAGCAAGCAGCTTGCAAAGCGCTTGTATATTGGGACGACTGTAGAAACCGGTTTTGACTGCTGCAGAGACCAGACAGCACTGTGAAAGAAAACCCGTTAACATACTAATGAGGCAATACCGGGCGAGTCCCAGATACAATGGACACAAGTTAAGCACAAATCGATACATTCTATGGAAGGCCAGACCCAGTGGCGCCAGAGAAGCCCAAAACAATAGGTCCTAAGAACCGCCCCAGCAACCAAGGAACTGCCCTATGATTGGGGGGGTTCAAACATATCGATTGGGAAGCGACCCAATCGATTCCAAGCAGGTAAGGGAGTCCGCCCAAAGGGGCACGGACCCCCTGGGACCTATAAAAGAAAGGTCCCACACATGGTTCAGTCTCCTGTCTCCTGGCTCCTGTCTCCTACTCCAGCCGTCGAGCAGCAGCCACCAACAAGTAAGTGCCTAACGACGACCGCTACCAGAAATAGGCACTCCTGACACCCTTGGCAATTGATAACAATCCGAAGTCTGCAGACCAGAGCAGAGCAGGGGGCCTTGTTCCCTAACCCAGCAGTTCCTTCGAGATAAGTATTAGTTGTTTAGCGGTAGGAGCAAGTTTAATCCTTTAGCGTGTGTATGGGTAGTTATTATAATTGTATTATAATAAACTCTAGTTGTTTGGACTTACTAATTGATGTACGGTTTTTATTGCTTTGAACTTCACCTTGATGCTTGTGGCGGTGTCTTAACGGCACCTGGCGACTCCAGAGCTTAGAACGAGAAACAGAGCCAAAGTGAGTGTTAAGCACACTCACCCAGAACGAGCAACAGTATTTGCAAACCAGATAACTAGACGTGATCGAAACCCCCGCTCATTTGCATTCTAATGGCCCGTTTCCCCAGAACAAAAGGACTGTACTCAGGTAACCGATACAGATACAGACTAACCGCCGCCACGTCCTTTGCTAAGAAAGCCCAAACAGCCAAGGTCAATGACCGCTCAGCACACGCCCAGCCATCAAGCCACCTGCCCCTTTGTTGGCCAAAATCGAAGACAGTGATCGAAGCCTATCAAATTATTAGGTCCAAAGCTAAGGATCGCCCCAAAGAGCGCAAAATCCCAGAGGGATAAAAAGAGACACAGCCATGTGTTCGGTCTCTCTTGGCCCCGGCCTACGCCTAAAACCAAGTGTAGCATTACGACCAGAAGACCAATGATCGCTATCAGACGAACTAAGCCACTTCTTCGACCCAGTCACGCAAGATCCGAACAAAGGCCTTGTTCATCTGCAAAGAGCTGGTTGCCCTGAAGTTAAGTATACGTTATTGTAGTTGTTAGGTGTAGTTTAACTTGTAGTGTTTTATGTTGCATGTCGAAGTAATCCTTGATGTAAATAAACTATCTTTGAACTTGAACTGACTAACTGGTTGTTTGGTCTTTGATCGATATCCCGGTAAAGCCTTGTGGTGGAATCATTTGATACCTGGCGAATCTGAGAAGCAATATTATCATTAATAACTGCCATATCTAGTTAATTTGGCAATATTATTGGTGACGCTAATGGGATAGTATTCCACTCATTAAAAAGAGCAACATTATTGGCGTCTCTGGTGCCGATTGGCAACAGGGCTGAAACCCACGCAGACACAGGGAGAATGTCCACACTGACAGTGACCCGGGGCGGGATGAAACCTGGCTCCTCAGCACCGCAGGCAGCACTGCTAACCACTGTGCCACTGTGCCGTCCGTCTTTATTCTAACTGCAGGTTCATATTCCAGACATGTGGCGAAATTCTCCGCAGGGGGCCGAATTCGTGAAGGCCGTCGTGAACTCGGCCGAGGTTCACGACGGCCTCGTAGCCCCCACCCGGGGGGCTAGGAGCGGGCCTCCGTCTTTCCCGGCCGCGACCTCGTTGCGCCGAGAATGTGAAGTCATCCGCTCATGCGCGGGTTGCCGGTTCCAATCCGCGCATGCGCTGATGACTTCATCGCGCAGACGGCACGAACGCGCGCATGCGTGGTGCCGTCTTTCTCCACCGCCACCCAGCAAGACGTGGCGGCTTGATCTTGCCGGGCGGCAGAGGGGAAAGAGTGCATCTGTTTTGGACACTGGCCCGATGATCGGTGGGCACCGATCGTGGGCCTGTCCCCTCCCGAGCATAGTCGCGGTGCTCCCGTCCAAATCGGGCCCTTAGATACCCCAAACGGACATCTGGCGCCCGTTTCACGACGGCAACGAGCAGGTGTGTTTGGTGCTGTGTTGAAACGGGCGTGAAGGCCCGGCCGCCCGGCCCATCAGCCTCGGAGAATCGCTGCTCGCCGTAAAAAACGGCGAGCGGCGATTTGTGGCGTGGGTCGGGCGTGGGGGGGGGGGGAGAATAGCGGGAGGGCGTGAAAAATGTCGGGAGGCCCTCCCGCTATTCTCCCACCCGGCGTGGGGGGCGGAGAGTCGTAAAAGCTGCCGTGAAACTGGCCGTGTTTCACAGCAGCCTCCGCACCCCCTCCCGGGACCCGATTCTCCCCCCCGGTCGGGGCCAGTAGCGCGGCCCCGTGAAGCACGGCATCACAGGCTTAGCGACCGTCAGTAAGCCCGCGCGCCAAGGGTCACGGCGGCTGATGCGCACGATGACGTCAGCCACGCATGCGCGGATTGGATGGCTCCAACCCGCGCATGCGCAGATGACGTCATCACGCATATGCGTCAAACCCGCGCATGCGCGGGCTGTCATGCCCCTCAGCCGCCCTGTGGACTGATCCTGCGGGGCGGCGGAGGAACAAAGAGTGCGCGGGTTTCGGACCCGCTGCCCACGATCGGTGGGCACCGATCGCGGGCCCATGCCACCCTTGGCACGGCCCCAATCGGTGCCATGGTTGTCGGGAACGGCACTTTGCGAGCGTTTTCACGAACGGTGAGAGCAGGTGTGTTTGCGTTCGTGAAAATGGCCGTAAAGGTCTGGGAACTCGGCCCATCGGCTAGGGGAGAATCGCTGTTTGCCATAAAAAACGGCGAGCAGCGATTCGTGTCGTGGGGCGGCTGTGGGGGGGGGGGGGGGGGGGAGAATAGCGGGAGGTCGGGAAAAATGTCGGGAAGGCCCTCCCACTATTCTCCGACCCATCGTGGGCAGCGGAGAATCGCGCCCATTGTTCCTCAATTTTCAGACATTGTGGTCACAGGTGTCAGCTCGGAGTTCCTCTTTCTTGCATTCTGTAAACTTTCGATCTGTGCATTGCAAACTGTCCTTTAAATAGGTCATTGGTCTAAAGGTCTCATTTCAATTTGACCAAAACTTCCCATCATAAAATGAAGTGAAATTAAATGAAATGAAAAACGCTTATTGTCACAAGTAGGCTTCAAATGAAGTTACTGTGAAAAGCCCCTCATCACCACATTCCGGCGCCTATTCGGGGAGGCTGGTACAGAAATTGAACCGTGCTGCTGGCCTGCTTTGGTCTGCTTTAAAAGCCAGCAATTTAGCCCTGTGTTAAACCAGCCCCACTCATGCCTGCAATCAGTCATTTCAGCACAAACAGGGCCTTATCGCTACACAACTAACATGCTAATTTCCTGTGATTCATGCACGAGGACACCCAAATCTTTCTGCACAGAAATACTCTGAAATTTCTCTCCATTTGGATAATAAGTTGGCTTTCCATTTTTCCGACCAAAATGGATAACCTCACACTTATCCACATTAAACTCCATCTGCCACATTTTGGCTCACTCACCTAATCTATCGATATCCATTTATAAATTTCTAATTTCCTCATTGCAACTCACTATCCCACCTATTTTAGTGTCATCTGCAAATTTGGCTTAAGTACCTTTTAACTCTGCATCAAAGTCATTACTCTATATTGTAAATAGTTGGGGGCCGAGGACCGAACTCTGTGGCCTCCCATTAGTTACTTCCTGCCAACCAGAAAAATACCCATTTAGGCCAACCCTCTGCCAATTGCCGGTTCGCCAGTCTTCTATCCAAGCTAATATACTTCCTTAATAATGGATTCCAACAATTTTCCAACAGCAGATGTTAACTAACTGATCTGTAATTTGTCACTGTTATATTACTGGGTTCAGTAATATGTATCGTTACTAGTTGCCTTTGATGCAAATGGTCTGATTGTGCGATCCTGAAGAAACCACAGGTCTTCAATGTGAAGCAAACTAATTAATTAACGATTAATTATAATTGAGTTGAGGCAGCACGGCGGCTCAGTGGGTTAGCCCTGTAGTCTCACGGCGCCGAGGTCCCAGGTTCGATCCCGGCTCTGGGTCACTGTCCGTGTGGAGTTTGCACATTCTCCCGGTGTTTGTGCGGGTTTCGCCCCCACAACCCAAAGATGTGCAGAGTAGGTAGATTGGCCATGCTAAATTGCCCCTTAATTGGAAAAAAATTAATTGGGTACACTAAATTTATTTTTAAAAAATTATAATTGAGTTTGGCACTCTACAGAACTATCAAGTAATTAAATATTAATGTATGAACTGATTCACAACTACACATGCTAACTATGCTGTGATCTATCTATCATACACAACTGCTTACTAAACACTCCTGGGTTGAAAGAGACCAAGATCCTCTGGGAGCTGATACTTATTGTGGGATCAAGTGGTGCCCTCTAGTGGTAGTGTTACAGCTAGATGTTATAATTAACCCTTTAGTTATCTACATATATACACATCATTAAAGTTACATTCTGCCTCCCTTCCTTTATGAATAAGGGCATTATGTTAGCATTTTTCCAATCCACTCAAATCTTTCCCACATCCATGGAAGTTTGGAATATTATAACCTATGGATCCAATACTCCACTGCTACTTCCTATGAGACCCTAGGTTGTAGGCCATCAGGCCCTGGGGACTTGTCTGCCTTCAATCCCAATACTTTGATGTTAATTGTTCTAAGTTCCTCACTTTCTATTAACTCTGCACGACCTTTTACTAGGCACTGAGGCAAAAAATAATTTAACACCTCAGCCATTCCTATTTTCCCCACTGTTATATAGTTTTGGAAGCTTTTGCCATCTCTTTTTATATTTTGCACTACTTTTCTTTCATAATATACCGTTGCCCTTTTTATATATATTTTTAGTAACTCTTTGTTGATCTTTAAAAGTTCCCAATCTTTCAGCTTGCTACTGGCCTTTGCAATATGGTATGCCTTAGTTTTTGTCTTAATGTTAACTTTAACTTTCTTGCTCAGCCATGGAAATTCATTCCCCTCTTTCAATCTTTCATCCTCACTGAAATATATTTTATTTGGGAGGAATTGAATATCTTCGAGAACAACTGGCACTGCTCATCCACTATCCTACCTTTTAATTTTTCTGCCCAGTCCACTAGGGCCAAATCTGTACTCTAGCCAATGTAATTACCACTGTTTAACAAACGATACAGAACACCAGAGACTGGAGAGAGCGTGAACCTGGTTAAGAACAGCTGAGTAGAGAGGTGGGAAACAATCAAAGTGCAGCGTAGCAAACTCTCCTTGAATGCTGAGGCAGAGCAACAGAGAGGATGTCAGGGGTCAGAAAGTGACGCAGGCCCAGAGGTAGCAACTCATTGGTCTGGTAAAGTAGCAGCAGTGAATGAGAGGAGCAGCAGTGGGGCGAGAGGAGCAGCAGCGGGGAGAGAGGAGCAGCAGCGGGGAGAGAGGAGCAGCAGCGGGGAGAGAGGAGCAGCAGCGGGGAGAGAGGAGCAGCAGCGGGGAGAAAGGAGCAACAGCGGGGAGAGAGGAGCAGCAGCGGGGAGAGAGGAGCAGCAGCGGGGAGAGAGGAGCAGCAGCGGGGAGAGAGGAGCAGCAGCGGGGAGAGAGGAGCAGCAGCGGGGAGAGAGGAGCAGCAGCGGGGAGAGAGGAGCAGCAGCGGGGAGAGAGGAGCAGCAGTGGGGAGAGAGAGGAGCAGCAGCGGGGAGAGAGGAGCAGCAGCAGGGGGAGAGGAGCAGCAGCGGGGAGAGAGGAGCAGCAGCGAGGAGAGAGGAGCAGCAGCGGGGAGAGAGGAGCAGCAGCGGGGAGAGAGGAGCAGCAGCAGGGGGAGAGGAGCAGCAGCGGGGTGAGAGGAGCAGCAGCGGGGAGAGAGGAGCAGCAGCGAGGAGAGAGGAGCAGCAGCGGGCAGAAAATAGCAGCAGCGGGGAGACAGAGGAGCAGCAGCGGGGAGACAGAGGAGCAGCAGCAGGGAGCGAGGAGCAGCAGCGGGGAGAGAGGAGCAGCAGCGGGGAGAGAGGAGCAGCAGCGGGGGGAGAGGAGCAGCAGCGGGGAGAGAGGAGCAGCAGCGGGGAGAGAGGTGCAGCAGCGGGAGGAGAGGAGCAGCAGCGGGGGGAGGGGAGCAGCAGCGGGCGGGAGAGGAGCAGCAGCGGGGGGAGGGGAGCAGCAGCGGGGAGAGAGGAGCAGTAGCGGGAGGAGAGGAGCAGCAGCGGGAGGAGAGGAGCAGTAGCGGGAGGAGAGGAGCAGCAGGGAGAGAGAGGAGCAGCAGCGGGGAGAGAGGAGCAGCAGCGGGAGGAGAGGAGCAGTAGCGGGAGGAGAGGAGCAGCAGCGGGAGGAGAGGAGCAGTAGCGGGAGGAGAGGAGCAGCAGCTGGGAGAGAGGAGCAGCAGCAGGGAGAGAGGTGCTGTAGCGGGGAGAGAGGAGGATCAGCGGGGAGAGAGGAGCAGCAGCGGGGAGAGAGGAGCAGCAGCGGGGAGAGTGGAGCAGCAGCGGGGAGAGAGGAGCAGCAGCGGGGGGAGGGGAGCAGCAGCGGGCGGGAGAGGAGCAGCAGCGGGGGGAGAGGAGCAGCAGCGGGGGGAGAGAGGAGCAGCAGCGGGGGGGAGAGAGGAGCAGCAGCGGGGAGAGAGAGGAGCAGCAGCGGGGGGAGAGGGGAGCAGCAGTAGGGCGAGAGGAGCAGCAGCGGGGAGAGAGAAGCAGCAGCGGAGAGAGGAGCAGCAGCGGGGGGAGAGGAGCAGCAGCGGGGAGAGGGGAGCAGCAGCGGGGAGACAGAGGAGCAGCAGCAGGGAGAGAGAGGAGCAGAAGCGGGGAGAGAGAGGAGCAGCAGCGGGGAGCGAGGAGCAGCAGCAGAGGAGGGGAGCAGCAGCGGGGAGAGAGGAGCAGCAGTGGGGAGAGAGGAGCAGCAGCGGGGGAGAGGAGCAGTAGCGGGGAGAGAGGAACAGCAGCGGGGAGAGAGTAGCAGCAGCGTGGGAGAGAGGAGCAGCAGTGGGGGGAGAGGAGCAGCAGCGGGGAGAGAGGTACAGCAGCGGGGAGAGAGGAGCAGCAGCGGGGGGAGAGGAGCAGCAGCGGGGAGAGAGGAGCAGCAGCGGGGTGAGTGGAGCAGCAGCGGGGGGAGAGGAGCAGCAGCGGGGAGAGAGGAGCAGCAGCGGGGGGAGAGGAGCAGCAGTGGGGAGAGAGGAGCAGCAGCGGGGGGGAGGAGCAGCAGCGGGGGGAGAGGAGCAGCAGCGGGGGGAGAGGTGCAGCAGCGGGGCGAGAGGAGCAGCAGCGGGGAGAGAGGAGCAGCAGCGGGGAGAGAGGAGCAGCAGCGGGGGGAGAGGAGCAGCAGCGGGGGGAGAGGTGCAGCAGCGGGGCGAGAGGAGCAGCAGCGGGGAGAGAGGAGCAGCAGCAGGGGAGATGAGCAGCAGCGGGGAGAGAGGAGCAGCAGCGTTGAGAGAGGAGCATCAGTGGGGAGAGAGGAGCAGCAGCGGGGGAGAGGAGCAGTAACCGGGAGAGAGGAGCAGCAGTGGGGAGAGAGTAGCAGCAGCGGAGAGAGAGGTGCAGCAGCGGGGAGAGAGGTGCAGCAGCGGGGGGAGAGGAGCAGCAGCGGGGAGAGAGGTGCAGCAGCGGGGAGAGAGGTGCAGCAGCTGGGGGAGAGGAGCAGCAGCGGGGAGAGAGGTGCAGCAGCGGGGGAGAGGAGCAGCAGCGGGGAGAGAGGTGCAGCAGCGGGGGAGAGGTGCAGCAGCGGGGGGAGATGAGCAGCAGCGGGGAGAGAGGTGCAGCAGCGGGGAGAGAGGTGCAGCAGCGGGGGGAGAGGAGCAGCAGCGGGGGGAGAGGAGCAGCAGCGGGGAGAGAGGTGCAGCAGCGGGGAGAGAGGTGCAGCAGCAGGGTGAGAGGTGCAATGCAATCAGGATTATGAGAGGCATGGATAGAGTGTTTGAGCACGGATACTTTCCCAGGGTGGAGGGGTCAATTGCCAAGGGGTAAAGTTTAGAGGAGATGTGCGAGGCAGGTTTTTTACACAGAGGGTTTTGTGTGCTTGGAACGCGTTGCGAATGGAGGCTATAGAAGCAGATAGATTAACGGTGTTCAAAAGGCATCTCCACAAGTGCGTGAATATGATGTGCATAGAGGTATATAGCACAAGGAAGTGCTGAGGGTTTGTGGCGCTAACAATTATACTCAAAGACGAGAGACAAGTACAATAGAGGCTTTATTGCTGTGCGATGCTATTCCTCCATCTGAGTGACTCACACGCATATTTATACACAAGCTCCCTGTGGGCGGAGCTAGCCGGCAGTGGCTCACCAGAGGAACCTGTATTACAGGTACAGGCATACATCCCCCTACTGCAAGTACACATAACGACAGTGGTTATATCACCACATTCGCCCCCTGTAAAAATGGGTCCGGCGGGGGTGACGTGTAACTATAATACAATGGATGAGCTATTTACAAGAGGTTTCCAAACAAAGAAAACCAAGAGTCCATCCGGTTAGCAGATTACAGGTTGAGCCGAATTGGCGGTCGAACGTTCCGCTGTGATCGGCGTAGCTGTGGTGGCGACGTCGGCCCAGGCGGTGATGGCAATGATGGTGCAGGTGCTGGCGGTGTTGGTGCTGGCTGCTGGCGGGATGACTCCGAGAGCGAGCCGAAATCTTCCGTGTCCTCCAGTGTGGGCAGGGGGACGAGGGATGGACCTGGTGGGGACGAATAGGGGGGCGTCGGGGAAAAGGAGGGTGGCCGGGGGGAAAAGGGCATGGGATCGGCACCTGAGGGAGCCAGGTCCCGGAGCGAGACAGTGTCCTGGCGGCCGTCGGGGAACTCCACGTAGGCATACTGAGGGTTGGCATGGAGAAGGCGTACTTTGTCCACCAGGGGTTCCGCCTTGTGGTGCCGGACATGCCTATGGAGAAGGACTGGGCCCGGAGTTGTGAGCCACATCGGGTGTGACACCACGGATGTAGACTTCCGAGGGAAGGCAAAAACACGTTCATGGGGTGTACTGTTAGTTGCGGTGCACAGTAGCGACCGAATGGAATGGAGCGCATCAGGGAGGGCCTGCTGCCAGCGAGCGGCTGGGAGGTTCCTGGACTGTAGGGCCAGCTGGACGGCCCTCCATACCGTCCCGTTCTCCCTCTCTACCTGCCCGTTTCCCCGGGGATTATAGCTGGTCGTCCTGCTGGAGGCGATACCCCTGCTGAGCAGGAACGGACGCAGCTCATCGCTCATGAACGAGGATCCCCTGTCACTGTGGATATAGTCGGGGAAACCGAACAGGGCGAAAATGGAATCCAGGGCCTTGATGACGGTGGCAGACGTCATATCCGGGCATGGGATGGCGGAGGGGAACCTAGAAAATTCATCGACCACACTAAGGATGTAGGTGTTGTGGTCGGTGGAGGGGAGGGGCCCTTTGAAGTCCACGCTGAGGCGTTCAAAGGGGCGGGATGCTTTCACCAGGTGCGCGCGATCTGGCCGGTAGAAGTGCAGCTTGCACTCCGCACAGACCTGGCAGTCGCTGGTGACTGTCCGTACTTCCTCGACGGAGTAGGGCAGATTGCGGGCTTTGATCAGATGGTACAAGCGAGTGACCCCCGGATGGCAAAGGCTGTCGTGCAAGGCACGGAGCTGGTTCACTTGTGCGCTGGCACATGTACCTCGGGAGAGGGCGTCTGGGGGCTCGTTGAGCTTGCCGGGGCGATACAAGATCTCGTAGTTAAAGGTGGAGAGCTCGATTCTCCACCACAAGATTTTGTCATTATTGATCTTGCCCCGCTGCGTGTTGTTGAACATGAAAGCTACCGACCGTTGGTCAGTGAGGAGAGTGAATCTCCTGCCGTCCAGGTAATGCCTCCAGTGCCGCACCGCTTCAACGATTGCCTGGGCCTCCTTTTTAACAGAGGAATGTCGAATTTCGGAGGCGTGGAGGGTACGTGAAAAGAATGCCACGGGTCCGCCTGCCTGATTCAGCGTGGCGGCAAGTTCGACATCTGAAGCGCGCTTTCTACTTGGAAAGGCAGTGTCTCGTCTACTGCGTGCATCCCGGCCCTGGCTATGTCAGATTGAATGCGGCGAAGGCCTGTTGTGCCTCGGCCTAGAGGGGAAAATGTGTGGACTGGATAAGTGGGCAGGCCTTGTCTGCGTATTGTGGGACCCACTGGGCGTAATAAGAAAAGAACCCCAGGCAGCGTTTGAGGGCCTCGGGGCAGTGGGGGAGGGGGAGCTCCATGAGGGGGCGCATGCGGTCGGGGTCGGGCCCCAGTAGTCCGTTTTGGACTACGTAGCCGAGGATGGCTAAGCAGTCTGTGCGGAACACGCACTTCTCCTTGTTGTACGTGAGATTAAGGAGAGATGCGGTGTGGAGGAATTTAGAAAGGTTGGCATCATGGTCCTGCTGGTCATGGCCGCAGATGGTGACATTGTCGAGGTACGGGAAGGTGGCCTGCAGTCCGTACCGGTCAACCATTCGGTCCATTTCTCGTTGAAATACCGAGACTCCATTCGCGACGCCGAAGAGAACCCTAAGAAATTGGTACAGACGACCGTCTGCCTCGAAAGCAGTGTAGGAACGGTCCGAGTTACGGATGGGGTGCTGGTGGTAGGCGGATTTCAGGTCAATGGTAGAGAAGACCTGGTACTGTGCAATCTGATTGACCATATCAGAAATGCGGGGGAGGGGGTACGCGTCGAGCTGCGTGTACCGGTTGATGGTCTGGCTGTAGTCCACGACCATCCTGTGCTTCTCCCCGGTCTTAACCACTACCACCTGGGCTCTCCAAGGGCTGTTGCTGGCCTCGATGATACCCTCCCGAAGCAGCCGCTGGACTTTGGACCTGATGAAGGCCTTGTCCTGGGTGCTGTACCATCTGCTCCTGGTGGCGACGGGCTTGCAATCTGCGGTCAGATTGGCAAAGAGTGAGGGAGGCTCGACCTTCAGGGTCGCGAGGCCGCAAACGGTGAGGGGAGGTAGGGGTCCGCCGAATATGAGGGTTAGGCTCTGGAGATTGCACTGGAAATCCAGGCCGAGTAAGAGTGACGCGCAGAGGTTGGGGAGAATGTACAGACGGAAACGGTTGAATCCCACGCCGTGTACAGTACGTTTAACCAGGCAGAAACCCCGGATCGGGACAGAGTGGGAACCGGAGGCAAGGGAGATCTGCCGGTCGGCGGGATGGATCGCAAGGGAATAGCGCCTTACCGTGTCCGGTGGACGAAGCTCTCGGTGCTCCCGGATTCGATGAGGCAGGAGGTCACGTGGCCGTTGACCAGCACCGATGTGGAAGAGGGTGCCAGGTTGCAAGGACGCGACTGGTCGAGCGTAACGGAAGCGAGTAGCGGGTGATCGGCGTGCGAGTAAGATGAGTCTGACGAGGAGCGGAAGCGACCCGTGTCCCGTGGCCCCGTCCCGGGGAGGACAAAATGGCGGCGTCTAGAGAACCTGTGGATAAAATGGCGGCGCCCATGGAGTGCACGTTGTGGGGTCGGGACAAAATGGCGGTGCCCATGGAATGCACATGGCGGTGGTGGATGAAGATGGCAGCGCCCATGGAGCGCACGTGGCGGGGGCGGCGAAAGATGGCGGCGCCCACTGATCGCACGTGGGGTCGGGGAAGCGGACGGTGGGGCCCATTGAGCGAGCGGCTGAGGCCCTGGAGGGGACCGGAGGCGGGATAGCGGCAACCGTCCAGGACTGACACACCGCTGCAAAGTGGCCTTTCTTGCCACAAGCTTTGCAGGTCGTGGTGCTGGCCGGGCAGCGCTGGCAGGGGTGCTTCTGCTGACCGCAGAAGTAACAGTGGGGACCCTCAGGGAGCGCGATGCAGCGAGCAGTGCAGGCGTAGTGCGCGGGGGCGTCTGCTGGGGGGGCCATTTGCGGGGTCCACGAGGGGTAGGACAGGTGGGACTGGGGGGCCATTTGCGGGGTCCATGAGGGGTAGGACGGGTGGGACTGGGGGGCCATTTGCGGGGTCCATGAGGGGTAGGACGAGTGAGCCGAGTGGCTAGCGGAGTAAGATCGCGTACTACAAGAGGCGGCCGTCATGGAAAGCGCCAGAGCCTTTGCGGCCGCAAGGTCGGGGGCGGCCCCTTCCAGCAGTCGTTGCCAGATGGGGTTCGATGCAATGCCTGTAACAAAGGCATCACGCATGAGTAAATCGGAATGTTCCGTGGCTGTGAGGGCCCGGCAATCGCAGTCTCGTACCAGAGGTATAAGGGCCCTCCAGAAGTCCTCAATCGACTCACCCGGCTGCTGGACGCGAGTAGAGAGTTGATGCCTCGCAAACAGGGTGTTCGCCGACTGTGCATAGTTCTCCTTGAGCAGTTCCATAGCTGCGGTGTAGTCGGTTGCATCTTGAATTAGCGGAAAGACACTGGAGCTAAGTCTGGAGTACAGGAGTTGCTTTTTCTGAGCCTCTGTCGGGGGAGGGTCCTCTGAAGAGATGTAGGCCTCGAAGACTGCGAGCCAGTGATCAAAGTCTTTTCTGGCGTGAGGCGAATGCGGATCCAGCTGCAGACGGTCAGGCTTGATTCTGATGTCCATGGTGAACGGAAAATCGCACAGCAATAAATTGTAGCGCTAACAATTATACTCAAAGACGAGAGACAAGTACAATAGAGGCTTTATTGCTGTGCGATGCTATTCCTCCATCTGCAACTGTAAACTAGGGTCTGAGTGACTCACACGCATATTTATACACAAGCTCCCTGTGGGCGGAGCTAGCCGGCAGGGGCTTATCGGAGGAACCTGTATTACAGGTACAGCCATACATCCCCCTACTGTGAGTACACATAACTACAGTGGTTATATCACCACAGGGTTCTGCCCATAGGGTTGTATCATGACCGGTTCAAGCTTGCAGGGCCAAAGGTCCTGTTCCGGTGCTGTATTGTTCTTTGTTCAGACACCTCAAATCCTTGGGGATATATCACCAATGCTGCCTGTGCAAAAGCCGGCAAATACACTGGCAGGATAGGCATACCAATGTGAGCATCCTCTCCCAGGCCAATATCCCCAGTATCGAAGCACTGGTTCCACTCGATCAGCTGCGATGGGTGGGCCACAGTGTCCGCATGCCTGACACAAGACGCCCAAATAATATGCTCTATTCCAAGCTTCGCAATGACAAGTGATCACAAGGAGGGCAGAGGAAACACTGTAAGGGCAGTCTGAAAGCCTCCCTAAATAAATGCAATATCCCCATCGTGGGAATCGCTTGCCTTTGAACACAAACTAGAGAAAAAGCATCCGGTAAGGTGCCAATCACTTGGTGCATCACAGGGTGTAGCACGTGGAGGTCATGTGTAAACAGCAGAACGGGAGTGCAGAATCCAGAGCGTCCCACCCACCCACCTCATCAGGCACCACTTGCCAAACCTGTGGCAGAGTCTGCGAATCCAGGATTGGACTATTCAGCCATTGCAGAATCCATCTCCCCAAAGTGGAAGCAGGTCATCCTCGAAGCTGAAAGACTGCACAAGAAGATGTGTTTAACTCCAGTCTAAGATTCAGTTTCTCGCTCGCAAACTGAATTTGAAATTCTATTATGATGTGATTACTCTTCCCTAGAGGATTCTGAACTATGAGGTCATTAATTAATCACTCCTCATTACGCAATATCAAATCCAGTAAAAAAAGAAGCAAAGAATGATAGAATTCATACAGTGCAGAAGGAGGCCATTCAGCCCATCAAGCCTGCACCGACCCTCTGAAAGAACACTCTACCTCGGCCCACATCCCCACACTATCCCCATAATCCCCTAACCCACACCAACCTGCACATCTTTAGACACTAATAGGCAATTCAGCAGACCAATCCTCCTAACCTGCACATCTTTGGACTGTGAGAGGAAACCAGAGCACCTGGAGTAAATCCATGCAAACATGGTGAGAACGTGTAGACTCCACACAGACAGTCACCCAAGACCAGAATTAAACCGGGGTCCCTGGTGCTGTGAGGCAGCAGTGCTAACCACTGTGTCGCCGTGCCCCGGAAGCAATCTCTAATATATTCAATGAACTCTCCGTCGAGGCTACCCTTGCCGATTTGGTTACTCCAGCCTGTGTGCATATTAAAATCACCCATGATTTTGTAATTTGTAAGTTGTTTCTCCTTTTTACCATTGATCTGAAAGCAATTTTGAATAGACAATGCAACTCAGCAGTTACTTACCAACCTATAAATTTACCAATTTCCTGTTCGGCTGTTTCCACTCCCGGAAGGTAAGTGAGGACCCCAGGTTTCACACTTTTTTATCCTCTGCCCGAGTAGAGGTCTCCTTCGCAGGTCCGGATGCCTCCACTCCTGAAAGGTAAGTGAAGGCCCCAGGCTTCATGCTTTTTTATTCCCTGCCCAAGTCGAGGTCTCCCTCGCAGCTCCGGCCCCATTAGCTCCCATGAGGTAAGTGAAGGCCCCGAGCCTCGCGCTGCATTTATCCTCTGCCCAAGTAGAGGTGTCCTTCGCAGGTTTAGCTGTCTCCGCTCTCAGAAGATGAGTCTTCCCTGTTGTTACGACACATGGGGCTAGTGCGCGGTCGATTCCAGCCCCACTGACCTTGGTGTCCCAACAGAAGTGAATTAACCAATAATTTGTATAAAATTTGCGGACAATTTGGGCAGCACGGTAGCATGGTGGTCAGCACAATTGCTTCACAGCTCCAGGGTCCCAGGTTCGATTCCCGGCTTGGGTCACTGTCTGTGCGGAGTCTGTTCTACCAGTGTGTGCGTGGGTTTCCATCGGGTGCTCTGGTTTCCACCCACAGTCCAAAGATGTGCAGGTTAGGTGGATTGGGCTATGATAAATTGCCCTTAGTGTCCAAAAGGGTTAGGTGGCATTACTCGGTTACGGGGATAGGGTGGAGGTGTGGGCTTAAGTAGGGTGCTCTTTCCAAGGGCCGGTGCAGATTCGATGGGCTTAATGGCCTCCTTTTGCATTGTAAATAAGTTCTATAAACCGGCGTATAGCTCGCCAGCTGCACAGCTGAGTTTTCTCTCCAGATTCTCTGGCACTCGGTGCGCTGTTGTTTTCACTGTCACGCTGGTGGGGTGGGGTCTGATAGAGACTGCAACGCTAGCTCCACAAAGAAAAGGGTGCCCCAATCTGTGCGAAAGCAAAACTCTCCTCTCCGCAAATGGATATGAGGAACCGCACAAACACCAGAACAGCACTGCCCCCTCCCCTCCCCCAATGGGGCAACCCCCTCCCTCCAACACATATGGGCAACCCCCCTCCTCAATGGATTTCCCCAGAGGCCCCACCCTGGCACTGCAAAATTGTCAATGCCGGGTTTGCACAGCCATGCCCCTCTCCCATGGGGGGCACGCGATCTCACCACCGAGATTTTTGCCTGTGGCGAACGTCAGCAAGACGTCGCCCGTGCGACAACCGAAAAATGGAAATCGCCTCTTTGACAAGTTTCAAAGCTTACTCATGGTTTTTGTTCAAAATGTTGGGCAGTCTTCTGATTTTGGCGCTTCCTCTCCCTCCATAATATTGTAGATTGGTGAGGATTACTGACCAAAGTCATCACACCGTAATCTACATAAAGCGTGGGGAGGTTTGCTGGCTGACTTGTCGCAGTAAATTCCAGCCCACTTGTTGCTAGCAAGCATGTGGCAATATAAGCCCCTAACCCCCCATGATACACAGCACTGAGGAACAGAATGGGTTTCCACTCCATTCCTGAGCAACTGGTCTGTACAGCATTGTACAGGTAAATCTCCACAATCGTAGCAGTACTTTGCCACGTTCCAACACTAGAAGTTGCTCCTTCGGTGAATGGACTCTCTTTAGTCATACCTCATTATCCCCTTGAGAAAGTCCCACGCAGGAGGCGTATAACTCTACATATATTTGAAATATAGCATCCGAGGTGCACAGTATATAAACTAAACATGCACAGAGAATTCTCCTGGTCTGCAGGGTCCAAAGTAGAACAAAAGCAGTTGCTGGATGAAAACGTTTCTGTAGCTTCCTGTCTCGTGTTATAAGCCTCTCCACCAACCCACAGCTCACCAAACCCCTGCTCATCAGCACTGGAAGTGTTCAGCACTGACATTAGCTGCAAAAGTGTTTTATTCCTCAACATCGTTGCCTCTCGTCAATGAATTTGCTTCACGCCTGCCTGTTTATCAAGAGTCAAACCAGCTGTAAGCATCTTTAATAATTGCTCAAAGCACTGCTCAGACAATATGACCGAGCACTATGTTAATAAACACGATTGGTATTCAAACCTCTCACATGATTTTAACAGGGAGTCCACTGGATCCTGCGCTGTTCCATCCTGAAGAGAATGAGAGTACAGCATCATGAATATTTATTGATCTGATAGAAAGGTATTAGCACATAGTCTTGTAGCTTGAACGAGAGCAAGACTGTTTCCTGAGACGAGTGGATTAGGGAAGGATTCAGATAACCTTTAAAGCTTATTCAAATCTGCTGTTTGAATGACGTGAAGTTATAAATATTAAAGCAGAATTGTACAAGACTAATTGGAATTTCAAATGTAAACATGGTGATGAACTTTCTTACAATGATTAAAAGTTTCTCTTCTTTTTCAGGATCAGCATAATAATTAATTCACCGCAACATCTGGAGTTCATTGTCAGTGTAATCGTTATTTTGTATGAATGTAAGTGAGCAATTACAATGAACAAATAAAAGGTCAATTTGATCAATAGTGATACAGCTAGTGAGGTGCACCAATAATAGCATGCATTTATAAAGCACGTTTAAGAAAATGAGAATGTCCTAGAAGAATTATGTGACAAAAATTGACACCCGGCCACGTAAAGAAATATTAGGACAAATGACCAACAGATTGATCAGAGGTAGATATTAGTGAGGGATTTAAAGCTGGAAAGAAGTGGACAGGATTCTGAAGAAGGGTCAACATGAAACATTAACTCTGCTTCTCTCCACAGGTCCTCCTGGTTTTCTGAGTATTTGCAGCACTTTCTGTTTGTGGTTTCTGAATGGCAGGAGCGATTCCTGGTCAGCCAAGTAAAGGAAAGAAAATTGGAGTCTCTCCCATCAGTATTCAGAGCTCTGGACTTACAACATGCAGGTAAAAGTGCAGGTTGCAACAGCACCTCGGACTGCTTGGAGGTGGGAGGGTGGGGGAGGACATGGCTGGAAGGCCAATTTGGGTCAAAGTGGAGCATACACCACAGGGTTTTATCTCTGTTCTGGCCAGGGTGAATTCTGGACCCCACCCCTTGCCTTTCCTGTGGAGGAGCGTATGGCACTGTGGGTCGGATCCTCCGGTCATTGGGAGAACTGAAGAGGATGTAGCTGTGGAAAAAGTGGACAGGATTGAATGAGGAATTCCAGAGCCTTGCACCCAGGCAGAGGGAGACATAGTAGCCAATGGTGGAGCAATGAAAATTAGGATTACATTAAAAGATCAGAATTGGAGGAGTGCAGCGAGTTTGGAAGGCTTTAAGGCTGGTAGAGGCTAAAAGATAGGATGAGGTGAGGTCATGGAGGGATTTGAAAACAAGGATGAAAATTTAACATCAAATTGTTTCTAAACTGGGAGCCAATGTAGTTAGTGCACATAGAACAGTACAGCACAGAACAGGCCCTTCGGCCCTCGATGTTGTGCCGAGCAATGATCACCCTACTCAAACCCACATATACCCGTAACCCAACAATCCCCCCATTAACCTTACACTACGGGCAATTTATCATGGCCAATCCACCTAACCCGCACATCTTTGGACTGTGGGAGGAAACCGGAGCACCCGGAGGAAACCCACGCACACACGGGGAGGACGTGCAGACTCCACACAGACAGTGACCCAGCCGGGAATCGAACCTGGAACTCTGGAGCTGTGAAGCATTTATGCTAACCACCATGCTACCGTGCTGCCCCAACTTAGACTGATTCCTTACAAGTTAGGTATGGACGGCAACATTTTGGTTGGTCTGAAGTTCAGGATTGGTGGAAGGTTGGTCTGGAGAGCATTAAAATAGACAAGTTTATGGGTTACGTGGGTATGGATCAGGCAGAGCTGTGACAGGGCAAGAAGCGAATGATATCACTGAGATGATTTAGATGGTCTTGGTAATGGAGAGGATTATGTAGTCAACAGTTTGGTGACAAATATGACACTGAGCTCTGCCCAAAACACCCACAATTCCTGGAGCTCTGCCACTACCCACAGTCCCCAACTCTAGCCACAATTAGCATTGGAGTGCCATGTCTATCAACACCATTAGAGCAACACCCAAATTGGCTTATTCATTCATAGTTAAATGCACTGTACTCAAACTTAGCCTGATCTATTCTGAATCATGAAGAGACTCCTGACCAGTCCATATCAATTGCCAATCCATTGTAATCAACACAACTTTGCCCCAAATGCCTAACCAACAACCAGGCCTGTTATCTATGGTCATCAAGAGGTTATTCATCATAAGGACCCTGGCCAGTCTAATCGCAATCACCAATAGAGCCCTAGCCAGTCTAGGCACATAGATTAATGGAGACCTGCAGTCAGCCAGGATCAATGACTGAACTCCACTCATGTGCATATTATTGCTGAGTGAAACCATAGTCATTACCAGATCTACAGCTGTGACAATGCAGATAGCAAGTAAAGGAGACAAGAGGAGCTCCCATTCCTACAGGTAACCTTCTCTTATCGCATGCAATAAGTGCCCATATGTTTGTTCCATATTTGCAAAAGTAACCTGTTCCTATTGAGAATCACACGGATTATTATAGAAATATTCCTGAATGAAGAATAACAAACAGGCAAGATTACCTGAAGCTTTACCAGCTCTGTGGGAGTCTCACATCTCAGTGAGTGGTTTACTGTTCACACTGAAAATCCCTCGGTAAGTGTAATGCTTTGATAGATTGTCATGATGTTCATTTCTCCTTTGATATCAAAGAAGCTGATGACACTTGTCACTGGATTGATTGTTAAAAATATATTCCTTCACAAGATGTGGACATCGCTGGCTAGGCCAGAGTTTATTGCTCATCCCTGGTTGCCTTGGAGAGGTGGTGATGAGCTTCCTTCTTGAACCTTCTTCAGCACATATGGTGTATGTACAACCATAGTGCTCTTAGGAAGGGCGTTCCAGGATTTTCACCCAACAACAGTGAACAAATAACGATATATTTGCAAGACAGGATGGTGAGTGACCTGGAGGGAAACGTCCAGGTGGTGCTGTTCCAATGCATCTGCTGCCCTTGTCCTTCTAGATGGTAGTGCTCATGGATTTGGAAGGCACTGCCAAAGTTGCCTTGGTGAGTGAGCTCCTGCAGCGCTTCTTGTAGATGGTACACACGACTGCCACTTCAAAAAGGTTGTATTCACTTGGTATCATTTCAAAGTTTAATAGATTTGCACTGAAGCAAAACACATCCTTTCCTCTAAAGAAATAGAGCGGCAACGCATATCTCGCTCCAGCCAACATCTGTGCCAGCACAGCTCGCTCAGAAGGGAACGTTTTCTCCCAGGGTAGGGAGCCTCTGGAGCATATTGCCGCCTGCTGCAATGCATGCTGTCTCGCTGTGTGTCTTCAGGGAGAAACTGAACCTGCTCTTGACAGACACAAGCACTACATGTACCTTGGGAGGCAAGCATGGAGCTGGGATAAGCACATGGTAAGCGGGAACTGGGCATGAGTGGATTGCAGCTAGGCTGGGCAAAAGGAGTTTCATTTTCTAGCTCACAGGAGAGCAATGCCACAGACCAGGTTGGCTGCAGGGGAATCAGATGAAGACTTTGATGGGTCTGCGTGGGCATGTGGGTTATAATGCTCATCTATCTCTTTGTGGGATCAGCATATGAGTTATAGCTGCTTTCAATTCCACTAAATGGAATCTAAAGCAAGGTTGAGGAGCTTGATGTATGAGAAGGCCATTCATCCATGTCTTTACAGATTTTGAGGATGTTGATTTGGTTACTCTTTATGATAAGTGTTCAGAGAGCTTAAGTAGACCATATAACCATGGTCACAGAACTATTGGGAGTGATTAAGGACATGAGTGACTCCATGGATATCTAATGACTGCATTGTATGTTTTGGTATACTACAATTTTATGTTGCTTTGTGTGGAATGTAGAGATCAAAGGTAGAATTGGTGAGTTCATTGTAGTTAAACTGGAATTGTGGAGCATGCAGCTGGAATTCTTATCGTGAATCATGAAGTTAATAATTTTTTTTAAATCATGTAATCACACTGGAATTGTGTGGCATGATTTACTTGGGTACTCATTGTGAATTGTGTAACATGAGCTTGTGTTACAACACCCTGGTCTATGACACAGTCAATTCCAGCCCCCCTTGACCCAGTGTTGCAAACAATTAAATTAACCAATAATTCTCAGATAAATACCTGAAGTCTTTGACCCTTGGCTGCCCAATAATTACAATCATCAGGTTTTGTAAATTTAAACACAATTACTTTTTATTAATAACAAGAACTATAAAGAAATATGCAGCAAATACAACTGGTTAACTGTCATATAATTACCAATTCCCCACTTTAACTTGTCGATACCCTATCACACACACACACACAACAAACACAGGGGGCAGAGAGGAGCGAAAATAATAAGTAAAAGTAAAAGATAAGAGTCTTTGTTTCAGATGGTTGTTTCCAGCATACGTGCCTTCAAATCAAGCTTTCAGATCAAGATGTCTGCTTTCCAGTCTGTAATGTTTTCACTGTAGATTCATTCAGGTCAATTTCAGAAATACAGCAACTTTTCTGCAGAAAACACAATATTGGCCACCTTTCACCTGAGTATCCAGAATTCAAACTGAAATTCCCAAGACTCTCTGAAAATCATCCCACTCAGGCAGGACCTAATCAGCGCATGTTACAGAGCAGAATTCGGCCTTTTGGACAATTCATTGGCCACCAGCCAACCAATTGAACTGAGTCCCACCCCATCCCCAGGGTGCCACAAAGTCTGAGTTCTCCTGTTCAAACACTAGCACTAATACTACGTTATAACTTCTTGAATTCATTATTCTCTCTGCTGCTTGACATAGGGACATGTGTCCATTAAGCATCCATGGAACAAAAATGATAATGGCAAAAATAAAGAAAGGGGAAATAAGGGAATCAACAGGAAAGGCCCTTACACTTGTTAAATATCCGAGCCTGATTCTGCAGTTGTTACAATTATGTTTTGCTGCTCTCGTTTTCAAAGTAAACAAAACAAAATAGAAAAAGGAAGTGGAGAGGTGACCATCAGAAAATTCTGAGGAGATTGTGCACTGAGATGCTGGTGTAATGGCTGCCATGCTGGATAGTCTTCTGTCACTGTCATGGAGCAGGAAGGAGTTTCCAATTCAACAGAGAGAATCAAACAGATCTTGCCCTCTCCACAGCCTCTGACCCAACATCCTGTCATTGTTGCAAATACAGAGGCACAGCAAAGGTGGCTGCCATATTAATTTCAGCCTGTGTGTGGACAGGTCATCAACTTCTCTGCAATCTCTGAGAATGGGCAGCATGGTAGCACAAGGGCAGCATGGTAGCACAGTGGTTAGTACAGTTGCTTAACAGCTCCAGGGTCCTAGGTTCGATTCCCGACTTGGGTCACTGTCTATGTGGAGTCTGCACATTCTCCCCGTGTGTGTGTGGGTTTCCTCCGGGTGCTCCGGTTTCCTCCCACAGTCCAAAGATGGGCAGATTAGGTGGATTGGCCATGGTAAATTGCCCATAGTGTCCAAAACGGTTTGGTGGGGTTACTGGGATAAGGTGGAATTGTGGCTTAAGTGGGGTTCACTTTCTGAGGGCAGGTGCAGATGCAATGGGTCTAATGGCCTCCTTCTGCACTGCAGATTCTATGAATGCAGCAACTCTCTATCAAATCCAGGAACTCTCTGCATAACCTTCAAAAACACTCCAAAGCACTTCGAAGTGGCAGAAGTACTTTTATCAACATTGCCTCATCGGTAAGTTGGATGATCAGCACTTTAAGGGCCAGAATCAAGGGGGAAAGACTCCACTGGTTGGAATCATACCTGGCACAAAGGAAGACGGTTGTGGTGGTTGGAGGTCAATCATCTCAGCTCCAGGACATCACTGCAGACGTTTCTGAGGGTAGTGTCCTAGGCCCAACTATCTTCAGCTGCTTCATCAATGAGCTCCCTTCCATCGTGAGATCAGGGCCGCGATTCTCCCCTACCCAGCGGGGCTGGGGGGTCCCGGCATAGCGGACTGGCGCCAACTACTCCAGCATCGGGCCTCCCCAAAGGTGCGGAATTCTCTGCACCTTTGGGGGCTGGGCCTGCGCCGGAGTGGTTGGCGTCACGCCGACTGGCGCCAAAACCGGCGGCAACGCCCGCCAGCCGGCGGACGTCACCACCGGCGCATGCGCGGTAGGGGGGGGTTCTCTTCCACCTCCGCCATGGTGGAGGCCGTGGTGGTGGCGGAAGATAAAGAGTGTCCCCACGGCACTGGCCCGCCTGCTGATCAGTGGGTCCTGATCGCGGGCCTGGCCACCGTGGGGGGTCCGATCGCCCCGCGCCCCCCCCCAGGACCCCGGGGGCCCGCTTGCGCCGCCAATCACGCCACCACCAGAGGTGGTTGAAACCACGTCGGCGGGATTGGCCACTCAGCGGCGGGACTTCGGCTCATCGCGGGCCGGAGAATCGCCGCAGGGGGTCCGCCGATCGGCGCGGAGGGCACGCCAGTCGGCGCGCCGCGATTCCCGCCCCCGCCAATTCCCGGGTGGTGGAGAATTCCAGCCAAGGCGGGGCGGGATTTTTGCCGGCCCCGGGCGATTCTCCGACCCTGCGGGGGGGTCAGAGAATTTCGCCCCAGAAGTGGAGATTTTTGCGGATGGCTGCAAAACATTCAGCACCATTCATGACTCCTCAGATAATGAAGGAGTCCATGCCCAAATGCAGCAACACGTGGACAATATCCAGGCGTAGGCTGACAAGTTGCAAGTCACATACACGCCACACAAGTGCCAGGCAATGATCATCTCATATAAGAGAGGAGCTAACCATCGCCCCTTGAAATTAAGTGGCATTACCATCACTGAATCCCTCACTATCAACATACTGATCGAAACTGATCAGGACTAGCCATATTAATACTTTGGCTACCAGAGCAGATCAAAGGCTAGGAATCCTACAACAAGTAACTCGCCTCCTAAGCCCCCCAAAACCTGTCCTCCATCGACAAGGCACAAGTCAGGACTGTAATGGAATACTCTCCACATTTCTGGATGAGTGCAGCTCCAACACTCAAGAAGCTAAACACCATCCAGGACAAAGCAGCCCACTTGATTACTCTCCCTTCCACAAACATTCAACCCTTCCCCCACCGACGAACAGTGGCAGCCGTGTGTACCATCTGCAAGATGCACTGTTGGAACGCACCAAGGTTTCTTAGGCAGCACCTTCCAAACCCACGACCGCTGCCATCTACGAGGACAAGAGCACCAGATATCTGGGAACCCCTCCAAGTCACTCACCGTTCTGGTTTGGAAATATATTGCCGATTCTTCAAGGTCGCTGGGGCAAAATCCTGTAACTCCCTCCCTAACAGCACCATGGGTGTACCTACACCTCAGGAATTGCAGCAATTCAAGAAGGCAACTCACCACCACCATCTGAAGGGCAACTAGGAATGGGCAATAAATGCTGGCTTAACCAGTGACACCCATATCCCATAAATGAATTTTGAAAAAAAATAATGCCACGGCAGGACCCCTCTGCAGCTAAGTGACTGTGGTTTGTAGAGTGAGGCACAAATTCATTGCCAGGACCTTTGTGGTCCAAATGAGATATCCTGGCACCACAACAGCCGGTTGACAGGTTGTGTGATGACAAGATAGATTTCCGTCATGGGTTCTGGTAGCATGCCAGGGAGGCCTCTGCGGGCATACTTCCCAGTAGGGCGCGCTGCACATCTGCGCCAGAGTGAGCGGCGATGCTATGCACCCTAGCACGACAGCACTAGGTCTCCGTAGATGAAACTTGCAGCCATTTGGTTTACAGTATGTCAGCTCCAGATCACAGCGAAAGGTGGTCTGTCAAGGTCTGTGCGACTTTGGAGGACTTTTCCTGATTATGCAAATTCCCCTGTAGATGAAACTAAAATAAACACCACAGAATTAATTAAAATCTCTCCCCAATACAAACAGTCAATTGAGAGAGAATGAGTGCAGCAGTCACTCATTTGGTCAGATAACATATTTGAGAACCAGTCTATGAGACAAAATGCCTAGATAATTCACATGACAAATGGACTTGAATTTTTAATATTTTACATTATGCAGCATAGGATCCTTTAGCATTGTACTTTGGAAAATATTGCAAATGTAGTTTATTTTTTTGCCTTGCTGCATGTGAATTTCAGTTATTATTACAATTATATTATCTAACCTTAAAACAGAGCTTGTATGTGCTTCGTAACAACAACTTATGGTTTTATTTTATCCGTCGACAATTTTATGTGTCCCTAAAGCAGGTGGAAGGAACTTGAAAATGTTAGTGAGGGGCTTGATGGTTGTTGAATTATTATTTTCAGTGGGCTACCCTCAATGGTGCAGGCCTCAGGCCTTGGGTTTTCTTGACCTGGATGAGGCTTAACCAACGGTCATCAATGAAAAAGACAAGGAAAACTCTACTTGCAGTTTTAAATTAGGATCAGGGAAGGAGATGGGCACCTACTGGCTCCACTGCACTTCTGATGAATGCTGGTGCCCACGATCCACTTCTCTTACACCTTCCATTCTCCTCCCCAACTCTTCCCCATTGGGGGAGTAACCCGAGGGTTGCTGCCAGCATAGCAAACAGACCAAGGGTCAGTCCTATAGTCAAGTGAGCTACCTATGGCATAGACAACTTGGCTGAAATATTTAATGAGGCCCAAGGCCCAGTTTGAGGCAGTCCTTATATCTTGATGTTTGGGTGCAGGCTGAAAACAAGTGCGGGCCAATTTCTATCACTTACTGCCATATTGATGGAAACCCTGGTAACATATTTTCAATGGGGAGTCATGCCGTGACAGAACAGCCAGACCACCTTTTCTTCTGTTTGCCCTACAGAAAACAATTTTATTTTCTCAGTACATTTAACTTTCCATGTAAAATGTGGGAATTTCTATTGAGAAGGAGGCCTGTCATTTATATATTTATTTGTAGCTCCCTAAATTCTCTACATGACTTCAACCACTCCCTCAAAAAGGAATCACAGAATCGTGTCTGCTAATTTACTCTTCCAATTAGACATCTGCCAATCATGGCAACCACCCAGAGAAAAGGGCATACAGAACGGCAGCAGTCTGGACCAGAAGTTGCTATGGAAACACCTAGGCGATCACATTTCCACTTGGAATAGTTACATCTTGGGGGAGATGTGATGGATTGGATCTCTATGAGAGTGCGTGTGGCAAAGGGGGTTGTGTGGCTAAGGCTGTAACGCTGCCAGAGAGCGAGCTCCACTTTATTCTTCTTATGCGGAGGTTATTAATTTGTTTTCTTCAAGTCATTTCCCTCCCTCCAAACAGCAGTTCCTGCATTCTGCTCCAGTTACAGGGAGGATGTTGGAGAAGCGGGCTGTTGCTTCAAAAGCGGGCACCGTGAGCACATCCTTGTGCGCGTAGAAGCTTCTGGTGAACTTTCCCAGAGCGACGCAGCTGAGGTAAGGAACACGGACACTTGGACGGGTGACCTCTTCCATGTTGGAATTAAAGGAATATTTCTGGAAGCATTTAGTTAAATGCAATGATTGGAAAATCACGTGGACCATGCCACTGAGTGTACAGTGGATAACAACAGCAAGGAAAATTCACAAAATAGGCATGTACTTGAAAGAGACAAATTTGCAGAAATATGGGGCAGGAACAAGGGTGTGAGATTAATCAGGCCGCTCTTGTTCTGTCACGGCAAGAGTTGGCACAGAGACAATGGGCTGAATGGCCTTCTGCTGTGCGGAAGCAGTCTGCACTTCCAAGGTTAAATTCCCCCTGCGCCCCCCTACTGCTCATTCTCTGGTTTCTTCCAGAAGAGACTGTTATCAGGTCGAAACCCTGTCCCAATAATAATCACTATCAATGATGTAAACCTGATGTTAAATCACAGTCTACATGACAAATGTGTGTAAATTTCAAATGATCTGGGTCACAATCGCTAAGGGTAACTGGCAGCCGTCATCGATGATCGGAAAACAGGAAGGCACCGAGATTCAGGGAATGTCACCACTTCATTGCAACCAACATGAAAAGAAATGACGTTAAGACTGGAGAGAATCAGTCGGACTGTTGTCTCAGGTCTTCCTAAAGGAACTGGCCTTCACCAGTTATGTCTGGCTGTCTTATGAACAATCCCAGCCACTGAAGTATGAGGAACAACGGCTGGCCAATCGATTAGGTAATAAGTCTGGGGCATTCAAAACTACAGCATTCCATAAGACATATAACTTGTGCGCACCAGTTGGACATGCTGCCAGGCTGAATGGAATAACTACACCCCAAAATTCTATGAATAGTTACCTGGAAAGTAATAAGGTGCAAAAAAATCGTAATTATGATTTCTGTTTTCCTTTTACAAAACATTATGCATTTCCTTGTAATAACTAATGTCATAGCAATGCTGTTTCAGGCTCTGTACAGTAATGACACTTGTTTCTTTCCCCTAAATAAATATTAGTTTCAAAAGTTAAACAAAAATAGCCAACCAGAGTGGACAGTGATCCAGAACCAATTGCCCAGCTGAGCAGCACCTGGAGAATTTGACAGAACAGTTCTGGAACGTCCTGAGGGCTAATTTAGTGCTGAAGTCAAACAATAAGAAGTCTTACAACACCAGGTTAAAGTCCAACAGGTTTGTTTCAAACACGAGCTTTCGGAGCACGGCTCCCATTCACCTGAAGAAGGAGCCGTGCTCCGAAAGCTCGTGTTTGAAACAAACCTGTTGGACTTTAACCTGGTGTTGTAAGACTTCTTACTGTGCTCACCCCAGTCCAACGCCGGCATCTCCACATCGAAGTCAAACAAGTTCAGCCTGAAGTGCCGAGTGGGTGATCTATCCCAGCCTCCTCTCCAGGTCCCCAACATCACAGGTGCCAGTCTTCAGCCAATCCCATTCACGCCATGTGATATCAAGAAACACCTATAGGCACTGGATACTGCAAAGGCTATGGGCCCTGACAATATACTAGCAATAGTCCTGAATACCTGTGCTCCAGAAATTGCCAGTAGTGCTATAACACTGGCATCTGACCAGCATTGTGAAAAATTGGCCAGGTATGTCCTGTGCACAAAAAGCAGGACAAACCTAACCCAAGCAATTACTCTCCCATCAGTCCACTCTCATTCATCAGCTAAGTGAGGGAATAGATCATCAACAATGCTATCAAGCAGTACTTGGGCAGCGCGGTAGCATTGTGGATAGCGCAATCGCTTCACAGCTCCAGGGTCCCCAGGTTCGATTCCCGGCTTGGGTCACTGTCTGTGCGGAGTCTGCACATCCTCCCCGTGTGTGCGTGGGTTTCCTCCGGGTGCTCCGGTTTCCTCCCACAGTCCAAAGATGTGCAGGTTAGGTGGATTGGCCATGCTAAATTGCGCTTAGTGTCCAAAATTGCCCTTAGTGTTGGGTGGGGTTACTGGGTTATGGGGATAGGGTGGAGGTGTTAACCTTGGGTAGGGTGCTCTTTCCAGGAGCCGGTGCAGACTCGATGGGCCGAATGGCCTCCTTCTGCACTCTAAATTCTATGTAATAATCTGCCCACTGACGCTAAGTTTAGCTCCCACCAGGTCCACTCAGCCCCTGGTCTCATTGGTCCAAACATGGCGAAAAGAGCTCAACTCAAGAGGTGAGGTGAGAGTGACTGCACTTGACATCAAAGCAGCATTTGACTGAGTGTGGCATTAAGTAGGCCTAGCTAAACTGGAGCCAATGGGAATCAGGGGGAAACTTTCCACTGGTTAGAGTCATACCTAGTACCAAAAAGAGGTTCTTGTTGGAGGTCAACCATCTCAGTCCCGGAACATCAATGACCTCCCTTCCATCTCAAGATCGGAAGTGAAGATGGTCGCTGATTATTTCACAATGTTCAGCATCATGCGCGACTCCTCAGATACTGAAGCAGCCCATGTCAAAATGCAGCAAGACTCGGACAGCATCCAGGCTTGGGCTGACAAGTGACAACTAACATTGGTGCCACACAAGTGCCGGGCAATGACCATCTCCATCAAGAGGGAATCTAACCAACCCACTTGACATATAACATTACCACTGCTGAATACCCCGCAATCAACATAGAAAATAGATGCAGGAGCAGGCCAATCGGCCCTTCGAGCCTGCACCACCATTCAATATGATCATGGTTGATCACACTAATTCAGTCTCCCACTCCCGCTTTCTCTCCATACCCCTTGATCTCTTTAGCCACAAAAGCCACATCCAGCTCCCTCTTGAATATATCCAATGAACTGGTCCCAACAGTTTTCTGTGGCAGAAAATTCTACAACTTCACAATTCTCTGAGAGTTCTTCATTATCTTAGTCCTGAATGGCTTACCCCTTATTCTTAGGCTGTGACCCCTAGTTCTCAACATCCGGAACGTTCTTCCCATATCTAGCCTGTCCAGTCCCATCAGGAATTTTTACACTTCTATGAGATCCCCTCTCATTCTTCTAAACTCCAGTGAGTACAAGCCCAGTCGATCCAGTCTTTCTCCATATGTCAGTCCTGGGGGTTAACATTGATAAGAAACTGAACTGGACTAGCCATATAAACACTATGGCTACAAGAGCAGACCAGAGGCTAAGAATCCTGTTGCCAGTAACTCATCTCCTGACTCCCCAAAGCCTGTGAAAGAACAAAGAAAAGTACAGCACAGGAACAGGCCCTTTGGCCCTACAAGCCTGCATCGACCATGCTGCCGTCTAAACTAAAATCTTCTACACTTCCGGGGTCCGTATCCCTCTATTCCCATCCTATTCATGTATTTGGCAAGATGCCCCTTAAAAATCACTTTCGTCCCTGCTTCCAGCACCTCCTCCGGGAGCAGCAAGTTACAGGCACCCACTATCCTCTGTGTAAAAAAAACTTGCCTCGCACATCTCCTCTAAACCTTGCCCCTCGCACCTTAAACCTACCCCCCCCCCCCCCCCACTTAATAATTGACCCCTCTACCCTGGGAAAAGTCTCTGACTATCCACTCTGTCTATGCCCCTCATAATTTTGTATGATGTGGAGATGCCAGCGTTGGACGTGGGTGAGCACAGTAAGAAGTCTTACAATACCAGGTTAAAGTCCAACAGGTTTGTTTCAAACACGAGCTTTCGGAGCACTGCTCCTTCCTCAGGTCACCTGTTGGACTTTAACCTGGTGTTGTAAGACTTCTTACATACTTTTGTAGACCTCTATCAGGTCGCCCCTCAACCTTCTTCGTTCCAGTGAGAACAAACCAAGTTTATTCAACCTCTCCTCATAGCTAATGCCCTCCATACCAGAAACATCCTAGTAAATCTCTTTTGCATCCTCTCTAAAACCTCGACATCTATCTGGTAGGTGGCGACCAGAATTGAACACTATACTCCAAGTGTGGCCTAACTAAGGTTCTATACAGCTGCAACATGACTTGCCAATTCTTATACTCAATGCCCCGGCCAATGAAGGCAAGCACGCCGTATGCCTTCTTGACTACCTTCTCCATCTGTGTTGCCCCTTTCAGTGACCTGTGGACTTGTAAACCTAGATTTCTCTGACTTTCAATAGTCTTGAGGGTTCTACCATTTACTGTATATTCCCTACCTGTATTAGACCGTCCAAAATGCATCACCTCACATTTGTCTGAATTAAACTCCATCTGTCTTCTTACCGCCCAAGTCTCCAAACAATCCTGCTGTATACTCTGACAGTCCTCATTGCTATCCGCAATTCCACCAACCTTTGTGTCGTCCGCAAACTTACTAATCAGTCCAGTTACATTTTCCTCCGTTTTCTTCCTTTATATATATATACACTACGAACAGCAAAGGTCCAAGCACTGATCCCTGCAGAACACGAGTCACAGCCCTCCAATCAGAAAAGCACCCTTCCATTGCTAGTCTCTGCCTTCTATGACGTAGCCAGTTCTGTATCCATCTTGCCAGCTCACCCCTGATCCCATGTGACTTCACCTTTTGTACTAATCTACCATGAGGGACCTTGTCAAAGGCCTTACTGAATTCCATATAGACAACATCCACTGCCCTACCTGCATCAATCATCTTTGTGACCTCCTCGAAAAACTCTATCAAGTTAGTGAGACACGACCTCCCCTTCACAAAACCGCGCTGTCTCTCGCTAATACGACCCCTTGCTTCCAAATGGGAGTAGATCCTGTCTCTAAGAATTCTCTCCAGTAATTTCCCTACCACTGACGTAAGGCGCATCGACCTGTAGTTCCCTGGTTATCCTTGCTACCCTTCTTAAACAAAGGAACAACATTGGCTATTCTCCAGTCCTCCGGGACATCACCTGAAGATAGTGAGGATCCAAAGATTTATGTCAAGGCCTCAGCAATTTCCTCTCTAGCCTCCTTCAGTATTCTGGGGTAGATCCCATCAGGCCCTGGGGACTTATCCACCTTCATAGTTTTCAAGACGCCCAACGCCTCATCTTTTTGGATCTCAATGTGACCCAGACTATCTACACGCCCTTCGCCAGATTTAACATCCACCAATTCCTTCTCTTTGGTGAATACTGATGCAAAGTATTCATTTAGTACCTTCCCCATTTCCTCTGACTCAACATATAGATTCTCTCCCCTGTCCTTCAGTGGGCCAACCCTTTCCCTGGCTACCCTCTTGCTTTTTATGTACGTGTAAAAAGCCTTGGGATTTTCCTTAACCCTATTTGCCAATGAATTTTTGTGACCCCTTTTAGCTCTCCTGACTCCTTGCTTAAGTTCCTTCCTACTTTCCTTATATTCCACACAGACATCGTCTGTTCCCATCCATCTAGCCCTGACAAATGCCTCCTTTTTCTTTTTGACAAGGCCTACAATATCCCTCGTTATCCAAGGATCGTGAAATTTACTATATTTATCCTTCTTCCTCACAGGAACATGCCGGTCCTGAATTCCTTTCAACTGACATTTGAAAGCTTCCCACATGTCAGATGTTATTTACCCTCAAACATCCGCCCCCAATCTATATTCTTCAGTTCCCGCCTGATATTGTTATAATTAGCCTTCCCCCAATTTAGCACAATCACCCTAGGACCACACTTATCCTTGTCCACCAGCACTTTAAAACTTACCGAATTGTGGCCACTGTTCCCGAAATGCTCCACTACTGAAACGTCTACCACCTGGCCGGGCTCATTCACCAATACCAGATCCAGTACAGCCCCTTCCCTAGTTGGACTATCTACATATTGTTTTAAGAAGCCCTCCTGAATGCTCCTTACAAACTCTGCCCCGTCCAAGCCCCTAGCACTAAGTGAGTCCCAGTCAATATTGGGGAAGTTAAAGTCTCCCATCACAACAACACTGTTGTTTTTATTCTTTCCAAAATCTGCTACCTACCTGCTCCTCTATCTCCTGCTGGCCGTTGGGTGGCCTTTAGTAAACCCCCAACATTGTGACTGCACCCTTCTTATTCCTGATCTCTACCCATATAGCCTCGCTGCCCTCTGAGGTGTCCTCCCGCAGTACAGCTGTGATATTCTCCCTAACCAGTAGCGCAACTCCTCCACCCCTTTTACACCCACCTCTCTCTCACCTGAAACATCTAAATCCTGGAACGTTTCGCTGCCAATCCTGTTCTTCCCTCAACCAGGTCTCTGTAATAGCAACAACATCATAGTTCCCAGTACTAATCGAAGCTCTAAGTTCATCTGCCTTACCTGTTATACTTCTTGCATTAAAACATATGCACTTCAGGGGCGAAATTCTCCGACCCCACGCAGGGTCGGAGAATCGGCCGGCTACGGCGTTAATCCCGCTCTCGCCGGGATTTTTATTCTCCCAGCGGCCAAAAACCGGCGTTGTGCAAATCCCGCCGGCAGCCTCTGAAAACAGCTGGCGCCGGCGGGATGTCATTGATTTTTTACTTTGAACAAATCTCCGGCCCGGATGGGCCGAAGTCCCGCCGATGTGGCCACGGGTCACGTCGGCGAAAAACAGAGTAGCTTTAAAACGGCGTCAACCATTGATGATGGTTGACGCCGTTCAGTGACCTAGGGCGAGGGGGGGGAGCGGCGTTGGGGGGGTGCGGCGTTGGGGGGGGTGCGGCGTTGGGGGGGTGCGGTGTTTGGGGGGAGGGTGTGGGGTGCGGCGTTTGGGGGGGAGGGGGGGTGCGGCGTTTGGGAGGTGCGGTGTTTGGGGGGGTGCGGCGTTGAGAGAGAGGGGGGTTACCGGCGTTGAGAGGGGGGGGTTGCGGCGTTGAGAGGGGGGGGCTCCGGCGTTGAGAGGGGGGGGTTGCGGCATTGAGAGGGGGGGTACCGGCGTTGAGAGGGGGGGGGCGGCGTTGGAGGGGGTAGGGGTGGTGAGGGGGGGGGTTGGGGTAGGGGGCAGCGGCGTGCAGAGGGGGCGACGGTGCGTTGGCCCCGGCCATCCGTCGCCCCCCCCCGCACGCCGCTGCCCCCTACCCCAACCCCCCCTCACCACCCCTACCCCAACCCCCCCTCACCACCCCTACCCCCTCCAACGCCGCCCCCCCTCTCTCAACGCCGGTACCCCCCCTCATCTCAACGCAGGTAACCCTCCCTCTCCTCTCCTCTCAACTCAACGCCGCAACCCCCCCTCTCCTCTCAACGCAGGTAACCCCCCCTCTCCTCTCCTCTCAACTCAACGCCGCAACCCCCCCCCCTCCTCTCAACGCAGGTAACCTCCCCTCTCCTCTCCTCTCAACTCAACGCCGCAACCCCCCCCCCCCCCCCCCCAACGCCGGGTCTCTCTTCCTCCTCCTCCCCCCCCCCCCCCAACGCCGGGTCTCTCTTCCTCCTCCTCCCCCCCCCCCCCCCCAAACGCCGGGTCTCTCTACCTCCCCCTCCCCCCCCCCCAAACGCCGGGTCTCTCTTCCTCCTCCCCCCCCCCCCAACGCCGGGTCTCTCTTCCTCCTCCTCCCCCCCCCCCCCCCAACGCCGGGTCTCTCTTCCTCCTCCTCCCCCCCCCCCCCCCAAACGCCGGGTCTCTCTTCCTCCTCCTCCCCCCCCCCCCAACGCCGGGTCTCTCTTCCTCCTCCTCCCCCTTCCCCAAACGCCGGGTCTCTCCCTTCTCCTCCCCCCCCCCCAAACGCCGGGTCTCTCCCTTCTCCCCCCCCCCCCCCAAACGCCGGGTCTCTCCCTTCTCCTCCCCCCCCCCCAAACGCCGGGTCTCTCCCTTCTCCTCTCCCCCCCCCCCCCCCCCAAACGCCGGGTCTCTCCCTTCTCCTCCCCCCCCCCCCCCCCCAACACCGGGTCTCTCCCTTCTCCTCCCCCCCAGTGGCGTGCAGAGGTCTGGTGATGCCCGGGGCAAATCTTGATTGTATGCCCCAAAGACTCAAGTATAAGGCCTAATATACTGAGAAATATTATGAGAAAGGAAAACATTTTGAATATATAAACACAGATGAAACATGAAATAAACGCTTTATTCGATTTTAATATAAATCAATCAAATTTATTAAGTTATTTTCCCCAAATGATACCTCCTGTCACAAAACACCTGAACTACTTCACTTTTTACATCAGCTGTGAGAAATTATTTTTCAATGCTTATTAAAGCCAGGTTGGTCAGTCGCTCCTGTGACATAGAAGACCTCAGATATGTTTTTATTAATTTCAGTTTTGAAAATGACCTTTCACAGCTTGCGACTGAAAATGCGATTGTAAGCAGTAATCTGTAAGAAACACACAGCGTCGGAAAGACATTCCTCCCATACTGCAGTAAAGACTCCAGAGCATCTTTAGGATCAGGGGGAACTCTATTCCCTCCAGCTCGAAGGAGCATCACAAAATCAATAATTTTGTCATATAACTGAATTGCAACCACATCATTGTCATAATAATTTGCAAAGTCTGAACATTCCTTTTTTAATTTCTCTCTTTCTTGTTCATCTTCAATCACTCCTGAATTCAAGTTCAGAAGAAAAGAAAATCGGTCACTGAGTCTTTGAAGACGGACACTGCGGTCTTCAATTTCAGTTTTTAATCTGTTCACAATCTCTACCATTACTCTATTCATTTCTTCTTGTGCCGTCAGTCCACTATCTCTTGCTGACTCTCCAGGCATTATTCTTCTTCTCCTTGTTCGTGCAATTGGTATTCCCCAATTTTGACAATATTCATTGGCTAAATCTATTGCATTGTGGATAATTTCGTCATTCTTCAAATTCAAGATATGAATAAGTCCTCTCAGATTACAAGAAGCTTCATGGAACCCCATTTTCGGATCCTGCAAACGTTTTGAGACTTTATCCACTGATGATAAAACTGAGTACCAAAAATTTAATAAAGCTATAAACGGGAACTGTTGAATAGAGTTCAGTAGCGATCCTGCATCAGATTTAGTTTCCCTTGAAAATTCTCCTTCCAGCAGGTGTTGAAGGCTTGCAATAACGTTGTCACACTCTTCGTGGATTACTTGCACAGCATCATGGCTGGAACTCCATCTTGTGTCACACTGTCTTTTCACAGTCCGAGTGACAAATGATTTTAACACTTCCCAACGAGAAGTAGATGAAGAAAAAAAAGTAGAGTTTTTCTAGAATGCCAAAAAATGTAACAACAACAGGTTGCACCTCACTTGCATGGACACAGGACAAATTGAGGCTGTGGTTCTCGTAGTTCACAAACACAGCTTTTGGGTTAACTTCAAGAATTTTTTGTTGAACCCCTCCTCTCACTCCAGCCATAACTGCTGCGTTATCATATGCTTGACCACGACAGTCATTCATGGAAATTTTGTCTTCTTCCAATTTTTCTTGAATTTTATTTACCAGGCTGACTGCATCTTTCTTGTTGACTTGAAAAAATCCCAGAAATGTCTCCTTTATTTCTACTTTTCTGTTTTCATCAATATGAACATAACGCAGAATTTCAGAAACCTGATCTTCATGGGCAATATCTGGAGTTAAATCCAGCATTATGCTAAAATATTTTGCGTCCTTAATTTCGGAAATTATATTTTTCTTGACAGTTTCACCAAGAAGATTGATTATTTCGTATTGAATTCTGTTGGACAAGTAGGTGACACTTTTTGGTTTCTCTTTCCCTCTCTGCAAGTGTTTTGCTAAGATGTCATCATATTTGGCCAAAAGTCTGATTGTTGCTAGAAAGTTTCCTATATTTTCACTGACTGTCTCCCCTGGCTCTGATAACCCAGATATTCCTTCTCCTCGATGTCCACGATAGGCCAGATTCTGTTTTGCCAGAAAGGATATAACCTCGACAATCCGTTAAGCTTTCCATCTTTTCTTTTCAGCAGACATTTGCTGTTGAAGTTCAGCATCTATCGTAGTTGAATGATGGAGTCGAACTACAAGGTTCAGGTATTCCCTCATGTGAGCTCTATGAGAAGGGCTTTTCTCATGGTCAGGTATTGTTGGATTTAATTTTCTCCAAGTGGAGAAACCGTCTTCCTTTCCAAAGTTTGACACAGACAACAAATGCTCCTTTGAAAACAAAAAGCAAACAAAACAGTAGCATGCTTTCTGATATGGAGAGTATAACAACCATTTTCTCTCCACAATTTCTCCGTTTGTGGAAACTTTATCAAACCACTGTTTGGAAAATGATCTCCCATCCTTCTCAGCAAATGGACCACTTTTATTCTGATATCTTTCAGGGCCATGTTGTAATATTGTCATCTTCAAATGATCTGGAATCGGTTTCTTCAAACAGCCAAAATCGCTTCTTTGCAAAAATATGCAAATATCTTCTTTATTTTCTTCACATGGATCATCATCCTGACAACGAGACTGAGGAGAGAGAGTATTATGTTCTGACCGAGCTGAATCCGTATCAGAAAAATCCTTCTCTGCACCCACATCATCTTTTACTTCTCCAGGTTCTCCTACTTCTTCTTTACTTCTTTTTATCCATGCATCTAATGCCCCTCTTTGATGGGACTCTTCTTCAACTCTGGCCCTCTTTTTTTTTCCTGTTCTGTGCTCCACTCGATTGTACACGAAATACTCGTAACATTTCATTTTCTATCTCAAAAACCGTAAGACGCATGAGAAAATGGGAAGAAAATGGTAAACAATCGGTCAGTTGCAGACGGATAAACCATATTTCATTTCTTTGTTCCTTCGTATCAAATTATTTCACACTGATTCGCCACTGATAATTTTGTGCAATTTATATCATAGACTTGCAAATTAGTGGTATCTGTATTCGAATATTAGCATGTTAAGGAATAAATGTCTCCTATTCCGAGATTAAATGCCATAGCAGTCCTCTGATCATCCAGGCTTCACTCTTACTACATCCCACGTAAATATTTCATTAAATATCGCCAAAAAACCTATAAAAACCGTAGTTGCACCTGTTCTAGAGCTATTCACTGACCTGAGTAGGTAAAAGAACTAATCTAGATGCACAAAAAGCTGAAGAAAAGACGAGTTATGACTCGAGGAAACGCAGGAACGAACAGCCACGTCTGCTTGTTGCTTTTGATGGTTGCACCACGTACATCATGCGCATGCGTGTGGGGGGGATGGGGAGAAGGACCATTTTCTCTAGACAGAAAGGGTACACCATGTTAAAGGAATAAAGGGCTAACAACTGCCTCTGCAGTGTGGTGAGCCTCCAAAAATTGATTTATCACCGCTGAAATTTTAAAATTACTATCTTATTTCCTTCTCTGGGGCAGCACGGTGGCCTAGTGGTTAGCACAACCGCCTCATGGAACTGAAGTCCCAGGTTCGATCCCGGCTCTGGGTCAATGTCCGTGTGGAGTTTGCACATTCTCCCCGTGTCTGCGTTGGTTTCACCCCCACAACCCAAAAAATGTGCAGAGTAGGTGGGTTGGCCACGCTAAATTGCCCCTTAATTGAGAAAAATAATTGGGTAATCTAAATTTAAAAAAAAATTTTTTTTTTTTTTTTAAAAACAAATTTTTTTTTTTTCCTTCTCTGATTGGATGCCCCCATCCAATGGATGCCCGGGGCCAATGCACCGTCGCCCCCCCCCCTCTGCACACCACTGCTCCCCCCCCCCAAACGCCGGGTCTCTCTTCCTCCCCCTCCCCCAACTTCGGGTCTCCCTTCCTCCCCCCCCCCCCCCCCCCCAAACGCCGTGTCTCTCTTCCTCCCCCCCCCCCCCAAACGCTGGGTCTCTCTTCCTCCTCCCCCCCCCCCCAAAACGCCGGGTCTCTCTTCCTCCTCCTCCACCCCCCCCCTCCCCACCACACAAACGCCGGGACTCGCCACTTCCGCAGCGGGTGAAACTGACGCGTATCGCGTCAGTCCGCTGCTGGCCCTTTCGGGAACGGAGATTACCGGCTTAAAAGAAGGCCCTGACGCCGGAGTCATCCGCAACCGATTTTTCCCGCCGGAAATGGGCGTCACGTCGGTCTTCGGAGAATTTCGCCCCAGGCCACCAGTCCCGCTGTTTTCAGCAACATCTCCCTGTCTGCTCTTCCTCAGAGCCATAGTGGCCCTATTTCCTAGTTCTCCCTCGATATTTTCGCTTTCTGACCTATTGCTTCGGTACCCAACCCCCTGCCATACTAGTTTAAATTATCCCATGTGACACTAGCAAACCTCGCGGCCAGGATATTTATGCCTCTCCAGTTTAGATGCAACCTGTCCTTCTTATACAGGTCACACCTGCCCCGGAAGAGCTCCCTGTGGTCCAGATAACTGAAACCCACCCTCCTACACCAGCTGTTTAGACACTTGTTCAGCTGCTCTACCTTCCTATTTCTAGCCTCACTGGCACGTGGCACAGGGTGTAATCCTGAGATTACAACCCTTGAGGTCCTTTCTTATAACTTTCTGCCTAGCTCCCTGAACTCCTGCTGCAGGACCTCATCACCCTTCCTGCCTATGTCGTTAGTACCAATATGTACCACGACCTCTGCCTGTTTGCCCTCCCCCTTCAGGATTCCCGCTACCCATTCTGAGACATTCTGGACCCTGGCACCAGAGGGGCAACATACCATCCTGGAGTCTCTTTCATGTCCACAGAAGTGCCTATCTGTGCCCCTGACTATAGAGTCCCCTATGACTATTGCTCTTCTGCGCTTTGACCCTCCCTGCTGAACATCAGAGCCAGCCGTGGTGCCACTGCTCTGACAGGCAGATAGGCTATTCCCACCAACAGTATCCAAAGGGGTATACCTGTTTGAGAGGGGGACAACCACAGGGGATTCCTGCACTGACTGCCTGCCCCTTCTGGTGGTCACCCATTTCTCTGCCTACACCTTGGGTGTGACCACATTTATATAACTGCTATCTATGACGCTTTCCGCCACCTGCATGCCTCTAAGTGCATCCAACTGCTGCTCCAACCAAAACATGCGGTCTGTGAGGAGCTCCAGTTGGGTGCACTTTCTGCAGATGAAGCCATCTGGGACGCTGGAAGCCTCCCGGACCTGCCACATCTCACAGTCAGAGCACTCCACCCCTCTAATTGGCATTGCGTTAATTAATTAGTAAATTAAATTAAAATGTTCTTTAAAAAGTTACTGTTAACAATGTTTTCTAGCACTAGATTTCTACTATAAATGTAAAAGCTAAATACAGTGCTCTCTGGTCTCTGGCTTAGATACCCCTCTAAATTATGATTAAGTAATTAATTATGTTTAATTAGTTTAACAATGTTTAATTTTTAAATTTAGTTCAGATTCCCTATCAGCCAATCAGGTCACAGCTTTCCTGTGATGTTACTTTTCAGTTTTCCCCGCCCCCCATTCGGATCACTCCGTATAGCAGAATATCTATCACTTACCTGTTCCCAAGCTGTTCCCCGGCTCTCTCGCTCCTGAAAATGAAGTTTGCAAATCCATCATCTGCAAATCACAAGTCAGGAGTGTGATGGAATAATCTCCATTTGTCTGGATGAGAGCAGCTTCAAAAACACAATAGAAGCTCAACACCATCAAATATGAGAAAGCCTGCTTTATCAGTACCCGATTTACCACCTTTAACAGGCACTCTACCACTGAGGCACAGTGGTTGCCATGTGTACCGTCTACAAGAACTATAACAACTTACCAAAGCTCCTTCGACAGCATTTTCCAAACCTTTTGACCGGGAAGGACCAGGACAACAGATGCATGAAGTCACTCACCAACCTGATGAAAATCCTGAATCTTCCTTCCTAACCACGCTGTGGGTTTATCTCCAACACATGGACTGCAACGGTTCAAGATGACAGCTGACCACCACCTTCCCAAGGGCAACTTGGGATGAGCAATAAACTCTAGCCCATATCCCATGAAAGAATAAAGTTGTCATTTAAAGGATCTCCTGTTTTGGATTAATACTCAGGACTCAAAGGGGGAAGGGAGCCTGACACATCATAGGCCCTCAGTAGTTGCAGTCGACATTTCCAGGAATGTGGCCACTTAATGTTAAATTAGCACATGTGGAGAGCAAACTGGCTTAACCATTCCAATGGTTCCATCGGGCTAAGATAATAAAATCAGTGTTTGACAACACAAACATGGATGCAGGTAACGAGTTTGTTGGCAAGCGATGAGTTTGATGGCTTGCAAAATGGGTGTTAGCTTCAGTTCAGCATTCAATTACACTGTCATTTGAGAATAGGGGTGGAGAAAGTTTGATAGGAGGTAACAGGCAAGTTAATTCTGTAAATACTACTCCTGGGAACAGTACAGATTATCAGGTTAGGGACTGTCATTTGAGAATAGGGGTGGAGAAAGTTTGCCAGGAGGTAACAGGCAAGTTAATTCTGTAAATACTACTCCTGGGAACAGTACAGATTAGCAGGTTAGGGACTTAAGGTTGTGTGCCACAAGGTGTTGATTGACACCCGTTCAATGTTAACTTCAGGACCATGCTAAGGGCTTCACTTAACCACATTTTTCTTTCGCTTCTGGTTACTATCCAAGCTGTGAAATTGCAACTTGGATTTAAAAAGCATTGGCACATTCAGTGTTCACACATAACTCTAATACAACTAGCTTTGTGATCCATGGTCACTTATTGACACAGGGCGGACTGCAAGTCTGTTATTTAACTGTGTTCCTTCAATTTCTAAGACATCAAGATTATTCTGCAGAGGATAACTGGAATACAAATGAACAAACTTCAGGTAGGCGTTCAGATCTTAAACCCTGGACATCTTGGATGCCCTTGCATATCAGCGTTTGGAGGGAGTGCAGAAAGATGTGGTCTTCAGCCACTTCCAATTGGACAGTCAAGCCCTGCTGTTTTTTGATCTCCCTCACATGCATCCTCACATGCTGCAGCATTTCAGACCTTGAAATATTAGCCCTCGAAATCTACTGAGCTTCGCACCTCCCACCATAACTCTGGTGGGAGATGTAAAGAACCAAGCATGGAATGGCCCTCACATTGCCGGAGCCCTGTCTAATTAATTCACTGTACATCAGTTATAATCCCAATATAGGTCCTGGGATCAGGATCATATGATTTCCCATGACCTCCCCGGAATATGAACTGCCCCTTTAACTTGGAAGTGATGGTGTAAAAAAGTTTGGTTTAATTCTCCTTACTACATACTCCTCCTACTTCGCGAAGGATCTTCCACACCTGGGCCGGTGTATTTATATCCCAGCAGTCCTCGGAAAAGGGGGTTAGCCCACCCCCTCAGCTGGGTAAATCGTATTTCGGTGAGGTTTCGGGGACTAAGGTTATAACAGATTTGTACCGTACTTAACCTTGTTTATTAATTTCTACTGGTCCTCCATGCATCTTGCTTAGCACAGATTCAACAAAATCCTAGGTAAATTCTTGGGTAGCCATTCTTCCATTCACAGCAGAGCTTGTTCCCATCTGTTTATTTGTGACTCCAGTCCCACACCAAAGTCCAAAGATGTGCAGGTTAGGTGGAGTGGCCATGCTAAATTGCCCCCAAGTGTCCAAAGGTTAGATGAGGTTACAGGGATAGGGTGGGGATTGGGTCTTTGTCGGGTGGTCTTTGAAATAGTCAGTGCAGATTTGATGGGCCGCGTGGCCTCCTTCGGCACTGCAGTGATTCTATTCAATTCTAAAGAGGTTGATCCTTCACTGCATTCTGGCACCACGCTCTCAGGAGAACTAAGGAGGAGTAATAAATTAATCTTACCAGCGATGCCCCGACTCTAAAAATACCAAAAGAGTTCCCCAAACACATTGACCGAGGATCACTGTGGTCCTATCACTGAGTGGCCTAATTTTCACAGAAAATAAAGTGCAGAAGAGGCGCTTCGGCCCATCGAGCCTGTACCAACACGTGAAAAACCCCTGACCTACCTAACCCCAATTGCCAGCACTTGGCCCATAGCCTTGAAGGTTATGACGTGTCAAGTGCTCATCCAGGTACTTCTTATTTATTTTTTAAATAAACTTAGAATACACAATTCTTTTTTTTCCAATTAAGGGCCAATTTAGTGTGACCAATCCACCTATCCAGCACATCTTTAGGTTATGGGGGTGGAACCCACATGGGGAGAATGTGCAAACTCCACACGGAGAGTGACCCAGGGCCGGATTTGAACCCGGGTCCTCAGCGCCGTAGTCCCAGTGCTAACCACTGCACCACATGCCACCCTCACCAGGTACTTTTTAAAGGATGTGTGGCAACTTTGCTCTACCACCCTTCCAGACAGTGCATTCCAGATTGGCACCATCGTCTGGATAAAAAAGGTTTCCTCACATCCCCCTAAACCTGCTGCCCCTTACCTTGAACTTGTGTTCCCACATGACTGACCCTTCAACTAAAGGGAACTGCTACTCCCTATCCACCCTGTTCATGCCCCTCTTAATCTTGCATACTTTGATCAGGTCACCCTCAGTCTTCTCTGCTCCAACGAAAAAACCCCAAGCCGACCCAACCTCCCTTCATAACTTTAATGTTCCATCCTGGTGAATCCCCTCCAGTGCAATCACATTCTTCCTATAATGTCGTTACCAGAATTACCTCCCCAAAGCTGTATACAACACATTAAATGCTTTGGATGATATAATGTGAGAAATGTGAGTCTCATTGCATTTACCTGCAAATATGGTGAATGTGCACAATACCAGACAGACGGTAACCTCGCTGTATAAATTTGAAAATTGAGAGACAAATGTAAATTGACAATAAATCACTAACAATTAAAGCTACCACTTACTTCCACCCCCACAGCAGTTCTCCAGGAAACCATCAAACAACTTATTTTACTGCAGCTGTGTGGGATTGAGAGTATTTCAATTACTTCACAATGTGCTGTGAATTAATTAAACAGGGGCTAAGAGCCATTGTCTGGTTAATTTGATTAGTTTACAATACCTGCACAGCACAAGTCACTTAAGAACAGATTGTCCACTCCAACACATCAATGACAGGTGTTGAGTCAAGTACAGAACCTGAAAATGTGCCAAAAGTGCATTGCCTGATATATTCTAGCTGGGAGGTGGGTAGTTGTGGCTCCTAGGATTCTGAAATGAAATGAAATGAAAATCGCTTATTGTCATAAGTAGGCTTCAAATTAAGTTACTGTGAAAAGCCCCTAGTCGCCACATTCCAGCGCCTGTTCGGAGAGGCTGGTACGGGAATTGAACCGTGCTGCTGGCCTGCCTTGGTCTGCTTTTGAAAATCGCTTATTGTCACAAGTAGACTTCAAATGAAGTTACTGTGAAAAGCCCCTAGTCGCCACATTCCAGCGCCTGTTCGGGGAGGCTGGTACGGGAATTGAAACGTGCTGCTGGCCTGCCTTGGTCTGCTCTGCATTGAAATGTTATTTTTTCATTTCCTATTTACAAAAAAATGATTTGAACATCAACGTGAGGAACAGTATATTTTTAAAATAAATTTAGAGTACCCAATTATTTTTTTCCAATTAGGGGGCAATTTATCATGGCCAATCCATCTAACCTGCACATTTTTGGCTTGTGACACGGGGAGAATGTGCAAACTCCACACGGACAGTGGCCCAGGGTCAGGATTCAAACCCGTATCCTCAGTGCCATAGGCAGCAATGCTAACCATTATGCCACGTGCCGCCCTCCGTAAGGAACAATATTGACGTTTGCTGATGATTCCAAATTGGGGAGCTTGGCAAACTGTCAGAAAGAACGTAGGGGACTGCAGGAGGGTAAAATACACAGTTAGCAAAATGAGTGGCTAAATAACCAAGAGAAATATTTTAAAAATGTGTGCTGAAGGGACCAAGGATATGAGGCTGCAGCTCAGCAAGTGAAAGGTGATTTGCAAAATCAAACCTTGTGAGCCTTCATGGTTTTTCTGCATTGTTTCTGTTCTGCTAGTTTGAATAATTATTTAATCTGTCATTTTGTATTTTAGGCATTGGTTTAAGTATGCTTGGATTATGTGTGTATCATTTCGGGGAGGCTTCCTCTAATTGACAACTCTATTATCATTGCACCATTCAACTACCAGGGCTGCCAAAGACAACCTAGATGGACCTTGGTCCTTTTTTGTCCATCAATTCCGATGCTCTCTCACTGCATCAGTGGATGTAGAAGACCCTGGGAAGCACCTTAATCTAATTATAGTGATATCATGGTTGCTTTGTAATTCACTGACTGACCACTAGGAGCCCTGTTTGTATATAAGTGAATGTTCGAGTCGTGTGACCTCAGATTGTCTAGGGAGCTAAGAGAGAGGTTGCTTGTGCATGATCATACTATTATTCATCTGGTGTTTTGTATATATTTGACACAAAGTTAATGTTAATACATAGTTTATAACTTAAGCTACAAGTGTTCTTGTCATATAAATCAGGCCATCTGACAAGAACATTGACTAATGATGCCCAAACACATGGATTTGCAGCTTGATTTACTGTCCTGTGGGCATTCTAAACTGGTTTTAATCACTAGGGCAAAGATAGCAAGTTTTTGTTAAACTCATGTGACAACAGAAACTTTTAGGTCAATTTCTTGACTGATTCAATGGGATCCAAGATGGCTTCAAGATCCAGCAGTGTCCTGTTTGTATATTGGTATTTTGCATGTTGTGTAGGTTGTAGCTTTTTTGAACGACACTTTTGGCTACCCCACCTAAGGTTCAAACATGCCAAATTAAATACTCTCCCTCCTTGGTGCACTAGATTGAAAATCTCTGCTCTGTTTTCAATGTACCCCTTCACAGTAATTGAAATCTGCAAACTCCTTAACTCCCTTAATCTTCCCAAATTTTGTAATTGGAACCTGTTTAGTATTACCAAATTAAAACGTCTTGATTCACCTCACCTTCCCTACAGTGCAAAAGGAGGCCATTCGGCCCATGTCTGCACCAACCCTCCGAAAGAGCACTCTACTGAGGTCCACTCCCCCGCCCTATCCCCGTAACATAACCTGCACATACCCGTACACTGAGGGACAATTTAGCATGGCCAATCCACCTAACCTGCACTTCTTTGGACTGTGGGAGGAAACTGGAACACACAGAGGAAATCCACGCAGATACGGGGAGAATGTGAGAACTCCACACAGTCACCCAAGGCTGGAATCAAACCTGGGTCCCTGGCACTGTGAGACAGCAGTGCCACAATGCTACCCATCTTTGTCCTATTCTTCTCAACCTGGATGGTGGTCTTGATGTAGACCTTGACCCTTCACCTTAATTTCGCACCAAAATTAAAGTTACATGCACCAGGTAGCACAGACATAAAGGTGGCAAAAGCTGAAGGACAAAAGTAAGCATGTGCAAGCACCGAGTTAGGCATGCGTCTAAACTATGCCACCTTGATAAACACAAATGAATGAAAGCATTAATTTCAATCGCCTCATAAAAAAAAGAGATCAACAACTTTAAGAACGGTGGAATTGTCGCAAAGAAATAGGTTATTGTACTTTATTTATTTACTGCAGAGGATTGTTGAGGCTGGGTCGTTAAGTATGTTCAAAGCTGAGACAGACAGATTTTTAATCAGAAAGGGAATCAAGGGTCATGGGGATAAAGCAGGAATGTGGAGTTGAGGATTATCACATCAGATCAGTCACAATCTTATTGAATGGAAGAATAGACTCGATGAGCTGAATGGCCTACTTCTGCTCCGAGGTCTTATGGTCTTATTTATCAATGATAATGTAGGAATTCTTTATTAAAGCCATGTGCTATGAGACTAAGGTGAAAGTGATTGCTTTAATAAATACCAATTTTTATTACATTAAACACAACTCGTAGAGTCTCACTTATTTGGTTTCTACCCCAGCCAATGTTGGCACAGCATTATTATAGATATTGCGGATCATAGATATTGCGGTATTTCAAAAACAATCAACATTACCATGGAAATTGACACCAATTAATAATATGATGAATGTAGCCATTGATTTGGCCACCATGGTTACAATGGCTAATCCACGTCTGCAGAATTCTCATTCTACTATCCAAGATATAAAAACTCTCCAGTTACCATTCCCATATTGTCACTAGTCTTTATCTGTAAACCAGGTACAATTTTCCCTGTGTTTTCTTTATGTGGTCATAAATGAAAGTTCTCAGCAGGGAGCATGGTTTACCACGTTAAGATTATCAACAGCCATCCAGTATTATTTACCATGTGCAGCATGCTCAATGGTATTGCCAACAGTGAGTTACTGTGATGTGACAAGCGTTTTCATTGAAATGCTGCTCTATAACAGGGTTTTCAAACTGCGGGTTGTGACCCGTGGGTGGGCCACGGCGGCTGTCGGGAGGGTTGCGGAGCAGTTAGTCGTGGCATTTCCGATTACGGGAGAAGCGTCCGATGGCCGCGACCAGCTTTTAAGAATGCCCGCTGCCCCACATATGCGGATCCGGCAGTGCACAGGCCCAAGATATGAGGACCTCCCTCTGCTGTCTCTGTTCATTCACTTAACCATTGCATTGCCCTTCCCCAGCAGCCCGGGTCATCCCATCCCAGGTCGTCCCAGCCCCACTCTCAAAACTGCAGCTTATCTCACAGCGGCTCCTGTATGCATTCCTCCATAACCCGGACAACGGCCCTGAGCCCAACGTGGCAGATCGCTTCCTCCTGACGTCAGAGCGCTGTCCTAGTACCAAATTGTTTTTGGGAAAGAAATGAACGCTGGCTGGGTCCGGCTTCTAAGTTAAGAATGCTGGCTGTGTACAAATTATGGAGTCTTCCCGCCAGAAGCGGTGGCAGAGAGCAGGTCATGCATCCGGCACGTACACTGACGTCATGTACCCTGTATGCCTGTGCTTTGGACACACAGTCATGGAGGAGAGAGATTCCTCCATTTTGTAACTGCCAGCAAGCAAGGCAACAGGACTGTGAAGAATTGGAGATGGATTATATTGTAATAAGGAAGAGAGGTCCAGAGACACAAATAGGATCTCACAACTGAATCTGCCAGAGAGAGCTGCCCAAGAAAGCCCACATCAGCACAAAACAGTGCTGGTGTGAGCTACATATAGAGTTCCAGGGCCTCTGATGAACAGCCCATTAAGAAGAAACTGAAATCAGGAACAAAGCAATGTAAAGATGATTTCTTGAGGTATGGCTTTGTTAATTGTGCCAATGCAAATCAAGATGCAAAGTCCATGTGTGTTATATGCAGGGAAGTACTGGCAAATGAAAGTTTAAAACCCACAAAACCTCAAAAGTATTTGAACACCAAACATGGAAAATTCGAGGACAAACCTCTTGCTTTTTTTCAAAGGATGCAGCAAGAACTTAACCACTATTTGTGGGCAAAATCGACAGAGATTTCTATGAGTGTGCGGGGATGGGGGTGATTTGGAAGGATGAGGGGCGGGGCATGATTGTTTCCTTCAATCAGCTGCAGTAACCTGGCTAAAGTATGGCAGAAACCCTGGGCAGAATTTAATGCCCTCCCCTGAGATGAGTTTCGAGGTAAGTGGGACATTTTAACAGGTGGGAGGGTTTTGGGTGGCAACTATGTCCAGGTCAGAAAAGCTCATAAATTGACTTCCTGTTCCATTGCCAACTGAGACCCTTAAGTGTGTAGTTAATGGGCTGGTTTAGCACAGTGGGCTAAATAGCTGGCTTGTAATGCCGAACAAGGCAGCAGCGCGGGTTTCAATTCCCGTATTGGCCTCCCTAAACGGTGCCGGAATGTGGCAACTAGGGGCTTTTCACAGTAACTGCATTGAAGCCTACTTGTGACAATAAGTGAGTATTATTACATTATTATTATTAATGCCTTCTTATGGGCTTCATCCCAGCACTGCTGTTATCCAATCAGTGGTGAATGTGGCATCTGCCACACAGGAAACCCAAAAAGCAAACCTTGCCATGTTCGCTTGCAGGTTCCCAGGGCGGGCACCTCAATAGGAGACACTTTGTCTGACCCAGGAAATTTGGTATCACTAAAGGGGACACACCAAGAGTCATCGCTTCACCCATGCTGCAGAATTTCCCAACTCCTGCAAAGTTGACTACGCACCCTCGTCCTGCCTTCACCCTTTGTTAATCCTTGGCCTCTCCCTGGGTGCACTGCCGGTAACTGCCGCTGCCCCAAGTAGCGCTGCTTGCAATGGAGAACTGTCAGCCTCTGATTGGCCGACAGCTCTCAAGATGCGGGATTTCTGCCACCCGGGGTCCCTGATCCTGGGGAGGTTTTACTGCTGACCACTTAAGTTCCTGAGAACTAGGCACTGAATGCTGGCCGACCTTCCCTGATGGAGGCAAGCCCTTGAGCGAGACACCAATCACCCGCGTTAAATTCCACCGCAGACAATAAAGAAAATTCCTAGCCACTGTATTTCGCCTCATTTTAATTGTGCCTGTGCTTGACTCCCTCACTCGTCTCGTTCACTCTCTCACCATGCTTCTCACAATTTCATCAATTTCATTATTGTCTCTGTCTCATGTTTTTTCTCATTCACCGTCCCTGCATCAGTTGGAAAAATAAGCAGATATTACCTTTTCAATATCTCCACATGATGTTGCTGTGATGTGATTAGAGTTGCTACTGCAATATTTGTGAGGTGTGAAGAATTTACTTCCAGCAAGCATACTCACATATCCACAAATGTTAACATTGCCTCATCGAATTCCCAGGAGTGACATTATGAGATTCAGCCAAGTAGCAGCGACTGCATTTTTTTTCTCTGGTAAGGGAATGTTTTGAAGCTTGAACTAAAAGGATCTGCACTTGTTTTCTTTTGTGCTTGCGTGAGATAAATACAGTTCCCTCTACTCTTCGCCATTCATAGTTGTTCATAAAGCCTATTCTCTCTTTTCTTTTTTCTGATGTGCTTTCCCTTTGCCATTTTGTATTAAATTGTATTTATCCTATATTTCATATTCAAAACCTCCAACCACCTTTCTCTTCCTGTCTCTAAACTACCAGTCATCTTGTTATTGCATCCAGCATCCCACATACCTGGCGCACATGTAGATTTTCTTTCATCTATAATGGCCTGGATTTTGCTCTGATAATACTCCACTGACACTGGCAGCAGCTTTGGGAGTCTGCACTGTTTTGGTGTAGGATCAGACGTAATTTATGTTAGGAAACTGGATGAGAACTGCCAATCATGTTTCAATTTGTAAAACTATGAGGAAAGGTTACCAGCCATCAATGAACACAAGATGAGTAGTGAACGTAACTGAGGCTTTAATAAGCTAAACAGGAAGCCTCCTGGCCTCTGATCCCAAACTGGGGCAGAGGCGGAGACCAGCCACCTTTATACCGAGCCTGAGGGGAGGCGGAGCCATCAGGCACTGGTTTGCCACATTACATGTAATACAGTGGCAGTTTACCACAATACACATATTATGTACTACAGTGGTTTACCACATTCACCCCCTGTTTAAAAAAAAAGAGTCCAGCGGGGGTGAACTGGACTTAAAGATCAAGTCTGTCGGGGGCCTTGACCTTCCGTCGTAATTGCCTCAGTCCCGGTTGTGGTGTGGGCACCGGTGTTGAGACCTGCTCGTCCAGGAGGGTGTTGTCCTCTCCTTCACCCTGTAGTTGAGTCGGTGGAGGGGGGGGGGGAGCGGTGTTTGGGCGGGGGTGGTGGTGATGGTCGCCGGTGGGCCTGCAGGTGCCAGATCTTAAAGTAGCTGGGTAGTGGTGGATGGAGACGGTGTAGGGTCGGAGGTGGTGGTGATGGTCACTGGGGAGCTTGCAGGTGCCAAATCCCAGAGGGAGACTGTGTCCTGTCACCCGTCATGATGTGGCACGTAGGCATATTGTGGATTGGGATGGAGGAGCAGGACCTTCTCGACAAGAGGATCTGATTTATCACTCCTCACATGCTTCCGGAGGACGACGGGCCCTGGGACTGTCAGCCAGGACGGGAGCGAGACCCCGGAGGTGGACTTCCTGAGGAAGGCAAACATACATTTGTGAGGGGTCTCCTTGGTGGCAGTGCACAGGAGCGACCAGATGGAGTGGAGCGCATCGGGGAGGACCTCCTGCCAGCGGGAGACCGGGCGACCTCTAGACCGTAGGGCAAGGAGGACAGCCTTCCAGACCGCCGCGTTCTCCTTCTCCACCTGTCCATTACCCCGGGGATTGTAGCTGGTTGTCCTGCTGGAGGCGATGCCCTTGCTAAGCAGGAACTGACGCAACTCGTCGAAAGAGGAACCCCGATCGCTATGGATGTAGGTGGGGAATCCAAACAAGGTGAGAGACTGTGCAGGGCCTTGATGACGGTGGCAGAGGTCATGCCAGGGCATGGGATGGCAAAGGGAATCTTGAGTATTCATCAACAATGTTGAGGAAGTACACTTTACAGACAGTAGAGGGGAGGGTCCCTTTGAAGTCGATGCTGAGGTTCTCAAAAGGGCGGGAGGCCTTTACCAGGTGCGCTCTGTCTGGACAATAGAAGTGCGGTTTGTGCCCCGCGCAGACCTGGCAGTCTCTGGTCATGGTCCTGACCTCCTCGATGGAGTAAGGCAGGTTGCGAGCCTTGATAAAGTGAAAGAAAAGGTGACCCCGGGTGACAGAGGTCATTGTGGAGGGCCTGAAGTCGGCCTATTTGTGCGCTGGCACATGTACCGCGGGAAGGGGCATCTGGGGGCTCATTGAGATTCCCAGGTCAGTATAACATCTCGTAGTTGTAGGTGGAGAGTTTGATCCTCCACCTCAGAATCTTGTCGTTCTTGATCTTGCCACGCTGTGTATTGTTAAACATGAAGGCAACTGACCGTTGGTCAGTGAGGAGAGTAAATCGCCTGCCGGCCAGGTAATGTCTACTATGCCGCACAGCCTCTACGATGGCTTGGGCTTCCTTTTCGAGGGAGGAGTGTCGAATTTTGGAGGCATGGAGGGTACGGGAGAAGAAAGCCCACGGGCCTGCCTGCCTGGTTGAGGGTAGCGGCCAGAGCAAAGTCCGACGCATCGCCCTCCACCTGGAAAGGAATGGACTCGTCCACAGCGTGCATTGCAGCTTTGGCAATATCTGCCTTGATGTGGTTGAAGACCAGGCGGGCCCCAGCCATCAAGGGAAAAATGGTGGATTTAATAAATGGACGGGCTTTATCCGCATAATTGGGGACCCACTAGGCATAGTAAGAGAAGAACTCCAGGAATTTCTTCAGGGCCTTGAGGTAGTGGGAGTTCCAGGAGGGGGCGCTTGCGGTCGGGATCGGGCCGTAGGACTCCGTTTTCCACAACATAGCCAAGGATGGCTAGGCGGGTTGTGCGGAAAATGCATTTTTTCCTTATTGGAGGTGAGGTTCAGGAGTTTAGCGGTGTGGAGGAAGTGCCGGAGATTTTCGTCATGGTCCTGCTGGTCATGGCGGCAGATGGTGACATTATCTAAGTATGGGAGCGTGGCCCGCAGCCCGTGCTGGTTAATCATTCGGCCATTTCTCGTTGGAAGACCGAGACCCCATTGGTGACGCCGAAGGGAACCCTGAGGAAGTGGTCGAGGCGGCCATCTGCCTCGAAGGCAGTGTATTGGTGGTCCTCCGGGCGGATAGAGAGCTGGTGGTACACGGACTTCAAGTCAACTGTGGAGAAGACTCGGTACTGCGCAATCTGGTTGACCATGTCAGGTATGCGGGAGAGTGGGTACGCATCGAGCTGCGTGTACCGGTTGATGGTCTGACTGTAGTCGATGACCATCGGTGCTTCTCCCCAGTCTTGATGACCACCACTTGGGTTCTCCAGGGGCTGGTACTGGCCTCAATGATTCCCTCTCGTAGGAGTCGCTGGACCTCCAAACTGATAAATGCCCTGTCCCGGGCACTGCATCGTCTGCTCCTAGTAGCGAGGGGTTTACAGTCCGGGGTGAGGTTAGCAAAGAGCGAGGGTGGTGCGACCTTAAGGGTCGTGAGGCTACAGACGGTGAGGGGAGGGCAGGGGTCCACTGAACTTTAAAGTAAGGCTTTGGAGGTGGCACTGGAAGTCGAGCCCCAGTAATAGGCCAGCACAGAGATGGGGAAGGACGGATAGCTTAAAGTTAGTGTACTCTATACCTTGTACCGTAAGGGTCGCGACACAGTGCCCCTGGATTTCTACTGAATGTGATCTGGAAGCCAGGGAGATTTTCTGGGTTGCGGGTAAAATTAGGAGGGAACAGCGCCTTACCATATCTGGGTGTATGACGCTGTCTGTGCTCCCGGAGTCGAAAAGGCAGGCCGACTCGTGCCCGTTGATCCGGGCGGTCATCGTAGATTCTGTGAGGTGATGAGGCCGGGACTGGTCCACGAGGTCCACGAGGGTGCCGTGCAGTCGGAGGTGTAGGCCTCCATGTTCTGGAAGGCCACCTCCAGCGAGTTTGAGAGCTGCACTGTCTCTGGGAGGCCACGTGTACCCACTTCTTGCAATCGCTGGCGGATGTAGTTCGATTTAATGCCTGCGACATCGGCATCCCTGATCAACAGCTCCGTGTGTTGAGTAGCCGATACCGCCTGGCAAGCATAGTTCTGGCCGAGTACCCGGAAAGCACGCAGGAATTCGGCTTGTGATTCCCCAGGGTATTGTCACCTCGTGGCAAGAAGGTGCCTAGCATGCACCTCATTTACAGACTTTACATATTGTCCCTTCAGCAGCATTATCGCCTCCGTATACGAGGGGCATCTCTGATGAGAAGGAAAACTTGCAGGCTCCCCCGTGTGTTGATTATCTGCTGCTTTTGGAGGTCGGTGAAGTCTTCGGTGGAGGATCCGAGGGACGCTTCGAAGCAGCTTAGCCAGTGCTCGAATGTTGCAGTGGCGTCGGCTGCCTGTGCGTCCAGATCCAGGCGATCAGGCTTGAGCGATGAATTCATCTTAGAAGTTCAGCTTATTAAATTAATGTGCCATCAATGAACACAAGAGTAGTGAACGTAACTGAGGCTTTAATTAACAAACAGGAAGCCTTCTGGCCTCTGATCCCGTACTGGGGCAGAGGCGAAGACCAGCCATCTTTATACCGAGCCTGAGGGGAGGTGGAGCCATCAGGCAGTGGTTTACCACATTACATATAATACAGTGGCAATTTACCACAATACACCGATTATATGCTACAGTGGTTTATCACAGTTACTTCACCCCAGGAGTGATTCCACTGACAAAGAGGAATTGCTCGTATTAAAACAAACTTCTTTATTTCTTTATTAACACAGTACTGACTGCAGTATCATCAAGGAAAACAGCTATACAATTCTGCGCATAAAAGGAAACACTTGAACTGTGACCCCATACCTTCTCTAGCTCCAATTAAACAAAGTCCACTACAGGTCAAAAGCCACTCGTAAATAAAGTTAGCAAACACAGGGTTACTTGCTGTCCTCTGTGTAGGGAGTTGCTTGCAGCAAACGAGAGAGAGACCGTTTCAGGCACAACTTGCAATTCCTTTTATCTTTACCAGACTCCTGCTCAACCTGACAGCATTTGACAAAACTGCTGCTCAACTTACAAACTCCTGGCAGACTGCCAAACCTGTATCAAACTGCTAAACTACAGACAGACCTAGCTCCTCCCATTAATTACATAATCTCTATCCCACTCAGATCCCTTGATCTCCTTACCTAAGTCTAAACACAATGGGCTGGATTCTCTGATTGTGGGGCTTTCTGCCGAGTTGTTTTACGTGGGAAAAATCGGCAAGGGCCCAGCACCGATCCTCCGACCAGTGAGGGACTGGCAATACTGCCACATAAAACGCGTGGACTTCCCGATATAAATGACTGGAGAATTGCCGGATCCGTGGCCGCGCATACGCACAGCGACAACCTGCAGCGGTCGCGCTGTACAACATGGTGCCGGCCATGCGTGGTCCCGACCTGCCAGATAGTTCCCCCTACACACCCCCGTGCCACCCCTGGGCCATCCTCCACCAGTCCCCCCAGCCCTCACCGAAGACCCCCTGGCCAGCAGCACGGCTCCCGCCTGACTGTGGCAGTGCTGGACACAGTCCGCAGCCACCACGCCGGGTTCCCGACCACATGAGTCAACCACCCGGTCGGGAACGCGGCCCATCGGGGGCGGAACATTGGGGGAGGGTCTTCAGGTAATGTCCTGAAGTCGTCCCAACGGCATTCGCCGTGCTCCTCGATGATGTCATTTTGTAGGGGGTGGAGCATCCAAAAACAGGCGCGCAAAAGGGATTCTCTGCCCGTTGGCTGATTACGAAATTGGCGTCGGGGAACGGAGAATCCCACCCAATGTCTCAAAATATCTGTCCTCCAGGAAATCTCCAGCAATCATAACAAAGTTCCGTTCGGCATAAGTCCCACAAACTGTTATCACCATTGTTATGAACTGCCAGCACCTGCCACCTTGGGCAGACTATTTATTCTAAATGCCAAGATATCGCCATAGTACTATCTAACAACTGGACTCCCACCCAAGGACTGCCAAACCCGATATCACTCCATCAACACCACATGGCTCAGAAACCACTGGCACCAACTGTCGATGCCATGTTCTGGTGAAAAACCCAAGCACCCATTTAGAGGTGGTGGGATGTGGTATTGCCACTGGACAAGTGATCCAGAGACCCAGGGTAATGGGCCAGGGACACAGCTTCGAATGACACCACAACAGATGGTGGAATTTGAATTCAATAAAAATATGGAATTGAAAGATTAATGATGCCCATGCCATTGTCAGATGTCAAAAAAACCCACCTGGCTCACCAGAGTGTTCAGGGAAGGAAATCTGCTGCTTTCAGCTGGTCTGGCAGGCATGTGATTCCAGACCCACAACAATGTAATTGACATTCAAATGCCCTCTGAAATTGCCTCGCAAGTCTCTTAGTTGTACTCAGCCGCTACAAAGTCAACAAAAAGGAATTAAACCAAACAGACCAACCGGCATTGACCTTTGGCAACGGAAATGACAATGGCAAATTCTGCTCTGTGATCCTATAAAGCCCTCGGGCTGGATTCTCCGTCCCGCCACGTCACTTTTCAGTTTCACCCCGCCAGCGGGTCAATGGGGTTTCCCATTGTGGGGCAGGCCCACGCCGTTAGGAAACCCCTGGGCTGCCTGCAAAATGGAGCATTCCGCCGACGGAGAATCAAGCCCCTTGTTACAGATGTCTGAGGGATTGTGTCAAAAAGAGGAGCTGTCCCCCAGACTAGTCAAGGAAAAGCCTGACATAGTCATGCTCACAGAATCATACCTTACAGATAATGTCCCAGGCAGCACCAGCACCATTTGTTGGTCTGTCCTGACCCACTCTCAAGGCAGATGCAGTAGAGGTGGTGCATGGTGGTGTACAGTCAGGAGGGAGTTACCCTTGGAGTACTCAATATCAAATCCATTAAAGTTTCATGGCATCAGATCAAACATGGGTAAGGAAACTTCCTGTTGATTATGATGTATCGTTCCCCCATCAGCTGATGAATCAGTATTCCTCCACATTAAACACCACTGGGAGCAAGCACTAAGGGTGGCAAAGGGGCAGAATCTGTTCTGGGAGGGGGACCTCAATGTCCATCACCGAGAGTGGTTTTGTAACAGCACTACAAGCCAAGCTGACCAAGTCCTAAACGACATAGCTGCTGGACTGGGAGAGCAGCAGGTGGTGATGGTGCCAACAAGAAGGAAAAACATACATGACCTTATCTTCACCAACCTGCCTGCCACAGATGCATCTGTTAATGATAGTATTAGTAGGAGTGACCACCACACAGTCCTTGTGGAGACACGGTCCTATGTTCACATTAGGAAAGCCTTTAACCATTTTGTGTGACACTACCACCTTGCTAAATGGGATAGGCATCAGACAGATCCAGCAACTCAAGACTGGGCATATATGAGGGGCTGTGAGCCAGCAACAGCAGCAGAATTGTACTCAACCACAATCTGTAACCTCGTGGCCTGGCATATCCCCCACTCTACCATTACCAGCAAGCCAGGGAATCAAACCTGGTTCAATGAAGAGTGCAGGAGAGCATGCCAGGAGCAGCAACATACCTAAAAAATGGGGTGTCAACCAAGTGAAGCAACACCACAGGACTACTTGTGCCCCAAACAGCACAAGCATAAAGTAATAGGCAAAGCTAAGCCATTCTACAATCAACTGATCAGATCTAAGTTCTGCCGTCCTGCCACATCCAGCCGTGAATGGTGGTGGGCAATTAACTCACTGGAGGAGGAGGCCCCACAAATATCCCCATCTTCAATGATGGAGGAGCCCAACACATCAGTGCAAAAGATAAGGCTGGAGCATTCGCAACAATCTTCAGCCCGAAGTGCCAAGTGGACGATTCATCTCGGCCTCCTTCGGAGGTCCCCAGTTTCACAGATGACAGTCTTCAGCCAATCTGATTCACCCCACATGATATCAAGACATGGTCGAAGGCATTGGTCTGCAAAGGCTATGAGCCCTAACAATATTCGAGCAATACTCCTGAGGATTTGTGCTCCAGAACTTACCGCGCCCCTAGCCAAGCTGTTCCAGTACAGCTACAACACAGGCATCTACCCAGCAATATGGAAAATTGTCTGGTATGCCCTGTACACAAAAAGCAGGACAAATACAAACCAGTCAATTACCGCTTCACAGTCCCAATCATCAGTAAATTGATGGAAGGGATAATCAGATGTGCTATGAAGAGGCATTAATTTAGCAATAACATGCTCACTAATGCTCAATTTGGGTTCCGCCAGTGTCACTCAGCACTTGAGCTCATTACAGCCTTGATTCAAACATGGACAAAAGAGCTGAATGCCAGAGGTGAGGTGAGAGTGACTATCGTTGACATCAATGCAACATTTGATTGAGTATAACATCAAGGAGCCCTCACAAAACTGGAATCAATGGGAATCAGGAGGGACATTCTTCACTAGCCTGAATCAAACCTGGCACAAAGGAAGATGTTGTGATTGTTGACGGTCAGTCATCTTAGTTCCAGGACATCAATGCAGGTGTCCGAGGCTCAACTATCTTCAGCAGTTTCATCAATGACCTTCCTTGCAACATAAGATCAGATGTGTGAATGTTCGCTGATGATTACACAATGTTCAGCACCATTAACGACTCCCGAGAAAACTGAAGCTATCCACATGCAAATGCAGCAAGACCTGGAATTGGGTTGAAAGGTGGAAAATAATATTTGCGCCGCACAAGTGCCAGGCAATGACCATCTCCTCCAAGAGAGAATCAAACCATTGCCCCTTGTCATTCAATGGCATTACCTTCACTGAATTCCCCATTATCAACATCCTGAGGGTGACCATTGACCAGAAACTGAACTGGACTAGCCATATAAATACTGTGGCTACAAGAGCAGATCAGAGGCTAGGAATCCTGCAGTGAGTAACTCACTTCCTGACTCCCAAAGCCTGTGCACCATCGGCAAGGCACAAGTCAGGAGTGGCGATGGAATACTCAGCAATTGCCTGGAGGAGTGCACCTCCAACAACATTCAAGAAGCTCGGCACAATCCAGGACAAAACAGGCCGTTGTTTTGGCATCCCTTCGACAAACATTCACTCCCTCCAGCAGCATCAGTGTGTACTTTTACAAGATGCACTGCAGCAACTGACCAAAGGTTTTTGGGCATGTTGCACGTTTTACTTGAGTGTAATTCGCGTTTATTGGAGTGTATTAACACGCCTCCGTTTAAAGGCCGTGTGCTTAACACTGCTAGGCTCTATGTATGTATTTTCAGCTCGGGAGTCGCCAGTTGCCGTATCTAGACAACTCACAGATATTCCAAGGTCAGGTTCAAAGTAATAAAACGATACACCGATTAGTAAGTTCCAAACTATCAATATTTATTATACAAATATAATAAATACGCATGCACACGCTAAGGGACTAAGCTATAACTAAACTAAGCGATCAGAATACTTAACTAAACAGGAACAGGCAAGGTCAGGGAGCGAGGCCTTCGTTCCGGTCTTGGTCTGCAACCTTCAGAGAGCGTGCTGGTCGCTGGGGGTCTAGTGGGCCTGGTTCGCGTAGCGAGCGTCGTATGGTCACTTACGGTTCGGCGGCTGGTGCTCAACGGCTGGAGTCAGGATACAGGTTGAAGTTCTTGGTCAAAGCCGGAGCACGAAAACAACAGACAGGACCATGTGTGGGGTCTATCTTTTATAGGACCCCAATGTCCGTGCCTCTTTTGGGGTGGGCTTTACCTTCAGGTATCGATTGGACCGAATTCTAATCGATATCTTTTGAATTTCCCCCAATGTGAGGGTATCTTCTTGATGGAGGGGGCGGTTTCTATAGTGGATACTTCTGGTGCCGCTCTGTCTGGACATCCACTTAAAGTATCTATTCAAACCTAAATGTTGCCATTGTGTGTGCCTAGATCTGAATTGCCTCATTAGTATGCAAAGCGTTTTGCCATTAACACCTTTGGTTTGAGATCTTCCACCTGGCCAGAAACTAGTTTTGCTGCTTGCAAAATGCTAATGAGTGTTTGCAGGCTGCTGCCTTGGCTAAACTGCTTTTCCCTGCAGTCTTAGCAGTTCTCCATTTTGTTAGCCCAGTGTCCATTTTAGGTGGCTACAGGCAGCATCTCCAAAGCCACAAACACTACCATCTAGAAAAACAAGAGCAGCAGATGAATGGGAACGCGACCACCTGGAGGTTCCCTTCCATGTCACTCACCGTTCTTGTCATAATATACACCAGTATATCATGGTGCAGACACACACTGATGGACACACACAGGGACCAATCAACATGTACAAACACCGCAGCCAATCACCAGTTAGAATACACACACTATAAAGGCAGAGGGCACCACGGTTCCCGCTGATTCTGGGTGCTGCCTCTGAGTTTAACAAGAACTCATCCAGCCCAGCACAGACTTACAACACGTGCTGAGAGATCAACTGGTTCGGACAAGGCTTAGGTCTCTAGTTTAAGTTAGCATTATTTAGTCCCACAGTCATCGTGTGTTAGTTAGTTAGAAGTAGTTAATAAAATTGAGTTGAACCTTCATTAGTGTTGAAAGAATCTGTTCATCTCTCAAGCCGACACTAGCCAACACAACATGATACCAGGCTATCCAGCCTGCCATCAATGAACCTACTCTAGACCTTGAGTCCGACTGTGCCTGCAATGACCCACAGGTCCCGTTCCAAATCGGCGTCGTTACTACTAACATGATGTCCCCCAAGCGTGGCACTGAACCCGTCCACGTCCACAGCGTCAGCCAGGATGGTGAGTGGTGTGCCACCCTTACGGTCAACCGGCCCCTGTCAGGTTCCGCCTGGACACTGGTGCTTCTGCCAATCTCATCGCGTCGTCTGATTTTCGCAAGCTCTGCATACAGCCTGCTGTCCTTCCATCTGCGTGTAAATTGCTGGACTACAATGGCAATGCCATCGCCACCAGCGGCTCCTGCCACCTTGCGGTGACACATCGTGCTCACACAGCCATTCTCCCATTCGAAATTATTGCTGCCTCAAAAGCCTCCTTGCTTGGTGCGCAGGCATGCAAGCTGCTCCACTTAGTGCAGAGAGTACACTTCAAGCGATGCGTCTGCATCCTCTGACACAGACTTCAGGGCGCAACTCGACTCCATCATCCAGCAATACCATGATGTTTTCGAAGGCATGGACACGCTGCCCTACAAGTACAAAATCTTACTCAAGCCCAACGCCATGCCTGTCGTTCACGCACCTCGCAGAGTCCCAGCGCCCCTCAAGGACCGCCTCAGGCAACAGCTCCAGGACCTCCAGGACCAAGGAGTCATTTCTAGGGTCACGGAACCCACAGACTGGGTAAGCTCCATGGTCTGCGTCAAGAAGCCGTCCAGCGAGTTGCGGATCTGTATTGATCCTAAAGATCTGAATCAGAATATCATGTGGGAGCACTACCCGATTCCGAAACGTGAGGAGCTCACGTCCGAGATGGCCCACGCCAAACTATTCTCAAAACTGGATGCCTCGAAGGGTTTCTGGCAGACCCAACTAGATGAGTCAAGCAGGAAGCTGTGTACGTTCGACACACCCTTTGCCAGGTTCTGCTACAACCGGATGCCATTCGGCATCATTTCTGCGTCTGAAGTTTTCCACCGGATCATGGAGCAGATATTGGAGGGGATCGACGGCATCCGGGTGTATGTCAACGACATTATCATCTGGTCAACCACCCTGCAGGAACACATTGCCCGCCTTCAGCGTGTTTTCAGGTGCATCCACGAACACGGCCTCCGCCTCAATAGGGCAAAATGCTCCTTCGGCCAGCCGAGTATCAAGTTTCTGGGGGATCACATCTCCCACCAGGGGGTGCGTCTGGACGATGACAAGATTGCAGCAATCACGTCCATGAAGACTCCCGAGGACAAGAAAGTGGTCCTCCGGTTCCTGGGTATGGTGAATTTCCTCGGGATGTTCATCCCGAACCTCGCCTCACACACCACGGCCCTCAGAGACCTGATTCACAAAACCACAGATTTCCAATGGCTCCCCGCTCACGAGCGTGAATGGCAGGAGGTGAAGGCCAAGCTTTCCACGGCCCCAGTGTTGGCTTTTTCCGACCCGATCAAAGAGACCAAAATCTCTACTGGTCCCAGTCAGTCAGGGATTGGCACCATGCTCCTGCAACGAGACGAGGCCTCGTCATGGGCCCCCGTTGCGTATGCGTCACGGGCAATGACTCCCACAGAGCAGCGCTATGCGCAAATCGAGAAAGAGTGACTCGGCCTTCTCACTGGAGTCGTGAAGTTCCACAACTACGTCTATGGGCTTCTGCAGTTCACGGTTGAAACCGACCTTTGTAAATATTATCAAAAGGGCTTGAATGGCATGACGCCTCGCCTCCAGAGTATCCTACTCAAGCTGCGCAGGTACGACTTTTAACTGATCAATACCCCTGGCAAGGACCTTGCCGTTGCCGATGCCCCCTCAAGGTCGATCACAACTCCATGTGATCATGATCGCTTCATTTTCCAAGTAGACACTCACGTTCAGTTTGCAGCCTCCCATTTGCCAGCTACAGATGCACGACTGATGCAAATTCGCCGCGAGACAGCGGCTGATCCACTTCTGCAGCGGGTGATGCACCTAATGTCAGACGGGTGGCTCAAGGGCCAATGCCCGCAATTTTACAACATCTGCGATGACCTGCCGGTTGTCAATGGGGTGTCCCTGAAATTGGATTGCATCGTCGTCCCACAAAGCATGCGCCAGCTAGTGTTGGAGCAGCTCCATAAAGGGCACTTAGGGATCGAGAAATGCCGCCACAGGGCCAGAGAAGCCATCTACTGGCCAGGCATCAATGATGACATCACCAATGTGGTGCTCAACTGCTCTACCTGCCAGCGTTTTCAGCCCGCCCAACCACGGAAGACCCTGATGCCCCATGAGCTCGTCACATCGCCTTGGACCAAAGTGGGCATCGACTTGTTCCATGCATTGGGCAGGGATTACATCATCATCATCCACTACTTCTCCAGTTACCCGGAGGTCATCAGGCTGCACGACCTCACATCCTCGGCTGTGATCAGGGCGTGTAAGGAGACATTTGCCCAACGTGGCATTCCACTGACGGTTTGTCAGACAATGGCCCCTGTTTCGCGAGCCAGGAATGGGCCGGCTTTGCCCAACACTACAACTTCGAGCACGTTACGTCCAGTCCCCTATACCCCCAATCCAATGGGAAGGCGGAAAAGGGGGTCCACATTGTTAAGCGGCTCCTCAGCAAGGCCGCCAACCCCGGCTCAGATTTCCATCTTGCTCTGCTGGCATATCGCACCGCCCCGCTCTCCACCGGCCTGTCGTCTGCTCAGCTGCTTATGAACCGCACCCTCAGAATGATGGTGCCATCAATTCTTGCTCCCAACCTCGATTATGTCCCCGTGCTCCACCGCATGCACATGTCTCCACTGCAGCAGAAAACTTTCTACGCCTCATGGGCTGCTGACCTTCCCGGCATCCATCCACGCGACAAGGTTCACATCCACCTCCCGGATGGTGGCTGGTCTGCGTCTGCTGTCGTTCTAAGGCAGGTGGCCACCCGTTACTTCCTGGTCTGCTTATCAGATGAATCCATTCAGCGCCGCAACTGGCGTGCTCTTCGCCTTGTTCCAGGGTCGTCACGGGATCCTCCGACCAGCTCTTCTACTGATCCCGCCGTGGACCATGTGGTACTTCCGGTCGCTCTGCCTGCCCCTGACAGTGCTGCAGCCCTCCCGGCCCCTGAGGTACCAGCCATTGCCCCACCCTTGAGGCAGTCAACCAGAGTTCGTCGCCCACCTCAGAGACTGAACTTATGATCTCTGTACACATGTGGACTCTCTGAAATGTTCTTTTTCCTATATCCTTTATTGTTGCATTCATTATCCAGTGATTGTAAATGGATTCATTGGTTGTTCCAGTTCATGGTAGTCATCTGTACCAGGTACCTTCCTCTGTAAATAGTTTTGTTCCCTGTATATAGCTTTGTACATATGTCTTCGCACCTCACACGTAGCTAGGTACATTCTCCACACACCCACACTATTTATTAGCACATGCCTAGATCAACATTTTTTTATAAAAGGGGGATGTCATAATATACACCAATATATCATGGTGCAGACACACACTGATGGACACACACAGGGACCAATCAACATGTACAAATATACAAACAAGCAGCCAATCACCAGTTAGAATACACACACAATAAAGGCAGAGGGCACCATGGTTCCCGCTCATTCTGGGTGCTGTCTCTAAATGTAACAGGAACTCATTCAGCCCAGCACGGACTCACAACACGTGCTGAGAGAATCAACTGGTTCAGACAAGGCTTAGGTCTCTAGTTTAAGTTACCATTATTTAGACCCACAGTCATCGTGTGTTAGTTAGTTAGAAGTAGTTAATAAACATGAGTTGAACCTTCATCAGTGTTGGAAGTGTCTGTTCATCTCTCAAGCCGACACTAGCCAACACTTCAATTCTGATCTTGAAATGTATCACTGTTCTTTCACTATCGCTGACTAAAAATCCTGGAACTACCTCCCTAACAGCACTCTGGGTATACCTACACAACAGCGACTGCAGCAGTTAAGAAAGCAGTTCACCACCACCACAAATGTGGTCTTTCGAGTCTGGAATGCTCTGTCTGGAAGTGTGGTGGAGGCAGGTTCAATCGAGGCATTCAAGAGAGCATTAGATGATTACTTGAATAAAAACAATGTGAAACGGTATGGGGAAAACACAGGGGAATATTCATTCAGATAGCTGTGGACAAATTATGGGCCTAAAGGCCTATTTCTGCGCTTTATCAATCCTTTGATTCCATAATTCTCAGTTAAGAATGGGTAATAAATGCTAACATAGCCAGCAATGCCCACATCCCATAAATGATTTTTTTAAAAAGAACCACCCCGCTTCGTGAAGAAACAACCTCCATACTGTTGTGTTCTCCTCTAGGAACCTAACTATTTTCATCTTGTAGATTTGTGACAAAATGGTACTGCACCACAGGAGTGGTAACACTGACCAATACGTATCTTTTATTTTAAACAAATTTTAATTTCAACACAAAATTAACTACATCAGCAACAAATAAATTGCTTTCCAATAAACAGTTGCAGCAGTTCTTGAGTGAAAGAAGAATCTTTAACTTACTTCCTCAACCTGCCACTATATTCCAATTACGTAAATGAAATGAAAATGAAATGAAAATCGCTTATTGTCACGAGTAGGCTTCAATGAAGTTACTGTAAAAAGCCCCTAGTCGCCACATTCTGGCGCCTGTTCGGGGAGGCTGGTACGGGAATTGAACCGTGCTGCTGGCCTGTCTTGGTCTGCTTTAAAAGCCAGTGATTTAGCCCAGTGTGCTAAACCAACCCCTGGTGTGCTAAACCAGCCTCTAACCAATATATATTGAAAACCACTCCTGAATAAAGTTAACAACCAAGGTACTAGTTGCTTTTTGCAGTGCAGAATATTTGGAGAGAGAACCTTTCAGGGCCAAAGTGCAACACCTCTGTTCAGATTTCAGTTCGAGGACCTCCTGTTCAAGGACAGACCTGGCTCCTCCCACTAACTGCATCATGTGTAGCCAAAGCATTAGGCATTGTTTTGTCTCTTCTTACCAGAGGCCCCTGGACTTGTTTATCCAGGATCAAACAGAATACCTCATTTAAATTATCTACACCACAGGGGTCCTTCAAACTTAAACAATATTCTATTAGCTAGCTATCTGTAAATAAGTAAATGTTTACTTTTACAACACCTTAGTCACTGATCTAGCAGTCATACTGTCTGTCTGCATCTTAACCCAGATTTTAATAATATCACTACAAATAAACATAAAATATAAAATTTGACAATGTCTTACATCCATCACAATACATTCCTTCTCTCCCATGGTGCATCTGAAGCAAGTGGTATCATGACTCACACTCAGTTCTCCCAAACACTACTCGACCACCCACTAATGCCCAAAGCCCAAACTTCTCACAAGTTCTACCCAATCACATGGCATTCTGCCTGTCTGTGTTCCTGAATGCCAATTACCAATTAGTTACCAGTTGACCCACTCCGTGCTGAATGTTGTGCTGTCAGTAAAAGACAGAAGTAAAGGGACCAGCCTATCACCCGATTAATTGTGATCAATGCAACAGAGGCGTGCACACGCATACGTGTTCATGAATACGCATGCCTAAATATGTTCTTGCTCAGGATAATCATTATGGTTAATGGTTATTGACACTATTATTGCTTGTTCATTTCCTGTAAATAAATATTTTTTCGAGAAAGAATAGGAGAGTTTCTTCAGTTCCTTTTAACAGACATACAAACAATACTAACTGCAAGAGACAGTTGCTAGTTATCTGGAACATAAGCTATTTACTCAGTGTTAACAGGAGAAGCACAATGAAATTGAAACCTTTCTCCATGAACGCTCTAATGGAAAAAGGAACATGTTCAATTGCTGGAAATACAGTGTAGGTCAGTCAACACCGACAGAGAGGCGAGCTTGCGTGTTCTTCCTCAGACTCAGGGCTGAGAGATAACAAAGCCTTTCAGAAGTTTTTTAAAAGTGCAGCAATGAAAGGATACAGGAAAGGAGAGAATCAACACATAAAACAATCACAGCAGAGGAGTTAATGTGCTAAATGACCTGCAAACTGCTTAATGGAAAACAGCTAGATGATATAAAAGATCATCAGTGAGATAAAACGCTAATGCATTAAACAGGTGGAACTTACCATTGGGAACTATTAAAATTTCAATTTCCTACCATTTCAGGCCAACTCACTGAGCACATGAAAAACGATTTCTTATTATATACCAGATGGATATGTTTAAAATATCTTTCTTCATTTTTAATAGATGCATGAATTAATCCAGTTACCAACATGAATGATATATGGAAAATCATTTTGCCTTTTAAAAAGATTATCGAATAGCACATCACAGAAGGAAGTTATTCGACCCATCAAATCTGCACTCGCTCCCTGGCTCTTTCCCAGTAACACTACAATTTTGTTTTCTCCTGCAAATATTTAAGCAATTCCCTTTGGAAAGCTGCGACTGAATCTATATCCACCGTCCTGTCAGGAAGGGCATTCTAAGCCCGAACCATTTATTGTGCTGAAAGGATTTTCCTCATGTTGCCTCTGGTTCTTTTGCCAATCACCTTGACTCTGTGTCCTTTGGCTATCGACCCTTCAGCCACTGAAATCAGTTTCTCTTCATTTACTATATGGAAACTATCCCTGGTTCGGAACATCACACACTAATCTCCTCTCTGTGCTAAGGAGAGCTACTCTAGATTCTCCAGATGTTGCCGTGCTTCTAGGGATTCCGGAAAAACCAGGTGACGTCTACCATTTGAACTGCCTTTTATGGAACAATCCGTACCTTTTATTTGGAACCAGAGGAACCTCAGCCTACAGTAGCTGAGGAAGCTGATTCCATCAGAAGTGAGTTCCTTTCTTTCACAAAGACACCATCCACAAGACTCTGGGTGGAGATGGAAGTTAGGAATCTCTCAGTTCTCCATGAAATGGTGGATACAGAAGGCACTGCAGCAGACTGTGGCCATCCCCATGAAGATCAATCTGCTGGACCTGAATTGGCTCTTTAAAATAAAAAGTGATGAGGAAGAAACAATAGCATCACTGAATAAGAATTTGGAGGACGAGATCCTGGAGTTTGATCCATTGTTTCAATCGACATACAAAATGAAGCCTCTGATGCATTTCTTGAGCATAGAACTTAGAACATAGAACAGTACAGCACAGAACAGGCCCTTCGGCCCTCGATGTTGTGCCGAGCAATGATCACCCTACTCAAACCCATGTATCCACCCTATACCCGTAACCCAACAACCCCCCCCCTTAACCTTACTTTTTAGGACATTACGGGCAATTTATCATGGCCAATCCACCTAACCCGCACATCTTTGGACTGTGGGAGGAAACCGGAGCACCCGGAGGAAACCCACGCATACACGGGGAGGACGTGCAGACTCCGCACAGACAGTGACCCAGCCGGGAACCGAACCCGGGACCCTGGAGCTGTGAAGCATTTATGCTAACCACCATGCTACCGTGCTGCCCCTGGGCAGTTAGCTATGTTTCTGGCAACTAAGCAGCATTAAGTTTCTTGTTCCTGTGCGATACCTAGTCTATCGCTGGTTGTCCATGAAGAGTCTTCCAAATAGAATGCCTTGCCTGATTCCATGTCAGGGCCCATGGGAGATCACACTGCCAAATAATTGGTAGCACCTTTTTTCAGGGGTAAAAGTCAATTGAAACCCATACTTCAGTCCCGCCTGAAAATCCTCTTCCTTTTCGAGCTGTATGTCAACACAGAAGCTGTGGCAAAATATTTCGCAGTCCTAAAGCTTTGGAGTCCTGTATAGAAAACGTGTCTCCAAGTTATTTATACGCAGGAAAATCATCAGAATTTTGTCATTGAAATTTGCCTCTTTGCAGAAGATGCTGCTGTCTTGTCTCCATATCCTCAGAAATTCTTCCCAGTGTCCAGAGTGGAGCAGCTTCACACAGAGAAAAGTGCTCCCTTACAGTCCTCTGGAAATATTATTGGGAAATCATCTCTTTATCTTTTCCTGAAAGGTTTACAGGAATGTTCTCATTTTTTTCCTTCTTCAGTTAAGTTCACTGAAATCTCCAATCTTCAATATGTGTTCAGTTTTCATTACATCAGTGGATGAATCGGCTGTGACAGTCTTCCCTGGGGCTGAAGATCATTTCCCTTCTGAAGTTCTTTCCCTTTGTGATTTGAGGGACCAACAAGTTCCTCAGAGAGACCTGAGTTCTTCTCCTCCAGTCCTACAGAGTCCAAAGCTTGATGCTCTTCAGTCTTGTCCCTTGAACAAGTCTTTTGTTGCAGAGTCCTCGTTGTCCTTGCACGTCAGTCATCTTGAACTCTACACTTTGCTCCCAGGTAATGCTGCTGCATTGCTGTCCCATTCTGATGATAATGATGTACTCCAATGGACATTGAAGAAAACCCTCATATCTCAAAGACGCTTTCTGAAGGGCTGAGATCAGCGTGGGATACTAAATCCCTCACAACTGTAGCTTGGAGAAGATGCAGCGTAGGAGTTGGAGTTGGGTAGGAGCTTTACTTTTTAAAAAAGGAGTTGCAGAGATGCAATGGAAATAATTAAAGACTTGAGGGTGTGATTTTCCAGCCGCGTTGCGCCTAGCCCAAATCCCGTTATGTCAGAAAAATACCACGTGAGCCTTGCCTCACTGGACAATCCATAGAATTGCTACAGTGCAGAAGGGTATTCGGCCCATCGAATCCTCATTGACCCTCTGAAAGAGAACTTTACCTAGGCCCGCTCCCCACAGTATCCCCATAACCCCATGCATTGATCATCACCAATCCACCAAACCTGTGCATCTTTGAAAATTAAGGGACAACCGATCGTGGCCAATCCATCTAACTTACGCATCTTTAGACTGTCGGAGGGAACCAAGAAGATGGGGGGGGGGGGTGCGGTCTGTAGCTTTATTCTGAGATCGGGGCGCCCTTCCGATCTCTGAGGAGCCGGACTTGGTGGTGTGTTTAGGCCCCACCCCTCTCAATACCAGTGCAAATCATGCCCCTCTCCTAAATGCAGGAGGATCGCGAGAGGAATCATGATTGAACAGCCAGTGCGATTTGTGTCAATTTTTTCACCCTAAATTATCTTTAGTCATTGTTTGGGAATATTCTGCCCGTAGTTTCATATTGATGTTAAAAAGTAAATTGCATAATTGAGAGGGGTGTAAGAGCAGAGTAACCTAGGGGTGACATTGCAAATGGGTAAGGTGGTGGATAAAGCACTTGGAATTCTTGGGTTTGTAAATATGCCATTTAATACAAAAGCAATAACGTCATGTTATGCCTTTACGAATCTCTGGTTCTGCTTCATTTGAAGTATTGTGCACAATCGCTGGACACCACTCTTTGGGAAAGATGTCAGTGTTTTGGAATTAGTATTACCATTCTATAACGCGGTTAATAGAATGGTAATACTAATGTGTGAAGTAGATGAGGATCTATTACAGTCATTTGTTGGACGAGAGAGGGAGATGGGTTGGAAACCATGATCAGGAGCAACATACATAATCTGTAACCTGTTTAGATGCAGTACTAATAAACAAGTGTTAAGCAAGTACCAGAGTCGACTAAATGTGCCCCATGATCAAGAGCCACGTCTGGAACACATAGATCAGCAGGACAATCTCAAAACCTCTAACGACAAACAAATAGATTTGTAATTAGATAATGGAAGGAAGACTGGAGTAATGGTAAATGGGTGTTTTACTGAGGGACTGTGAATTTGCAGTGGAGTTGTGTAGAGATCTATATGAGAACCATCCCTTTTCTTGTGATATATAAATAATCTGGATTTGGGTATCAGGATTACAGTTTCCAAATTTGCAGGTGGCTATGTAGGAAATCGTGAGGAAGGTAGTACAGGCTCCGGGCGGGCATAGACAGTCTGGTGAAATGGGAAGAGACATACAGGTACAATTTTCTCTGGATAAATGTGAAGTAAGGTACAAAATGGAAAGGCAGTGCAAATGAAACAATACTGTTTTGAGAGGGGTGTAAGAGCAGAGTAACCTAGGGGTGACATTGCAAATGGGTAAGGTGATGGATAAAGCACTTGGAATTCTTGGGTTTGTAAATATGCCATTTAATACAAAAGCAATAATGTCATGGTATGCCTTTACCATGGTTCTGCTTCATTTGAAGTATTGTGCACAATCGCTGGACACCACTCTTTGGGAAAGATGTCAGTGTCTTGGAAAGAGTACAGATGAGGTTTGCCAGGTAACATCAAGGATAAGGGACTCCAGCTACATGGAGAGATTGGAGAAGCTGGGATTGTTCTTCTTGGAGCAAAGAAGATTAATGGGAACTGTAGTAGAGATATTCAAAATGAATAGGAGTTTTGATGGAGCAAGTAGGGAGTAGTTGTTTCCTCTGGCAAATGGCTGAGCAACCAGAGATTTAAAGTGACTGGCAAAGAAACCAGAAGGGAAATTAGAATACATTTCTTCACACCAAAATCTGTTAAGGTCTGCAAGGTACCTGAGGAGTTGTGGAAACAGATTCCATTGAGGTTTCAAAAGGAAATTTGACATTTGAAGGCAACTAATTTGTAAGTTTATGAAGGAAACAATGGGGTGTGATGCTAAATTAGGTCTTTCACTGAGCGCAACAGATCACATGGACTCAGTCTCTACCGTTAAAATGCTTATTTTTATAGATGATAGTGGGAGAGAAAGAAAGAATAAGACAGGGGAAGATAGAAAGAAAGAGACGAAAAGAAAATAGAGATAGAGAGATAATTGATAGATTCATATCACAAGTTCACTGTGTCAGGGAATTGTTCACAGGCCAGTGAAGAGATGTTTATTCTCAAATGGTTTTCCAGGTTGGATGTCCAGCCAGTTGAAAATATAAAACACAGGAACAAATGAAATACTTGATGGTGTTAATCATGCCTCCAAATATAGCACTAAGGATTATGTAATAATTCAAAAGAAGGCACAAACCCTCTAAGTGATTTTAGATATTAGAGGCGCGATTCTCCGGCCTCGTTACGCTCTCGCTCAAGCAAAATGAGGCCGGTGAATAGCGCGATAGACCAAAATCGGGAACCATTCCACCTGCCAAAGTTTGCGATGCAACCTGCCCGCTCCCCTAGGCGAAATGGGATGTCGCCGTAAACCAATTATCACCACTTAAGCCCTATTTCCATAAAATAAACAAGGGCGATTCCATATCCAGTGGCCTCCCATCTTCAGCGGCCTCTCCAGCAAGTGGTCACGCTGACAGCGATTATTGCTCCTGGCGGAAGGGCATCTTTGGGGAGCCAAGGAAGTGAGCAGCCATCTTTGCTCACAGGCAAAGACCCTAGGGTCTTGCAGCCCCAGTACTCAGCAGGGACTGGTGGACCCTCAGCTGGTGGTGGGCTGCCATAGGAGACTGGGGGAGAAGGAACTGGGGGGCAACCGTGAGGCAACCACTCGTAGCGACTACACACCAACCCCTGGAGCAAGTGTACCCGTTCCGGGGGCAACTTTTGTCTCTGCCTGTCTGCCCCACCGACTTTGCATAACCTCCGCCGACTGCCGAGGCCTCTGGCCAGGCGGCTGAAGGCTATGGCTTAGAAGGAATTGGCAATCGTGGTTAAGTGAGCACTGCCCACATCTCAAGTGGATCCCCATGGGTAGGCGGGCCATTTAGCATGTGGGAGTAATTGCCTGGCATCCCAATCAGAAAGTGCTGCCTGGACACTGTGCCTGAACACTGCGGGAGGCAACACCACACACTCAGCGGCCAACATCCAAATACCCAGGGGATGGGACACAGCTCCGGGGACATGTCCATGGCCGGAGGGTGGGTGAGTGCCACGGGGAGTGGACCAGCGCCCGCTCCAGCTGACCTTGTGAGCGGGTGTCCGGGGTACAAGATCTGGGGTCCCATGAGGGGGGCCCGCTGTGGCTGGGTGTGCGTGGGCAGAACATTCTGGGGGGGGTTTGGGGGTTTGGGGGAGGAGTGGGGAATCAGTGAGGAATGGAGGGTCCCGGGTTGAGAGCCACTGCTGCTTGTCAGTCTAACACCCTCTCCCAATTCCTTACAGATATTGGACGCTATGGCAGGGATGTTGGACACAGAGGTAGCCCGGGTGGTGCTGGTACTACGCGATGCAGACAGAAGGTGGAGACGGGGGCAACATCAGCAGCAGCAGATGTTCGAAGCGACAGCCCAGGTGCTGGACCCCGCCTCACGCCCTGGGGATCCAGCCCCCCCAGTGGGCCAGGGAGCGACCCAGAGGGGGAATCACATGACGGCACAGGATGTACAGGCAGCGATGGTCATTTGACGGACAGCGTGTGCCGCAGGAGGCTCTGCCTCAACAAGGAGATGGTGTGGCATCTGTGCCATGTCCTTGCGTACTTGGCACCACATTGAGGAGGAGGACACCTGCTCCTGGTGGCCATCAAGATCACCGCAGCCCTAAAGCTTTATGCCTCGGGATCATTCCGGGGCTCGAGCGGGGACCTGTGTGGTATTTCACAAACCACAGCACACAGGTGCATCTGACAGGTCATCAATGACCTGTATGCCTGGGCGGAAGACTACATCATCTTTGACATGGACCAGGCTCAGCAAGATGCCCGGGCAGATTTCTCCGCCATCGCCAGGATGCCCAGGTACAGGAGGTAATAGGTGCCAAACATGTTGCCCTGCGCTCACCGGGCCATCTTGGGTGCCCTATGTTAATAGAAAAGGTTTCCACTCCCTCAACATACAGCTTGTGTATGACCACCACATGAAAATCATGCACGTGCATGCACGCTTCTTGGGGAGTGTGCTTGATTGCTACATCCTGGGGAAGTCGGTTCGTTCCCGCCCTCTTCGAGGAGCACCCCAGGATGGGCGGTTGGCTCTTAGGAGATAAGGGATATCTGCTGAGGACTTGGCTATTGATGCTACTACAGATGCAGGAGACCAAAGCAGAGACCTAGTACAACGAGGGCCATGTGGCCACCCGGGCAGTGATTGAGCGGTGAATCGGACAGCACATTATGCACCTCAGATGCCTCAACCGCTCTGGTGGCGCACTCCAGTATATGTTCCGAGGGCCGCCCACTTTGCGACGGTCTGCTGTGTCCTCGGATAACAGCAGGGCAACATGCTGGAGGTTGGTGGTGAGGAATATGTGGCCCCCTCTGAGGAGGTGGAGGACAAGGATGAGGAGGAGGAGTATGGTGAGGAGGCGCCAGATCATCAGGGACTGGAGCAGGAGGCCAAGAGGAACCTGAGGCCCAGCTGGAGGCTGCAAGACATGCGGCAGAGGTGAGGGTCCGGCAAGCACGGCGGGCCAGGGAGGCCCTCACTCTTACCTGCTCCACTTAGGACGTGGCCGAGTCCATCATCGCTACCTTACCCACCTCCCTAACCCCATTTCCCACCTTCCCAGTGTCTGTCTCACACCACCTCAGGGTGCTGGGACTCTGTCGGCACTTTCAGCGGTTCACTGTCGAGGGCAGGGGGGGTGATGATAACCCACAGAGAGCTGCTGCTCTTCAATCGATGCCATAGGCAGACTCCTGCCTGCCTGCTGAGTGCTCGCTCACACCCATCACCTGCACGCAGTGATGTATTGTGGAAGAAAATGACAGAGGCATCCTACTGGCACAATGGTCGACAGATTTCCACTCTTCCGATGGTGCCACCCCCACCCTCCCAACCCCCACACTCCACATCTCCCTCACCTCCTACCTACCCCCCTCCCACCCCGTCACCCCTCTCCCGGTGCCCTCAGTGATCCTTGATGTGCTTTGCCCTCCGAACTCTGCAACTACGTCTAGGTATCTTCCCAGGATGCACTTCAGCTGCTTCACGCATCCTTTGATGCCTCTGGCAGGGTTCCTCTGGGGCCTCAGGGGCCGGAGGGCCCCGGCTCACTTGTCGACGGCACGTGCACAGCCGTGCAGCCCTGTCCCATGTCCTGACTCCAAGGTGCGGCCTCGTCAGAGGGGTGGAACTCAGGGGAGCTGATGGCCACCATCGCCATCCGATGGCACCGGTCCAACCTGGCACCCAGCCCCTCCTCCTCCCAGTCAGTGCCCATAAAGCCCTGGAGTTCACCTTGGGACGGAAGGGCAGCTGATTGGAGCCCCAGATGCCTCTGCATCATCTGGCTCTGCCAACCCTGGCCATTCCCCATGGTCTGCACCATCATGTTGATGCCCTTGGCGGTGCTCCCCAGTGACTGGGACTAGATCTGTATTGCCTCGGGAATGCCCATCTGTGACTGGGACAAGCTCTACAGCGCCTCGGCCGCTCCCATCTGAGAGCGGGGCATGTCCCACAGAACCTCACAAGGTCAGCCTGGTACTGGTCCCCCAGCGAGTCGGACATTCTGCCGAGACCCCCAACTATGGCCATCACCGACTGCGCAACGCTTTGGACACCTTCACTGATGGTGCTGATGTTGTGCACCAGGTTCTCCACTGCAGTTGCCAGCCTAGCAGTATTGGCCTTGATGCCACGCATTGACGGTGACATCTCCTGTGCCCATTGCCTCTGGGACTCCTCCAATCGGCTATAGATCTGCTGGAGTGGCGCTGGCATCTCCCTCTGAATGCCTCAGCCACTCCCTATCGTCTCCATCAGCTCTGGGTAACTCTGTTCCACAGTCTCAGCATCAGACTGGAAGCTCGCGGCGGGAAGCTCACAGCAATTCCCGTTCGCTATCACACTTAGAAATCTTTCCGAAGACTCACGCCCTAGATTCTTAGTATGGTAAAAGCCTTGCCATTAAGAAACGGTGCCTGGGTGGAGGTGGGATTGCTGTGGCCACATCTGATTTGGGTTAGTGGTAAAACAGGCATGATAATACAACATACAGAATCCTATAATCAGGAGAAAACAGAAAGTAATTAAATATTGACTGAAAGTTTCCCGAGCAATCCATGAATCCACAGAACGTCAGCTTCACTCGATAACCATAAAATATTCCATTGGTCCATTCAATCTCTATTAGATTAATGGACAAATAACATTCCGTAATTGAACAAAACAAGAAATGTAAAGCTAATATTTGGGTAATTGATTCTAATCAGTGAGTTAATAAACAGAATTATGGGGAAGGATAGGGAGACTTTCTGTTTTTCAAATATTGTTGATTTACATTCCAGTAAGTGCCTGTTCATGAGACAGCAGCATTAGAACATAGGGTTCATTCTCAGACCTTGTACTTCAGGAAGTAACCCTGGCTACTGAAGGCATGTGTGAAAGATTTAAGCACCAAGTGATTTGGAAACCTTGGAGTGAAAGTGTCCATATTTCCAATGGTATATCGGCACAACATCGTGGGCCGAAGGGCCTGTTCTCGGCTGTATTTTCTATGTACTCCAAATGAGTAGAGGAGAGGATGGTTGTCATGTATATAGGAGTTGAAAATCTTCAGAAGTCCAACAATAACAACTTCCATTTATACAATGCCTTTAAAGTAATAAAACATCCCAATGAGCTTCAGGGGAGTGTTATTAACCAAAATTAGATAATAAATCCCATATTAAGACAAGTGACCAAAAGCTTGATTTTAAGGAGCAACTTAGAGAAGAGGGAGGTAGATAGGTGGAGAGATTTCAGGAGTGTAATGACATGCAGTAACAATGTATATAACAAGTGTGTATAGCCTCCTACCACTAGGTGTCATGCAAGAGGAACAAGACACTGGAACCGAACAGAGCCAGTCTTGATCAGAGTTACAGAGGCTGTTAGTAGCCTGTTTTAAAGATCCACAGTTTGGTTAGCAACAGTTTAGTTTACCCACAGTTTATTGAACATTAAATAGCTCATCTTGAACTAGATGTTCTGTCGTACACTGATTCATTTGTTAACATAGTGCACAAACATAACATGGTACCAGGGTTGTTTTGAACGGCACAGTCATCAAACAAAGAAGAAACATTGCTGCACGAAAAACGTGGTTCCTCAAATGGAAAGTCTGAAAGCTCCAGAACAGCTTCAACGGTTCATGGCAGCATGGTAGCACAATGGTTAGCACTGCTGCTTCACAGCTCCAGGGACCCAGGTTCAATTCTGGCCTCGGGTGACTGTCTGTGTGGAGTTTGCACTTTCTCCCCATGTCCACGTGGGTTTCCTCCGGGTGCTCCGGTTTTCCCCCACAGTTCAAAGATGTGCGCGTTAGGTGGACTTGCCATGCTAAGTTGCCCTTATTGTCCAAAAAGGTTAGGTGGGGTTACTGGGTCATGGGAATAGGGTGGAGACATGGCCTTAAGTGGCATGCTCTTTCCCAAGGCTGGTACAAACTAGATGGGCACAATGGCCTCTTTCTGCACTGTAAATTCTATGATTCTATGAACTTACCGGTAATGTGGATGGAAATTGGCGCTTGTTTAAGCAGCACTTCACACTGTATGTCTCAGCTATTGGATTGCAAGCACAGTCAGATGAGAAAAAAATTGCATTATTGCTCATGGTAGCAGGCCCGCAGGTGATTGAAATATATAATACATTCGCATATGAGCAAGAGGAAGACAGTAAGAAATTTGATGCTGTGATCAAAAAGTTTGACAAGCATTGTACATCTAAGAAAAATTAAATGTATGATAGGTACATTTTTTGAATACGCACGCAGAAGACTGCTGAATCTTTCAATAGTTTTCTTACTGACCTTAAGCTGAACACACTGACGTGTAACTTCACTACTCCGATATCCTCCATGATTAGGGAACAAATTGTTTTTGGATTGCGTGATACTAAGGTGCGTGAGCGCCTTTTACGAGAAAATGAGCTCCAATTAAAAGATGCCATATAAATTTGCCATGCCAGCGAACGAGCTACGTCACATGTTTTGGCCTGAATATTGCAAGCGCTGCAGCAGCCATTGATGTTGCGATGCACTTAGAAAAGAAACATGGCCCCAGTAGCCATTCTAAACAGGGCAGCTCGTAGCATTGCGGTTAGCACTGTTGCTTCACAGCGGCATGCTCCCAGGTTCAATTCCCGACTTGGGTCACTGTCTGTGCGGAGTCTGCACATTCTCCCTGTGTCTGCGTGGGTGTCCTCCGGGTGCTCCGATTTCCTCCCACAAGTCCCGAAAGACGTGCTGTTCGGTAATTTGGACTTCTGAATTCTCCCTCGAACAGGTGCCAGAATGTGGCGACTAGGTAACTTCATTGCAGTGTTAATGTAGCCTACTGGTGACAATAATAAAGATTATTATTATTTGTGGTGAGAAGCCCGTGAGGCCTCGTTAAGTGGACCAATTAACTTTGAATAGCTCGCGATCACACTTAGAAATCTTACCAGAGACTTGCGCCCTAGATTTGTAGTATGCTGAAACCTCACCATTAAGAAACGGTGTCTGGGTGGAGGTGGGATTGCTGTGATCACATCTGATTTGGTCTGATGTTAAACATTAAAAGATCTGAACATACAGCCATTGCATGTAAACAATGTGGTTATAAGCACCTATCAAGTCAATGTCCAGCTTTTAGCAAAATATACACAAAGTGCAAAGGGAAGAATCACTTTGTGAATCACTGTTTTTCAAATATGAAAATTAATGCAGGGCAGTTGATTAACGTGATCGATGACACCAATTAAGTGACACGTTTTTCATTGACCTGGTGTCGGATGAAGACACAGCAAATGAAGGCATACCGAATAAAGTGCCACCCACAAGTATAAGGAGCACTGAAAATAATATTACAGCAGTAACAAGGGACAAATGGACTGTATGTTTGATTATCAATGGATCGCTAATTACTGTTAAATTAGATACTGGTATGAAGGCAAACCTAATCAGTATAAGTAATATTAAGCCCATGCAGCTAAAGCCGAAAATTAAAAATAAGCTGGACATACTTAAAGATTACAATGGTGAGAAGATTGACACTTTGGGTATATGCGAATTAGACCTGCAAGGAAAAAACAAAGTGCACAAGCTGAACTTCTCAATTGTTGCAGAAGGTCGTGACTCATTATTGGGTGATGAAGTGTGTGAGGCACTGGAATTGGGTCAAAGAATCTATAGCACTGAGTACACTCAGTGGCTCAATGGAGTCCATTGTACACACCTTTCCGGAAATATGTAAGGGCTTTCGCTTCCTGCCTTTCACATATAAAATACAATTAAGAGAGGATACTCAACCGACGATACATGCTCCTAGAAGAGTTTCGGCACCATTGTGTGACCGTCTCGAGGCAGAGTTGGACAGAATGGCACAACTTTGAGTCATTAGGAAAATAGAAGAGCCTACAGATTAGGTTAACTCAGTAGTCTGTGTGAAAAAGAATAGCGATCTCAGGATTTGCATGGATCCCAAGGATTTGAATGCAAACATTAAAAGGGAGTATTATCAAATTCCAAAGAGGGACACGATCACAAGCGAGATGTCTGGTGTGAAATTGTTTCCAAACTCGATGCATCTCCAGGATTCTGGCAGCTCAAGCTTGATGAAGAAAGTACCAAGTACTGCATATTCAATACTCCTTTTGACATATATTGCTTTCTTCGCATGCCCTTTGGCATCATATGGAACATAGCATTGAGGGGGTATAAGTAGACAACATCATTAAATGGAGGAACACAATGGCAGACTGATCAAGGTCTTTCAAAGCATCAGGCGGAATGGGCTGAGGCTCAATAAGGCCAAATGCCAGTTTGGAGTACAAGAGATTACATTCCCGGGTGACAAGCTTTCTGTTCACGGAATAGAGCCAGATGAAATGAAGATTAATGCCATACTAAACATGCCTCGACCCACGGATAAAAAAGGAATACTACGAATAATGGGCATGATCAACTTCATGGGAGGTTTATTCCCAATCTCTCAGACAAAACAGCGTGTCTCAAAGACATTCTATGGAAAGTGAATGATTTCACTTGGGAAGAGCAGCATGAGCAGGACTTGCTCCAGCTAAAGAAAGCTCTTACGGGGGCAGAACGGTGGTGCAGTTGTTAGCCCGGCTGCCTCACGGCGCCGAGGTCCCATGTTCGATCCCGGCTCTGGGTCACTGTCCGTGTGGAGTTTGCACATTCTCCCCATGTTTGCGTGGGTTTTGTCCCCACACCCCAAAGATGTGCAGAGTAGGTGGATTGGCCACGCTAAATTGCCCCTTAATTGGAAAAAATAATTGGGTATTCTAAATTTATTTTTTTTAAATCTCTTATAACCACGCCCGTGCTGATGTTTTTTGATCCAATAAGGATCACCAAAATATCTACTGATGCATCAAAAGATGGTATAGGTGTAGTATTGGTGCAACAAGAAGATGGAAACAACGGGAAACCTGTGGAATATGCTTTATGGTCAATGATGGAGTCTGAGTGCAGATATGCACAGATTGAAAATGAATGCCGAGGACTGGTAGTTGGCTTGGAAACATTCCAGACATATATATATATGGCCTACCCACATTGACCGTTGAGATGGATCATCGACCACTGGTTGCAATCATTAAAAAGAATCTCAACTCAATGTCTCCACGAATACAGCGTCTCATGATGAAGCTTCAAAGATACGACTTTGAGTTGGTATACATGCCTGACAAACATATCGTAGTAGCAGATGCGTTATCCAGGGTTCCAACAGCACACAATGACAGGTCTACTGGAGAAGATGTACAGACTCACCTAGACATGATCACTGATGCACTGCCAGTATCAGATGCAAAGTCAAAACAAATTGTTGAAGAGACATCAAAAGATGAGGGGCTGGATTCTCCGTTCTGGAGACTAAGTCCCCACGGCGGCGTGGAAACGGTGCCGTTTCACAACGGAAAAATCGTCGTGAAACAGCCATCGATTCTCCGTTCCGGGGGAGGCTAGCACCCAACTCTAGCTACCGATAAGGCCTGGAAAATTGGCGGGTCCGTGGCCTCACATGCGCACGACGGAGGCCCGCAGCGGCCGGCTGTGCTTCATGGCGGATGCCGCTCGCAGACCCAGCCCACAAAATAGTCCTCCCCTTCGGCCAGCTGGCGCACCCTGGATCGCCCCACCACACTGCCGCCAGCTCCGAATACGTCCATCCCTGCCCACGGATTAGCCCTCCCCCGACTGGACAGCCGAGTTCCCGACGGGTGAGACCACACATGTCCCATGCCATCGGGAACTCGGCCGGTCGGAGGTGGAGCATCAGGGGCCGTTCCTCAGCCAACGTACGGAGGCTGTGGATACAGCCTGCAGCGTATTCATCGAGTACGCCGCTTTTCAGGGGGCGGAGCATTGTGAACGTGGCGCCGCCCCACATTTCTGCGTCATCGAGGATTCTCCACCCCATCGCCAAACACGATTTTGTCATCAGGGATCGGAGAATCCAGCCCGAGGTGTTGCAAATGTAATACAAAACCTTAACAATGGTTGGCCTAAAGGTTCTTGCAAATTATATCATGAAATCAGATCGGAGCGAAGTGTAGCAAATGGGCTACTATTAATGCAGGAATTAATTGTGATTCCGCAGTCTCTACGCAGCGATATGCTAAAACAAATTCATCAGGGTCACCTCGGGATTGAGAAGTGTAAACGGAGATCCAGAGATATTGTGTATTGGCCCGGTATAAACAAGAATACACAAAGCATGATAGAGAAATGTGAAACATGTCAAAAGTATCAACACCAGCAAACAAAATAAACAATGAACATAGTTGAAATACCATCAGCTCCGTGGCAAAAATTTGGAATGCATTTATTCTACCTCAAAGGTAAGGAACATCTGATAGTTGCTGGCTATTAATCGAATTTTCAAGAAATACCTCTTCTGTCAAGCTCCTCGGCAAGTTGTGTGATAATGCACACAAAATCGACGTTTGCAAAACATGGCATCCCTAAAACTGTGGTGAGTGATAATAGTCTATGTTTTAATTGCAAAGAATGGCAAGGGTTTACGATGCAGTATGATTTTGAACACATTACTTTGAGTCCATTATACCCACGATCGAATGGTAAAGTGGAGATGGGAGTTCAAATAATAATGCAACTATTAAAAAAGGCTATGGACAGTAAACCTGATCCATATCTAGCTCTACTGAGTTACAGAACTTCACATTTAAGCTGTGGTTTGTCACCTGCAGAATTACTGATGAATTGCAAGCTACCTATCACATTGCCATTCCACACAAAGACAAGGCAAAACGAAAAGCCAAGACATAAACTGGAATCTCAGAAGCAAAAACAAAAGGCACACTATGATAGAACAACCAGGAATTTTAAACCTTTGTTACCAAGTGATGTTGTAAGGATTGAGGATCCCGATGGGTGGTCTAGAAAAGTTACTGTAGTGCAAGAGGCAGGTCCAAGATCATACACGGTAATGACAGAACAAGGACAGACCTTGAGAAGAAATCGTCGGGCACTATTGAAAACAAAAGACCCTACTCAACAACAGCAAGACGATGGTGTTCGTGAAGACTTCTATCAACCTGAACCAACACAAGAGTGGAAGAGTCAGACTTAAATATACAGAACAATGTTCAGAACAGTGACACAACCTTATCAGATACACCGACAGATGTTCAAACTAGTAACACAGGTTCACCAAGCATACCAAATTTGAGAAGATCAACAAGGGTGATAAAGAAACCAAAGTGGCTGAATCTGTGATTGGACAATATAATTTGTGAATTGTGTAAAGTACATTGTTACTCATATCATGTGTATTGTTTACAGAAATGATGTGTAGTATGTTCAAAAATCTCAAGGAAAGGGGATGTAATGATATGCAATAACAGTGTATATAGCAAGTGTATATAGCCTCCTACCACTAGGTGTGTTGCAAGAGGAACAGGACACTGGAACAGGACAGAATTACAGAGATTTTAGTAGCCTGGTTAAAAGATCCGCAGTTTGGTTAGCAATAGTTTAATTTACCTACAGGTTATTCAACATTAAATAACTAGTCTTGAACTAGATGTTCTGTCGTATACTGATTCATTTATTATCATAGTACATGCACATAATAGGTAGGGGAAGACAAGACCCACAATGTTGGAACGAACGAGATTGGGGATGTCCAAGAGGCCAGAATCTCAAAGGGTTGTAGGATCAGAGCAGTCTATAAGGATGGGAATGGGCTCGGCCATGGAAGGATTCTAACACAAGAATCAGAAAGCCCTTCACATACCTCTGGAGGGAGCATGCCAGCAAAGCCTCAAATTAAATCAGGAGCAGTTTAAGAGTTCCTACATTATAAACTGGCCAAGCCCACTCCACACCAAACAAGATTGTCGATGTTGGAGGAGGTGGAGCTGAGGATGTGATTTTGCAATTTGAAAGGTTTCTACATGTGTTTTGAAAGGGTTCTGAAAATATCCAGCCAATATGGATTCACAAAATTGTAAAAAGGTGAATTTCCACAGGTCACAAAAGAAGCCCCCACACTATCTGCCCACCACCTTGACATTTTAAAGGCACAGAATGACATGTAAACTGATAGGAATAAAACTGTCTGGACCATTGCAGCCTTTTCCCTCAAATTTGACTTTCAATTCAACCTGAATAGATGGAGGGATTGTGTGACGCCTGTTGAGGCTGTCTCATTGCAATTCCTACTGCATCTAAATCCATGAGCACACTTTGCAATTGCAATAAAGATAAAGTGCAATAAATCCAATGCATTGATTTTCTGATTCCAGTCTGCCATAAAGGAATTTGACCTCATTGTCTCACTTCCTTCAATTCCGAGCATTTTAGCATCAGCCTGTGCTGAGATGATTCATTCCCAAATGCGTTGTGTGCCAATGGTGAAACAGCACGGGTAGCTTTCCAAGGCTTGAAACTGGTATTGTTATGGATGCCAACCCTCCAGGATCGCCCTTGGATTAGAGATTTATCTCCTGGGAGCAACACAGGAGGAAAATCTGGTAGACATTGAAAGCAGTGTCCTTATTTAAATATTTCTCTGCATGCTTTCATTTATTTGTGGTAAAAATATTGGATTTGGCAAAATCAAAGTCAGTTTGGCTGGCATTCAAGAATCATCTAATCGAGTAACAAAGAGATGTAGAAACAGAAAATGCTGGGAAAACTCAGCAGGGCTGGCAGCATCTCTGGACAGTGAAACAGAGTTAACGGCTGGGATTCTCCATTGTGAGTCGACCCCACTACCGCTGTTAGCGAGGGCGAAGAATTTGACGCTCAGACAAATTTCCCACTCAGTGCGCCGGAGAATCCCATTGCCGTGAACGGACAAAGAATGCCCTCCAGCCTTTCAAGTCTGCATGATTCTTTTGCTTGCTTTCTGATTGGCTGTGGGAATGCAAAACTGGCAAACGTGGATGTTTTGGGTGTCTGATGGGGGCATGGGGGGGTGGGAGGGGGCAGAGGTTGGAGATAGGACTTCAGATACTGATTGTGGTGACTGCCATTTTAAAGTCAGTCTTACTGAGTAAAGGTCATGCGGTCTGAAGAATCAATCAACACCTAGCTCGGGGGGTCTCACTAAGGAGAGGAGTTTTTCTGGTTAGAATGGGTGTACTATGTACTAGCTCAAAGCACGCAGCTAGAATCATAGAATTGCTACATTGTAGAAGGAGGCCATTCAGCCCATCGAATCTGCACTGACCCTCTGAAAGATCACCTTACCGTAGGCCCAATCCCCCATCCTATCCCTGTAATCTCACCTAGGGACCATTTAGCATACCCAATCCACCTAACCTGCGCATCTTTGGACTGTGGAGGGAACCGGAGCACCCGAAGGAAACCCACACAGACACGGGGAGAAAGTGCAAATTCCACAGACAGTTGCCCGAGGTTGGAATCAAACCCAGCTCCTGGGCGCTGTGAGACAGCAGTGCTAACCACTGTGCCATAAAGAAACCTTGTAAATAAAGTTTGTCTGCTCAACTTAAAAAGCCTCTGGGATACATTTTCACAATGACACAACAAGATTCTGTCCAGTCAGACTGGGAAGCTGAACAGTTGCAGATCAGCCGAACAATAATTGACATTCCAATCAAGATGAACCCTCTCTTGATGGTTGAGCAGCAACAATATTTGAAGATCAACCTCCAATTTCCATGACTCTTTAATACAGCTGGTTGACGATTCAAGTTGTTGGCGCAAGGGATGGAAAACTGGAAGAGAAGATGAAGGGAGGCTTGGGGGCTGCGGAGCAGGAAGGTGAGAAAAATATCACAGATTCCCAGAATTGTTACAATGTAGAAAGAGGCCATTCAGCCCATTGTGTCTGCACCGCCTCTCCAAATTAGCATTTTTATTTAATGCCATTCCCCTGCATATTATTTCTATTTAAATAATCATCTAATACCCTCTTGAAAATGACAATGCTAAAACAAAGAATATAGATCCCGTTCATTGTAATGAATTCCTCAATTCTCACCGATCCCAGTTCCCAAACATTGTACTTGGATCATCAGCAGCATCTTAAATTGTAATGTACATGCTCATTGCATCATTCTAAATTTTGAGAAGTTTAATTTTATGCAGTCGAATTCAATTGAGTGTGTGAGAACTGGACTCTTAACATTCAAGTGGACGTCATAAGGAAATTGAGAAAGGAAGCTGATAGACAATGCCTCAAAGCAATTTCCATGCCTATACATTTGGACAATGGTTTAATATTGCTTTCTCAATCCTCCAGGTGTCATACCATTTCACTGCTATAACACCACTCAAATCATTCAGATTAGGTGAACTGATAGTTCAAACAGTTCCAGTGTCAAGATTGTACTGTATCCATAATTCATTATAACATAGGAAAGGACACGTATTGGGAAATGATGCTGCAGATTACTCTTCCACATTTTGAGGAATGCAACCAAAGGTGACCTTTCAACAGAGGAAGCGAGATCATTGTGAAATATATTACTGAACCCCTGCTGTGAACATCTGCCATGTAATTTATAATTGAAAATGTGGAGCCAGCACTGCCGAGGATAGAGAAATGAAGAGTTTATTCAAATAAAATGTCCTTTTTGGACCAAAGATTACACTAAAGATAATGGCATTTAATGTATTTAATTTAAAATACACTCCATCAGGCGGAGTCAAAATTGAAAGAGACTCTGCTTCAGCCTCTTGTGGTCGTAGATGCTACTTAAAAGGAGAGCATTGCCCTGTGGAGGGAGAACTGAACTTCGAAATGATTGGCAATTGTAGATTGACAGACAGGGTTGAAAGGATGCTTGATCCCCGCTGTTTCAAAGAAGTCTGTCACAGGAGGAGCCTATGATGGATATCAGCTGGGCAGCTCTGTGTGGGGGCTTCCAACATCAATAGATCAGGGTCAACGAGATGCTATGGGACAGAAACATTAGTAAGGCAAGCCCATTGTACAGGTATGAGAGTTTCAAATTCAACATTTCACTGGAGTAATTAAAGCAGGGGTGGAGGCGATGCAGTGCTGAGCCTGGGAAATAATTCATGGTCTCACCCTCCAGTGAGGGAAATTTAAATTTACTCATACAGTTTTGTTTGCAGCATTGCAAGTTGAATCATTGAACAAACGGAGATAATTGTCTTTGGTCAGGAAAACTTTTAACGTGGAGAAAAAAAAATAAATCACCCGAACGCAGAAGAATATCAACTGATACCAGAACTCAAATCCCTGCTATGGCTGCCAATTCAGCCACATTGTAGAACTGTTCCATATAAATAACCCGTGTCCCAGTTGGTAAAGGACCCAGTTTCCATTGCAGAGCAGTTTCTGCAGCTTCTGACCCGACCACTTCTCAGCCAATGTGAGGTTTGAGCCTATTGACATGTTTCAGGCAGCATGGACACCCAATATTTTCTCATGCTTTGGCAAACACGAACCCAAGGCAAAATTTAATTATCCTATGGCAAGAAAGAGTGTCCCATCCACAGAACATCCCAAAGTGCTTCCCAGCCAACGTGGTACTTTCAGGTACTATTAAACAGGCAACGGGGCAAGTAATCTGGGCACAGCAAAGTCCCAAGTGTGATAAATGACCAGTTAATCTGTTTTGCTACTGATCAGATTAATGTTGTGGAGGACACTGAGGGAATTCCCATATTGTTTCCTGAAAAAATGCCTGGCACTCTTAATACCCACTTGAACAAACGGAGTGAGCCTTTGTTAAACACTTCATCCAAAAGGCTACACCATTCAGCATTCCTACATCCAGCACTATTTGACTTCAACAATATGACTTTAAACAGTACAATTGTGGGGATGCAATCCTAATTTCTGTATATTTTCTCCCAGAAAGTGAATCAGGCCGATGGTCTAGCTTCCACTTGTGTTACAATCTTCATAATAACCAAGAACATTTAGAAAAATTAAGGCGCAAACAGAAACAAAACTGGTAGTCAAAGAATGGGATCTGCTGGTTGCGTTGCACCCAAAAAACAACGCGGCATGCTGCACAACACAACTGATAGACACAGGGATATTCCACTTCCGGAATCTACCCAGCTCGCCATGCCTCGCAAGATTATGGCAGGGTCACTTTCTGGAAAATCTGCATATTAGAGTGACATGTGTTCCCGAGATCTACCCAAGCCTTGGGATCTAACCCCTTTACCTGGCAGACGTCAGGCACTGCCAGTCTTGTCCCTGGCACTGCCACTTTGGTGTCAGCCTGGCACTGCCAAGGTGCCAAGCTACCAGTTTTTTTGCACAGTGGTGATTTATGTGAAAGGACAGAGATTCATTCAGCTGAAGGCTAATATTACATATCCTTACATTACAATAGCCTGTCTGGTTTGATCAAGAATATTTGAAACCATTATCCCATTGAGCAGTTGAATTGGAATTAGTATTTGAAGAGATTATATTCCACTGTCGATCTGCACATATTAACATTTATAAATGATTAGCTGCAACTAAGAAAGCAAATTTAACTTAATTGGTTCATGTGCAAAGTGTCTACAGTCCTACATGTTGATATTTGGTAAGGGAAGTCACCTTCTAGCCGTGATGAAATTATGTATATGAAATATCGGTGGAAATTACTCTCTTGATCACAACTGCCTCTCCATCAAATGTAAGAGGCTAAACAAACATCACAGCAGGAAAGTGTCCCATTGTCTGACCAACTTAATGCCTCTGAATATTCTGGTAATTGTCAAAAGAATCTATAAGATATTCAATTAGTAAAGTCATCAGACTCCGATTTAGAGACTCAATGTAAAAATACAATGGAATTAGTGGAGTGTGAGACCATTTTAATCACCTCTTTGACAGGAACTAGTCACAAGTGCTAATTTAAATCAAATGCTGATGAAGCATGGTGGAATGATTCAAATCAAATCTCAATTAAAATATTCCTTCTGTACTTTAAAAGAGCTGCATTCAGTTTGAAATAAAATGCTAATTAGAAATATGTTTCAATCTAAATAATTAATAGAAAATTAATTAGAAATATAATAGTATAATTCTGAACCAAAATGCAGCAGGGGACAGGTCTTCTGTTGTCAAATTTAACTGGATTATTGGACATAGAGAGAGGATGTAGGTATGTGAAGGACAATTCAACCAACTTGGTTTGCTTTAACCCTTTCTCTGATTCGAGAAGTCAAGGACTTACTTTTAAAGAAGAACACTCTGTTTTAAGTTTTGCAAACTATTTAGATCACTTCCCCCAATGGTTTCCCCAGGCCTTAATGTTGTGCAGACAAAGGTGTAGGTAATTGCTCAGCCCATATACCAGTTGGTGCTGTTCAAGGACTTTAGTGGTTTGAATTTTTCAGGCAGTGGTGAAGAGGTGGTGTTGTTGGTGTCCTTACCTCTGAGCCAGAAGCTCTGGCTTCAAGTTCTACTTCAGGACTTGATGGCCATGGAAGGTGTATTCATAAATACATCCAAACAGATTGATTATCAACCTGTAAATCTTTCCAATACACCTATGGCAGATTGGAGAGTCTACTGGTCAGCCATACCTGATGTGGAGTGACAGCCCTCAAGCTACAACCTCTGGTGACATGCTAGCAGTCTGTTACTTGAAAAAATTTGCTCTGGGCAGCACGGTGGTTAACACAGTTGCTTCACAACTCCAAGGTCCCAGGTTCAATTCCCGACTTGGGTGAATGTGCGGAGTCTGCATGTTCTCCCTGGGTCCGCGTGGGTTTCCTCCGGGTGCTCTGGTTTCTTCCCACACTCCAAAGATGTGCAGGTTAGGTGGCTTGGCCATGCTAAATTGTCCTTAGTGTCCAAAAAAGGTTAGCTGTGGTTACAGGGATAGGGTGGATGTGTGTGCTTAAGTAGGGTGCTCTATCCAAGAGCCGGTGCAGACTCGATGGGCCAAATGGCCTCCTTCTGCACTGTAAATTCTATCTATGAAACAGACATAAGCATGTGCTTTGTTTTGCTCATGCATTATGGGGAAAGCCTTAAGTCTATCAGGTGAAGGAACAGTAATTGCCATTCAGCACACCTAAAGCTGCCCACAAACTTGTGAGTAACAACTCATGGAATTATTACTGCTTTATTGATTAAATGAGCCAGTATCCACTGCAGCTATGAGTTAATATGATAAATCTTCTGTAACTGCACTCCCAGATCAGAACTTCAATTATAGAGCGCGGAAATCAAGAGAATTACCGATGCCTAAAATTTGGTCCCATAATACAGAACTTAAAAAAGACATTCACTAGGTTAAATTTAACTGTCGCGTCCTTGGTGCCGAAACATGTGTCTCGAGTTCAGTGGTGCCAAGAACACGACAGGAACAACCCAAAGGCTGTGGCTTCAGATCTCACAATATCAAAATGTGAAGCTAATTTCAATGAATCTGATTATTTGAGGAATGGCAGATAACCATTCAAATGCCTTTATAAGAAAGTGAATTTATTAGCCTGGACGACATGCAATTCCAGTCTCACATGACATTTTTGTATACTCAATGTCCTCTGAAATAGCTTCGCAAGCCACCCTGTCATCAACAGTTGGGGAATGTGCACATCCTGTGCCGGTATTGCCCACATTCTGAAATTCATAGAGTGTGCAGCGCAGAAGGAGGCATTTGGCCCATCGAGTCTGCACCGGCCCTTGGAAAGAGTACCCCACTTAAGCCCACATCCACCCTATCCCCATGTCTCACTAACCCCATCTAATCTTTTTGGACACTAGGGGCAATTTAGCATGGCCAATCCACCTAGCCTGCACATCTTTGGAGTGTGGCATGAAACCGGAGCACCCAGAGGAAACGCACGCAGACACGGGGAGAACGTGCAGACTCCGCGCACAGTGACCCAAGCTGGGAATCAAACCTGGGACCTGGAGTTGTGAAGCAACAATGCTAACCACTGTGCTGCCGTGCCGCCCTAAACGTCCGATCAAACTGTTACTGCGATGGCTGGGAATCGAACCCGGGTCAACTGCTTGGAAGGCAGCTATGCTCACCACTTTACCATCGTCGCTCACTGAAACATAATTAAAGTTTCTCCTATCTCGGCTTCACAAACGTCACCTCTCCATGTTCTACATTATTGATTCCTTTTCCCCCACCAATTTAAGAATGCTTTTGTGAAGCTATAAAGGATGTTAATAAAAATAGTTGAAACCAAGATTTCATACTGCAATGTTAATCTTTGAATGGCCCTCCACTGATAACCAAAGAGCAACAAAGGAGAATGTGGCTGTTTCCAATATGTTTTTACCCAACTAAAAGGCTTTCCTCCTAAAGACTAGTTTAAACAGTGTCATGGGAATGTCCCTTTAAGAAATATTTGTCTTCTCAAATGACTGCAATGATGTCATTGTATGGATGGAGCTGGGTGGTGGCACCAGTTTTACTTTCGTTTTGAGCTGGAAGCTGTTTGTGGCTCTGAGTTTTACTTTCAGTTTAGACAGTATGAAGCTGCATTCAGACAAATGAAGGCTTCTCTGGTCTCTCGGCATGTTACAAAAGGTGTCTCCAGATCACTTGATAACTTCAAAGTAATAACTGTGTTCTTTGTGTTCTGGAAGGAATTTAAACCTACTGTTTTGGGTAAAAGGGTTTTTTGTCCGGTTTATGGATGTTGTTCCTTGAGTGAAACAGTAAAGGAAAGTTATTAAGGGTTAAATATAGAGTACTGTAGCTGTGTGGGGTATTTATGTTTGTAGTTGATAAAAGGCTTACTGTGTGCATTTATAAAATGTGAACTGAATTCATAGAATAAACTTTGTTTTTGATTTAAAGTGCTTAAGGCCTTCTGTTGAATATAACCTGGAAAGTAGGCCCGTGTGCTCCTCATAACCAACATCTATAAACAGTTGTAGGTCAGGTGAACTCCATGATATACTTTGGGGTTCTCTAAACCCTGGCCCATAACAGTAAACTGTACTCTTTCCTTCAACACTGATTTTCCTATTACTCGGGTAGTTTTTGGCAATGTCAGCTCTAAATCATGATAATGTAGATAGGCACACCAGAGGTTTTGTTGAAATACCACAAGAAGAAATGATGGTCCAACAGCAACACGGGCTTTCCTGCTGTCAGCGCACCCCCACCCATGGGTTTCTCGGCAGCATGGGATAGCTTCAATGGAAAATCCCATTGAAAAGCGGCAATAGTAGAGAATCCCGCTGGCAGCGAACTGGGCCCCCCTCCAGAAAAATAGGCAGCTGGTGGACCGGAGAACCCCCCCCCCCCCCCCTCCCACTGTCTCCAATAGCGATATAAGCACTTACCATCAGAGTTCACCATGTTTTTCTGACCATGGCAACCAGTCACAAATGAAAGCCCATTCGTCTAGGCCTCCAAAGCAGCTTTTTGGTTGCTGGCCTGTACAACATCCCTTGACCATTGGGATTACATTAAACTTGGAGAATCAATACTGCGATGAGGAGGAATTTCTTCACCCACAGAGTGGTGAATCCATGGAGCTCTTTGCCTCAGAAGGCTGTAGAGGCCAAATCATTGAGTGTCTTTAAGACAGAGATAGGTACATTGTTGATTAATGGGGGATCAGGTGTTATGGAGTTAGGCAGGAGAATGGGGATGGTAAACATATCAGCCATGATTGAATCGCGGCGCAGACTCGATGGGCCGAATGGCCTAATTCAGCTCTTATGTCTTCAGGTCTTGTGGTCTTAATTCGGGGTATAACAAACAAAATGAACAGCCCTTTAAACAGAAAATGGTGGGGATATCCAGCAGGCTAAGAAACACCTGCAGAGAGAGAGATGCAGTTCACGTTTCATGATGGTGACCCTCTGCCAGAACTGGCAAATGTTACAGATTTAATAGGCTTTTCGCAAGTTGCAAGGCAGAGAACAGGGTTGGAAAGAGGAGGGAAGAGCACAAGGGAAGGGTCCATGATAAGAAGGAAGGTAGAAGAGATTAAATGAAATAAGCAGAAATATTAAAGCACCTATGATGCAGAAAATTAGGAGCAGCAGTTATGATCTGATTTTTTTTGAACTTCAGGTTGAATTTGGAACTGTGTACAATGCTTAATCGCCTAATCAAAAGATGAGATGTGGGATTCTCCGTTGGTGGTATCCTCTGCCTCACCGGCAGCACGCCTACGCCCCCGGATTTCCTGATGGCATGGGGGTGGCCACAATGAGGAACCCTGTTGGGCAGCTGCGGGAATGGAGAATCCCGCTGCCAGCGTAGGCGCACTGCGCTGTGCCAGAAAACGGGGCTGGCGGGATGGAGAATCCCACCAGAGATGTTGTTCCTTGATAGGAACAGTGTAGGAGGCCGAGGATAGAGGGATCAGAGTGGGAGTGGGACAGAGAATTAAAATGACTGGAAACCAGAAGCTCAAGTCATGCTTGCGGACTGAACTGAGAAGTTAGCAAATTGATCAAGCAATTTACATTTTGTCTACCCCGTGTAAAACAGACTGCATCCTGAACAGTGAATATATTGGCCAGGATTTTGTCAGGCCAAATGTGCCTTCACTAATTTGTCGGAGAACTGGAAGAGAATCTCAATGAGTTCCATGGCGAAGGCTCAACGGAATCAAGTTTCCTTCAGGCACTTAGTTGGCCTCCATCGGACCTTCCCCACGATTGAGGTTCCAACGGCCCAAGTCCTGCCTGCTTTGTGATTAACGTAAGCAGGTGTGGTGCCGCTGCCAGCACCATCTGCACTGCCAGGCTGGCATTGTTTGCACGATGGGGATTGGGCCCCGGGGTGCCCCGTGAGTAGGGGCTTGGGGAGGGGTTTCAGGGTCATGCTGGGGTCGAAAGATCGGGATGCCATTTAAAAATGGCGTCCCGATCTCTTAATTACACTGATTGTCATAATATATACACAAGTATATGATGGTTCACAGGCAGGCATTGATTGACACACAGGATGACCAATGAACACACAGAACACAGCAGCCAATCACCAGACAGGACACAACCACTATAACGCCAGAGGGCACTAGTTTTCCTGCTCTCTTGGGATCCAGCCTCTGAGACAGTCAGAGCCTGTGAGCAACAGCTAGAACATACACCATGTGGTAGTGAGATAGTCTGGTCAGGTTAGCCTCTGGTCTCCAGTCAACTCAGCAAAGTGTCAACCCACAGTTTAAGTATGTATGATAGTTAAGAGTTCAATAAAATAGAGTTGCATTTCTTCAAGTGTTGGAAGCCTGTCTCTCTCACTGCTGCAGTAAATGCAGTCCTCGCAAACCCAGCTTACCCAACACATCACTGATGAGTTCCGGCGAGTGGAGATCCTCAGAGGAGAAGACCAGGACTAAGTGTGGTCCCAGCCCTGCATTCCCCGCTAAGGCTCCTGATCTACCCAAATGGCCGTTCAATAGCATGGTGTTTCTTGATGCTATAGTGTAGGTGCGTTCAAGAAGCATGAGCACAGGGTGGCACGGTGGCGCAGTGGTTAGCACTGCTGCTTTACGGCGCTGAGAACCCAGGTTCAGTCCTGGCCCCGGGTCACTGTCTGTGTGGAGTTTGCACATTCTCCCCATGTCTGCGTGGGTTTCACCCCCACAACCTAAAGATGTGCAGGTTAGGTGGATTGGCCACACTAAATTGCTCGTTAATTGGAAAAAAATAATTGGGTGTTCTAAATTTATTTTAAAAAGGAGCATGTGGAAGCAAGTAATAGAAGATAATATGGCAGATGAAAGAGAGCAGGAATAGGCTCAAATAGAGCATAAACCCCAGCATCGATCATTCGGGCCGAATGGCTCGTTTTCTGTGAAGCGGTTCTATCTTGTGACAGCTCAGAAATGCTGCAAACGAAGAATTCTTCATTCGTTCCCTCCTGCCTATGTTTACATGTGTGCAGTTCTTGTCATTTCATGATCTTTCTCGGTGCTCCACAAGTACAATATGCTCAGCCAGAGTCATTTTTCGCAAAACCTCCATTTGCAACGGCAGGAATCAACACATCTACCTTTGGAGCTCCTTCTGTCCGGAACCTACAATTATCAAGGCGGCTGGACTGTATCTTAATCTTCTAAATATGCGCACAACTGTCAAATGCTCCGGGGAATGGGTAATCTAAAACTCCAACTGCCTGTGATGCAATGTGCAACCTGTCACGTAACTGACAAGGCAGGTCACGAAACTAAATATATTAATATTAATGTATTGCAGCTGCTGCTAGAAAAGGAGCTGGTAATTATTCTGAGGACAGGTAAATTGAGACTCTCTCTCAAGATATCGTGAGTGACTATTTCCATTCCAAGCCACCAAAATACTGTAACAGAAACAGAAAGTGCTGGGAAAACTGAGCAGATCTGGCAGCATCTGTGGAGAGAGAAACAGAGCTAATGTTTCAAGTGCATATGATTCAAATCTAATTGGCAGGATCACCCCCCCCCCACCCCCCTGCCGCTCCACCCCTACCCACACCCACCCCGTGCAGCCCCCATCCCATGACCACTAGCCCCGCCTCCACCCCCAACCCCCGAGCATGTTTCTCAGAGGTGCAGGCGGCCTGCTCGATTCTCTGGACCCAATTATTTTGCCATGCTCCTGTTGGATGATTGGGTGTATTTGGTGATTGGTGTTAAAGACTGGAATCAGTACGCAGAAAAAATGTGTTGCTTCTTCTGGGCCAACAACATCACAGAGAATGAATGCCAGACGGTCATATGTTGACAGTATGGAGTGATCAGGCGTCTTACATACCTGGCAACGCCTGATACACACTCATTCGAACAACCTATGGCACTTGTGGCACAACATCTTAACCCGACCCCGTCAGTCATCGTTCAAAGGTATAATTTTAATATGGCGGATAGATCCCCTAGTGAGTCCGTCACTGAGTTCATTTCACGGCTACAGAAGATAGCCGAGTTTTGTAAGTATGGAACTGCTTTATCTGACTCTCTGCAATCGTTTGGTCTGCTGGATAAATAATATAGAGACACAAAAAAAACTTTCGGGCGAAACCTCCCTGACTTTTCAACAGACGTTACAGATCACTTTGTTCCGAGAGAGCGCAGAACACGGCGTCCAAGAAGGACAAAGATTTGAGGAGAAAGTTTTGGGGCACATCTCTCACATGGTATCCCCACGGCTCAGACTGACCACTGCAGCGACTCTGGTCCCTGGATGAAGGGCCGGCCGTCAAGATGTAGGATGTCCCCGAACTCAGCTGAAGGAGATTCCGGCCATTGTGCGACATGTGGGCTCTGGTTGAGGCGTAGCCACAGGCAGCCCAAGGGCCAGCGCTCTAGGCGCCCAGTCAAGGTAGACTTCAGCCCCAGAGCCGGGCCTTACATCTGGTGACCCAGAAGAGGGAGAAGATGAGGCTGAGATGTAGTTAAATTGTTTGGCAGCACCCCATCCGTGTGGCCCCTATTTGAGTTCCGATACAGGAAAATGGCAATATGCTCCAAATGGAATTGGATACAGAAGCTGCCATTTCTGTGGTGGTGCAGAGCACGTTTAGGGCCTGATTCTCCGTTCCTGAGACTTAAGTGTTGACGCTGGGGCAAAGATAGCAAAGCTGGCACCACACCTGGACCAATTCACCGACCGTTAAGGGGCTAGCACCAGCACCACGTGGAGCACGATCAATTCCACTGAGAAACGATGTTGGATTTGCCGGGGACGGGGTTGGCACTCGAGAGGCAGACAAGCTTCAACCGCATTTTAGCACACTCCACTTCCACACACACTCGTCCCAGCCAAGAAGATGGCAATGGTTGCACTGGAGCATGGCCATCCCGTTGATGGGTCAGCTGTGACTAGAGGTTACCGAGGGAGGTGGCCTGAGGGGGCCACCCATCCGACCCATAGCACTATGTTCACAATGGGCAGTCAGAAACATACACAGCCCACATGGCTGCCTTGCAGGTTGCAGCAATGGTGTTCCATGCCCATCCACTCCAACCCCACAGCCCAACTCCTGGCTACTGCCCGCTACTCCCCTCGGCCCAGGCAAAAGCCCACGCGGCGGGCGGTACAACTGTCAGCACACCATAGTGGACACTTTCCGTACCCCCTCTCTCTTTCATCAGACACAACGCCTGTTACACAATTTTTGAAAGCACAAGTGAGCCTCGCAATCAGGAATTCCCCTGGTGGAGGCAGAGGATCGCGGAAGCCCCAGGGAATACTGGGTTAGGCCCACCAATGATATGCCAATGATGTTTACTCTATGTGTAGAGTGGAACACATTGAAATGAAAAAATGAAATGAAATGAAAATCGCTTATTGTCACGAGTAGGCTTCAATGAATTTACTGTGAAAAGCCCCTAGTCGCCACATTCCGGCGCCTGTCCGGGGAGGCTGGTACGGGAATCGAACCGTGCTGCTGGCCTGCTTGGTCTGCTTTATAAGCCAGCGATTTAGCCTTGTGAGCTAAACCAGCCCCTGCTGGTTTATTGACACTGCTGTTGCGGCACCGGAGAATTGCGATTTGGCCTGTGCCCTGCACCCGTCATGAATTCTCCGCCCAAGTGCATTTCGCGATTCTGGCTTCGGCTGACGGAGAATCCTGCCCTTTATCTTTTTAAACCGGGTGTGCACATTTTAATTTTGGCTGACATTGCTGCTCGTTTGACCAGTTATACTGGAAAGTGACTGAATATTGTGGGGACGATGTTTACTCTGGTAGTTTATGGGCACCAATCGGTTCGTCGTCCCCTCATAGTCATGCAAGGTAACTGCACTAGCCAGTTGGGACGCGATTGGTTACATCAGCTGCAGTTGGATTGGCAGCATATCCACCAAGTGGGATCTGCCGGTCTGTATGCAGTTCTGAACAAGTTCCCCGAGGTTTTCCATCCTGGATTGGGCACAATTAAAGGGGCCAAAGCCAAGATCCAGGAGGACCCGGAAGCCAATTCACCCGGAAGGTGAGTTGGCCATGCTAAATTGACCCTTAGTGTCCAAAATGTTAGGTTAGGTATTGGGTTATGGGGATAGGGTTGGGGCCTGGGTAGGATGCTCTTTCAAAGGGTTGGTGCAGACCCGATAGGCCAAATGGCCTCCTTCTGCACTTAGGGATTCTATGACTCTATTCTATGATTAGAATGAGTTGGCACTATGATGGCAGAGGGCCTATAAAGAGACCATAGGGGATGAGTCGAGGGATATTAGTTGGCATGAAGGGTATAAGGGGCCATGGGGATGGGGGGCATGCAAAGGCGTGGGTTGGCATGGATAAGGAAAAGGGAGTATGTGGGGGTGAGGGGTTGATGGTTGGGGGTTGGAGGGCTGTTTTATATTTTATTGCTTTTTGCTAAGCTTCCACATAGCACTGGGCCACCAAGGCAGGCCTTCCAACCAGCATGCCTCTGCAACCAGCATGCCTCTGCAACCAGCAGCCTCTGCAACCAGCAGACTCTGTGCTCAGTCTAGGGTCACCTACCCCCACTGCCCTTCCACCTCCCCATGGACTGAAAAATCCAACTTCCCAGAGCACTGTCTCCTGGGTCAGGATTGCAAGTCGGGACAATTCCTGGCTCTGCAAATGTGAAAATCCGGCCAAAATTTGGATTGGCTCCCAAATATTCTTGAATATATCTAATAGTCAACAAATTAGCAAATCAAGGGCATAGCCCCTTAAAGGGGCAGTGTGACAGAAATGCAGAAACCTTAAAGGAAACTTATCAAAACTAAATTAAAATGTTGTTTTGGGCTTAATGATGGACCACAGCCTCTGAGGTGCCCACCGGTCACGGAAAGTCTGCCCGAAATACTCTTTTGAATTAACCAAACAAAAAGCAGGGAAAATTAACAAAAGATCAAATGAACAAATTATAGGTCAGTCCGTTAAAGGGGAACCTACAACAAAAAGGACAAACTCACAAAGGAAGCTCACAAAGATCAGATTAAAACGTGATTGTGGGGGTCAACGATGCATCCCAACCCCCACAGTGCCCAATGGTCACAGAAAGCCTGCACCTATATATCGGAGCGCAAGTGAGTTTCCAGCTAATGCCCCCCAGCTGAATACCAGTGAGCACTCAATTAATAGGCAATTAATACCCAGTAGGTTGCAAAATGCTTTGCGGCCAATGAAGTATTCTTGGCCAGGATTTTGCAGCCCTGGTCATCTAATTTAATTAGGTGATCCTTATGGACCACAACTAACCATTACATTATTTCAAACACCTCAACAAATTTCCTATGCTTTGCTAAAAAAATTACATTTCTCTAATTTTAGTGACAACTTAAGGCCTTCAACGAGAAATTAATGTAGACGTCCTCCTATAAAACTTTTCCTGGCTCAACATTTCACCCACAATATGAAGCACCAAGATTTTTTACGAAGACACTAGATAGTAGTATTTGATATTAGTTAATTTTCCAAGCAATATAACCAAAATCTTTATTTTTGTTTTGCATTAGTTTTGAAGCAGTAGAGGGATTCATGTCTTATGGCACATAGAACATAGAACAGTACAGCACAGTACAGGTCCGTCAGCCCATGATGTTATGCCGACCATTTATCCTAATCTAAGATCAACCTAACCTAGACCCCTTCAATTTACTGCTGTCCATGTGCCTGTCTAAGAGTCGCTTAAATGTCCCTAATGACTCTGACTCCACCACCTCTGCTGGCAGTGCATTCCACACACCCACCACTCTCTGTGTAAAGAACCTACCTCTGACATCTCCCCTATACGTTCCTTCAATCACCTTAAAATTATGTCCCCTCCTGACAGCCATTTCCGCCCTGGGGAAAAGTCTCTGGCTATCCACTCTATCCATGTCTCTCATCACCTTGTACACCTCTATCAAGTCACCTCTCTTCCTTCTTCACTCCAGTGAGAAAAGCCCGAGTTCCCTCAACCTTTCTGCATAAGACATGCCCTCCAGTCCTGGCAGCCTTCTGGTAAATCTCCACTGTAACCACTCCAAAGCATCCACATCCACATCCTTCCGATAATGAGGCAACCGGAAATGGACACAATATTCCGTGTGATCTAACTAGGGTTTTATAAAGCTGCAGCAAAACCGCGCGGCTCTTTAACTCATTTCCCTTGTTAATGAAAACCAACACACCATACGCCTTCTTAACAACCCTATCAACCTGGGATCTTTGAGGGATTTATGTACGTGGACCCCAAGATCCCTCTGTTCCTCCACACTTCCAAGAATCCTGCCTTTAACCCTTTATTCTGCATTGAAAGTCGACCTTCCAAAATGAATCACTTCACATTTATCTAGGTTGAACTCCATCTGCCATTTCTAAGCCCAGCTCTGCATCCTGTCAATGTACTGTTGTAACCTGTAACAACCATCAACACTATCTACAACTCCCCCAACCTTTGTGTCATCGGCAAACTTACTAACCCACCCTTCCTCTTCCTCATCCGAGTCATTTATAAAAACCACAAAGAGCAGAGGTCCCAGAGCAGATTCTTGCGGGACACCACTGGTCACTGAACTCAGTCCATATCAGATTATCATCCATTTTTCTCATCTAAGGTCTGAACACTCATTATTAATCGTTGTATCAAATGGAAACTCGCAGTTTCCTCCAGGTCGTTGGTTAATTTGGTCAAGAGCAACAGTCCTAATGATACTATAGAGTTCCATCAGGAACTGGCCCCTCTACACCCACACAACCTTCTTGCTATGAGAAAGCACCTGATGCCTCATCTAAACCAAAATCTGTTTACTTTTTCCACAGGGTTCACTTATTAAGTGTGCTGATGTTTCAAAGCCTTTTTGAATATCAATGCTGCCTTCGGACAACCTTGAGAAAATGTCACCCAGGTTGATATCACAGTACTCTCTCTTCCAGAAATCATTAAATTACTCACTAAATCGTTTTTCTCTCAAAATGTTCTAAAGTGACGGTCTAATCATTCCGTCTCGTAGCTGACGTTATGCTAATTGAGCTATGATCAATGTAGGTTCAGAATTACAACCTTTTTTCAATATTGCTGCTGTATTTAATGGTAGTTGTTCAGTGAGCTTTTTAAACTTAATTCCACACAGCTATGAGGCAGCCTTCTTGGTTGTCTTTTACTCTCAGTTACCCAGAATGGGATTAAGTTGGCCACTTCTTTCATGGTTCAGAGGGTGGAAGGGAGGGGCATACAAGGTTGACCCTTTAAACCCCTTTTTAAAAAAATATCTTATGCTTCCAGTTTCCCTAGGAACAACAGGGGTGCACGATGATATTCACTGAGTTTGGAGCCTGCAATATTGTCTCTTCAACAGCGACTGAAATGGACACAAAGTCAAGATGTATGCCAATTAATGGTATAAACTGCATGGAATCCAACCTTTAAATTTGAAACATATAAGATCCTGAGGGAACTTGACGGGCAGATGCTGAATTGATGTTTCCACTTGTGGGAGAGATTAGAACTTGGGGACACTGTTTAAAAATGAGGGGCGCGATTCTTCCAAAACGGGAGAAATCGTAAGGCTGGCGTCAAACCCAGGCGGGTTTGACGCCAGCGCGCCCCTTCCCGACCGGGAACCGATTCTGGTCCCCGGTCGGGGCTAGCAGCCCGACGCCGCAAGCTCCGGCATCACGGGCTTAACGAATTTCGTGGGGGGCGGAGAATCGGGCCCGAGGTGTCTCCCATTTAAGATGGAGATGAGAAGAATCTTTTTCTTTCAGAATGTCCTGAGCCTGCATCTCTCCCCCCCCCCCGGTGAGCAGTGAATATTTTGAAGGTGGAGGCGGCAAGATTCTTGACTGACAAGGGAGTCTAAGATTATTGCGGGTCAGGTGGGAATGTGAAGTTGAGGCCCCAATCAAATCAACCATGATCTTACTGAATGGCGGACAGCACTCAATAAGGAGGGGCTGAATGACTTACTCTGGCTCCTAATCTGTACGTTTGTCTGTCTGTACTTGAGTGAGATAAAAAGTAAAATTAAAATAAAAGTGTATCAACCACATTTCAGGTCATGTATGTTAGAATTAGAGGACTGAAGCAGTTAATAAGATGGTGGCTTGACCTCTTGAACACAATGCATTCTACAGGAACAGAGCAGGGGAACCAGCTATGATCATTACTTCCTTCAGGCTTCGCAACCAGCATACATTTCTACAATCTTCAACTTTTTCATGGCAGTAGCACTAACTTTTCATTCTTAAGAACAAACCCTGGATAATTTATAGCCTTGATTGATTCCAAAAGAAGGAATACAAGTTTATCAGATATCAATCATGCTTCAGGCTTTATGGATAGAATGTTATGATCCCCTGCGGGCAGGTTTACAGGTGATGACCTGTAAAATGCCATGGGTGTCTTTCATGCTGCCTGCCTGCCTGCCCCCAACCTGACTGTGATTTAATGGGCAGTGAGCAAGGTTCCTGATGGCCTACATGCCCAGACACCAACTGAGGCCCTTAAATGGCCAATTATGCCCACTTCATGGCCACTTTCCATCTGGCCTCAATTTCTTGGCCGGTGGGAGAAGATCGGCAATGGGCAGAAAATCCAGGTAAGCAGGTAAACTTGGTCAGGCCTCTGTTAGGAAAGTTGAGGGGTGTTTCCTTCTCAGTTTCCCTTTTCTGACTGAATGCTACCCTTGCCCCGGACCTGCCTTCCTTGGGTATGCTCTACTCCTGCCCCGTGCACCCAGACAATATCACCCGTACACCTCTCCCTCCCCAGATCTGCCTACCCTGGCACTGCCGAGAACCCGCCCACCTCAACTGACCCATCATCTGGCTCCTGGTTCTTCTATTTCAGAGTTTGTCTGTATTCCCAGCAGAGACTGCAGGGACCAGAGAGCTGCCAGCTAATCAGATGAGCCAGCACCTCTCAGAGGTGGATCTTGGAGGTGGAAGTCATGTCTTCTGCCAATTAGTGCTCCTCAGAGTGTTAAATAGTGGCGGACAGCTAACATTTACCTCAAAGGCGAGAATATTACCAAATGAGTCACAGCCATCCACCCTACAGGAGGGAAGCAAAAATAGATTGTTCCAGTGCCTCAACAAGGACATTGGAAGGAGCCAAGAAAGAAAATCTCACGTACTTTTCCTTCAATCTTCCAAGGTTTGGTAAATCTTTCAGCTTATTCACATTTGACACAAAGTCATGGGCAGCAATGATGCTGGGGCTGCCAGTACGTATTAAAGTTTGTGTTTAAATGCTATCATTAAGTTCAGTTATAAGCCTCCATTTACCAACTATATGGGGGAAGACATCATTCTGTATTTTCAGAAGCTCATACAAACTAGTCAAGTTCACATGTGCCTTTCACATTTTTTCTGATTTTATAATTTGACGTTTGTCACGATCGTTGAGGGTATTTGCAGACTAAAGATGTTACAATTCCCAATACAACTGCTGACATCCAGATATAATTGTGATTTTCAATTAACCTGTAATTAATCCCCGTTGTTTTTTATGACCAATCACGCACCAGTAAACAAAATATTCAGTCTCACATTTGAGTGTTCAAACCTGGTTACAGTGTTTGTACTCAATTATAAGATGTCAAGATACAAATCACTGACAGTCAATCACCAATGAATATTTAACATGTCAAAGGGATTTGTTGAAAGCTGTCAGATTTTAACTGCTTTAATCCCTTCACTGATCCATTTGATTACTCAGATTCAGTCAGAAAAGAACTGAGGATTATTTATGTTTATTTAAATATTTATCTCTATACTGTGGCTTTCTGATTCTCCTGAAGTCCCTTATGCAGCTTCAGCCCATTATTTGTCATAGCCCAGCTAAACGGCGTGAGCCATGCCAAATATGTAATAACGAGTTATCGAAAAAGCTTAATCATTTGTATGTTAATAGAACCGTCATCAACTTCAAATGGTAAAAACAAAATAAATATTTACAATTTGGGTGCAGAGGGAGTGCATGGCTCTCACAGTCAATGTTGTGAGCAATCAGCACGCACCTCACTTGCCGGTGTTTTACACGTGTATCACTTCAGTTGGGAAAAAGTGATACGGATGGGAATCAGCGGAATGTGCGAACCCTTGTTTGTTGGCAAAGGTCAACAGAATATTTTGTGGGCCACACTCAGAACCCAGATGGGCCGCAGATTGCCCACCACTGGTGTGAGCACTGCCATGGATATCTCCAGAGGAGTTACTAATGATATCCTTGCTGCATCAATTAGGACCGTCCTCGCCGTTGAATCAGAAGTCCGTGACTCACATGAGTTGAGCATGTTGCATAACCTGATATTTCAGTGCAGCACAGAGAGCGTGCTGCATTGCCACAGGTATTTTTTTCTGGCTCAGACAGTAGATCTATCTGCTCAGACACAAACCTCACAACACTATTGAAAGACAGCGTGTCTGTAATTACACAGCTGGAGTGACCAGTTTACCATGCAAGTGGCAGTTTTCGTTATTATTTAACGATAAAAGTAAAAGAATATTCAAAATTTTCTGATCAGCACGAGGTGCAGTGGTGTTGTCGATGGGCCAGTCATCCAGAGACCTGGGGCGAAATTCTCCGATCCCCAGCAGGGTCGGAGAGTCGCCCGGGGCCGCCGAAAATCCCGCCCCCGCCATGTCCAGAATTCACCCACCAGCAAAAAGTCGGCGCGCCGCCAATCCCGTTGCCCGCCTCGGAGAATGGCGGGGGCCGGCGGGAGGCTACGAGTTTCTGTGCTGCCATTATTCTCCGGCCCGGATGGGCCAAAGTCCCGCCGCTGAGAGGCCTCTCCCGCCGCCGTGGTTTGAACCACCTCTGTGCCAGCGGGATCGGCGGCGCGAGCGAGCCCCCGGGGTCCTGGGGGAGGCGCGGGGCGATCGGACCCCGGGGGGTGCCCCCACGGTGGCCAGGCCCGCGATCGGGGCCCACCGATCGGCAGGCGGGCCAGTGCCATGGGGGCACTCTTTTTCTTCCGCCGCCGCCATGGCCTCCACCATGGCGGAGGCTGAAGAGAATCCCCCAGCGTGCATGCGCCGGTGGTGAAGTCAGCGGCAGCTGACGCACCGGTGCATGCGCGAACTGGCGAAGGCCTTTCAGCCAGCCCCGACGCTGGGCGGCGGGGGTCAAAGGCCGTTGTTGCCGGTTTTGGCACCAGTCGGTGTGGTGCCAACCGCTCCGGCGCGGGCCTAGCCCCTCAATGTGAAGGCTTGGCCCCTAAAGATGCGGAGAATTCCGCACCTTTGGGGAGACCCGACGCTGGAGTGGTTGGCGCCACTCCGCTACGCCGGGACCCCCCGCCCCGCTGGGTAGGGGAGAATTTCCTCCCTGGAGTCGAATCCCGCCATGCAATTTAAGTTCAGTTGGTGAAAAATCTGGAACTGGAAGCCAGTCTCAGTAATGGCGACCAGGAAATCATCACTGGTTGCCTTTAAACCCATCTGGTTCACGAATGCCCTTTAGAGAAGGAAACCTGTTGTCCTTACTTAGCCTGGTAATGTGACTCTGGGTACATCGCAATGTGGTTGGCTCTTAAATACTTAAATGCCTTCTGAAATGGCCTAACAAGGCACTCAGTTCAAGGGAAATATGGGATGTGCAACAAATGCTAGCTTTCTCAGTTATGTCAACATGCTAAATTGCCCCTTAGTGTCCAAAAGTGTGTGGGTTAGGTTACGGGGATAGGGCGGGGATGTGGGCTTCGGTGACGTGCTCTTTCTGAGGGTCGGTGCAGACACGATGGGTCAAATGGCCTCCTTCTGCATTGTAGGGATCTACGCTCTAATCAGTGTGGAGGTGGGAAGGTGGCAGGGACCCCACCCAACACCCTCATACCCAATTAAATTATTCCTCCCCCGCCACCACCACACACTTGCCATGTTCATTAAATTTCACCAAATAGGTCTGACTTAATGGAATGTGGGCACAACTGACAAGGCCGGCATTTGTTGCCCATCTAAAATGGCTCTTGAACTGAATGGTTTGCTCAGCTATTTCAGAGGGGTAGTTGCATGTAGGCCAGGCCATGGAAGGACGCTAGATTTCTGTCTCTCAAGGGCCTCAGTGAACCAGATGGCTTTTGCCAAAAACAATAATAGTTTCATTGTCATCATGGGCAGCGAGATGGCACAGTGGTTAGCACTGCTGCCTCATAGTGCCAGGTACCCAGGTTCAGTTCCGAACTCAGGTGACTGTCTGTGTGGAGTTTTCATGTTCTCTGTGTCTGCATGGGTTTCCTCCGGGTGCTCCAGTTTTCCCCTACAGTCCAAAGATGTGCAGGTTAGGTGGATCGGCCATGCTAAATTGCCCCTTAGTGCCCAAAGGTTAGGTGGGGTTACAGGGATAGAGTGGGGGAGTGGGTCTAGGTTGGGTGCTCTTTCAGACAGTCGGTGCAGACTCAATGGGTCGAATGGCCTCCTTCTGCATATCGGGATTCTATGATTACTGAGACTAGCTATCAATTCCAGTTTTTTTTCTAATTAATTGAATTTAAATTCCACCAGCTGTCATGATGGGATATGAAAATGAAATGAAAATCGCTTATTGTCACGAGTAGACTTCAATGAAGTTACTGTGAAAAGCCACTAGTCGCCACGTTCCGGCGCCTGTTCGGGGAGGCTGTTACGGGAATCGAACCGTGCTGCTGGCCTGTTTGGTCTGCTTTAAAAGCCAGGGATTTAGCCCAATGAGCTAAAACAGCCCCTGATGCGCCTGCTCCTGGAGCATTAGCCTGGGCCTTTGGATTACTAGTTGAGTAACATTGTCACATCCCCACTCACTCACGCCTGCTAATGCTGAGGATGGGCCACTACCATTCGAGCACCAACAGTGACCAGCAGTGTTTGTTCCTGCAGTTGATAATTTGCCTTTTCAATTAAAAGTTTTCTGACACCCTCGAAGAGCAGAAAGGTAGGGCGGCACGGTGGTGCAGTGGTTAGCACTGCTGCCTCACGGTGCCAAGGACTTGCGTTCGATCCTGACCCTGGGTCACAGTACGTGTGGAGTTTTCTCATTCTCCCCGTGTCTGCGTGGATCTCACCTCCACAACCCAAAGATGCGCCGGGTAGGTGGATTGGCCACGCTAAATTGCCCCTTAATTGGGAAAAAAAGAAGTGGGGACTCTAAATTTAAGCAAATATTACTTTTAATTAATGAGATTATCTTATCATTTATCTCATTATTGCTTGTGGCACCCTCTGTGCATCAGTTGGCAACTGAGTTTCCCGCATACAGCATGGACTACACTTCAAAACGAGGAAACTAAGTTTGTATTCCCTGGAATTTAAAAAATTTCATAGAAATTTTCAAGATATGAAGGGGAATAAATAGGGATTTGTTAATTTGTTGGATATGTTCACACTCGTTGGATAATATAGGACGAGGGGAAATAGCAAAGTATTCGAGCCAAACCTCCCGGAAGTGAAAGTCGGAAACAGTTCTTTAGGCAAAGGATGGTAGACGTTCAGAAGTCTCTTAACAATAGTAACCTTTATTGTCACAAGTAGATTTACATTAACACTGCAATGAAGTTACTGTGAAAATCCCCTAGTCGCCACATTCCGGCGCCTGTACGAGTACTCAGTGAGAGAATTCAGAATATCCAAATTACCTAATAGCACGCTTTGACAAAGATTCACCGGACTCGAAACGTTAGCTCTTTCTCTCCCTACAGGTGCTGCCAGACCTGAGATTTTCCAGCATTTTCTCTTTCGTTTCAGATTCTTGAATCCGCAGTAATTTGCTTTTATTTAATAACACGTCTTTTTGGGACTTGTGGGAGGAAACCCACGCAGACACGGGGAGAACGTGCAGACTGTACAGACAGTGACCCAAGCCGGGAATCGAACCTGGGCCCCTGGCACTGTGAAGCCATAGTGCTAACCACTTTGCTACCGTGCTGCCCATGGTACCATTGGCTCTTGCGCAATTGGCAATCGATGCTGGATCAATTGTTAATTTTAAATTGGAGACTGATAGATTTTTGTTACCCAAAGACATCAGAGCATAGGGAGTAAAGGCGAGAGACAACTGAGCACAGATTTGGGAGAAACTAACGTATTCAAGAAGAAAAGATTGGTGGCACAAATTAATCACCGTATTGCAGCTGGCACAGATCTGGGTGTGCTGGTTAAATAGTGGGAAATGCCAAAATCAAAATTCACACCAGGCGTGGATCAATTTGCTATCTAACCAGTTCGCTCCCGATGGTGAGTTCCAGATCACGCCCAAATATGGCAAGCATATCATTCACCTCATTTGCATTCATTTCCATCTCATTAGCAGGATTGGTGTCGAATTTAACAGCTTCCTGGGAAGTAACCGGCTCCCCAGTGAGGCCGTCGATTAGTATTCCTTTTTAAAAAGGTAAGGCTGGTGCAATGGCTGCTGAGGGGAACTGAGGAGGTGAGTAACCATTTTCATTTTCTGGCATTCAGCTCAAGGGCACTGGAGCTGCTACTCCAGCGCGCGGGGGCAGTGGGGACCCCTCAGGGGGGTTGGATTTGGTCAGGGGGCTGAAGCGTCCCAGGCTATGGGTCGCCCCTGGGCCACGGGGGGAGGGGGAGGAACATTTCATCCTTGAGGCCCTCAACACATCTTTAAACATTGTGCATACCCATAAAAGGGCAACTACAGTTGCTGCCTGTCTGTTCTGCCAAAACCTCCAGGACAGAGCCCTATTCTTGGTTATGTGCTGAAACTGACTGCTGAAACTCCTGTGAGCAGCCTCCAGCTTTACAGCTGAAGGCTATCGCTAATAAGGAATTGGCCTTGTTAGTTGTGAGAGCACGTCACGACTCGTAAGTTGCTTCTCATGGCTACATGTACTATGTCTCAAACGGTGATTATTGCATTGCATTTCAATCAAACTTTGTTTGAACTCTAGAAGCAGCATAGAGGCAGCAGCCAAAAATCAAACACTGGAGAATAGGACTTCAGCAGCGGGGATATCCTTGCGACCAAAGGGTGAGTGTGTGGCTCAGGGGAGGGCCCCTGAGCACGGTCTCCCTAATGTTCCCGACTGGGGTCTCTGGACTCGGGACACCTGCTGTGGTTGGGGGGTGAATATGTAGAATGGGGTTCTCTAGCACAACGAGCTCAGGGGATGGCACTCTAAGTGTGGGGACGGCTTGGGGAAATTGAGTGTCTCAGGTTGGAAGCCCTAACTGATTACCTTCTATCTCCTTCTCCAATTCATTACAGATACCAAAATGAATGGTGGTATTAGTCCTGCGGAGGATTCCCTCATGATGCTGGTGGAAGTCCAGGCAGCCAGATGCTGGAGAAGGTGGCAGCAGTGCAGACGCTGGACTGGAGGCGTGTTGGTTTTTGGAACATAATCTCTTAAAAACTGGAGTTTGGAAAACTGCACTTGACATCGCTAATAACTGACCTTGGAGCAGAGTCTGAGGTTTTGTGTAAATATAACCTCAACGTGACAGGTTCTCCTCCAATAGTATTATAAATGGGAGTTGGTGAATCCAAGGTTGAAGTCTCCATGTCAAATATCTCTGGAGCAAAAACTCATGTCCCCCTATCCACCCCCAACCCCAATGTTGCATTTAAGTAGCTGCTGCAAAAAATAAAGCAGGATCACAATGGCAGACGGTGCCAAATGCATTGATATCTCCTGTTATCGCGTCTAGAGATTGCTGAACAGTTCAGAAGAACATATTGTTCCTTCAAGATATTATCTCAGCTTATGCATCTGTGCCCAAGTTCCATATTCATAATAGGCTTATTGAACTGTAACAGTGACATTCTGTTTCATGTGAAGTTGGAAGAGCTATCAAACCATCCACTTTTATTAAGGTCCAGTGAAGGCATCGCATCTTGCAAAACAAGCCAGACCCCATGTTGAGAGCATATGTGATCTTCCGCTGTTGTGATGCTAGGTTCTTTAGATATGAATATCAACTTGGAGCTGAGCTATAAGGAATATATGTATTTCTTAAGATATTAATATCTGTGCCCTCTATTAATAAACAACAAAAAGAGAAAAAGAACAATCTTCTCTTCATGCCTGTTATGTTATCTGGGAACCCATTCCTGCTGGTTATGCGTCACATGATGTGTAATGACGTCTGTAGAGTATTTGCGCAGGCTTTGAGCAGACCACTGTTTTGATTGTATGTGCTAGACCCTTAATGAACTTCTCATTGTATTCACAACAATCCAGTATTTGGGCACCTCCATCCCTTTTCTCTTTGCAGCAACAAAGAAATCTAACAGGAGAGAAAATTGGCGACAAGGATTGCGGCAGAAAAATTGATGGAAAGAAGATTTTCGTTGACTAATTGTGGGACGTCATTAGGAGCAAAGGAACATTCTCAGGAGCAAACACGTGCACACACACAGATTTCAGGCAAAGCACTGCTGCTGATGTGATGTTTTAACAAAAGTTTTCAACAGAAAGATATGAATAAAAAGATCAACAGTTGGGGAAGACTTGTTTGCATTGAAGTGAGTAGGGTCTGGGCCATAGGGACGGCACACACAGTGAAGCTACATAGGCTGCGGGCAATCGGGATGTTGAAGTCTGTTGACTCTGCACAGGCCACTACTCGGTCGAAGAGTCGAAATGTTTAGGCATAAAAAGGGAAAGGTTTCCTAGTTGCTTGTTTAAGGGATTGTTTTTGCCCTACTTTCCAATACAGTCAGAAGAGTAGACCCTGGGGGCTGGGATCCCAAAATAGCAGGGGCAGTGGGCGTCATAGACCTGTTTGATTAGGATAATGAAACATGGAATTCATACGAAGAAAGATTCCAATTGTTTTTAGTAGCTAAGCAGACACCAGAGGATCTAACGGTCACAGCATGCCTCAGCTCTGTTGGCCGTAAAATGTTTTTGCTGCTGCAGAATCTAGTTCATCAAGCAAAACCAGTCAGCAAGTCCTTCAGTGAGTTAATCATAGAGGGATATTTATTTTCTAAACCGTTACTGATTGCAGAAAGGTTCCAATTCCACTGCCATAGTCAGGAAGAAGGTGAAACCATTTTACACTTGATAGCGTCTTTAAAAGGATTAACAAGATATTGTGAATTTGGTATAACACTTGATGATACTCTCTGAGACAGCCTGGTTTCTGGGTTACGCAGTGAAGCAGTTCTGGGCAAGCTGCTCACTGTAAGTGATTTAACTCTGAAAGCTGCTGTGGCAGTTGCCACACCTGTGAAGTTTGCTATGGAAGAAATTTCCTAGACAAGGGCTGATTGAAGATCCACAAGGTGGATACCTTAAGGAACAAGGCTGCAAAGGTGCAACCACGTCACCATTGTACACAGGCTGGACATTCAGCAGAGGAATGCTGGAGTAAATCAAATACATCTAAGAATTATGTTAAGAAGGGCCACAGAGCCAAGGAAATACAAGAAGCACAATACAAGTAAACAATCTGGTCATGTCAATAAATTAGTGGATAAAGTTCAAGATCAGTCAAACAACAGTGAAACCGAGCTACAGCAAGATCTAAAACTAGGTGTTATGTCAATGCAGGGACATTAAATTAAATTCTAAGTGGAAAAGGGCGTAGCAAAATCGCTAATACTTCAGACAATTTATCATCAAATGTTAAGACATCTGCCTTTAAAACCATCAAATGAGATCCTGAGTATGTACATAAAAGAGGTTGTGCCATTAAAAGGACGCATTATGGTGAAACTAGAAGCAAATGGATAGATGGCCATGTTGCCTCTTCACGTTGTGCGTGGAAATGTCTTGTTCTATTTGGTAGAGTATGGTTGGCTAAGATCAGGCTGAACTGGGAAACGGTCAATTAATTAGTGGATTCAAGGAGCAACTTGCAACAACTTCTGAAGAAGTATGAGAAGGTGTTCAAAGATTCACTAGGCTCTATGACTCTATGAAATACACCTAAGAATAAAACCAGACAGCACACCCAAATATCTCAAAGCTAGAACCATACCATACACCATCAAGCCTAAAGTTGAAGAAGAACTAGACAGATTAGTAAGGAAAGAAGACATCAAACCTGTTGCTACAAGTGACTGGGCAACACCAATCAGTCCTGTGTTAAAGCATGATGGCTCAGTGAGAATTTGTGGAGATTGTAAAATTACTATTAGCCTAATTTTGTGCACAGATCATTATCCACTCCTGCTGATTGAAGACTTGTTTAGCCTTAGACCATTGTTGGTGTTATATGTATATTAAATGTATATAATTATATGTAGGTGCTGGGCATTAACAGGGAATTCACTCATGTTATTGTAAATAAGAAGAACCTAAAACTGTTGTGGTTGCATTACGAGGTCTTAGTCATGTGTATAACAGTAAATAATAGCTTATAATAGTGTGTAAAGATTGGCTCCAGTTCTATCCTTCACCACCAGGCCCCCGGAAGTGTAACAGCCAGCAAGAGAGAGAGAATTGGTAGTTAGACAATGGACTTTGTAGAAGGGACTAAAGACAATGGGCTGAACAATACAGGGGGGTTGATGGTTCATCTCCCCATCCCAAAGCAAAATCAGCGCCAAATGGAACTTTCACTCAGCAGCTTCATCAGTCCTTACAGTGTCAAGAACGTGTTAGAGGCCATTTCTTTAACTGCAAGAGGTGGAAGATGGACCATAGATCCCGAGAGACTGGTATGTCCAGGATCTTGGCAGGGAGGTTTCAGGCAAGCTTGTAGCTTGTAAGGGATTGGGGGGAGAGGGGGGTTGGCAGCAAATGGGGGGTGGTTAACCTCCAAGTGGGTAAGAAGAAAGAGGGGACTTGTGGGGGGTGGGGGGGCTTCCCCCTCCCCCTCCCTCCCCCCTCGCTCCTCCCCCCCCCCCCCCCCTCCCGCCTCTGATCTGCAAACATTTTATGGTGTGGGCAGTGTATTATCAGGATCAGTTGGCTTGGTGACAAGCCTCATTGATCCTTGATTACCTATTTAGATGTGGCAGGCAGGCTGCCGACTTTGGTGCCTGCCCACTCCCCTGTATTATGGGGGTGAGCTCAGGGTTAGGTGGGATGGTGGTGGGGTGGACACATGCCCGATTTCATCCACCCACTCTGATGAACAAATGCCCGGCAGGGCCATGTAAAACGCAGCCTAATGTCTTTGATGTGTCCAATGTTGAACTGAAGGACACTTCTGCTCATACAGCAATTGGATGCCAGACAGTTTAACAACAATGGTGAAGCTGAGAGAAGTGGCGGTGAGGTAGAGCTGGGTGTACAGGTGAAAAGTAACACTGGGCGGATCCTCCGTCCCGCCGCACCCTTTTTCTGGTGCGACGCTCCCTCGCTGGCTGCGGGGTTCTCCATCCTGCCAGCCGGCCAATGGGATTTTCCATTGTGGGCAGCCCCACGCCATCGGGAAATCCCCGGCCGTGGATGCGCTGTCTGTGCAACGTAGAATCCCGTCAGTGGAGAATCCAGCCCACTGTGTTTTTGAATGATGTTGCAGGAGGTTAACATGGGGTTTAACACAATAAAACTTTAAGCGTTGCATCACTCAACTACCAGGTTGGTAGGAGGCAAATGAGGTGGGCCTTGGCATTTATTTATCCAGCAACTCGTATGTTTCTGTGTTAAAAAATTGCATACTGGAAGCAGGCAGCAAGAAGATGGAGCCAGGAACAGGTCCTGTACATTCCCTCCAAGTAGTTTGCTCACGATAAGGTTTAATCGATTTCATTACTCTGAATTTCAAATATTCTATTCACAGTGAATTTGAATCAGTTTGGTTATGATAAAGCTTCAATCAGTTTGATTAAGGGTAAGCACACAAAGATTATTAAATAGAATAAACTAATTGGCATTATGTAATGTCATATCATGGCTCAGATTTTGCAATAGTAATGATGGCAAAACTGTCAGCATTCGCTGTCATTACAACCGTGTAACTGGCAGCAGCTTCTGGCATCCACACTTGTGCAGTTAACCATAGAAATCAGAAATTACTGTCAATGAATTCGGCTTCTACAATGGATATGATGTTGAAGACTCTACAGATAGAAATTAATTAGAAATCACTGAACTGATGAGAAAGTCCCCGTATATGCTATAATATCACTATCAAAACACTGCCCAAAAATATTGTACCTTAATACAGTAATTATGTTTAACTGATTTTCAATGGTGTACTAAGATATAACTATTGCTAAAGAACCTCCCTGACAAACTAACATTATATTTGTGTCATGTCAATTTTTTTCCATTGTGATAAGAATTCCTTGTTAATAAATAATAAAAAAATTGAAAGTCTATGATATTTCAGCTCCTAATGTCTAAGTCTCCAGTGTTTTGTCACTCACTATCAGATTTATAAAAATTGAAGGGTTGTCTGTGCACTTTACTTCCTGGTCTGCTGTCTGTGAGAATTCTTCAATGTAATTGGCTGCTTACCCTGCTTGATAATATCACTGTTCCTTATACTTGCAGATCCCCTTTGACTTGATGCCAAATTCAAACTGAAGTTGAGAAAGGTGAAATTCATGCTGCTGAGATCACCCAGAACTTTGAGGGTAACTTTCATCAAGGTCAGTGGACAACATTGTCACTTGGCAGCTCACGGTGAAATCTGGGCCAATATTGAAAGTTTAAAACACGCTCAGGACACAATGCTGGGTTTTTTTTCGTACAGCAGTGTGTGAAGAAGTACAGTGTAAATTAAAGATGCATTTCCTTTGTCGTGAATATTGGAAACTGTAAGACATGAAGACCATACACAGTCAAGTATAGCAACAGCGTTTATAGAAACACACTGAGAGGCAATGATTTCATAATGATACAGAAGCAGAGAGATCATTGTGCGAGTGGGGCAGGGAATTTAAAGATCAGTGACCGGGTCACTCCTGTCCTTCCCTCCCTCCAAGATCCAAGATAGGGTTCACCTTCCAGCCACCAGCCTCCACGCACAAAGGATCAACCTCCTTCATCTTACCACTTCTAGCATAATGCCACCACCAAACATTTCTCCCCCCCCCCCTCCTTTTCAGCATTCTGAAGGGGCTATTCCCTCTGTAACACTCTATTCCACTCTTCATTCACCACCTTACCATCGAATCTTCCTTTGCAATTGCAGGAGAAGCTTCACTTGCCACTTGATTTCTTACTTTTCACTGCCATGTTTCAAACGCTCCTCTCAAATGAAAAAGTGATTTGCTTGTACTTCTTTCAATTGAATATACTCTATTCTCTGCTCACAATGCATTCTTTAATATCAATTGGATTGCTAGCCTTTCTTGGCTTTTGTCAATGCCATATGTTTGGATATTCTCAAATACATACATACAAACAAGGATCCGGTGTAGGCCATTCAGCCCCTCATGCCTGATCCGACATTTAATATGACATCTGTATCCTGTGTACTCCTGATAGCCTATCATCCCGTGCCGACCAAGAATCTATCCACCTCTGCCTTAAAAATATTCAAAAACTCTGCTTACAACATCTTTTCAGGAAGAGAGTTCCAAAAACTCCCGAATCTCGGAGTGGAAAAATTTCACCTCATCTCCATTTTAAATGGGCAACCCCTCATTTTTAAACAATGACTCATAGCTCTAGGTTCTACAGTAAGAGGAAACCTCTCCACATCCACTCTGTAAATATTTCTAAAGATTTGGGCGGGATTCTCTGTTTGTCGACGCCGAAATCGCGAAATGCAATTGGGCGGAGAATAGCGTCCGATGCTAAAATTGGGGTAGGGGCCGGTTTGACGCCAAATCAGGATCCTCCGGCACCCAAACATGGCGTAACTGCATCGCATGCCGCGCGGCGTTTAAGTACCATTGGCATATCATTAGCGGGCCTGACCCCCTATTCTCCGGGGCCTCCACGATTCTCCGCCTCCAATGGGCTGAGTTCCAGATGGCGTGGTTCACTTGTGCTTTCCAAAAGCGGGAACCTGGCGTTGTGGCTGCTGAACGACAGTGAGAGGACTTAGGACATGGAGTGGAATGACTACGGGCTGCCGGCCCGGACACTGGCCGTATTGGTTGGGGTGGTGGGGGCCCTGACATGGTTGGGGGAAGGGAGGAACAGGCTGAGTAGCCGGGGTGCTCCCCCACAGGTCTGGGGCAATGCCCAGGCACTGACTGCCATTACGGCGGCCATCTTGCTACTCACCCAATGACCAGGTTCTACACAGTGACATCGACCGTAAAGGTGCGCCCACCCCCACACCGCACCCCTCCGCCACAGTGCATCCCCTCCATCCCCAAACACCACGCCCAACCGGCCACTATTTACAGGGGGACCACGCAGGACCAGACCCAAGGCAGCCCCCAGTGAGGGCAGTGCCAGCCAACAGTACTTCTGGTAGCAATGACAGGCGTTAGGGTCAGGGGCCCCATGGTGCCAAACACCGAAGGGGCAAGGGTGAGGCGATGGGGGGTGGAGGACATGTGGGGCGGGAGCCCACAGTGCCAACTGGCACCATCGTGTAGCCCATAGACCTTGGTTGGGCATGGGGGTATGCATCATGCTAACAAGTTGGCCTTTCACCCCCTGCAGTGGCATGGTGCTGTCCTGTTCAGCCCGCTGCCCACCAGATGCACCATGGAAAGGAGGGAGGAGTCCGAGGTTCTGCGGTGTTCCAGCACCTCCCCATGTGGAAGTCACTGGCATGGGCCCCATCACTTCCTCTTCCCTCGGGGTGCCCAAAGGACCTCCAGTTACTCCAAGGCATGGGGGATGTGAGCAGAGCCATCCCCTGAAGCCCCACTGCCACTTGGCGATGCTGTCCTGGAGGCCCACTCTGGCGTCTCAACCAGGGTCTCATGCTCACGGCCATGGAGCACAGGGAGTGGACCATCTCTGTCTGGGACTGCACAACATCACGCTGCGACTGTGCCACCACCCTGTGGATCTGTGCCACATCAGCCAGTGACTGCGCCACCTCCCTCTTTAATGGTGATGTCCAAGAATTCTCACTTGGAGTTGCTTGGGCCTATTGTATCCCCCTCCCCTACGTCCACTCCCCCTTTACCCTTTACCACCCCCCCTCCCCTCCCCTCTCAGTTCATTGTTTTATCCTTCCTTTCTGCCAGGCACTCGCTCCCTTTCGGGTGCTGCGCTGCGGCCTCCCTCCCCCCCTTACTTAAACGCACGAGCATACTCACCAGCGGGAGCAGCTCCCTCTTCCCTCAGCCCGTTTTGAAATTCGCCACCATAATGATGAGATGTCACACCCCACAGTGGGAGTGCTCCTGACTCCCTCGTCCTGCTCGTTGCCAAACTGAGGGGCTACAAGGCCGTCCCCAGTTCATCAGCCCAATCGGGCCATGGCTATCACCTGAGGTTCTTCCTCTTTATCACCAGCTTCCTCGACCTCCTCCTTATCCAAGGTGATGTGGTGTTCCTCTATCTCTTCCTGGGCCAACAAATTTATAATGGGCTGAATGGCCTCCTTCTGCACTGTAGGGATTCTGTGATTCTCTAAGAGACTCGGCAAAGTGAGTCGGAATATGAATTCAGACGGATTCAAAGGTAGGTAGAAAATCATGTTCGGGAAGGGGAAATGATTTCAGGAGGCACAGGCTGAAAGGCTAAAGCTGGTTTATTTAACAGAACAGAAAATCACAGCCCTGCTGCACAAGACGAATGTCCCAGCCTGGGACTATCGGGAACTGCAGGCCCGGGTTTGGGTACCTGCACTTAAGACACTACTAATGAGCCCTAGTTGGGCAGGCTTCTGTTACACACTGTGCCACAAAACTATTCCTCCTGAATTTCCTATCTTCAACCTGTCCTCTGAGTTTTGGTGATTGGAATCCCTTGCCATGTTAAACCATTTGTTTGAGTCAACTCTGAAATTAGCTGGCCTCAAAGCCTCCTCTATTCCAAACACAACGGCTGCACGCTGGGAAAGATCTATTCCCTGTCATACTTTAGGCAAATATTGTGAATGCCCAACATTTGTCAGATCTATTGTGAAAGATTTGCAAGAATTTAACTTCATCGCAGCACAGGGGGTTGTGTGAACAGGCATCATCTGGGCTGCTGATCTGGTTTGTTTGCAGCCTGCATCTATGCAGTTTACTGGAGTGTGTCTGAACCAACAAGCAACCTCCCTGAAATTATAACTTCAACTTGATCCTAATTAATGTTGTCAAAACTCTTGTGTGATTATGTTCTACTGTGTGCTTCATTAAATCTAAATGTGATTATGCTAATGATTGGATTCTATCAAAGTTATTTTAATATAGTTGATTAAAATTCTGCAAGGAGTTTAGAAAAGGTAATCATTAACTCTTTGAAAGGTAGCAAATTGCTAAAAATCAAATATATTTCAGTGTCCTCGATAACCGGCGTCCGGTTAAACGACAATTGGTTAAGTCTCCCTCATTTTGATCTCAGTGTTAAACTATTTCATTATGCTGCCAACTGTGTGGCTCAGTTCATAGTCAGAAGGTTGGGGGTTCCAATCTCCCTCCAGGATTTGAGTGCAAAGATTGACGTTGACACTCCAGTTCAGTAGTGCTGGAGTGCTGCACTGTCCATGCTGCTGTCTTTCAGATGGAATGTCTCTCTGCCCTCTGAGCTGCGTGTAAAACATCTTAGGGTCGGAATTCTCCAGCCGTTCGCTGGCAGCGGGACTCTCTGATCCCACCAGCAATGCTCCCCTGCCCGCGGGTTTCCCCGCGGTGGGAATTCCCATTGACAGTGGCGGGAGCAGAGAATCCCGCGACCAGCGAACAATGTGTCGGCCTCCTGCCTCCAAGAAACACGCGGCTGGGAGGTTGGAGAATCCCGCCCCTCACACCACTATCCCGAAGCGGAGCAAAGGAGAGGGTGTACTGGCCAATGCATATCTCTCAATCAATAGCATAAAAAGGGATGCTGTCTGTGGGCGTTTGCAGTGTACATATTAGTTGTCATGCACCCTATGTTAACAGCAAGAAGTCTTACAACACCAGGTTAAAGTCCAACATGTTTGTTTCAAACACTAGCTTTCAGAGCGCAGCTCCTTCTTCATTCACCTGAGGAAGGAGCACTGCTCCGAAAGCTAGTGATTTGAAACAAACCTGTTGGACTTTAACCTGGTGTTGTAAGACTTCTTATTGTGCTCACCCCAATCCAACGCCGGCATCTCTACATCATCATATGTTAAAGCAGTGACTACACTTCAAAAATAGTTAATTACTCTAAAATATTTTGCGGTGTTCTCTGCTCCTGAAAATGCCAGGTTTTCTTTCCTTTTTAATTTCAGTGAGTGTGAAATCTCCTCACTTCAATCCCAGTGTTAATCTTCCCCATTTCTGTCTGAGTATTAAAGCTGCTATGTCTTCTAATCACATTGCTCTAATGGACTGCAGCTGTCTACGGTTTCCCGACAGGCTGAAATCCCCAAATATTCGGTGCAAGAGGTTTAACTGCAGCGGACGATTTCACAGATAGTTCTGATCGGGTGTTCCTTTTTTCTCTCTTCTTTTTCCTGCCATGTTTCTAATTTGCTGCCCCGGATAAACCTAATGACTAAGACGAGGATTTCACAAACGCAAGGGCTCCACAAGTCGCCGGAAACAAAGATGTCGCCACAACCCAAATGATGTGCAGAGTAGGTGGATTGGTCATGCTAAATTACCCCTTAATTGGAAAAAATTAATTCTAAATTAATTTTTTTTTAAATTCACCTTTTCTAATCTCAGGACACCTGAGGATACTTTAAAGCCATTTAAATACTTTATCAGTGTGTAGTCCTATTTGGGATGTAGGAAATCTGCATTTAATTTGGACACAGCAAGGTCACACAAATTGCACAGAATGAAATCGCCTGATAACCAATTTTTGATTTTGGGTGTAGATAAATGTTGGCCAGGACTGGAAGAAAGCTCCCATGTTCTCCTTCCAGCTTAACCTTGGGATCTTCCACATGACCTAAGAGAACAGACTCAGCCTTGGTTTAATGTCTCATCTGAAAGACATCAAGAGCACCACTGCCCTGCAAAATATTATACCAAAGGATTTTACAATGTCTCATGCAACCCTGATCATTAAAAAATACAGGATGAAGGGAATCAATGATCCATTAGTTCAACATGAATTAAACATTTGAGTGCATCACAAAGTGTAATTTCTTCTACTTGTGGAGAGGTCTTGTGTATAAGCTGGGGCGGCACGGTAGCACAGGGATTAGCACTGTTGCTTCACAGCGCCGGGTTTCACCCCCGGCTTGGGTCACTGTCTGTGCGGAGTCTGCACGTTCTCCCTGTGTCTGCATGGGTTTCCTCCGGGTGCTCCGGTTTCCTCCCACAAGTCCCGAAAGACGTGCTATTAGGTGAATTGGACATTCTGAATTCTCCCTCTGTGCACCCGAATGGGCGCCGGAATGTGGCGACTAGGGGTTTTTCCACAGTAACTTCATTACAGTGTTAATGTAAGCCTACTTGTGACATTAATAAAGATTATATATTATTTGGTCAGTAATAAATGCAATGGAGAATTCAGAGAGAACTTCTTCACTCAGTATACAATGAGAATGTGGAACTCCATGCTACAAGGAATAGTTGAGGTGAATAGCATTAATGGCTTTGAGGGATAGGTAAATACATGGGGCAGGGTTTTCCACACAACTCACCATGGGCGCGATTCTCCGCCCCCCATGCCGGGTGGGAGAATAGCAGGAGGGCCTCCCGACATTTTTCATACCCTCCCGCTATTCACCCCCTCCCCCCCCACGCCCGACCCACGCCACGAATCGCCACTCGCTGTTTTTTACGGCGAGCGGCGATTCTCCGCGGCTGATGGGCCGAGCGGCCGGGCCTTCACGCCCGTTTCAACACGGCAGCAAACACACCTGCTCACTGCCGTCGTGAGACAGGCGCCAGATGCCAGTTTGGGGCATCTGGGGGCCCAATTGGCACGGCAGTACCACGGACGTACTCTTTTCCCTCCGCCGCCCCGCAAGATCAAGCCGCCACGTCTTGCGGGGCGGCTGAAGGAAATGACGCCAACTGCGCATGCACGGGTTGGCGTTGTCCAACCTACGCATGCACGGCCGACATTATCGGCAGCGTCAGCCGCCGTGACGCACGGGGCCGCGCTCCTAGCCCCGCCCGCGGGGGAGAATCGGCCACGGAAGTGGGCGTGAAGGCTGCCGTGGGTCACGGCCTGTCCCACGGCAGCCTTTACGATTCTCCGCATTTGCGGAGAATCTCGCCCCATGTGTTTCACACCGGTGGGGGCAGCTCCCAATAGTCGGCAGCAGGCTCTTCTGCGTGTACACCCGCACTTGAGTGCACCTGCCATTGCCGGGAAACCCGCGGTGGGAATGAGTTGTCAGTGGGTCCAGAATATCCCGCCGGCGTAAACGGCCCAAAAATTCCGGCCATGAAGGAGAAAGGAATAGCAAGTCATGCTCATGGGATTAGATGAAGAGAAATGGGAGGAAGTCGGTGTGGAGCATAAACACCGACACAGGCCTGTTTAGTTGTACAATCAATTTCTATGCTGTACGTTCTGTGTAATCCTGTGCAATTTAACTGGAGATTATCAATGTTCACATCAATTTCACTGAAGCCATAAGAGAAAATTCAGCACCAGGCAACACCGATATAAACATCCCAACAGGAGTAATAAAATTAGTGGTTGAGTAATAGCTAGTGGGAATGTTGGATTTTCAGAAACATTTGATAAGGATTTGCACCTGTGGCTTTTAAAGAAAGGTGCGAGAATTAATGACAAAAGAACTAGGTGCAGTGAAAATTGGTTTGACAAAAGTAATCAGTAGGTGATAAATGGAAAATGTTTTCCTGAGGAGTAGAGATTTCTGGATCACCATAGGAATTTGTTTTCCTTGTCATCTGCTTTTTCACAGACAGTGAAGAGGAGGGAACCTTTGGTCTAAACATATTCTAAAATTCACATGATATATCAAGCTCTGTATCCAATTGACCAGCACCGATGTAATCATTCCTGGAGGAGCAGAGTGAAAGGCCAAACTGTTTTATTTGAAACTGAAAATAAGGCCGCTATCATGGCTCACAAAACAAAAGCCCCAGCCCGGGATTATCAGAACTGCCGGTCCAGGTCTGGGAGCTACATTTAAAGGTCCTGCTAACAAGCCCCAGCTAGACAGGCCTCCGCTCGCTCACCACGGTAACTTGGGCGCGATTCTCCGCCCCCCACGCCGGGTGGGAGAATAGCGGGAGGGCCTCCTGACATTTTTCACGCCCTCCCGCTATTCTCCCCCCCCCCCCCCCGCCACGCCCGACCAATGCCACAAATCACCGCTCGCCGTTTTTTACGCCGAACGGCGATTCTCCGAGGCCGATGGGCCGAGCGGCCGGCCCTTCACTCCCGTTTCACCACGGCAACAAACACACCTGCTCGCTGCCATCGTGAAATGGGCGCCAGATGCCCGTTTGGGGCATCTAGAGACCCGATTGGCACGGGAGCACCATGACTGTGCTCGGGAGGGGACAGGCCCGCGATCGGTGCCCACCGATCGTCGAGCCAGCGTCCAAAACAGACGCACTCTTTCCCCTCCGCCGCCCGGCAAGATCAAGCTGCCACGAGGAGAAAGACGGCAACTGCGCATGCGCGGCTGACGTCATCCGCTGCGTCAGCCGCCGTGACGCTTGACGTGCGGCCTTGACGACCATCGTGAAGGCCGCGCCGCCGTGACGCATGGGGCACCCATTACTCAACTCCTAGCCCCGCCCGGGGGGGAGAATCGGCCCCAGAAGTGGCCGTGAAGGCTGCCGTGGGTCACGGCCTGTCCCACGGCAGTCTTTACGATTCTCTGCATTTGCGGAGAATCTCGCCCCTTGTATTCTATGATGCCCACAGGGAGATCAATCAGCTATCCCTCGTAGTCTTCGTGAAGGTTAATATACCCCCCTCCCCCCTCACTCTCAAGTCCGAATCATCCCCCTCACCCCCACAGCAATAAGGCCTCTTTCATCGCTTCGCACAAGGTCTCGAGTCTGCGGCAGGTGGTGCGGATTGAGGGGCGTGAAGCTCCCTTGTTGAACATGGAAAGGCCACAGTCGGAGGCTCGTCTTCGGTGCTGAACTCCAGGAGAGGATCAATCTCATCGGTCTCCACTATGGACTCAGAATGTTCATCTTTACGGTGTGAAGGACTATGGGATCCCCTATATACTGAGTCCCCTTGCAGTAGGTAGTCACAATGGGCATCAAAGGCGTCGCCTATGCTGCAGGTTATCACAATGGAGAAACCTGGAAAATAAACCCTGGCAGTTTAATGACAACCACACACAGGTATCCCAATATTTCTAAGTAATACATTAAATATAAATCACAAGAAAAGGGGTGTTTTCATTCAAATGCATCCAGAGTTTCTTTGGAAAGAAGTAGGATATGCTTTGTCCATTGTATTGAGAGAAGTAGGGGAATCAGATATGGATCATTCGTATTTAAAAGCACAAGGCAACATTTTTACAATAATCTTTATTAGTGTCACAAGTAGGCTTATATTAACACTGCACTGGAGTTACTGTGAAAATCCCCGAGCCGCCAGACTACGGCGCTTGTTCGGGTGCATTGAGGGCAAATTCAAAATGTCCAATTCACCTAACAAGCACGTATTTCGGCACTTGTGGGAGGAAACCGGAGCACCCACGCAGACACGGAGAGAACGTGTAGACTCCGCACAGTCACCCAAGCCAGGATTCAACCCCGGGTCCCTGGCACTATGGAGCAACAGTGCAAACCATTGTGTTACCATGTAACAGCATCAGGTATGCTGATAGAAACACTGGGCGTGCAATGTAGCCAAATTAATAGGAAACAAGAGATTAAAAAAACAGCTAGAATTGTGCATTGCAACAGCAGCAGACTCATGGCTCTGCCAAATTCCAAAGTAAATAGGGGGGGGGAAGCGGAGAGAGTGTGGTGGAGAGAGGGAGGTGGAGAGAGGGTGGGATTGCTGGGCCTCAGTGAGAACCTTCCAGAGCTTAGCAGCAGCAGACCTGTAACACGGACTGTTTCATCCATCGCTCACGACATAATCAACCAACTGAGGCGAGCATTTGAATTTAAAACGGCCTCTTGTGCTTGGAGCAATCTCAGGTGGCAGAAATATACCACAGCTTCTCTCTCGGGTTAATTGGCTTCCTTTCCATGAAATATTTAGCTCCTTTGAGCCCAGTGGTCAGGACTGAGCTGAGCTGCAGTTGAATGGGATTGGGGTTGATGAGCTGGTGAGCGCGGTACTCAGGCCAGCAAGGGAAAGAAGAATAAGCATTGTTGTCTTTTCTCCACCCTTCGTGTCCCATCGAATGACCCAGCATGGGCTTGTGGGTCAAAATTAATACTGGATGATAGCACTAAACAGGCAGCATTGCATCACCCTGATATTCTGTTCTGTTGTTGTCAACAAACCGAATATTCCATAAGGAGCACAGCAGAAGGCAGATTTAATACTGTTTGGTCTGTGCTATTAACCAAGACAGATTTCTACTCTGATGTGATACGCACACCTGAGGCAATCCCATCAATATGCAAGCATTCAAACTCATACACTTTGATGTTTGCCCTAGTTGGGCACACTAAATCCTGTTGATTACAGTGGAAGAGTATTACCCAGGTGTTATTGAATCTGAAATGATTCATGTTTTCACTGCTCTTACTCAATTTAGTTAACAAAGTGGAAGCAGTGCGTGCCCCCAAACTAAAACATTTTATTTGTTGCAATTGGACTCTCTCTGTGTAATAGACATTGCAACTGAATTCTAAATACTAAGTTTGCATGCAGCGCTCAAAAATCACCCCCCCCCCCCCGCCCCCCACCCCCCCCCCCCCCCCCCCACCCCCCACCTTTCTTAATTTCAAAACTGCAATCCTTTTCTCAGTTAAATACGGACAGCATTTGTGTGATCCAAAGTTACAGATTTGGTTGAGATCTGTGTTATAAATGAGCCATGATGTGGAGATGCCGGCGTTGGACTGGGGTGAGCACAGTAAGACGTCTTACAACAACCAGGTTAAAGTCCAACAGGTTTGATTCAAACACGAGCTTTCGGAGCGCAGCCCCTTCCTCAGGTCCTCCTTCATCTGAGGAAGGAGCTGCGCTCCGAAAGCTCGTGTTTGAATCAAACCTGTTGGACTTTAACCTGGTGTTGTAAGACTTCTTACTGTTATAAATGAGCATGTAGGTAGGTGGACCGGACTATTCAGTATTGGGGATGAAAGACTCGAGCTCTCCATTCCCTAAATAATAGAACAATTTCTGCCGATGGATTCTTGGAAAGTTGGAATGTTTGTCAAGCACTCAGCATGTTCACTCCCTGCTCCATTTCTTCTGGTAGCCAATGGTGAAGAAATTTCCGCTTGAACTGGATAGAGAAGTGGGCTTCAGAGGTTAACTACATCAGAATTCACACAACGCACACATAATTGACAGCCCATACCATGACTCATACACCAATGTTCTGTTGTGATTGTGTAATGAATCGTGACCTTTGAAGACATGAGTGTACCAAGGCTTTCAATTGTATACAATTGAAGATGTGCCCTATTAAAAATATGCACGAGGAGAAATAAAAGCTATAACATTGCTGGAGAACCTATTCAGTGTGTGAAACAGGTTAACAGGCAGGATTTGATGGCATGCATGCATTGATATTCGCCTGGTGGAAATAGGCTGTCGAGTGGTTTACACTTGGTTTACATTCAAGGAGTGCCATCTTCTACTCGATATGTTCCCAAGTTGTTGAGGATAATGTGCAGCCTTGAGGTATCCTGGTGTTGACTGTCAGCTACGCTCCAATGATATCCTGTGGTTATGATGCCCTGATGTGCCAAACGGAGCAAACTTCTCTGGCACCCACATCATACATCGTCACTTTGCCGCCCATCATACAAGAGGTTTGCAGGACTCCATCATTTGTCCACAGGTCCTGCTTCCTGCCTCCACATTTATTTTGATATACAACGGATTTCACAAGTCATTGCTTCCTTCAACCCATCCAACCTTCAGAAAGGATAAATGATGGTTATATTTGCAGAGGGATACTAATTTTCCTGCTCTGGTCTCACTTGCCTTTAATTGGACACATCTTTTTGAATATTAGCAGTAAAGGTTGCTGTCTTATGCCATTTTTTCTGGCAATGCTTTTTGGCAAGGTCCCAGCACACACATCATAATGCATAGCATGTTAGGACCGCCCTGCAGAGCACCTATAATGTTAGCTGGCTGGATGTCAGTAAGTTCGTTTCATCTCAGGAAAAAAGAATAATCATGAGGTTGTCAAAAATATTAAGGAGAATAGCCATTGCATTGGTGAGCTTTCTGATCAGACAGTTCTTTATACTGCTCTCAAACTGTGCTGCGTTAGTTGGTGGAGCAAGTTGCTATGTTACTACAATGTCTGCTGCCCTGGAACTTGGCAATGCTCAAGGGACTAGGCTAAGGTCCAGTGATAGGGGAGACCTGAGGGAGAAATGTGCTCCTACTCCATCTCAAACTGAACTCGAGACACACATTTGGCGCAGTCATTTCCCTGGCACAGGTATTCTTCACCTCGATTCACACGGAGGTCACACATAAAAAAACACAAGCCAGCAAAACTAGTCCGACTTCCCTGCTCCAGTCCCCATGTCATTGCAAATTGTCCTCTTTAAGTATAAATCTAATTTCCTATTGGATGTTACTATTGAATCTGATGCCAGCCTTCTTTCCGGCAACACATTCAAAATCATAACTCGTTAAGTAAAAGAAATCTCAGCCTGCCCCTCGTGTTTTTTCCCAATTAACTTATATTTGTATCCTCTGGTTACCAATTCTCCGTTTGCCAGTACTCCTGCCAGTAGAAAGAGTTTCTCCCAAGCTGCTCTATCAAAGCCCTTCGTTTATTTAGAACACCATCCATTAAATCTCCCCTTAACCCTCCATGCTCTAAGGAAATAGAGTCCCTTACCTTAATGACCTGAATACACAGATGCAGCTGTCAACAGAATTGAATGCCTGTTATGAACATTTGTCACATTCTAGTCACATTTGCCATCTCTCCTGAATGCATGATTGGATCCTTGGTAATTAGTATTTTCTGGAATGCAGGAGATTGTTAGCAAGTCTGAGCAAGATGCAAGCAGATTTGGGACAGAGTGAAATTAGCGCCCGCACAGGGACATTGTTCAATAAAGAAAGATACTCTCTTCAAAAGATATTGAATCCAAGGGTGTTCAGTGAAGAGAAAGCTTGTGTTGTCAAAATACATTTAAATGCCAAACATTTTTTTATTGTGGCAGATGGGGAACGTATAATGAAAACGTCCAAATTTAGTCTGTGTTTGTGTGTGCCTGAGCCCGTGTGTGTGCCGTGTGCGCCCGTGCGTGTGTCCTGTGTGTGTGTGCGTCTCCATGTGTCTGTCCTATGTGCATGTCTGTCCATGTGCGTGTCTGTCCATGTGTATGTGTGTCTGTTGTGTGTGTGTCTGTCTGCGTGTATGTGCCTGTGTGTATCTCTGTCAATGCGTGTGTGCGTATGTCTATCCGTGTGTGTCTGTCTATGTGTGTGTGTCTGTCCTGTGTGTATGTATGTCTGTCCACTTGTGTCTGTCTATCTGTGTGTGTGTGTCTGTCATGTGTCGTGTGTGTGTGCGTGCCATTGTTGCCTGTATATGATATTCAAGACTTGTCTCCCATTCCAATCTATCTAACATGACACAAGCAACCAGATTATTTTACAATCAAAATCCATGCTAACTGGGCCAATTCAATTTATTCGGAATATAGCCGGGTCCTGAGTTTAGTTGAAATGGGAGGTAGACAAACGTGATAAAGGCCGCTGAATTTATCTATAATTCTCCTCTCTGTTGACATGAAGTGGGAGAAGCATCAATACAGGTTGTTTAATCAGTTTATCTTGTCTATTAAGAGGGGGAATTTCAAATAGGCAAGTGTTCATATTTCACGAGGCAATTATGGTGTAACTATTGAAATAATTTCACATGTTACGTGATACCTCAAATGTATCACCACACATGTCAGCGGTAGCATTCACACCTCTGGTCAGAAAGCTGGGGTTGAAGCCCCACTCCAGAGAGTTGAGCACAAAAACCTAGGCTTAAACTCCAATGCAGTACTGAGGGAGCACTGCACTGTCGGAGGGGCCACCTTTCAGATGAGACATCAAAGTGAGGCCCATTGGTTTTCTAAGGTGGATGTATAGATGCAATGGCACATTTCAAAGAAGAAGATGGCAGCTATCCCTAGTGTGCTGGAAAATACTTAGCCCTCAATTAACATCGCTAAAGAGAGATTATCTGATTATCACATTGCTGTTTGCGGAGGTTTGTGGTGTGTGAATTGCCTGTGCCAAGTTTCTTACATAATAACAGTAACGGCACTTCAAAATTACTTCATAGAATTACAGTGGCATGGTGGCACAGTGATTAGCACTGCTGCGTCACAGCACCAGGAACCCTGGTTCAATTCCGGCACTGGGTGACTGCTTGCAAGGAGTTTGCATGTTCTCCCTGTGTCTGCATGGTTTTCCTCCTGGTGCTCCCGTTTCCTCCCACAGTCCAAAGATCTGGAATGTTGGGTGGATTGGCCAATATAAATTGCCGCTTTGTTTCCAATGACATGCAGGTTAAGTGGGGTTATGTGGGGATAGGGCGGGAGAGTGAGCCTAGGTAGGGTTCTCATTTGGATGGTCGGTGCAGACTCGCTGGGCCAAATGGCCTTCTTCTGCACTGTAGTGATTCTATGATGTCTTCCAAGCATAAAAACTTGGCGCCTTGAGCTTGCTCCGCCATTCAGTAAGATATGATTGTAACCTCAACCCCACATTCCCATCTAACCCTGGTAACTTTTCTTTCACCCCCTTGTCTTAAAGTCTTATTTTTTGAAAACAATGGTGGATGGAAAAATACCCTGGTGCATCTAACCTGTCCCAAACAATTATGATCTGCATTACAATTTATACACTCCGCACCCCATCTCAAACAAATCAGGATAGGCAATTCAGCAAACTGTATTTAGAAACATACATAGAAATATACATAGAAAATAGAAGCAGGAGGAGACCATTCGGCCCTTCGAGCGTGCTGTGCCATTCATTATGATCGTGGCTAATCATCGAGTTCAATACCCTGATCCTGCCTTACCCATATATCCCTTATCCTTATCCTCAAACTATGACCCCTAGTTCTGGACTCCCCCACCATCGGTAACATTCTTTCTGAATCAACCCTGTCTAACCCTGTTCGAATTTTGTAAGTTTCTATGAGGTTCCCCCCTCATACTTCTCAACTCCAAAGAATATAATGCTAACCAATTTAGTCTCTCATCATTTGACAGTCCTGCCATCCCAGGAATCAGCCTGGTAATCGCTGTGGACTTCGAGGGGGGTAGTTTGGAAAACCATTTGCCGTCTTTTAGCATGTCAAGTTGTAGTTAAAGGGCCCGATCGAGTGGCCTCGTTTCGCTCAAGTGAGAGCACAACAAGGCTGGTGAATAGCGGGAGAAGCCAAAAACGAGAACCCAGAAACGAGAACCGTACCGGGTGCCAAACATTGTGCGATGCAACCAGCCCGCTCCCTTAGGTGAAATCGGGATCCCGCCATAGAGTGGAGGTGGGGTGAGGTCGAGAAACCAATAATCACCACTTAAGCCCTATTTCTATACAATTAATGGGAGCCACCCCATATCATAGAATCATAGAGTTTCCAGTGCAAAAGGAGACCATTCGGCCCATCAAGTCTGCCTCGGAAAAAGCACCCTCGCTAAGCCCACACCACCACCCGATCCTCGTAACCCTAACCCCACCCAAACATTTTGGACACTAAGGGCAATATGAGCATGGCCAATCCACCTAACCTGCACATCTTTGGACTGTGGGAGGAAATCGGAGTACCCGGAGGAAACCCACTCAGACACGGGGAGACTCCACATTACAGGGACGCAAGCCGAGAATCGAACCTGTGACTCTGGCACTGTGAAGCAACAGTGTTAACCACTGTGCTACCGTACCGCCCATCCAACAGCCTCTTGTCATCCAGCTGCCTCCCCAGCAAGTGGCCATGATGGTGCCTATGAGTACTCCTCCTCTGGAAAAACGTAAACCTGGCAGAAGGACTGCTGCGGGGACCTTAGGAGGTGAGTAGCCATCTTTGCTCACAGGCAATGAGCCTGGGGACACTGGGCTTGCTATTCCTTGTGCTCGGAGTGGGATGGGGGGGGCAACTGGGGGGTTGCAGCCCCGTTTGTGGGGCTGGGGGGCTCTGCTGGGGGAGGGACAACCCTGCGCAGATTCTCCATGCCAACCCATGGATCGTGCGTACGCATTCCAGGGGTAACTCTAGTCCCTGCCTGTCTGCCTCATCGACCATTCACAACTTTCACTGACCGCGGAGGTCTCTTGCCGTGCGGATGAAAGCTATTGCTGATAGGGAATAGAAATCGCGGTTAAGTGAGCACTTCACAATACCCAAATGGGTTCCCGCGTGTGGGTGGGCCTTGTAGCATGTGGGGCTAATTGACTAGCATCCCAATCACACCTTGATGCCTGGACACTGTGCTTTCTGTTCAGGTGTCTGGGGTGCAGGGTGTGCGGTCTGGTGCGCATGCTCCCCCCCCCTCCCAACCACCACCACTGTAGCCGGATGGGCATGAGCAGGGTGTGTCAGGCGGTGGGGGGAAGGGTTGGGAGGGCAGGACCCCATTTCTGGGGGGGGGGGGATGGGGCATGGGATTGCTGGTCGGTCCGTATCATGTAAGGAAGAGCCAGAGGTGTCATACAGGTTGTGATGAGGGTATTTTGATATTTATTGTCCAAGTGTACACCACTGCCCCACTCTCCCGGTGGTGCCACCACACTATCCTTATCCTCCCTCCCCATCCAGCCTCCTGCCCCAATGTCCCTGAATGCCTCCCTCCCCCCCACACACACTCCCCTCCTTACCCCCCCCTTCTTAGCCCCCCCCCCTTTCCGCTAGTGCTCTTTCAGTGATCCTCAAAGTGCTTGGCCTTCCTTGCTCTACCGCTTTGTCTAAGTGTTTCCCCAGGATGCACATCAGAGGTGGAGGCAACCAGTTGCTTACCTTCGATACCACCTGATGTGCAGCAGCAACTGTGTGGTGCTCACCAGAATGTTACCAGAAGCCTGACCACAAACATTTCCCACCAAGGTGCATGTCTTTGCGCTGGTGAAGGGGATGACAGCTGTGACTCATCGACAGTGGCATCCCCGCAGCTCTCCTCTGAGGTGGTCTCATGGCCGGCGGGTAGTGGGGGGAACCATCATGGATGGGCCGGCGCCACCGGCTGGGGGCCCTGAGCATCAATGAACATGTGGTCAATGGGAGAGATGGGTCAGCCTGTATGGCATTAGCAACTCACGTTTGAAAGGTCCTCCGGTGGGGGCATAATGGATCCTCACCTCTGCGGTGTGTGCCAACCTCCGCGTTGGTAACCGCTCAGTCCCCGACCAACCCTATGAGGATTCTTATGTCCGGCACCCCACGGCCATTTGCGCCCTCTCCTGACAACTGAGGGACAGCTTCTCCCCTGGATACACAGAGAGAGCATTGCCAGACGCACATGTGGTACACAGTGGTGGGGTGGGGGTCTGAAGGAAGGGTTGGGGGGGTGAATGGAGGGAGGTGAAAGGAGGGTTGGGGAGCTAATAGAGGAATGGGGGGGAGGCTGGTCACCTGGGGGTAGGAAGGGGAATCTATTCACGGGCGCAGCCCACTGTGGGTCATTGACCTTCTTGCGGCACAGGAGGCCAGTCCTCCTGGTCACGCTGCCTGAGCTGGCAGCAGCTGCCACTTCATCCCAGGCGGAACTGGCTGCCCTGTGGCTCACCCTCCGAGAACCTCGGGGGAACAGGACATCCCTCCTGTCCTTAACCACATCTCGGAGCCTCCCCAGGTCCGTGTCTCCAAATCATGGGGCCGGTCGTCTCGCCGCCATGGCTGCAAGCTGAGTGGAGTTGGCTGTTCAAGAGGTGTTTAAGTGCTGCTCAACCTTTTTAGTGGAGGGCTGCCCAACGCGGTGCCGGCGAATTGGCTGGCGAGCCTTCATTTGCGGCGTGAAGCCCGCGGGGCCTCGTTAAGTGGATCAATTCATGTTGTAATGCGTTGTCAGTCTCACAGGGCCGAGTGCCAGGGAGCTCGCTGCAATTCCCGCTCTCTGCCATCGTTAAAAATCTTTTCGGAGAATCGCGTCCAAAGTGTTCTGTGTTGGAACCCTGTGATGTCTCTCTCATATCTCAAGTCCAAACCCCTGTCAGGTGAAGCTGAAAGCCTTCCCCTCCAAAAAGCCTTTTGACTGACAGGGGAAAGGGGAGGGGATGGGGGGGGGGGGGGGGGGGGGCTTTCCAGTGATTGACGGGGCTGCTGTGTTATTCTGTCTTATTCACCAGAGTGCCCTTTAAAAAAGGTGCCCCAATCTAGGAGGAGGGGGACCTGCCAGAAACTTTAGGCCCTATTCCTCCAATGTCCAGCGCTAAAACTGCCCCCCTCTAAAAAAGTTTCAATGTTTGGATCCCACCTCAGCAGCAGTTTTGTCGCTGGTAGCAACACTTAGGGCGGGATTCTCCAACCCCCCCGCCGGGTCAGAGAATCCCGGGGGGGGCAACGTGATTCCCGCCCCGCCGCTCCGACGCCAGCTGCCGCATTCTCCGGTGCCGGTTTTCAGGCGGGGACAAGGGCGGGGATGAGGCCACGCCAGTCGGGGGCCGTTGACAGCAGTCCTCCCAGCAATTCTCCGGGCCCTGATAGGCCGAGTGGCCGTCGGTTTCTGGCCAGTCGCGCCGGCGTGAAATGGACATGGCCCCACATAGCGGGACTTGGCTGGTAGGCCACCTGGTGCGGTCCTCAGGGGGGTGCGGGGGGATCCGGCCCCGGGGGGGGGCAGCCACCGAGGTTTTCTCCGCGCCGACGCCATGGCGGACCGTTACCGCGACCGGCGCGGAGGGAAAGAGTGCCCCCACAGCACAGGCCCGTCCGCAGATCGGTGGGCCCCGATTGTGGGCCAGGCCACTGTGGGGGCCCCCCCCCCGGGACCAGATCCTCTCGCGCCCCCCCGGAGGACTCCGCAGACCGCCCGCAGAGCCAGGTCCCGCCGGTAAGGACCTTGTTTGATTTACGCCGGCGGGTCTGGCTGAAGACGGGCGGCCACTCGGCCCATCGCAGAGCGGAGGATCGCCAGGAGGGCCACTGCCAATGGCCCCGGACCGGCACAACGCAATTCCCGCCCTTGCCGAAAAACCGGCGCCGGAGAATCCGGCAGCCGGCATTGTGGCAGGATTCACGGCGTCTCCCGCCGATTCTCTGGCCCGGTGAGGGGTCGGAGAATCCCGCCCCAGGACTTATTGCAATTCAGGAAACCAATTCTAGAATTAACTAGAGCTTGTAAGATGTCAATCTGGGAATTAAAAGTCAAAGCATGGTCCAACTCGATTCTGAGTAAACTTGCTTTGGAATATTGTAGCACTTATGTTAAGAAATTTGAGTCCTATTTTGGAATATCAGAGACGGAATTCTCCGACCCACCGCCTGGTCGGAGTATCCCCGGGGGGCGGCGCGAATCCTGCCGGATTCTCCGCCGACGGTTTTCGGGCAGGGGTGGGGTTCACGCCACGCCAGTCGGTGGCCGTTGGCAGCGGCCTCCCGGCAATTCTCCAGGCCCCAATGGGCCGAGCGGCCGTCCGTTTCTAGCCAGTCCCGCCGGCGTTGATTAGACATGGTCCCACATGGCGGGACCTGGCAGGTAAGTCAGCTGGTGCAGTCCTCGGGGGAGCACGGTGTATCCGACCCCGGGGTGGCCCCCACGGTGGCCTAGCCCGCGATCGACGCCCGCCAATCTGCAGGCGGGCCTGTGCCGTGGGGGCACTCCTTTCTTCCACGCAGGCCCCTGTAGGGCTCCGCCATGGCCGGCGTGGAGAGGACAACCCCCTGTGCATGCGCGAGACCACGGCGGCCCTTCGGCATATGCGCTAACTCATGCAGTCCCTTCGGTGCCAGCTGGCGTGCCGCCAAACCTTCCGCCGTCCTCCTAGCCCCCAGAAGTGCGGAGAATTCCACACTTTCGGGGGCTGTTGACACCGGAGTGGTTCGCGCCAGTTTTCCCGCCGGTGTGGGGACTTGGTCCCCGCACAGGAGAATCCCGCCTCAGATCTACAAATATCATGGTTGGAATATCATGGTTTTGATATATGGAATATCAAAGTTGACATTCGCATTGAGGTCAATCTGACACAGAGAAGTCTGAGTCGTGTCCCTAGATGGAGCACTGCACAGTTGTGAGGCGGGATTTCCCAGTCCTTCCCGCAGGCGGGATCTTCTGGTAACACCAGAGGTGACCCCCCGTGGAGGGTCCTCTGGCGGCATTGCCGACGAACAAAGCAAATGGCCATTGACTTTGGCAGGCCCGGTAGATCCTGCTGGTAGCCAATAGCGACCCACCTCTGTGGCCAGAAAACCAACCATGGGGCAGGGTTGGATGAGTAGAAGATCCCAACCATCGTGTCCCATTAACCAGAGGAGGAAAAATGGGGATAAACTGATAATATGCAACTTCACCTTTTCACAAATATACATTCGCCAATCAGGGAAGGATTATAAGAAGAAGATGAGAAGATACTGCTGACAAGACTACACTTATTCCCCATGCCTGGCAGCCATATCATGTGGACTGGAATCATGGGCAGACCAGACCAGGTAGGAGTGCCGGCTTCTCTTTCCTGAAGGCCATCAGTGAGTCAGTTGGACCGCATGGAACTTTTACGGCTCTTGCAGGAAACGTCGGTTAAAAATGGGCACGAAGCATTCCGTCAGCAAGTCAGCACCTCCAAAAGAGCAGCATATCCTCAATAAAGCACTGGAGCATCAGCCTTGTTAACTTTTACACTCAAGGCCTAAAGTCAGATTGATTTAACATGGGCACAATCTTCCTAAAAGGGAGTCCCTTTTAAAAGTCCCCGAGCGAGCGGCTTTTGTCGCATGTTTCCCGGCACTCGCAGTTCTGAGACACACATGGCTATTCAGCGTGACTTGTGTTGAATAAGGGGCCTAAATGGGAAACGTGCGTCCGAGGCTGCACATAGCCCTGTTTTTTCACAATGGGGACCTCTGCTCGCCGGAACTCCCCGTTGTGGCGAGAGATCAGGATGCCATTTTAAAGGGAATCCCTCGCCTTCCCCACCAGCCCGAACACAATATGGAAGGGTCTCCACCCAAACAAACACCGGCCCCGATCGCATGCACAGAAAAAATGGCAGCTTGGTACCAGGTGGCACTGCCAGAGTACCCTCATGGCATCAGCAGTGCCAGGGCACCACCCTGCCCAAAGGGCATGCAGCTGGGACCTTGGATCCCCTTGGAGACCCCCACAAGTGCCGTTCCATCTCATCCCCGTTTGTGGGGGCCAGTCCCAAACGAGGTCTCTGAGGTGAAGGGGTTGAATCCCAAAGCCTCAGGTACCTTGGGAATCTGCACATTAGAGTAAGGCTGACTGCCTCGCTCTAATATGCAGTATTGCCAAAACGTGATCCCACCCATTGTGGGCGGGATTCATCTTGCAACGCCTTGCAAGATTGTGTTGAATCTTGCAAGGTGTTATGAGCAGGGTAGATCCCGGTTTTCAACTGCCACGCTGCGATGCAGAGAGTGCTTTTCCGGCGCAGCGTAGCTGGAGGATCGCACCCTATATTTCTGACAGAGGAGAGAGAGTGTTACCACTGAGCCAGAACTAAAACCTATCGAAGAAGCGGTTGAAGACTTGGCAAGTTGCTGCAGTATACACTGCAGATGCAGCTGAAGTGCATTGGTGAGGAAGGAAATGGATGTTTAAGCAGCTTGATGAATTTTATGATTAGTCTTTCCTGAAGTGTGACTATTAGACCCATAAGTATCAGTTTTACTTCAGCGCTGGATGTGAACTAAAAAAAAAATCCAAATCAGCCGCCTCTGGTGTCAACAGCTCATAGTTCCAACTGTGCCTTAAATAGGTTTACGACTAAGATTGTGACTTTGATTTATCCCAGCCAAAGTGTATTAAGTAGCCAAAATGTAATAATGCTGGTGTCAAACAAGTTATGTTACAGAACACTGCATTTTCTTTGATGTGATAATTGCCAAATATGTTCAAAGCTAATACTGAATATTCGCTGAAAATGTTAAAATTGATTTTGACAGTGTGAAGCCACTGCTCTGCAAAAGAATTTTGCTTCTATTCAAAGTGCAACTTTCTCCAGACGGAAGAATGAATCATACTGGTCCAACTCAACCTGTAAACCTGATGTGTGTACAAAATTCAATTGCTTTGATAGTTTGGCACCATTCTGCTTATTTTTATTTATTTGTGCCATCACCCTTGGTCATAGTCACAAACAGGATGGAAGTCTCTTTGCTGCCCAGGAGCTGTTAACGCCTCAGTAACTTTGGAGCTCCATCTATGTAACTATGGGATAAGTTGCTGTTTTACTCATGGTCTCTGAGTCAGTGAGGTTGTGGGTTCATGCAGCAATCCAGGGGGTTCACCGCATCTTACAGGACGGCACTCTGGGGCAGCTCTGAGTGAGAGCTGCATTGTTGAGGGTGCCATATTTCAAATGAAGACCCTGTCGAACCAAGCCCCTATAAAAATAATTTAATTTAGACCACTTCAAAGACGAACAGGAGAGTGCTCCCCGGTGTCCTGCCCAATACCTATCCCTCAGCCAACACAGAACAAAGGTATTCTGTTCATTTTGGAACTTCTGTTCATGGGATCTTGCTGCACATTTGCCTTCACAATATAATTGAATGCACTTTTTAATAAAGTGCTGAAATCAGCTCTGAGACATCCTCAGTACATGAAAGGCATCAGCTAATATTTTCCTTCCTTTTACTGAACACAAACAAATGTGACAATATTCCTCGGTATCATTTATTGCACATTACTCCTAAGGGCAATACAGTGAAATTTGTTTATTCTGTGCTTGGTATCATTGGTTGAATGCATTTTGAACATCAGATTGTCCAAATTTTGGACAGATTTAACATAATTAACCACAAAACCCACGTCAACTTTTCTTCCAAAAATGAAATGTTATTTTTTCAAACAAGTCTGTTCTTTCAACCATTCCTCATCCAATTGCACAAATACATTGAAGTTGGGGAATGGAATCTTATTTCCACTTGGCATTCTCTCTAACGTTCATGCAATCCTTCATCAAATATCACACTGGTCACATCCCAGCAAAGTACATTTACCTGAAATATTGAGGAGCAGCATTAAAACGGTCTCGATCCATTTCAGTTCGCATATCGCTGCAACCGATCCACAGCAGATGCTATCTCCCTGGTTCTACAATCAACACTCGAACATATCGACAACAAGGACACGTAAGTCAGACTACTGTTCTTAGACAACAGTTCCGCCTTCAACACCATTATCCCGACAAGTTTAATAACCAAACTCTGCAATCTTGGACTTGACCACTCCCTGTGCAGCTGGATCCTTGACTTCCTCACTAACAGACCGCAATCTGTCAGGATAGGCAACAACACCTCCTCCACAATAGTCCTCAACACCGGGGCCCCACAAGGATGTGTGCTCAGTCCTCTACTGTACTCCCTACACACACGATTGTGTGGGAAGATTTACCTCCAATTCGATCTATCAGTCTGCGGATAGTATGACTGTGGCGTGTCTGTATCTCAAACAACGATGAGTCAGATTACAGAAGAGAGATAGATCTCTTGGTTGCATGGTGTACCAAAAACAACTTCTCTCTAAATGTCAGCAAAACCAAGGAACTGACCATCGACTTCTGGAAGCGTAGCACGCCACCTCTCCCGGTGGACAGGTCCAGTCCACTCAATCTCTCCTCATAAAGCAATCCTGCCATCTCAGGAATCAGTCTGGTGAATCTTCGCTGCACTCCCTCTGTGGCAAGTATATCCTTTCTTAGATAAGGAGACCAAAACTGCACACAGTACTCCAGGTGTGGTCTCACTAAATTCTGTACAGCTGCAGTAAGACATCCTTGCTCTAGTACTCAAGCCCTCTTGCCATGAAGGTCAACATACCATTTACCTTCCGAACAGCTTGCTGTATCTGCATACTTGCTTTCAGTGACTGGTGTACAAGGACACCTAGGTCCCTTTGTACATAAAAAATTCCCAATCTATCACCATTTAAATAATGTTCAGCCATTCTGTCTTTCCTTTCAAAATAGATAACTTCACACTTATCTATGTTATACTACATCTGCCAGGTATTTGCCCACTCACTCAACTTGCCTTGAAGCCTCTTAACATCCTCCTTACAACTCTCATTCCCACCAAGTTTGTGTCATCAGAAAACTTGAAAATATTACATTTGGTTCCTTCATCTAAATCAATGGCGGCTATTGTGAATAGTTGGGTCTCAAGCACTGATCCCTGCAGGATCCAAATTGGATTTCTTCCTTTTGATGTCCTGCTGTGTAAATTTGATCATCAATGTTAACCATCCCTTACATGGAGTCACAGGTGCTGCAGAGTGTTTGGATAAAATCGGTCAAGATGGAAGGGGTGTCCATTCAATTCCCCGTAAACCAGGCAGGTGAGCAGTTAAAAAGCAGCTCATAACTTACCTGCTCATATTCAAAGTCTTGTGCACCTTTTAAAATTGTAACTGGCTGGATTTTGCAAGTAGACTTAAGTGGGCGGCACGGTAGCACATTGGTTAGCACTGTTGCTTCACAGCTACAGGGTCCCAGGTTCGATTCCTGGCTTGGCTCACTGTTTGTGTAGAGTCTGCATGTTCTCCTCGTGCCTGCTTGGGTTTCCTCCGGGCGCTCCGGTTTCCTCCCACAATCGAAAGGTGGGCAGGTTAGGTGGATTGGCTATGCTAAATTGCCCCTTTGTGTCAAAAATGTTAGGTGGGGGTGACTGGGAAAGGGGGGACGTGTTAGCTTAAGTCTTTCCAAGGGCTGGCCCAGACACAATGGGCAAAATGGCCGCCTTCTGCACTGTAAATTCTATGATTCTATGAGATTAGTTGCCCATCCAAAGCAGGTGGGAGCCTCGTGAATTCATGCAAATCATGATCCTGTTACCCTGTCACCCCATTGAATTTTTAGAAAATTTGTTCATGGGGCATGGGTATCGCAGGCAGTGCCAGCAGTTACTGCCCATCCCTAATTGCCCTTGACAATAGTTTCATGGTCATCATTAGACTTTTAATTCCGTTTTTTTTAATTCAAATCTCACCATCTGCAGTGCGGGATTTGAACCTGGGTCCACAAAACATTACCCTGGGTCTTTGGCTTACTAGTTCAGTGACAGTACCACTATGCCACTGCCTCCTCTCTGGTTACAAATTAACAGGGGCCTGAGTGGTAAGGCTGCCATGCGAAATCTGTCAATCCAAGGGAGGTTTTCAGCTGGTCAACAGGGAGAGGAAGTCTTCTTCCGTGAACCTAAAGCTTTCCTCCGCAGAGCCAAGTGCAGGAGTTACTCCTCCAGGCTCCACAAGGAAAATTGTGGCTCCACTTGCCCCAAGATTTCCATCCAGGCCTTGAATGACTGCTTTGTGTATCAGTCAGGAATGTCGAACAAAAAACATTGATAGACAATTAAGGAGAACAAGCCCATTCTCTCCATATAACGGAAGTCGTTCACCAGTGGTAGCATTCTGATAAATCTCCCTTATACCCTCCCTGAGGCCATCTCTTGCTTTACTCATTTCACAAATAAACCTGAACCATACCGTACTGGTATTCAATAGATTTGCCATGCTGGGAAATCATTCTATTGCTAGATCCCATCCATTTCTATTTAATTATCTTCAGCATTATAATTCCTATGGCCAGAATTTCCTCGAGGAACCTTGATTTTAAATTGCATGTAAACATTTAATCCTGTGCACTGAAAAATAAAAACAGTGAAATTGGATTTTTTCTTGTCCACAGGCAGAGTTCGAATTATCAATGGCAAACTCTAAACATCAGTCGTAGCCGAGCAGAAACACCACGGACAGTTCATCACTCTGTGCGCACTTTCTGAATATATTGTATTTCAGAGAAAAAGAAAACTGTTTCCTTTCACCAGCACAGTTAGAACATAATTGAATCCTTCAAGCACAATGCCTGCAAAGTAAAGTGAAACAATATAACATCCAATTATTTCAGCCCTTTAGATATTATGAGTTACAAACATGTTCAATGGTCCCACACGTTTCTCCAATCCATTATATATTATAATGGGAAAATTACAAGAGTAATTGGGCGGAATTCTCTGCTCCCCGCGTGGCGTGGAAGAATCGTGGGAAGGCCTCCCGACATTTTTTACAACCCCTGGCGCCCCCAGCGATTCTACCCCCCCCCCCCCCCCCCCCACCCCCCGCTCGGAAAAATTGCCTCTCGACGTTTTTTACGGCGAACGGTGATTCTCCTAGCCCGTTGGGCCGAGCGGCCGGCCCTTCACACCCATTCCACCATGGCAACAACCACACCTGGTCGCTGCATTCGTGAAACGGGTGCCAGATGCCCATTTGGGGCATCTAGGGGCCCGATTCGGACGGGAGCACCGCGACTGTGCTCGGGAGGGGACAGGCCCGCGATCGGTGCCCACCGATCATCGGGCCAGCGTCCAAAACGGACGCACTCTTTCCCCTCCGCCACCCGGCAAGATCAAGCCGCCACATCTTGCCAGGCGGCGGTGGAGAAAGACGGCACCGCGCACACGCCGGTTCGTGCCGTCTGTGCGCTGATGTCATCCGCGCATGCGCGGGTTGGAACCGGCAACCCGCGCATGCGCGGATGACATCAGAAAAGCGCCGTTTCCGCGTCATTTCCGGCGCGCTCCCGTCCCCCGGGTGGGGTTGAATTAGGTGCGGGGAGCGGGCCCCGAGGCCGTTGTGAACCTCGGCCGATTTCATGACGGCCATCCCGATTTTTATCGGGAGCGGAGAATACCGTCCATTGTTTGCGGGCGCTAAATGATTTGGGAGCAGTACACTCTTCAACAGGTGGAAAGGAAAAAATGGAACACATCGCTCAAAAGAGCAGATTGACATTGGGACCCGGCAGATTGGCTCTAGAATCAGAGGGAGTAAATCTCTGCCCTTACTTTGACCAGGCCCAGTTTATGCCACCTGGGGGTTGAAGGGGAGGAGGGGGGGGATTTAAATTTGGAGCTGATGTTTTTGGCCCATGTTGCCAAAGGATAGGGTAGATGAGGAAGAAAAGGGGGCCAAGAATAAACCATTCAGAGATTACGGAGATAACAGTATTTGCCGTTAAGATGCGCTCTATGCCAAATGCTGATTTTTAATCCACCGGCTGGAAATCTGAATTGAGTTTATAAAAAACAAGTCTTTTTAAATAAAGTTATTCAAAGTCAAAGCCCAAGATGGCTAACCCAAATTTGCATCACTGTACATTCCAATTTATTGGAGTAGAGTTAGTCTGTCTTCAAAACCCATCAAAAACAATGACTTCAGGAGAATGTAAAGGACTCACATTTCGTGCCTCATTGGCAAGGACATCACCAGAGATATTCAACTGTTGGAAATGGGCAATTAAAACAAATCTCTTGGATAATGGGATCCTAGCTGGGTGAGCTGCACTGGAACAGCTTGGTAGGGGCATGGCAAGTTCTAGAGCACAACTCACCAGTGCGATTTCTAGAATATTGTCAGCACCCATAGCCTCTTCAGTATCCAATGCCTTCTGGCATTCCTTGATATCATGTTGAGTGAATGAAATTGGCTGAAGCCTAATATGTGATACTGGGGACTTCAACCGGGGGTATTGATGGATCATCCACTCTGTATTTCTGTCTGAAAATGGCTGCAAATGATTCATCCTTGGCTTCTGTACTGATGTGCTGCACTCTACCATAATTGAGGATTGGGATATTTGTGGGGGTACCTCCTAGTTGTTTAATTGCCCACCACCATTTATGAATGGATTTGGAAGGGCTGGAAAAATTAGATCTGATCTGTTGGTTGAGGGTCACTTAGCTCTGTATGTTACATGCTTCTTCAGCCGTGAGGCATGCAAGTAGTCCTGTGTTGTAGCTCGATCAGGTTATCACCTCACGTTTAGGTAGGCCTGGTGTTGCTCCTGGTATGTCCTCCTGCATTTTTCATTGAACCAGGGTTGATACCCAGGCTTGATGGCAATGGTAGAGTCAGGGTTATGCCAGGCCATGAGGTTACAGCTTGTGCTTGAATGTGATCCTGCTGCTGCTGGTCGCCCACAGGACCTCATGGATGCCCAATTTTGAGCTGAGTGCTGCCAAAATCAGTTTGAAATCTACACCATTTAACGATAGTGCCACACAACATGGAGGATATCCTCAATGTGAAGATGGGACTTTGTCTCAACAACGTAGTGGCATGGTGGCACAGTGGTTCGCACTGCTGCCTCACAGTGCCAGCGACCTAAGTTTGATTCTGACCTTGGGTGACTGTCTGTGAGGAGTCTGCACGTTCTCCCCGTGTCCGCGTGGGTTTCCTCCGGGTGCTCGGGTTTCTTCCCACAGTCCAAAGATGTTCAGGTTTGATGGATTGGTCATGCTAAAAGTGCTCCTTAGTGTCCAAATGTTAAGTGGGGCTGTGGGGGAATGGGCCTAGGTAGGGTGCTCTTTGATAGGGTCAGTGCAGACTCGATGGACCAAATGGGGGGCTTCATGGGGTTGACAGTCGATGTTGAGGACTCCCAGGGCAATACCTTCCTGCTGTATACCACTGTGTTGCCACCTATAACATAGAACATAGAACAGTACAGCACAGAACAGGCCCTTCGGCCCTCAATGTTGTGCCGAGCCATGATCACCCTACTCAAACCCACATATCCACCCTATACCCGTAACCCAACAACCCCCCTTAACCTTACTTTTATTAGGACACTACGGGCAATTTAGCATGGCCAATCCACCTAACCCGCACATCTTTGGACTGTGGGAGGAAACCGGAGCACCCGGAGGAAACCCACGCACACAGGGGGAGGACGTGCAGACTCCACACAGACAGTGACCCAGCCGGGAATCGAACCTGGGACCCTGGAGCTGTGAAGCATTTATGCTAACCACCATGCTACCCTGCTGCCCCATTTGATGAGACTTCTATCAAATCTCATCTTCGTCTCATTCTTTCCAAGGAGAACAGTCCCAACTTCTCTAATCTATCCTCATAACTGAAGTTTCTCATCCCTGGAACCATTCATTTAAACCTCTTCTGCACTGTTTCCGTTATGTTCACATCCTTCCTATAGTGTGGCACCCAGAACGGTACACAATATTCCAGCTGAGGACTAACCACTGTCTTGCATAAGTTTAGCATAACCTCCAAACTCTTGTACTCTATGCCCCTATTAATAAAGCCCAGAACGACAAATGTGCTTTACTAACTGCTCTCTCCACCTGTCCTGCGACCTTCAATGATCTAGCCACATATACACCCAGGTGCCTCTGTTCCTCTACTCCCTTAAGAATTTTACTCCTTATTTTATATTGTCTCTCCATGTTCTTCCTACCAAAATGCATCACCTCACACTTCTCCACATTAATCTTCTTCTGCCGCTTATCTGCTCACTCCCATCAACTTGTCTATGTCTTTTTGAAGGTCTACACCATCTTCCTCACAGTTTACAATGCTTCCAGGTTTTGAGCTTTCTGAAAACTTTGAAATTGTCCACTGCTATATATCAGGAAAAGCAAGAATCCCAAAAACAGATTCCTGGAGAACTTCACGATAAACTTTCCTCCAGCTCGAAACATATCCATTGACCATTCCTCTTGTTCCTATTACTCAGCCTGTGGGCGAAATTCTCCTACCCCCAGCAGGGTCGGAGAATCGCCTGGGGCCGCCGAAAATCCCGCCCCCGCCGTGGCAGAGATTCTCCGCCACCCGGGAAGTGGCGGTGGCGGGAATCTCACCACTCCGATCGGAGAGGGCCCTGCGGTGATTCTCCGGCCCGGATGGGCCGAAGTCCCACCGCTGGGAGGCCTCTCCCGCTGCCGAGGTTTGAACCACCTCTGTAACGGCGGGATCAGCGGCGCGAGCGGGGCGGGGGGCGATCGGACCCCGGGGGGTGCCCCCACGGTGGCCTGGCCCGCGATCGGGGCCCCCCGCTCAGACTCCGGGCCAGTGCCCTGGGTGCACTCTTTCTCCTTCCGCGGCTGCCATGCGGAAGAGAAACCCACATCGCGCATGCGCCGGTGGTGACGTCATCAGCAGCTGGCCGCTGACGTCACCGCCGGCGCATGCGCCGACCGGCGAAAGCCTTTCGGTTAGCCCTGCTGCCGGGGGCGGCGGTTTTTTGCGCCAGTCTTCTGGTGCCAACCGCTCCGGTGCGGGGCTGGCCCCCAAAGGTGGGGAGAATTCCCCACCTTTGGGGAGGCCCGACCCCTGAGTGGTTGGCGCCACTCCCCTACGCCGGGTCCCTCCGTCACGCCGGGTAGGGGAGAATCCAGCCCTGTATCTCCCAAAACCGTTCAAGAAGTATTTGAAGTACAAAGGCTATTTGACCTTAGGCTGAATTGCTTCTGAAAAGACTTGATTGTCAGCTGCTTGAAGCAATATTTTAGAAGATTGTTCTTTCAGCTTTGTCCTTGGGATTTGCATGCTTCTGGTAACAATACAATGGGTGTGATTCTCTGGTTCCCCAACGGTTGTTTCTCAGTGGCATCCCATTGATTGGAGGAGGGATTTTATCTTCCCGCCGCTTGTCAATGGGATTTCCCATTGAAGCCACCCCACTCTGCTGGTAAACCCATGGATGGCGGGGACGCTGCCGGCAGGAAAGGTGCATGGCAACAACCGGAGAATTCCGGCCAATGATTGCACAACCTTAATTGTCCTGACACACAGCTGATGCATCTTTGTCTTGAGCTGCTGCAGATGTTTGGTGATGGCTCTCCGAAGATGATATTAGCGGGGGAATTCCAGGATGTTGACGTGGTGGCAGGGAAGGAATGGCGGTGTATTCTCCATCAGGATGGTGGTGGGGCTTGCAGGGATCCTGCAGTAGCTGCTCATCCCACAATGTTGCTGCTGTCTTCTTTCTTGATGGTAGAGGGGTGGAAAGTGGGAAAATATGCTCGGCCAGTTGACAACAGTATGTCCTGTGGATAAAGAACAGCCATGGGAATCATGATGCGGGTTTAACCTGTGTCACTGATTCCGTTGCAAGCAACATGCCAACTATATGCTATCTGACCATTTGAGTTATCGCCACATCCATCCGGTGCTAACTCTGATGCCCATTGTCTGAATGCATCAGCAAAGGGCAAACTCATGAGCTGTTAGCACCACTGAACACCACCCTGCACTGCTTAAAGCTGGACATCACCTATTGGAGGGGTGGGCTTGTGTCTGGAGAAAATACTGAGAGTCATGACTGAAGAGAATCAAACCTGAGGAAGAGTGAAGATGACATCACAAAACCTTGTGCTCTTTTCCTTCCTAAGACTTGATCAGGCAGCGGAGCAACTTCATGAAGAGAGTGATGATGGGGGCATAACACTGTCACTAGTTTAACACTTGCATTGACCTCTTTCAGGGAGGTGACACAGCAGTGGTAAAGTCATGGGTTCAGTACAGAGGCCCAGGCTAGTGCTCTGATTACGCGGCTCAAATCCTGCCATTACAATGGGTGAAATTTAAACAAAAATGAATAAACCTGAATGAATTAAAAGCCAGTCTCAATGGTGACCATGAAACCATTGTTGATTGTCATAAGAACCCATTTGGTCACAGGTGCCCTTGAGTGAAGGAGATCTGCTGTTCTTTACTGTGTGGGGCCTACAGGTGCTTTCAGACCCACCACAATGTGATTTCCCTCTGAAATGGTCTGGCAAGCTACTATAATGTCGAAGAGAAATGAAACTGGGTGGACGATCCACAGTGGTTAGCACAGTTGCTTCACAGCTCCAGGGTTCCAGGTTCGATTCCCTGCTGGGTCACTGTCTGTGCAGAGCCTGCACGTTCTCCCCGTGTCAGCGTGGGTTTCCTCTGGGTGCTCCGGTTTCCTCCCACAGTCCAAAGATGTGCCGGTTAGGTGGGCAGGCCATGATAAATTGCTCTTTGTGTCCAAAAAGGTTAAGTGGGGTTACTGGGTTACTGGACATCAAACTAGGCACCGGAAATGAGGACTGCTCACCCAGCTCTGTTGTTCTTGCAAAGTCCTCCCTACCAATATCATAGAATCATAGCATTTACAGTGCAGGAGGCCATTCGGCCCATCGAGTGTGCACTGACCCTTGGAAAGAGCACCCTACTCAAGCCCACACCTCCACCCTATCCCCATAACCCAGTAACCCCACTTAACCTTTTTGGACACTACTAGTCAAGCAACAGTCTATCACAGTCATACTCACTGAATGATACCTTATAATGTTCCAGACACCACCGGAGGACAGATCCACCAGAGGTGGGCAGCAGGGTAGCATGGTGGTTAGCATAAATGCTTCACAGCTCCAGGGTCCCAGGTTCGATTCCCGGCTGGGTCACTGTCTGTGTGGAGTCTGCACGTCCTCCCCCTGTGTGCGTGGGTTTCCTCCGGGTGCTCCGGTTTCTTCCCACAGTCCAAAGATGTGCTGGACAGAGTAGATAGGGAGAAACTGTTCCCATTCATAAAAGGCTCAAGAACGAGAGGGGCACAGATTTAAGGTTATAGTTAAGGCTTTAGAAGCAAATGTAATGTCAGAAAAAAACTTGTTTACACAGTGAGCAGTGTGGGTCTGGAATGCCTGGAAGTGTGGTGGAAGCAGGGTCAATCAAGACATTCAAAAGGGAATTACATAATTATTGAAACAATGGGGAAAAAGGCAAGGGAATGGCACTAAGTTATAATGTTTAATCTGAGAGTCGGAGCAGACACAATGGGCTGTACGGCCTCTTTCTACACAGTAACAATTCTGAGATTCAGTGTGCAAATTTGTTTGGTGAGCTTTCGTCATACGTCATTAAAGTTACTTCATGAAGATCAATCTGTCAAGCCACCATTTGTCATGGTTTCCAGTGATAGATTTGTGTTTTTGGTGATCAGGTTCAGAGCTGTATGCAGGAAAATACCCAATGAATCCTCCTTGTGCCTTTGACAGACAATGGTGCCTTAGGTTACCTGTGCTTAGCTCATTTCCCAAGCTATCTGCTGTTCGGATTCTGTGTAATGTTGTGTCATGTAAGAAGTCTTCAAAAATCAATGTACTTTGAGAAATATCACAGGAGAGGCATTTTTTCTATTTTTGATATATAAGGAACAGTGAAGTGTGTAATCACTGTAAAATATCTGGATTACACCAAATACCATCCATTCATTTGCTCTACGCTAAATGAAGGGCGCGATTCTCCGGAAAGATTTCTCAGTGTAGTAGCGGGCGTGAATTGCCGTGAGCTATCTGGCGTTCTGCCCAGCGAGGCCGGCAACGCTATTCAACGTTAATTAGTCCACTTAAGGAGGCCTCACGGACTTCTCGCCTCAAATGAAGGCTCGCCAGCTGATTTGCCGGCACAGCGCTCGCCAGTTCCCCGTTAACAAGGTCGAGCAGCACTTAACCTGCACTTGCTCAGCCAACCCGCCAGCACACAACAATGGCGGAGACCAGGAGACCAGACACAAGATTTGGGGACGCAGACCTGGGGAGGCTGCTAGATGCTATGGAAGCCAGGAGAGATGTCCTGTTCCCCCGAGGGTCCAGGAGGATCAGCCACAAGGCAGCCAATGCTGCCTGGAAAGAGGTGACGGCGGCTGTCAGCACCGGGATGACTGGCCTCCAGTGCAGGAAAAAGGTCAATGACCTACACCGAGTAGGCAACAACGCCCCCACCCCCCACCCTGGGGATCTATGCGCCCCCACGGGAGCATCCACCCCTCAACTCTCCATGCAACCCCTAACCCTGCCACCACCCCCTCTCCTCCTTCAACCCATCAACCACTTCTTAGCACTCCCACTCCCACCACGTGTGTGGCTAACGATACCCCCTCTGTGTCTCTTCAGGAACAGCTCTCCCACAATCGGCGGGAGAGGGCCCAGACTTGCACTGGCGTGTCGGACATCAGTATCCTCACCACCTTCAAACAGTGTGCCCTGGAGGTGACTAGGATGGCCAAGAACAGAGCGGTCGCCAATGCGAGGCTGATGGATGCCCCAGAGGTAAGGAATCACCGGGCTCCTCCCGGAGGACCTGTCAAACGTGCTATTGCCTTATTGACTGACCCATCCCTCCCACTGTCCATATGTCCATTCTCCCACAGGTCCTCCAGCCAACGGCAATGGCCCTTCCGGGTGGTCCCTTCTCCAGCCTCCCAGGAGACCACCTCGGAGGAGAGTTCCGAGGATCCCCCGGCCTCATCCCCACACTCCACCAGCGCAGATACACGCACCTTGGTGGGAAATGTTAGTGGTCAGGCTTCTGGGCACAATCTGGTGAGCACCACGCTGTCGCTGATGGACATCAGGTGGAGGCAGGTGAGACAGGAGTCAGAGGTCAGCTGGATGTCAGGACCCAGCTGGGTCCCAGCCTGATGTTGAGCCTATGAAAGAGGTCATCCCAGAGCTGGTGGAGATGTTAGGTGTGGCTGGGACATTCAGAGGGAGACGTCAGCGTCACTCCAGCAGATCCATAGCCACTTGGAGGAGTCCCAGAGGTTACGGGCACAGGAGATGTCGCCGGCAATGTGTGGCACTGAAGCCAACACTGCTAGGGTGGCGACTGCAGTGGAGAGCCACGAGCATGATGTCAACACCATTAATGAAGGTGTCCAAGGTACAGTCAGTGATGGCCATGGTTGAGGGTCTCAGCAGAATGTCCGACTCGCTGGGGGATGTGACCCAGTACCAGGCTGACCTTGATGAAGTTCTGCAGGACATGTCCTGCTCTCAGATGGGATTGGCCCAGACGCTGTGTAGCTTGTCCCAGATAGGCATTGCTGAGGCACTTCAGAGCATGTCTTACTCACAGAGGGGAATCACCTAGGGCATCGACACAATGGGCAGACCATGGGGAACCACCAGGGCTGGCAGAGCCAGATGATGCAGGAGCTGGCCCTCCATCCCAAGGTGAACCCCAGGGCCTTGTGGACACCAAGCAGGAGGAGAGGGTACCGGGAGGCAACCCAGGCCCGTCTCTGATGATGCCGTGTTTCACAGCCCACACACTGGATAGTTTAACGTGGCCAATTCACCTGCCCTGCACACCTTTTTGGGTTGTGGGGGTGAGACCCACGCAAACATGTGGAGAATATGCAAACTTTGCACGGACGGTGACCCGGGGCCGGGATCGAACGCAGGACCTTGGTGCCGTGAGGCAACAGTGCTAACCACTGCACCACCATGCTGCCCTCCGAATACGTTTGTAATGCTGCAAACCCAAAAGCAGTCATAGGAAGAACCCTTTATAGACATCCAAAAAAAGCAAAGGTAGAATTTCGAGGATGGTGAGTGATTGCCATCCTGAGAGTCAGCACCTAACGCGCAGCCAATGGCTCTCAAACTACCACTTGGAAGTCAGTTCGCTCTTGAAACCTGGCCAAGCACAGAGCTGCAGTATTTGACCCTTGAAAAAGCCCTGGGCGTGGAATAGTAGGGGACACTCTGGAGATTTGAGTGGGGCGATCGCAGAGTTGGGGAGTAGGCCAGGGTGGCGGAGGGGCTTCCGCCCCACCTTCCTGCCCGAGATGGGAAAAGTGTAAATGTCACTTTCCCACCCTACGCGGGCCTGCTCCCACCAGCCAAACATCTGAGGTTGGGCGGGATAAGGCCCTTAAGTGGCTACTTAAGTATGGGCCAGTTTCCTGGCCAGGGCCTCTGAATTCCCCTTGGCATAGGGGAGGGAAGTAAATTCCTACCCATATAAAAGTAAGCATGTTATTAATAAGAAAGTAAAATCAGATACAAAGCCACCTCCTATGGATCTGAAAATACTTGGACGCATTTGCACATGTAGGTGAGAAACAAAGCACACATCTGACAAGCGGGAGGTGCCAAGAATAGTTGCGCTGTTAGAAATCTTCTGGAAGTAACCTCAAGGTAATGAGTTCTCCCCTTGGATGTTGAAGCATTATCTCCTCGCAAGCATTTGTGAGGAGAGGATGGTATTATTCTTCTACTGTATTGTGTGAAGCGTTATAAAGGATTTTAAAAATACCATTGAAATCATACAAGAGACGCAGGCCTCGCCACACATCACAGGCCGGGTCCCAACAGGAGCTGAAACCAAACAAAGGAAAATTGACAAGGAATTCTAATCTGCCACTTTACAATCAGATAGAGGCTCATAAATATGATGCGAGACAATGGTGGGAAACATCAGAGCACTTTCACAATAATGCAGAAGTATTACCATCAAATTTCCAATTCACCTGAAATGCACCAGAAGTCATTGCAATTTTGTTTTCTACTAGCCAGAGAGCTGACCCTCTCATTTGTTGAAATGGCCCGATTTCACTCGAGTGGGATATCTTGCTGCATGCCAACCCCCTTCAGCTCGAAAAAGATTTACACAAGTTTAAGAGAATTGTGAGTTGATAACGGTAAAGTGTAGGAGGCAGGCAGCTGGGATTATCGCGGGGTTGGATTTTACAGCCACAGACTGGTTTTACCACCCACCCTACAAAGGCAGAACAGGGCACGATGACATCAGATTGTCAATACAATGTCATCACAGCAGTCTCCCAAATAAAGTGGGTGCGGAAATCAGCTGCTCAGCCACTATTTTGAAATAACTAATTGGCATGTGCGATGAATGTAAAAAAAATGATATATATATTGTGTTTTCTATATGTTGCAGTAATTTTAAAAACCTCAGTTAATGTATATATTTGTTGTAGTAATATTATTAAAGACCCTAGGTTAAGGTATCCAGACTATGCAATTAAGAGGTCATAAAAGGGAGGAAATTATTAATTTTAAGCATTTGTTTGGTTCCATAAAAATGCCTAATGGAACATTGTTATGATTGCTAGAGATTCTCTGGAGGTTAATAATTTTTGAGTGATTGTATGTGATCTCAGAGAAGATGGAACATCATATTGGGCTACAGATGTTGGGCATGATTTACCGGCCCTATTCCGCTGGAATCAGGATGGGACACAGTTGGTAAATCCCGTGAAATGCCTCTTCCGAGTTTCCCGATGGTCGTTACCACACCACGGATTTTGAGACAAAGAAATTGAACTGCTCATTTAACTATGCCTATGTCAGGTCTAACCAGCTCCCGGGATCTATTGGCCTCACTGAGGAGACTCCAGATAGGTGCCACTTAGTACTTGTCCCCACAAACGGGGACCAGGAGGAATGGCACTTGGCAGGGTCTCACGGGTGATCAGAGGCCCCGGGAGGTTAGCCTCTGGGCAAGGTGGCACCCTGGCATTGCTGATGGCACAAAATCCCCATGGCACTATCAGCTTGACACCCTGGCAGTGCCACCTGGGCACAACAGTAGTGACAACTGAGTGCCAGTCTGGCGCTACCAAGGTGTCCAGGTGAGACTGCTAGCCTGGCCGGGGCTTTGTAAGTTGCCCAAGTGGTATATAACCCATGCTGCAGCTCAGGTCTGGGGGTGCCCTACCCCTATGGTTTTTTTTTGGGGGGGGGGCTCGAGGAACTCCCAACAGGTGAGCTGGGGTTTTGTGGATGTCCAGGGGTCGCACTTGGGGTCGAACAATTGGGGTGTCATTTTAAATGACATCCCGATCTCTTCCTGCACTGGCAGCTCATGGGAGGGGGTGGGGTGAGGGCGGCGCTTTCTCACCAAAGCCTGAAAAATAACAGAGCCCCGTTCAATAGTGAGGCTCCGGGAACAACCCTGCTGATCCTGCCGAAAACGGGACTCTATTTTCCATTAATTGTTACCTGATGTAATGAATGGGAAGAGCCAGGTCTGTCTATAGTTTTGGCAGTGTGCTAAAAGTTTTTACATTGGACAGAAGTTTTGCCAGATGCTGTCAGTTTGAGGAAAGAGTCTGGCAAGATAGAATGATTTTAAGGTTGTTACTGAAAGGGGCCCTCTCTCCAAAAGTCTGCACAGAGAAGCAAGTAAACGTGTTCTGTTAACTTTATTTATAAGTGCCATTTGAATTGTACTGGGGTTGCTTAGTTGGAGTTAGTGGCAGGTAGATAATAACTATGTTTTTCCTTGTGTTTAAAAATGTTAATTATAATGCTATTTTCTTCAATGGTAATATGGTTAATTCTGTGTTTAAATTAAAGTTTATTTTAAACATAAAAGATACCTATTGGTCAGAGTCATCACTCCTGGGCGAAGTATCCTTTCCTCACAGTTTTAAAAATTGAAAGTAGTGTTGAGGATTCTCAGGGTATAGGACATGAAAATGTTTGGGGGTAAAAGGAAAGAGGAGAAGGGCTGCCATTGAGACCATGGCTGAAAGTAGCAGCAGATTCAGCTGGGCAAGGTGGCAACCACTGCATTTTTCCCTTTACCTCGTTTTTTACAACTTTTTTAAGCCTTCAGTAAAGAAAATAAAGAGAGACTCAGAGAGCAGGGGGGTCTTCAAACACGTAGCTGTGCCCAACTTCCTGTCTGCATCATTAATCTGCTGCTGCATGACATCCTGGCTTCGGTCCTGATTGGGCGTGGACCCCTCATTGCACTCCTTGCACCACAGATTGGCCTCCTAGCCACCTGATATCCACAATTTGCCGACCTGACGCTCGATTCAGTGAGCTGAGATAGCAGAGATGGGAGCGAGGCGACCAGTTAAGTTTCTGTTCCATCTGTCTCACCCAGAATTGTGTATTTGTCTGATAGTACACACAAACATTCTTTCTGTGGAGTAGCCAGGAGGTGCCAGATAGCGGTCAGGACTAGGAAAGCAGATCGATTCTCCCCCCTCCTGCTCTCCCGAATCATTGGAAGCTGAGGTCAAAGATTTCAGGTCAAACTTGAGAGTGAACTTGGAGTCTTCTTGCATGTCTCCATTCCACAATGGGTAACGCAATTACAAAGTAAGCCATTTGAAAACAGATGCACTTTCTTTTAGAAAGGAAGAAGAACAAGCAAAACTTATATTTATACTGTGCCTTATGCAGCTTCAGCACCTCACGACAGCCAAATAATTGCATTTGAAGTTGTAATTATTGTTGTAATGTAGGAAATGTGACAGCCAATTTATACACAGAAAGCCCTTACAACAGAGATGACATAATGACCAGATAATTTGTTTTAGTGATGGTAGGTCAGAAGCAGGAACAGAATTTGAATAAATCTTCTCAATAGTCACAAGGCAGCAGTATCATAAAGAAGAATGTTATTACGTGAGCCCTTTCAGTGCCTAACCCACGACTCTTCAGCTGCAAAGACTTCCATTGTGTTTAAACATTCAACCGGTTGAACAATCCAAGGCCACACTCTTCATTAGCTATTTCGCTGCAGACAAACTGATCGGAGAATATTAACTGACCTTCAAACAAAAACCTTCAGCAAGGTTGTTTCATTATTTGCAAGCAAGATTTGCTATTCCTTCCACATTCAGCTCTTCATGGTTGATTACTCCAAGCATCTATGAAAAAGAAGTGCTTTTAATAGCAAGTGAGCCATATATAAATTTCAAGTGGCCACCTTTCAGCGAACATCTACAGGGAAATTTGATGGCTGTCATTATGGATTGGCACTGTTGATGTCAGCCCATTAGAAGCTGAACACATAGCTGTCAACATTCTACATTCTTCACCACAATTCGACGAGTGGATGCATTCCATAATCACAGATGGTGGCACATACAGCCTCAGTGCTTTGCATGCTTACGCCACTCAATATCCTATTAGCTTCTGTTTAACTCACTGGATCCATACTTTTCCATGTGGGTGACTTCCTGCGAATATTGAGAAAATATTGTTGCAAAAACCAATCTGGTTATTGTTGCAAAAACCAATAACCTTTAGCGAAGGAAATCTGCCAGTCTTAACTGGTCTGGCCTACGTGTGACTTCAGACCCATAGCAATGTGTTTGACTCTTAACTGTCCCTCCTCCCTTTGGGGCAGCATGGTAGCATGGTGGTTAGCATAAATGCTTCACAGATCCAGGGTCCCAGGTTCGGTTCCCGGCTGGGTCACTGTCTGTGCAGAGTCTGCACGTCCTCCCCGTGTGTGCGTGGGTTTCCTCCGGGTGCTCCGGTTTCCTCCCACAGTCTAAAGATGTGCGGGTTAGGTGGATTGGCCAGGCTAAATTGCCCGTGTCCTAAAAAGTAAGGTTGGGGGGGTTGTTGGGTTACGGGTATAGGGTGGAAACGTGGGTTTGAGTAGGGTGATCATTGCTCGGCACAACATCGAGGGCCGAAGGGCCTGTTCTGTGCTGTACTGTTCTATGTTCTATGTTCTATGAAATGGCCAAGCAAACCACTTAATTCAAGATTAAATAGAGATGGGCAACAAATTCTGGCCTTGCCAGTGATGTCCCACATTCCGTGAACAAATTTAAAAAAAACATTCCACCATTGCCGGCTGTGTCTCCAGCTATCAAGGTCCTAAATTCTGAAACTTCTGAAATCTTTCCAGCTCTTTCTTCCTTTAAGGTGTTTGTAAAAATCTACTTCTCTGATGAAGCCTTTAGTCACCTGTCCTAATAAATCTTTTTGTGGATCGGTGTGAAATATTTTTGTTAACACTTGTGTGAATGCCATAGGATGCTATCACTACATTCAAAGCACTATATAAATGCAAGTTGTTTTCATTTACCATTTTGACAGGCGAGGTACTTCACCGTGGGCAAGGATCCTATCATATCATATTGCGCACCTGCCCCGCACTATAAAGTGAATTTATTCAATATAACAACAAAGTTACATCCATAAAAGGTACAAACAATTCTAATTAAAAACATTAAGGGCATGAAAAAGCTATTCACAGAATTTGAATTTCATCATCCATGGTACCAGATCCAATTAATTCCTGAAATTCTAACTTGGGTGTTTACTTTTTCTCCTGGCCAAGTTATTCTGCACATTCACCATCGCTTCCGTGACGAGGTTCTTTCACCCGTTTGATATCTTGCCTTTATTACAATCCCAGACCAGGTCCCACAATTTTCTCGGATACCAGACAGGAACTCCAATACTTATTTTTTAATTTGTAAAAACCATGAGGAAAAGATACTTCACACACTACGGGAGTGATTTTACACACAAATAGTGATATGGTGTATTAAAAGAAATTATTATTAACACAGTATTAAACTACCTTAACATAGCAGAAATATAGCTTACAATTACCAGTTAAACAATGCTTAATAAAAAAAAGGAAACACTTTAACTTCTAGCTGATGCCTTCTCTGTCTCCAATCAAGCAAAACCCATCACAGGTCAAAACCCATTTTTTTTATTTTTTTATATATTTTTAAATAAATTTAGAGTACCCAATTATTCTTTCCAATTAAGGGGCAATTTAGCATGGCCAATCTGCCTATCCGGCACATTTTTGGATAGTGGGGGTGAAACCCACGCAGACACGGGGAGAACGTGCAAACTCCACACGGACAGTGACCCAGGGCCGGGATTCGAACCCAAAACCCATTTATAAATAAAGTTAGCAAACACAGGATTAATTATCGGCTTTTGGGTAAAAAGCGTCCTTTTAAAATACTGTTTTTTACCTCAGCATCCTTTCAGTAAACAACCTTCAAATTCCTGTCTGTCAGATTAATGCTGAAGCTTAGAGCCTTCTGCAAAAGCTGCTGTTCAGCTCACAGCTTCCAGAAACACTAACTAAAACTGACTGCTACAGACCTGGCTTCCCATTGTAGGCAGCCTCGCGCCGTCGGGAAACCCCCGGACTGGCTGTGCCAATGGAGAAAGCCGACAGCGGAGATTCCAGCCCAATGTCTCTAATTATCTACTCCCCAGGGAATCCCCAGAAATCATAACAAACCCACATTAGGCCTCTCATTTCAAACATATACATGGCTGGACGATTGATGATCTCACTTTTAATTGCACATTCTGCCACAAAGTATGTCTATTACTGCACCAGATATATATATATATATACCCTAACCCAAACTTTTAAAACACTACTGCAGCAAATACATGTTATACTATATATATGTATTTATATATATATATTTTTTTTACATTCATCACACCTTTTAATCCTATTCAGGATTTGCCAAGCTGCAACCATTTAAACATGTTCCTCTTAAATATTATTTTGAGGCTGTGAAATTAAACCTTTTATAAAAATTATTTTTATTGTTATGTTTGGAATTGGGTAGGGAAAGACAACAGCCAGTCTTGCGCACCAATAAAATGATATTTTCCTGTCATTTCTCATTCCAACCAAACAGGCAGAACCTGGAACCTCTCTCCTTCCAAACTTTCTGCTCTTCACTCCGTCAGGTCTAACCCCGACTTTGTCATCAAACCTGCCGACAAAGCGGGTGCTGTTGTTGTCTGGCGCACTGACCTCTACCTCGCAGAGGCTGAGTGCCAACTCTCAGATACTTCCTCCTACCTCCCCCTGGACCATGACCAGACCACTGAACATCAAGCCATTATCTCCAACACCATTAGCAACCTCATTTCCTCTGGATGCCTTCCCCTTACGGCTTCCAACCTCATAGTCTCCCAACCCCGGACAGCCCGCTTTTACCTACTTCCCAGAATCCACAAAAAGGACTGTCCCGGCAATGCCCATTGTCAGCATGCTCTTGCCCCACCGAACATATTTTCTCTTTTCTTGACTCCATCCTCACTCCTCTGTCCATTTGCTCCCCACCTACATCCGGGATTCCTCTGATGCACTGCGCCATATTGACAGCTTCCAGTTCACGGGCCCTAACCGCATTCTATTCACCATGGATGTGCAATCCCTCTACACCTCCATCCCACACCAGGATGGCCTGAGAGCCCTTCACTTCTTTCTCGAAAAGAGACCCGGACAATTCCCATCCACCAACACTCTCCTCCGCCTGGCTGAACTCGTTCTATCACTCAACAACTTCTCCTTTAACTCATCTCACTTTCTCCAAATCAAAGGTGTAGCAATGGGTACCCGCATGGGTCCTAGCTACGCTTGCCTTTTTATGGGGTATGTGGAACATTCCTTGTTCCAGGCCTATCCGGGCCCCCTCCCACAACTCCTTTACCGATACATTGATGACTATTTTGGTGCCAGCCTCATGCTCTCGCCCGGACCTGGAAAAATTCATCAACTTCGCTTCCAGTTTCCACCCCTCCATCACTGTCACCTGGTCCGTCTCAGACGCTTCCCTTCCCTTCCTTGATCTTTCTGTCTCCATTTCCGGCAATAGACTATCCAATAATATCCACTACAAGCCCACTGACTTCCACAGCTATCTGGACTACAGCTCTTCACACCCTACACCCTGTAAGGACTCCATCCCTTTCTCTCAGCTCCTTTGACTCCGTCGCATTTGTTCCAATGATGCCACTTTCCAAAATGGTGCTTCGAAAATGTGTTCCTTCTTCCTCAGCCGTGATTTCCCACCTACAGTTGTGGACAGGGCCCTCAACAGAGTCCATCTCCCGCGCCACTACCCTCGCCCCCTCCACTCCCTCCCAGAACAAGGTTAGAGTCCCCCTCGTTCTCACATTTCATCCCACCAGCCTCCGTATGCAAAGCATAATCCTCCGCCGTTTTCGCCAACTCCAGTGTGATGCCACCACCAAACACATCTTCCCTTCCCTCCCTCTGTCAGCATTCCGTAGAGACCATTCCCTCCGAGACAATCTAGTCCACTCCTCCACCATACCCAGTACCTCTCCCATCATCCATGGCACCTTCCCATGCAATTGCAGAAGGTGTAAGACCTGCCCCTTTACATCTTCCATGCTTAACATCCCAGGCCCAAAACACTCATTCCATGTAAGCAGCACTTCACTTGCATCTCTTCCAATTTGGTCTACTGCATTCGCTACTCCCAATGTGGTCTCCTCTATATCGGAGAGTTCAAACGCAGACTGGGTGATCGCTTTGCTGAGCATCTTCGGTCTGTGCGCATTCAGGACCCTGACCTTCCTGTTGCTTGCCATTTTAACAAAAGACCCTGCTCCCATGCCCACATGTCTGTTCTTGGCCTGCTGCAATGTTCCAGTGAAGCACAACGCAAACTGGAAGAACAACATCTCATCTTCCGGTTAGGCACGCGACAGCCTTCCGGTCTCAACATCGAATTCAACAAATTCAGACGATCAGCTCTGCCCCACCCCCACCCATTTGTTTCCATTTCATTTTAACTGTCTTTTACCATTTCTTTCTTTCTTTAGATACATTTAATTTCGCGCCCCAAATCTCATCCACTTTTCCTTCACCTGTCTCCTCTTTGCTTTCCCCTCCCCCTCTCCCCACATCTACAGTTCATCCTCTGATGTTAGTTTCCCTGCTGTTTGACCTTTCACATTTTTTCTCCTCTCTGGTGACTGCCATTCGCACTCTTTCCCCTTGGTTTCTGAGGCCATTAGCACCCGGTTTCCCTGGGTTTCTGTGGCTATGACTCACCTTTCATTCTCACTCCACAGTGTAAATATTTCCCACTTTCTCTGCCTGTTAGCTTTGACAAAGAGTCATCGGAGTCGAAACGTTAGCTCTTTTCTCTCCCTACAGATGCTGAAATTTTCCAGTATTTTCTCTTTCGAAATAGGCAGAACACATTGTACATTCACATTAACGACAACATAAATCAAGTGACTAACTCAAGTAAGATTTGGTGATGGTATGTTACGATTCACTCAAGGAGTGGGATTTTCTGGTTCCGCCCATCCTGAGACTGGAAATTCCCGCCCAAGTAAATGGACCTTTCAATGGTTCATCAAATTGTCCTTCCTTCCCGCCACAATTTCCACGACGGGCCGGTCAGGAAAATCTGCCCGAAGTGGCAACATGCACTTTTACATGCATGTTGTAGGCCAGAGCTATGAATAGCAATGGCGGAACTTCCAATGTTCTTTCGATCACATAAATGACCAGGAAGCCCATCTGCTCTTACCGACCTAGTATTGACTTGGAAGATACTAAACCGTTATGAACACACCATCCTTGGCCATCAAGTTCTGCGGTGGGACTCTAACCTGGAGCTTATGGCTCAGAGGCAGGGATGCTACCCACTGGGTCACAAGACTTATGTTTGCATTTACTATATCTTATATTGAAAGGCTAACTACCTGCAGCTTCACAGTATTGGTGTATTTCTGGTCCTCTAGATTCTGAATATTAATATAGGAGTCTGCAAAGGAATCCCCCAGGTCCATGAGGTAATCCAATTTTTGAATTTTTCTGTTGAGTTATTGCAGAAACATTTATGTTGCTGTACGATAACAAAAAGGAAGGGCCGATTCTCTGATATTGAGGCTAAGTGTTCGCGCTGTCGTGGACGCCCTCGCGTTTCACGACGGCACAAACAGGGCGCAGGCACGACCTATTCTGGCCCACAGGGGGCCAGCACAGCCCTGGAGCAGTTCACGTCGCTCCAGCCTCCTTACGCGGCGCCAGACGGGCGTCGCGCCAACCCGCGCATGCACAGTTGGGCCAGCTCAATTCTCCGACCGCCCCCCCGCCCGGCCGGAGAATCACCAGAGGGGCGGCGTCAATCCTGCCGGATTCTCCGACGCCGGTTTTTCAGCGGGGGCGGGAATCGCGTTGCGCCGGTTGGGGGCCGGTGACAGTGGTCCCCCCGTCGAGTGGCCGCCTGTTTTCAGACAGTCCCGCCGGCGTAAATCAAACAAGTTCCTTCTGCGGGCAGCCTGCGGAGTTCTCGGGGGGGGGGGGGGGGGGGGGGGGGGGGGATCCGGCCCTGGCCTGGCCCGCGATTGGGACCCACCGCTCTGCGGACAGGCCTGTGCCGTGGAGGCACTCTTTCCCTCCGCGCCGGCCGCTGTAACGGTCCGCCATGGCCAGCGTGGAGAAGAACCCCCCTGCGCATACACTGGGATCACGCCAGAACACGCTGGCGCTCCCGCGCATGCGCCAACTCGCGCCGGCCAGCGGAGGCACTTCGTCGCCAGTTGGTGCTATGCCAACCCAGCTGGCCTAGCCCCTGAAGGTGTGGAGGATTCCGCACCTTCAAGGCAGCCCGATGCCGGAGCGGTTCACACCACTCCTCGGCGCCGGTACAGCCCGCCCCGCCGGGTAGCGGAAAATCCCGGCCCTAGACAAGCTCCCCAGGTAGGGAGCGGAGGCCACATGGGCCCGTGCCCTTTATGAGCAGAGGTTATAAGCAGGCCCAGATTAAGGCCTGTTGAATAAATCGTTCCAACTGGAATGCACTGGGGTGTGAGATGCTGCATTATGCTGACCCTTGTAAATACTTGTAAATAAATTACCGACAAGCTTCTCTGTGTCTTTATGGAAGGGCTCAAGAATGTCACGTCATCTTCAATAATCATAGAATCACAGGATAGTTACAGCACATTGTATCGGTGCTGGTTCTGCTATGAAACAATTCGCCCAGTGCCACATTCTTGGCTTCTCCCCAAAGGTCTGCGCATTTCCTCTTCAGGTAATTTCCTCTTGAATGCCTGTTCTCCCCACGTTCTCAGACAGTGCTTTCTAGATCCTAACTCGCTGAGCGCGAACGCTTTTGCTCATGTCACCAATGCTTCTCTTTGCCAAGTATCCGAAACTCTGTGGCCTCTGGTTCTCGACCCCTCCATCAATCCCTAACCTGCTCCGCCCTAACCCCTCATGATTTGGAATTCCTCTCCTCTCAAATCTGCTCTCAAATCCTCTCTGCTCCTGAATGGGTAGGTAGGGCCCAGGTTTAACAGTCCCTCAGACATTTCCATTTCTGACAGAGTAGCACTAACCTCCATTCTGCCGTCCACCTTGCTGGATTATGTATCGGAGTTGGGAGCACGAAAAGTACAACCTTCATCACTCAGAGGTGAGAGTACTACCAACTGTGTCAAACTGGCACTCACGCCAGCTTTCTGGCAATTTGACAAGTTCCCAACCGAGCAGCAAATAACTGTTGAGGTCCTTCGGAACAGCTGTTTAAGACGAGCTATGGCTTGACCTCCATCAGTCAAATGGACCCAATTATATAAACGCTCCAGGCCAGAAGATGCAATTAGAAGGAAAACTGCCTGCTGAGTGAGATGTTAGAAGATATATTTCAATGAGACCCGAGGGACAGTTTCTCGGCATGTTTCAAAACAAAAACAAAATAGTTTTGTCAGGACATTTTACCACCTAATTCAATTCTTACCATAGATTTAAGGGAGGTTTAGTGACGGAATACCAAATTTTCACAAGAAAGATGCAGAATCAGCTGGATTTCTTGTCTCCATCTCTCCCAACCTTGAATATAGTCACCTTGCAAGTCGCTGTAGAAAAACCCAGAGCTCAGATCAGTAACTAACCAGCTTTAATCAAAAAAGCTGGAACCAGATCACTGCCAATTAAACTAAATAAGCAGCACTGACTTGAACTTTCAGCACAAAACCCACTTGTATGTGAACAATCAAAATTGATATTCCTGCTTTCAAATAAAATCTATTCACGAGGTAAATTGAGGAGGTGGTCAATTTTCTACCACACTGTTGAGAAAAAAAATTGCTGCATTAAAACATGGGTACAAAATAACTGAAGAAATTGGAGTAGGTAATTCAGCCCTTCAAACGTGCTTCCCCATACAATAAGATCATGGTTGATCTTGTGCCTCAACTCTACCTTCCTGCAGCAAAACCATATTGCTCAATTCCCTGAGGGAGGGGGGGGGGGGGGGGGGGGGGGAGGTCAGCCTAGGTAGGGTGCTCTTTCAGAGGGTCGGTACATACTTGATGGGCCGAATTGCCTCCTTCTGCACTGTAGGGATTATATGTTAAAAACCTAGTTATAAATAGCTGAGCCATTACAATAATAATAATCTTTATTATTGTTACAAGTAGGCTAACATCAACACTGCAATAAAATTACCGTGAAAAGCCGCTAGTCGCCATACTCCTGCAACTGTTCGGTTACACGGTGGGAGAATTCAGAATGTCCAGTTCACCTAACAGCACATCCTTCAGGTCTTGTGGGAGGAAACCGGAGCACCCGGAGGAAACCCACACAGATACGGGGAGAACGTGCAGACTCCGCAGTTACCCAAGCCGGGACTCGAACCTGGGACCCTGGAGCTGTGAACCAACAGTGCTAACCACTGTGCTACCGTGCCACTCCATTATTGCCAGACAAGGTAGGATGTAATATGATGAACAATTAGCTATAGGGTGGTAAACAAACAGATTTTTGTTATTAATAACTCTAAATATTGCAAACAATATATAAAAAAGAGGGACAAATGATTCACTGGGGATTTTATATATAAAAAAATATGGGGCTGGATTTTACAGTTCATTGTGTTCCCCACCTCCAAGCTGAAGAGTTAGTCGGGAGACAACCCATAAATATGCTCAGTGGGGCATTAATTGGCTCAGGGTGAGGCTTTTACCACCGTGTAGGGAGGAAGTCCTTTCTCAGAGAGTTGTCAGCTAATCCGATTGGCCAGTATCTCTGTAGTCCCAGCAGCGCCAAATTTGAGCAGTGGCCACTGCTGGGACTACAGGCAGTCATCAAACAGGTGGAACTAATGGAGGCCAAGCTTCAGGTAAATCCAGAGAATCATTGAGTCCAAACTGGATGGCATGAGGGATGTGGGAGGGGGGCTGTATTTGAGAGGCTGGGGGAGGGTTAAAGGTGAGGTGTGATCTTGGAGGGGTTGCCTCTGGTGGGCAAAGAAAACCTGAAGAAGAGATCCCCATCCCCACCTTACTCAACACCAGTCTGCTCAGTGAAAGCAGCTACAGCCTCCTGTCGTGAATAAGCGTGCTCCTGTTGTGAGTAAGAGTGGTGGTAGGGATGGGGGGGGGCGGCACTCCAGCAGCCATTAATCCACCACTTAGGGGCCTTAATTGGACCAAGGTCAGGTGGATCACCTGACATCTCCACTGCATCCTCCACCCATAAAAAGGGAAGCACCAGAGAATGGTTAGCAAAGCGCACAGAGCTGGCTTTTAAAGCAGACCAAGGCAGGCCAGCAGCACGGTTCAATTCCTGTACTAGCCTCCCCGAACAGGTGCCAGAATGTGGTAACTAGGGGCTTTTCACAATTCATTTGAAGCCCACTCGTGACAATAAGCGATTTTCATTTCATTTTCATGAAATTTTCATTTCATGAAACTCTGGTAAGCTCGCAACAAGAGTTTTGCATTCAATTCTGGTCACCACAATTTCAGAACAATGTGAGGATCTTACAGGGGATGCAAAGAAGATTTACCAGAATGTTTCAAGGGATGGGTAGGGGGTGTACTTGCACGGTTACCACGGTTAGAAGCTGAATTTGGATAAAAGAAGATTGAGGGGAAGTTTGATGGAGGTGCACAAGATCATGACAAGAGAGACAAGGAAGAACTTTTTCCATCAGCAGGTAGTAGAAATATTAGGGGATTCAAGTTTACATTTCTGCTGATGACCTGGAGCTCACTGACAACAAGGGTGGTGTGGAAGCAAAACCAATCAACGGTTTCAAAACAAAATTGAATGGCCACTTGAAGGAAATAAACTTACAGTGCTAGAGGGATCGAGTCAGGGAGTTGGAATGACTGGATTGCTGTGCAGGGAGCTGGCATGGACTTGATGGGTCGATTGGTCTCCCACCATGCCATAAATAACTCGATGACACAGGAGTGATGGTTGACTGGGACTCGGTGCAAGTTAGGATCCAGCCAGAGATAGCATGGAAGAATTTAGAGCAGAATTAGATAGATCTGCTCGAGTTTGAGGAGGGTGGAAGATGGAGAGCTGGGGAAAAGAGCTTCTAATGGTCAAGTCTGCAGGTAAAAAGACACAGATGAGGACTTCAAATGAGGCAAGGGAAGAGTTAGGAAATGATCAGGAGGTGGAAGCTTGATGGTGGTGTAATTATGTGGTCTGAAACACATGATCAACATTAGTTCAGCCCAGAAGGTTGCTCGGGGGGGAGGGGGGACAGAGTTTGTGGCGGGGACTGAAGATAATGGCTTAATATTTAGTTGAAGGATATTTCTGTGCTCGAGTGCTGGATGTTAGACAAGGGGTGAGGTTCTCCATTTCTGAGACTAAGGGCTGGATTCTCCCATTTTGAGGCTATGTCCAGAGGAAGTGTCCTGTTTCACGCTGAAAAAGTCCAAGGCGCCCCCGCACCGATGCTCTGCCCGGTGGGGGGGGGGGGGGGGGGGGGGGGCTAGCAGCAATACCACGTAAAACCCCCAGCGTTCCCGACATAAAGGCCGGAAAATTGTCGAGTCCGTGGCCGTGCATGTGCATGGCGACGACCTACAGCGATCGTGCCGTACAACAGGGCGCCGGCCTCATGCAGACCCGGCCTGCCAGATAGTGCCCCCATGTACCCCACCTCGCAACTCCCGGAAAGCCCACCACCAGTCCCCCCAACCACCGCTGAAGCCACACCCCTGGCGAGCGGAATGGCTATCTCCTCCAACTGTGGCGGCACTAGACACAGTCCCACGCTATCGAGAAGTCGGCCCATCGGGGGCGGAGCATCAGGGGAGAGCCTTCAGGTGACGTCCTGAGGCCGTCCCAACAGCGTGCGTCGTACTCACCAATTACACCGTTTTGGAGGGAGCGGAGCATTGGAAAACAGGCGGTGTCCCTGATTTCGGCGTCAAATGGGATTCTCCGCCTGATCTACGGATACGATTTTGGCGTCGGCAAGGGCACAATCCCGCCCTAAGTGTTGACGCCGACACAGAATTCATGGCCTTTCACGACAACAAAACTGGCGCTGAACCTGGATCAATTCAGCAACTGTGGGAAAATGGTGTGGGATTCACTGGGTCCGTGACTGACACTCGGGAGGCTGTCAAGCTGCAGCCGCTTACACACATTACAATCCCCACACACACTCATCCCAGCTAACAAAATGGCACTGGTTATGCTGGAGCACGCCCATCCTGCTGATGGGTCAGCTGGAGCCAGAGGGCAGCCAGGTGGGTGCCTGGGGACACCTTCATGACCCATGGCCCTAAGTTAACAGTGGGCTGTTAGCGGCGTGTGCAGCTGCATGGCTGCCTTGCCGGCTGCGGCAATGGTGTTCTATGCCCGTCCAACCCGACCCGCACAGTCCACCTTCTGGCCACACCCCGCTACTCCCCCCAGACCTGGCAGAAACCCCCTGGGGCACAACTGTCAGCAAACTATGGCAATGTTGGACAGTTTCCATACCCCCTCTCTCTCCCTCAGCAGCCACGACGCCGGTTTCACGATTTTAAAAACCACAAGTGAACCGCGCCATCAGGAATTCGGCCCATCGGAGGAGGAGAATCATGGCGGCCCCGGAGAGTACCGGCTCAGGCCCACTAATGACATGCAAACGGTGTTTACTGTACGTGCATTCCGGACCGCATTAACACCTCTGTCCAGGTAGCAGAGAATAGCGATTTGGCGTCAAAAAGGCACCCGTCGTAATTTTAACGTCTGAATCTATTCTCCGCCAAATCGCGTTTTGCAATTTTGGCATCAGCCAACAGAGAATCTTGCCCAAGGAGCCTGAAAATTTATCCAAAGTGGAGAGACCGAGAGAGGAGGCAGTGAGAAAGAGCAGACCTTTATGACCGTACATGTGGAACCTGCCATTGTGTTTTTGGATATTCTGACAATTGAGGATGTCAAGTTCCTCTTGCACATATGTGGCATACCATTTTTAGCGAGACCAAAATTTTTAAATAAATTGAATGAGAGTATAATTAAGGCATTATTAAACAGATATTGCCTCCTGTTTCATTCCTCTAAATCTTTCGCAAAATTCAACTTGACTTTGTTTGACAGGATGCGATTTCGGAGTGGCTTATTTGGTGGATCACAAAGTTTTACCGCAGTCACAAAACATTTGTGAGAAAAGAAAGCATTTTAAATGCTGAACCACACCTCGGCGGGAATGGTACTCTGTGAATATGGGTGTTTGAAAGTTCCTGGTTTGCAAGTTCCTGGTTTGCAGGTTGCTCTGCAGGATTGAGATGAATCCTATGAGGCCTTGCTGTGCTCTGTAACCTGTTGAGAGGCCGAGTCATTAGCTGAAACTTTACTGATGTTGTCAAAGGAAACAATCAGTACCTGATTGTTTGGAGCCGGATACTCAGGGGAGGCCGGGGCAGATAGCATGGAATAACTTAGGGGGAAACTAGATTTACATTTGAAGCAGTTGGCTACAGATGGGTATTCCATTTTAGGGACAAGAAGTTGGGATACAATTTGGGTAGGATTCTCCGTCCATCGACACCGGAATCGCGAAATGGAATGCCTTGCTCCGGTGCCTTGACAGTCGGGTCGGGTGCTCTTTCCAAGAGCCGGTGCAGACTCGATGGGCCGAATGGCCTCCTTCTGCACTGTACTTTCTATGATCTATGATCATTCTATTCCGTACATACAGCAAACACCATTGGCATGTCACTAACCGGCCCCACTCGGTATTGCTGGGGCTCCCAAGGGGCTCAGACTCTGGCAAGAGGAACTACCTACAGCACGTTTCACTCGTGGTGTTAAAAATCGGGAAGCAGGCGCCGTGACTGCTGAGGAAGAGAAAGGTGGTAGGACATGTTCCCAGACCGTGGGCTGCTGGTCCTGCCACTGGCAGGGCTGGCTGGGAGGGCAGGCGGGCATTTGTTAGCGTCAGGGAGGTGTAGCGGGAAGTGACAGGGAGGTGACCAGGAGATGGGCCATGGGGCAAGGCAACCCATGGGACTGGGGCGGTGTCCAGGCATGGGCCACCATTGCCACGGCCTGCAGGGCAGCCATCTGGCTGCACACCCCGCTGACCGCTTCCAGTGGCCCATGGATGTGCTGAATGACACTAGCCATATGGGTATCCCCATCCCAACCACCCCAACCCCTCCCTCAACTCCACCATCATCCCACCAAACCCCACCCCCCTCAACCCTTCCGTCCACGCCATAAGCCACCCCCTGCAACTCCTACCTTGACCCCACCAAACGTCCTGCCCACACTCACAGTGAGACGCCACCCACCAACGGGGTATCAGTGTGTACGCTCCACACCCTGCACCACGTGCCAGCATTCATACCAGCTGCCATGGCCAAGTGACCTGGCCATGAAGGCCACCGGCTGCCAACCCCATGTGTTACCCACATCCAACTGTCTAATGCTGTGTACTTTATCAGGCTTCCGGAAAGGGCGTTCCCATCGACAAAGGAAATGCAGACACAGAGGCAGGGATTCTATGAGGGCCTGTCGGCAACCATCCAGCGTCTGCAGGTGCATTTGGAGGAATCCAACCACTTGCAGGAGAAGGAGGCAGTGCTGACAATGCATGCCACCCACGCCAACATCGCACGGGGGGCTATATTGGCCTTGGGTCAGGATGTCCAAGGCCTGAGGCATTCTATGTGGGCAGTAGCTGAGGCACAGGTCACGGCTGCCTCGGCACACGCAGCTGTGGATCAGGAGCACCTGGACATTGCAGCAATGCTCCAGAGCTTGGTACAGTCACAATGGGTTATTGCTGAGAGCATCTTCGGTATTGCCCAGATACTGGCTGACATGTGCCAGTCCCGGAGGGAGGTGGAATCGTCACTGAGTGATGTGGCACAGCCCAGGAGCGAGGTGGCCAGCCCCTGTGCTCCATGGCCGCGAGCATGGAGACCCATGTTGAGACAAGAGCAGGCCTCCGGGACTGGTTGCGTAGATGGTGGGGGAGCCCCAGGAGTTCACTCTGGTCATAGCCCCATCCCATGGTGTAACCCCGGGGCCATCGGACACCCAGAGGGAGGAGAAGGAGATGGGGACCGTGCGACGACTCCTTCAGGGGAGGTGCTGGAACACCACCGCGCCTTGGACTCGCTTCATACTGGCATACTTGACGGTTCCTGACATCTTCGAGGGACACCCCGGGTGAGGGGTTGGCTTGTGGGAAACGGGGGGTTGTCCGCTTCAGTTGTGGCTCGTGACCCCTATCCGGAGGCCACAGACCAATGCAGAGACCCGCTACAATGACGCCCATGCCTCGACCAGGTGCATGATCAAGTGGTACATTGCCGTCCTGAAGATGCGGTTCAGTGGCCTCCAGTAGAGCAGTAGGAGAGTCTCCTACATTGTGCTGGCCTGCTGCATCCTCCACTACATCACGCAGCAGGGATGAGGGGGATGAATGACATACAATGAAGAGGATGCAGAGTAAGGCTAGGAATGAGCAGGACATTCATATCACCACATTCCCCTTCCTTTGGAAGTGTTAGAATTTACAAATGTAATTGTGCTTCGCCAAACATGACATGCACAATGATTTCAAACATGTAACTGTACACAGTTCACTACAGGTTCAGTGTTTCAGGTTTACGGCGTAATCTGCTTGATCTCCTGAGCAGTGGCTGAATAAGCAATCGTGTTTCACCTTCATTTATTGTTGGTGTTCCTGCTTGTTCAGTATTTATTGCTGCGGATGTTTATCTGAGTGCTGGCTCTGATGGGTGGTCTGTATCCTATTTTTGGGGATTACATACCAAATCTTCTGTTGAACTCAAAACGAAGGGACGTTGAACTTTCAACAGCGCTCTTCAGTTTCTCCCTAAGACTGAGCCATCCTCAGTGATGATGAGAAACGAATGGGGACCTTCTTGTTGCAGTAGCTTTGCATGTCTTGACCATCCATTTCAATTGGCATCCTCCAGTCTAACCGTGTTACCTGGATGCAGTGGCTGGAGCTTCCTTGTGGATCTATCAGAGAACCCTTTCTGCCTCCTGTTCTGAAGAAGCAGTTTCTGCCCCAGAACTCGATCCACAAGGTGAGGTGCATTGGAAGGCAGGGTTCTTCGCAGCTGTCTATTCATTAGCAGCTGCGCTGGCGACAGTCCATTGATAAGTGGTGCAGAATAATAGGCCATAAGTGCCAGAGACATGTCTTCCTGGCTGTTTTTTCAGCAGCTGTTTAACAATGTGAACATCCTTTTCTGCCTTCCCGTTTAACTGAGGATATAACGGACTTGACGTGATGTGCTTAAAGTCATAATGACGGGCAAACTTAGTCCACTCATAGTTTTTGAAGCATGGACCATTGTCACTCATAATAGTGTTTGGTATCCCATGCCGGGAAAAAATCTCTTTGGCATGTTGCAAAACTCACCGAGCAGTCGAGTTTGTTACCTGTGTTATCTTCGGATAATTAGAGATGTAGCCGATGACCATTGAAGTGAAGAAGATCCATTCCCACCTTCTGTCAAGGAGCTGTGATGATTTGGCCCATGTGCATCAGTTCTTTGCTCTGTTTGCACTGAAACTTCTGACAAGTGTCAGTTGTCAACCATGACTGAAATGTATTGGGTGAAGCCTGGCCAATAAACTGTATCCCTGACCCTGCGCTTGCCCTTCTCAATGCCCAGGTGCCCTTCATGGAGCATCTTGTGCATGAGTGGCCTCAAGAAATTCGGAATCACAATCCTGTGCTGTCGCAGTAAAAATCCATTCGCCTCACTCAACTCTGCCCTTGCATTATAATAACCCAAGCAGGAACCCTTAGGACATCCCTCATGGAGATACTTTATTACTTTAGGACTGTGTCCTTGGCCGTTTCTTACTTTATTAGATGGGACTGAACATCAGAGGCTGGTAGTGACGAGTTGAATATGCACATCCTCATCAACCAGGCGTATCTAGTTAATGCCCGTGGCTCGAGAAAGTGTGTCAGTAACAAAGAAATGCTTGCCTTGTGCGTAGATTAGGTCAAAATCATAGCGCTGCAGCTTCATCATCATGCACTGGATTCTCGGGGACATTTTCCTCAACTTCTTCTATACAATTGAGACGAGTGGCCTATGGTCAGTCTCCATAAGAAACGTCCATACAAATAATCAGGACCATACACATAATCATGGAATTTGGCCAAGCCATTGATTAAGCCAAAGCATTCTTTTTCAATTTGCGTATGCCTGTGCTCCGTCTCTGCCACAGCTCTGGATGCATATACCACAGGCAGCTAGCTGTCATCTACATCCTGCTGCAGTAACATCGCTCCCAGACTGATGAAATCTACCCGTGGTTAAGTGTAGTCTCGTATACACCTAAGTAGAAATTTGCACTACATGTCTCGGATGCGAAATTAAATCTTTATTGGGTGTCTATTGATTATAATTGAGAGTTTGAAATCTTGTGGTTACAAATCAAATGTTCTCAATAAAGCCCCTGCCAGCAGAAGACATTAAGAGATATAATTAAACTTAGTAGAGTACAAACAAACTTTCAAAATACAGTAATGATTTCTTGCTCAAAGCAAAACAGCTTGCGCAGACTTAGAGTTAGAGTGGAAATATGAAAATATGGGATAAAATTAGCAAATAGTCAGGTAAATAATAAGAGTGATTCTAGAATGAAAATGGCTGCCTGGACTTCTATCTTTAAGGAATTTGTTATCAATCTAAGTCAATCTATTCCTACCCCTGTAACATGCTGATTGGTTTGGGTAAGTCTTCAATACATTTGATTCGATGATTAGTTGTCAATCCTCAATGTGCAACATAAGCTTGACGATGTTGCATCTTTGAATTCTTCACTGTGTTTTGGAATGTGAGCATTGCACTTATCATTGGGTTGGTATTTGCTGAGTGTTAGAATATTCACATTTTGAACAATGGAGAACTCATCTGAATTATAATGTCAATTTGACCCTCAGTAGAAATGTTGCATTTGCTTCTAATTCGACTGCAGATGTTTCAAATGTTATGCTTTTATTTCTGCAGGCTATGTGCTTTTGCAAGCTGAGGTTATGTTTGATCATATTTGCAGTCTTATGATAGGAGTCATTTTAAAATGATTTTTGAACAGGGCTTTAGTAGTTATAACAAAATGGCTAAATCAATGATCCTTTTACCGATCAGAAATAGCAGGTTTCCTTCACAGACCATCCTTAGATGCATCGGTTGAAATTTTTTTCTTTTTCGCAGGGTTCCTTGGCGCTGTTGTCAAGGAGATTTGCAATACTTGCCATTCCTGCTCATGTCATGGGAAAACTGTGTCCTTTTTGATCATATCTCAAAGGCGAGAGGTTTGAGATGCTAGGTTGGGAATGAATTTGTCAACAAAGATGACCATCCCTAACGTCCGTAGGATGCCTGTTTTATCTGTGGGATGTGACATCGTCAAATTAGCCTTTATCTTCTCTTGATCCAGCTGCACACCTTGTGCAGAGAGCCTATCCCACAAGAAGGTGATGCTGTCAACCCCAATTTGACACTTTGCTTTGTTAAACTTTAGGCCAGACTTCTTTGTAGTTCTTGAAGCCCTAACCAAGCCTTCTGTCATGCTCATCGGGTGTGGACCCCCAAATTATTATGTCGTTCACATAGCCATGGATACCTAGCAACCCTTCAACTATATGCTCCATGGCACGATGGAAAATTTCTGAAGCAGAAATTATGCCAAATGGCATGTGAAAGAAACAATAGTACCCAAAGGGTGTATGAAACGTATGCAACTTTGTGCTCGCTTTGTCCAGTATGAGCTGCCAAAAGCCTTGTGACGCGTTGAACTTCGGAATTGCGTGGTGCTCTCTCTTGATGTTATGGTTGAGGTCTTTGGGTCTATGCATATTCCTAGGACATTATTCCTCTTCTTGACGCACACCATAAAGTTAACCCAGTCTGTAGGTTCCTTTATGCATTTGATGACTCCTAGAGCTGTCATTCTGTCTAACCCAACCTTCACTTTGTCCTTGAAAGGAGCTGGCCCACGTCTCGGCGCATGTATAATTGGCTTCGCAATCTCCTTCAATTGGATGCGATAAGTAAAAGGCAGAGTGCCAAAGCCTTGAAATATCTCTGGAAAGTCCTTAATGATGGATTCTACAACACATTTTGGCAGGGTACCATGCTGAACGAGCCCAAACGCTTCACACGCTTCCACTCCTATGAGAGATTCGCGCTCTGTCTCCACTATGGAAAATGTAATCATACACGTTCTACCTTTCACAGTTCCTGCGAGCTCACATGCTCCTGACGTTGTGATCTCATTACCATTATAGTCCTTCAGTAGTGCTGATTGACGAACCATTGTTGGTTTAGTTTTCAGTGCATTTAAAGCTGACAAAGTGATAAGGTTGGTTCTTGTTCCTGTGTCGAGCTTGAATTTAATCAGTGTGCCATAAACCATCAATGGAATCGTCCATCTATCTTCTGTGGTATTCGCAACCGCATCACTATGACTGCAAATTGTGAGAAAGTATTTGCCATTTTGCCTGTTCGGACTACTTGTGTCCTCAGTTGAAATCATATCAACAGCAGCCAGGTTTACAATGCATATTTCATTAATTAAGTTAACTAGTCCTGTTTGGTCCACTGTTGAACGTGATACACATTGCCCAGCAAAGTGATTTGTTCTTCCACACTCGGAACACACCTTCCCAAACACAGGACATTGTCGTGGCAAATGTCAATTATCACATTGCTTGCACAAAATGGTGTTCCAGTTGGTCACTTAAGGTGGCCACCCGTAGAGACAGCATGATGGCGCAGTGGTTAGCACTGCTGTCTCACAGCTCCGAGGTCCCAGGTTTAATCCCAGCTCTGGGTCACTGTCCGTGTGGAGTTTGCACATTCTCCCCATGTTTGTGTAGGTTTCGCCTCCACAACCCAAAGTGCAGGCTAGGTGGATTGGCCACACTAAATTGCCCCTTAATTGGAAAAAATGAATTGGGTCCTCTAAATGTATTTTTAAAAAGATGGCCGCCTGCACAGCGACCACGTTTCTTCTTTGACTGCATTACTATGCTTCTGGCGCTGTCGTCTTCTGCCACCTTGGTGCCAAAATGCTTCAGGTTGAGCGTACTGATCTGCTGTGCAGCTAGCTCACTTGCAAGACAAATCTTGATAGTATTTTCTAATTGAAGCACTTCTTCCCTCAATAGCCCCTCATGTACCTTATCATTCAATATCCTGAACATTATCTGATCACGGATCATCGACGACTTTAGTGTACTGAAATTGCACAACTGCACCTTCAACCGTAGGTTGGTTAGAAAACTATCGAAAGATTCGCCCGTCTCTGAGTATGCGAGTGAAATAAATACCACTCAAATGTTTCATTTTTCTTCGGGGAGCAATACTGATCAAAGTGTTTAATTACTCATCAAAAGATCTTCTTTTTGCTTGGTTGTCGAACACGAAGGTATCATAAATTTCGATGGCTTGAGGACCTGCTGCTGTGAGCAGCGACACAATAAGCCTTTCGTCAGGCTGTGCCTGCAGGCCAAGGGCTGCAATACAGAGTTTAAATTGCTGCTTGACAACACGGCAAGTCTCGTCTACATTGCCATTGATTTGAAGCTGGCGGGGTGCCTTCAGACCTTCTATCTCTAACTTCACAGTCTTTCAGTGCATTGAGTTCCAGTTTCCAGTAGTTTATCAAGTAGATGGAAGAATTTTCTTTTTACTTCCTTTGTTCGGCTTCTCCATAGTTATCTTCAATTGTTCGACACACTTGGTACCATGTTGTGTTCTATGTTGTAGCTGTTGTAATGATGCACACAGAACATTTGGTTCTTTGACTAGTAATATAGTTTATTGACAAAATGAACACTTGGAAAGATAATTAACAAACTATAATACAAACAGTAATGAATAAGTGCATTCTCCTGGAGCTACATCTAATGCGACTGACCTCTAGTGTGACTTACTACGAGCTGCCGGATCTGTGGAGCCACATGGTGGATTTCTATTGCCACCTGCTGGTTGGAGGTCATATAGATAACTATATACATTAACAGATGAGTATATACATTAATGTGTGGTGCATATCACCACACCGGCGTCAACACAGAGAATCCCACCCCTTATTTCTCGTCTTGATTTCCAAGGGAAGAAAGATATAAATGGAAGAGAGACAGAAGATCTATTCAATTTAAAGAGTGTGAAAACTAAAGTAGCTAATGACAATGAAATCGATACAGAGTGAGAAAAAAAGAGAGCATAAGATTTGGATGTGCTTGGAGCACAATCTTGACTGACTGACAGATTCCACTCAGTTTGCATTGGAAATATTGCACAAAACAAGGAAGATGGGAGGGTATGCATGGCTATTTAACCAGCAGCACCAAACCATTAATGTCCAATCCACAGACCTTGTTGTTGACTCAAACTTGTAGGTTGTCAGGTATCTAAATCCCAAAACAGTGGAATGACTGTCCTTCTCAATACTTACCCTGAATATCCGAACAGTTTCATTGATTCCTTGTTTTCATTTGTGTATTTTTCACTTCTGTTGGTGCGGGGAGGAAACATTCAGGAGGAGCAAGGGGGATAAGGATCATCATGTGGAATCCTATGGTAGATTTGAACGCTTTAACAATTAAATTGACTTTGTAATCCACCTGATATAACATTGTGCGGCATAGTGCTTCTGTAAGCGACTTTGCAATCTGTTGTTATGCATTACACTTAGCTGCGAAATTGACAAATTATACAGAGTGCACGGTGTCTGAATGCACTGTAATTACAGTTAGCTAGTCCACACATCTCATTTTCTAAATGGTCCAGTAAGTAATGTTCAAATTTGCTCTTTACAGAAGTCGTCTTTTAATCAGAGCACTTTGATAGTTTCCTGAACTTTACTTTCCAAGCCAGTCACAGCTGACCGAAGGGGCAACTGGGATTCGGTGGTTAACACTAACCCCATGAACCAGAAGACTGTGGGGTCAGGGCTCGTACTAGGACCTTGAGCAAATTGTTCAGAGGTGCCATCTTTCTGATGATACATTAAATGAAGGCCCTAACTATCGCTGACTGACTGCATGATCAGAAGTGGGTCCAGAGCATACATGGTTATCAAGGTTTACAGCTAGGCTGTACTTCTTAAAGGCAGCCTGTCCCTCTTCAAGGGGAAATGCATTCAGGCTGCAGCTTCTGCAGGAACTGTTTCTGAAAGGCTTGGAAGGAAGGAAGAAGAATGCTAATGGGACCAGGGGGAAAGTTCCCTGGTTCTCTGGTGTGGTTTCAGGCACCATGGGCGGAATTCTCCGACCCCCCGCAGGGTTGGGGAATCGCCCGGGGCCTTCGTAAATCCCGTCCCCGCCGTGGCCGGAATTCTCCGCCGGGAATCGCGCCCCGCTGGTTGGCTGGCCCCCCGCGGTGATTCTCCGGCCCGCGATAGGCCGAAGTCCCGCCGCTGACAGGCCTCTCCCGCCGACGTGGTTTAAACCACCTCTGGTGCCGGCGGGAGCAGGTGGCGCGAGTGGGCTCCGGGGTCCTGGGGGGGGCGCGGGACGATTGGACCCCGGGGGGGTTCCCCCATGGTGGCCTGGCCCGCGATCGGGGCCCACCGATCGGCGGGCGGGTCTGTGCCGTGGGAGCACTCTTTTTCTTCCGCCGCCGCCACGGCCTCCACCATGGCGGAGGCGGAAGAGACCCCCTCCACCGCGCATGCGCCCGTGGTGACGCCAGCGGCCGCTGACGCGCCGGCGCATGCGCGGACTCACGCTGACTGGCGAAGGCCTTTTGGCCAGCCCTGACGCCGGTCAGTGGGGCGCCAAAGGCCGTTGGTGCCAGTCTGCGGAGCGGGAACCACTCTGGCGCGGGCCTAGCCCCTAAAGATGCGGAGAATTCCGCACCTTTGGGGAGGCCCGCGCCGGAGTGGTTCTCGCCACTCCGGTACGCCGGGACCCCCCGCCCCGCCGGGTGGGTGAGAATCCCGGCCCATAGTCTAACAGATTGAAAGGAGGAGAGAGAAGTTTTGATTTCATTGAAGGCCCTCAAGACACATCCTGCGAGGGCAGCAAGGTGGCACAGTGGTAGCACTGCAGTCTCACAGCGCTGAGGTCCCAGGTTCGATCCCAGCTCTGGGTCACTGTCCGTGTGGAGTTTGCACATTCTCCCCGTGTTTGCGTGGGTTTCGGCCCCACAACACAAAGATGTGCAGGGTAGGTGGACTGAACACACTAATTTGCCCCTTAATTGGTAAAAATGAATTGGGTACTCTAAATTTATTTTAAAAAAAGACACATTCTGCAAAAGGAATGGATGCAGGCATTGAGGGAAATGAAGTCCAGGAGTCTGCTCCTGAAAACAGGATGCAATGCTACAACAAGCTCAATGATGTTGCATGAGTGGCCAAGGTTATTAAATTACATCTCATACCCACTGTACCACCAGCCTCTCACACTTTTCAAAGCACCACACGCCCATCAGTCCCTCAGCACCAATCAGGGCTCATGCCTAACGTTTCAATCCTTAATTTCTGCTATTATTGCTACAAGCATCATTGCATCATCCACCTCTTGCAGCTTCCACGTACCCCTAGCTATTCAGCAATGATAGGTCTATCACCCAAACACATTGAAACACACATAATTATATCTTGCATGAAAAAGTCACGCAACCAATTGGGGACAAGCACATCTGCATCTCTTGAGCCTCTGAGAGGAGGTGATATTTTGCTGGACTAAGTTACTGAGATCAGTGCACCCGGCATCAATGGCGACATCCAGGATGGCACCTTCTCAAATCCCACTTCACCTTCATCCTGCAATATGGTGAGAGAAAGATCAGACATCTGATGAAGAAGCACCGTCACTTGATTTGACATTCAAAGCTACCAGCTTTAATACTGGAATTACACCTAACTTAGATGGTAGTACCCAGGCAGGATTAGCACCAGGCCTGAGTTCATTTCAGTCAAACCAGGGTAGATATAGAACACATTTCAGTTTGCTGGAGGTTAAATTGAAGATGAGGTCTGCTGCAGAGCACGAGAGAGGAATCCAATCGGCAAGGGTACAGATGAATCCTGATGCACATGCACACAGTCACACTTGGGCAGAGTCTGTTGTCACTGTCAAAGAGCATAGACATAGACATAGACATAGAACAGTACAGCACAGAACAGGCCCTTCGGCCCTCAATGTTGTGCCGAGCCATGATCGCCCTACTCAAACCCACGTATCCACCCTATACCCGTAACCCAACAACCCCCCCTTAACCTTACTTTAATTAGGACACTACGGGCAATTTAGCATGGCCAATCCACCTAACCCGCACATCTTTGGACTGTGGGAGGAAACCGGAGCACCCGGAGGAAACCCACGCACACAGGGGGAGGACGTGCAGTCTCCACACAGACAGTGACCCAGCCGGGAATCGAACCTGGGACCCTGGAGCTGTGAAGCATTTATGCTAACCACCATGCTACCCTGCTGCCCTAGCATGGAGGAGTCCAACTGGAACTTGACACAGGGTTTTGCGCAGAGCTTGAAGCCCATCTCTCCCAAACAGCACTGTGGGTATACCTACACCACATGGTCTGCAGAGGTTCAAGAAGGCACCTCGCCACCTCCTTGTCAAGGGTAATAGGGATGGGCACTGATAACTGGCCTCGCCATCGACACCCACATTCGATGAATTAATTTTTTTAAATTATGGTCATACTCTTGAGAGTATCAAAACCATAGAAAAGTTAGGGCACATAAGAGACCATTCAGCCCATCATGTTAGTGCCAGCCAAAAGATGAAAACTTAGCTGCATTGTAATCCCACCTTCCAACATCCGGTCCATAGCCTTGCAGGTTACCACACTTCAGGTGCACCTCCAGGTGCCTTTTGAATGAGTTGAGGGTTTCTGACTTGACCACCAAACCAGGCAGCAAAATGTAAACACCCACCACCCTCTGGGTAAAGAAGTTTTTCCTCACCTCCTCTCTAATCCTTCTACTAATCACTTTAAATCCGTGCCCTGGTAACTGAGCTCTCTGCTGGAGGACAGAGGGCATCCCTGTTTACCCTGGCTAGGCCCCTCATAATTTTGTACGCCTCAATTAGGTCACCGCTCAGCCTCCTCTGCAGTAAGGAAAACAACCCAGGCCTATCCAATCTCTCCCCACCACTGCAATTTTCAAGCCCGGAGTAACATTCTTGTAAATCTCCTCTGAACAATTATGTTGTTTCTGTGATGTGGTGACCAGAACTGTATGCACAACTCCAGCTGTGGCATAACCAGTGTTTTATACTGTTCATCATTACATCCCTGTTTTTGTATTCAATGCCTCGCCCAATAAAGGAAAGCATTCCATCTGCTTTCTTGACCATCTGTCCTGCCACCTACAAGGACCTCCAAGGTCACTCCAAGGTCTCTCACTTCCTCAACCCCTCACAGTATCCTCACATTTATTGAATATTCCCTTATTTTATTTGTCCTCCCCAAATGCATTACCTCACACGTCTCTGGATTGAATCCAACCTTCTACCTTTCCACCCACTCAACCAAGCCATTGACATGGAGACTGCAGCTATCCTTTTTACTATCAACTGTGTGCAAAATTCCCAATCATACCACTCATATTTAAGTTGAGATCATTATTATATATACAACAGGATTTCCGGTGATGGAGATGTGCTGAAAAGTCACACATTAGGTGGCTCTCCTCTTACGAACTCAAAAATAGGCTCTTTCACGCAAAATAGCCCGCTAATACGAAGGGAAAAAATATCCCCACACTTCAACCAACAGCAGCACGAAGGGAGATGCCGAACAACAGTCGCTCCAGAGGCCGTGTAGAAACAAGAAGTGGAAAAAGCCAGGAGAAACAAATGGCTGAGCCGACAGACGCACGAGGCATCAAAACCTGGGCCTTGCCAGAGCAAGAAGGACTGACCCACTGCACAAGCAGTCCCCTCCCCCCGCCCCCCTGCCCCCACCCACCCCCAACCGCCACCCCGCCCACGCCCCCCTCCCCCCCGCAACCCCCCCGCCCCCACCCACCCCCCAAACCCCGCCCCACCCCCCCCACCCCCACCCACCCCCCAAACCCCGCCCCACCCCCCCCCACCCCCACCCACCCCCCAAACCCCGCCCCACCCCCCCACCCCGCCCTCGCCCCCGCCCCCACCCTCACCACCCCCCGGGTTGGAGAATGTTTCTCTCAAGGGAACTGAGAGAACATAGAGAGGAGACGAAAACCGACATCCAGGCTGCGGTCAGGGTGGTGGTTGTGAAAGCTCCGGCTTCCAGATCACCGCCCTGGAAAAGGAAAATATCAAGGTTGGTCGCGACACATGGGAGTCTGAAAGGAAAGATTCAGGATCAGAAATACCTATTGAGGTGCCAAACCCTACAGATTGTGAGCCTGCTGGAGGGGATCAAAGGTAGGAACCCCACAGACTATGTGGCCTAAGTGCTGGGCAACCTGGTGGGAAAGATAGCTTCCTCAGCCCACCAGAAATAGACAGAACACACCGGTTGCTTTGTCCAATAGCCAAAGCTGGGGAACAACTGAGGGCGATGATTGCTAAAATGCACTGGTACCAAGACCGAGAAAGAATTCTGTGCTGGGCAAGGCAAACAAGGAACTGTAACAGGGAAGATCACCAGATGAGGCTATACCAGGACAACTGGGCGAAATCAGCCCTGTAGAAGGGCAGGGTAAAATTTGGGATGCTGTACTCGGCCAAACTCTGGGTCACATTCTAAAGCAAGGAGCAGTGCGGACAGGAACAAATTTGTCCTGGAGAACAGGCTGGAGAAACAGCAGCAACACCGTGGTGATAAGATCACCTGAAGAGACCTTATTTATTTATTTACTAAATATTAACCAACTCGATGAACACTTTACACAGGACTACACTGCCTCGAAAAAGATGGAAATAAAGAGCGAGGGCAGCAGAGCGCAGGAAAAAGTGAAGGGATAGCAGGTTGGGAGCACAGAGAATGGGCGACGGGATGACATACAACCAAGACCAGGAGGGGGGCCAACACACGAGCGGGGAACCGAAAGCGTGAAGGAAAGAGTGGCTGCGTCGCATCTCCCGCAAGGGAGAGAGCGCCAGGCAAAGGGGACGGTCGGCATCAGCAACAGAGGGGCGATTAGGGAAAGAAACTGAGGGAAGGGAACGGGGTGGGTGACATCTCCGGGGAGTGGGGGGAGGGGGGAGGAGGACAGAGGTGGAAAAAGTTGAAAAGGGGGAACATGGGAACAAAATTAACAAGGGCATTAGGTTGGCTCCAACAGGCCACACATGGCGACTTGGAACACAAACGCACCGCAAGCAACTACCTTTGGAGAGCCCCTGAGTAAAGGGAAACCCCGGAGGGTAGGGGCTCACCCACATAGTTGGCAGCCATGTTGGGTGTCTGATTTACAAAGCCTCTCATGAAAAGACCGAAACACCCCATTGACCTTTTCAGGGACAGACACCAATCTGCCCCCCGCACCACGGCTCCCGCAGCTGCACAGTCTCTCCAGCAACTTCTTGCCACCTTATCTGATGGCAAAAAAGGCGGCTAGCCTGCTCCCTTACTCGTACACCACCCCCTTTACCTGCCGCAGTTGACTCACCACACGGGCCATGGCCAATAGGTCAAACTGCATTTGTAGTTTCTTCCTGAGTGCCCAAAGCTTTGGCGTAGGATCACATATCTACTCCTTATCCAACTAGAATCTCATCCACCAGCTCTTGACACTCCTGCTTCGCCTCCCTATCCAGAAGAGCCTTGTACGAAATAACCCCCCCACCCCCAATCCCGAGCACCACCTTTAACACCTCACACAACGTAAAAGGGGAGACAGTCCCATTCTCATTCCCTTATGGCCCTGAAAACCTTAACACAAAACGTGAGGTCAGCCAACAGACCCATATCCCACCTCCAAACGACACGCTGTTCCCGACCCGCCTCTGGCTTCAGATCCACCCTATATGGTGGATGGTCCAAAACAACCACTTACGAATACTCTGCACTTTTTAATCACACGGAGCAATGTCTTACCCATAACAAAGAAGTCAATCCTTGAGTGTTCCTTGTGCACCAGCGAAAAAACTCCTTATTCCCAGGTTTACAAACTGCCGTAGATCCACCCCTCCTGCCTCCTCCATGAAGCCACCAACATCATCGCCATCCCCAAAAGAGACAGCGACCTAGGCCTGGAGTGATCTAACTTTGGATCCAAAAGACAGTTAAAATCCCCCCCCCCCCCCCCCCCCCCCCAGAATCAGCTGGTGCGTATCGAACCCCGGAATGGCCCCAACAACCATTCCATGAACTTAACATTATCCCACGTTCACTAGCACCACCTCCTTCCCCTCTAGTTAACCTGTAACCATGACATAATGACCACCCTTATCCGGCACCATCATCCCCGCCTGAAAGTGAACCCTCTTGCTAACCCAAATCGTAGCACACCTTCCCCTGCTATAGAGCCGCGAGTGAAAAACCTGGCTCATCCAAGCCTTCCGCAACCTGATCTGATCCCGCACCCGCAGATGCGTCTCCTGCTCTCAAACCTTTAAAATGGGAAAAAAAACCTTTCCCTCTTCACCAGCACCCCCACCCCCCACACGTGTTCCAGGTGATCAACATTGTTGGGGGTCTCTCAACCCCCTCCCCTTCAAATCAGTCAATGATACCATGACTAAATGTTCCTTACTAAATTCCCAGATCCTAGGCCCATTTAAGATGGCCACCAGCCCCACCGCTAAGGTGGAACAAAGAAAAAAATCCTGGACAGTCTGAGCACTCCCCTCCCACCCCCCATAACCCCTCCACCAGGCCCACAGACTGCCTGGCAGTACATCACCCCCTCCCCCCCAATCCCCCCACCACACGACAATCGACTTGGCCAATTGCAACCCACCCAAACAGCCCAACAGATCGCAGACTCTCCCCCACTCCATTCCCGTTCACTAGCTTCCCCTTTCCTCATTACTAGCAAAGTGGCCCCCAGCCAGGGCCCGACTCCGACAGCTCCTCAAATCCAACAACCACCCCATCTTTTCTGGTCCCTACTCCCCACCAACACACCCAGCCTCACCATCATTAACAAACTGCTTTCCCGTCCAGAACAGACAGAGAAATACCCATATTTTTATTAAAGCCCAACCCCCAACAAAACAAAAACGCATAACATCCAAAAACACAACACGCAAACATCCCCCTTCATACACAGAGTCCCAAAAAGTCCGCCTCACAGTGGCCCCAACCTCTTCTCTCTGATGTGAGTACTTTGCTTACACTGCAGATGATATAGAAGTGGCCTGGTCGCCATTTTCTGAAGTCCAGGGGTTGGCAATAGAGACGCAAACATTAAGGCCATAGATCCTTAACTTTCAGAGTATCTCACTCAAAACCTAAACAAAAATTAGTTGTATACTGGCAACTGATTCTGACCCTTCAACAACAACATGACCATTTGACGCCCTCTGTAATTGATGACAGTGACAAACAGAGGTTATCCGCTCTCATTCGTACAACAAAGCAAACTGCATCTGATAGGTATAGGAAACTGCTGAACCCAGCAGTTTGGACAAAAAAGGTAATAAGATGCATGCTTAGTCGACCCTTTTATGAAGAGGCTATTAATATCGAAGGATGCGGGGTCACCTTAAATCAGAGCAGAACGTAGACGGCAAAACACAGAAAGTGAAACCCCATTGTTAGCAGAAATTGAGAAAGACAAGCCGAAAAAAATCCGACATGGATCATATTGACTCAAATGCTGCAGACAGCATTCAAATCAGAAGGTTATATTGAAAAATGAGATATCCATCTGTAAGCAAGGTTATAATGTCAGTAGAAAAATAAAAGTAATGCCAAATGATCCAGAATAAAAAGTAGAGAGAAGTTTCTTCATGTCTCACTAACTCTGCAACTTTCGGAGTAGTAAAGATCCACTTGTCAATTCAGAAGCACCTACACAGGATTAAGACTCCCCGATGTCTGTGCAGGAACTTGTAGATCCCCTAATGTACAACAGCAACAACTAGCTTTCATGTTGTTCATTTATCATTGTAAAACATCCTCAGACACTTCAAACAGAAATGATATGAAGACAGATGACAAGGTACCTTTTCCGACCACATCAAAAAGTTACAGACAGGCCGTACTAAGAGGGGACATCATCGCTTTCAAAGCGCGAAGAGATAGGGAGGAAAGGGCGGCTAGGCAGCAGCTGGTCGACTCCATACTGGAGGTAGACCGTAAATACTCCGAGGCCCCGACCGTAGAGCTCCTGGCGGAGAGGAAAGAACTACAAAGGAACTTTGACCTCCTCTCCACCAGGAAAGCAGTGCACCAACTCCGCCAGGCACGTGGGACCCTATACGAACTCGGAGACAAAGCCAGCCGCCTGTTGGTACACCAGCTGAGAAAGCAGGGAGCCACCAGAGAAACTGCACAAATCAGGGATACCAGAGGCACAGTAGAAACAGAACCAGAAAAGATCGACAAAACTTTCAAGGCCTTCTACCAAGGTCTGTACACCTGAGAGCCCCACGGGGGAGTCCGGGATGAAACGGTTCCTTGATGGACTGGACATACCAGTCGTGGGGCAGGGCAGAAAACGGGGCCTGGAAGCACCACTAGAACTGGGAGAAACCATGGACAGCTTTAGCTCCATGCTTGCGGGGACGGCGCCAGGACCAGACGGATTCCCAGTGGAAACCTACAAAAGATTTACGACAGCACTGGCCCCGCACCTGCGGGAGATGTTCACAGACTCGCTATCTGGGGGCACAGTGCCACCCACGCTAGTACAGGCCTCAGTCTCGCTGATACCTAAGAAAGACAAAGACACAACGGAATGTGGGTCATACAGACACATCTCACTGCTGAACACAGATGCCAAAATATTGGCCAAAATCCTAGCCAAAAGTCTAGAAGACTGCGTACCAGATGTGGTCGCAGAGGACTGACGGGCTTTGTCAAAGGTAGACAGCTTATGTCAAACATCAGGCGCCTGGTAAACGTGATAATGATTCCATCCGGGGAGAGAATACCAGAGGTGATCGTCTCCCTAGACGCAGAAAATGCCTTCGACAGGGTCGAATGGAAATACCTCAGAGGTACTGGAGCAGTTTGGGCTTGGAACAGGGTTCACCTCCTGGGTAAAGCTCCTATACAACGCTCCCATGGTGAGCGTACGGACCAAGAAGACCAACTCCCGATACTTCCAGCTGCACAGGGGCACCAGACAAGGATGCCCACTGTCCCTGCTGCTGTTCGCTCTAGCGATCGAACCACTAGCAATTGCGCTCAGAGCAGCAAAAAGCTAGAGGGGGATCCGAAGGAGTGGCAGAGAGCAAAGAGTCTGACTCTATGCAGATGACCTACTCCTCTACATTTCGTACCCACAAAGCAGCATGGAAGGAATCATCGCGCTCCTGAAAGAGTTTGGTGCCTTCTCGGGCTACAAATTCAACATGAGCAAAAGCGAGATCTTCCCGGAATGCCCACAAGAAGGGGGGGCAGCACTAAAGGGGCTGCCATTTAAACAAGCCCGACACAAATTCCGCTACCTGGGGATCCAAATAGCCCATGACTGGAAAGGGATCCACAAATGGAACCTCAACAGTCTGACGGAGGAAGTAAAAAAGGACCTGCAAAGATGGAACACACTCCCACTCTCCCTCTCGGGGAGAGTCCAGACGATAAAAATGAACGTACTGCCCAGGCATCTCTTCCTATTTACATCTAATCCGATCTACATCCCTAAGGCCTTTTTCAAAGCACTAGACAAACTAATCATGGCGTTCGTATTGGGGGGGTGGGGGGGAGAGAGAGAAGGGGGGGGGGGGAGAATGCTAGGATCCCAAAGAAGGTCCTACAAAAATTAAATCCAGGGGAGGCTAGCCCTCCCAAACCTACAATTCTACGACTGGGCGGTGATGGCCGAGCGAATAAGGGGATGGATCAAGGAGCCAGAGGCCTAGTGGGTGCGTGCGGAGGAGGCCTCCTGCGTGGGGACCTCCCTCCGGGCCCTCGTCACGGCAGCACTCCCATCCCCACCCAAAAAACACTCCAGCAGCCCAGTGGTGACAGCCACCCTCCAATCCTGGAACCAACTACGGCAGCAATTTGGCCTGACCAAAATGTCAGACAAAGCTCCCATTTGAAACAACCATAGGTTCACACCAGCACTGACTGACGCCACCTTCAAAAGGTGGGGGCAGGACGGAGGGACACTGACAGTCAGGGGCTTATACACGGACGGCAGGATCGCAACACTGGACAAACTGACAGAGAAATTCCAGCTAGCCAGGGGGAACAAGCTAAGATATCTACAACTCAAAAACTTCCTACGAAAGGGGACAAGGACGTACCCACAACCACCATGACAGACATTACTGGAAGAGTTACTGGACGCAAGCATACTAGATAAAGGAAACTGTATCGACATGTATGACCGACTGGTCGAATGGGCCGACACCATACTGGGCGCAACAAAAAAGAAATGGGAGGAGAACGTAGGGATTGAAATAGGGTGGGGTCTCTAGAGCAAAGCACTGCATAGGGTCAACTCCACCTCCATGTGCACAAGGCTCAGCCTGACGCAACTAAAAGTGGTACATAGAGCTCACTTAACAAAAACCCGTATGAATAGGTTCTTCCCGGAGGTGGAGGATAGATGTGAACGGTGCCAAGGAGGCCCGGCCAACCAGGTCCACATGTTCCGGTCTTGCCCCAGACTTGCGGGGTACTGGACAGCCTTCTTCGAGGCAATGTCCAAAGTGGTGGGGATGAGGGTGGAGCTGTTGCTCGTTCTGGGTGAGTGTGCTTAACACTCAATTTGGCTCTGTTTCGTTACTTAGCTCTGGAGTCGCCAGGTATCGTTAAGATACCGCCACAAGTTTCCAGGTCAAGTTCAAAGCAATAAAACCATACACCAATTAGTAAGTTCAAACAACTGAGTTTATTATAATATAATTATAATACTACCCATGCACACGCTAAGATGATTAAACTATTCCTACCACTAGATAAACCAATACTTAACTTGAAGGGAACTGCCGGATCAGGGGACAAGGCCTCTTGCTCTTCACTGGTCCGCAGACTTCAGGTTGGTACGGGTTAAAAAGGGGTCAGGAGTGTCTATCTCTGGTAGCGATCATTGTGAGACACTTACTTGCTGGCGGCTGCTGTCCCAAACCTCTCCTCTCTCTCGTTCAAGGTCTTCTTTGGCAAAAGCTGGTCGAGATGCTGGTCCAGAGAGGAGGGCTGGTTAAGAAGAATGAACTATGTGTGGGACCTGTCTTTTATAGGTCCCAGGGCTTCGCGCCCTTTTGGGCGGACCCTTTTCCTGCTTGGAATCGATTGGGTCTCTTCCCAATCAATTTGTTTGAATCCCCCCAATACTGAGGCTGTCTCTCGGCTACTGGGCGGGTCTTCAGGTGCTTTGTTTTCGAACCCCACTGGTGCCGGGGTGTCTGGTTTCCCATACACTGTTGCAATCACTTCTCTATTTGTGTCCATTGTCCCTGGGATCGTTCCATTGCTATGTTAACTATCCCGGAGATTGCCTCATTAGTATGCGGAATGTTCGTTTCGGTGCTGTCTGCTCTCTTAGCAGACAGAATACACATTGGCTTGGTGCAGCCTGCTTGTGCTGCAAACATTGTCCATTTTAACCTGCAAGCTTTGCGTTCCTCCATTTTGTATTTAGGGAATGGCCAACTTCGGTGGCTACAGAGCCATGCCCGAAAGTGGCAGTCTTCGGGGTTTCAGACCAGCCAGATGTATTCCTGGGGAGGAGGGCGGATGCCCTTGCCTTTGCCTCCCTGATCGCCCGCCGTAGGATCCTGTTTGGCTGGCGGTCAGCAGCACCACCCAAAGCTGCAGACTGGCTGTCCGACCTCTCGGAATCTCTCCAAATGGAGAAAATCAAATTTGCCATCCGCGGGTCAGACAACGGCTTCCACAGAACGTGGGAGCCATTCACCCAATTCTTCCAGGACCTGTTTGTGGCCAACAAACAAGCAGAAGAATAGCCAGGTAGCCAAGAATCAGGGGAAAGTAGCCAAAGCATGAAAGGGAGAGATAGGCCAGGAGAGGGTGGGCGGGGCCGCTAAACCTAAGAGGAAAGAAGGGCGAACCACGGGGGGGGGGGGGGGGGGGGGAGCAGAAGCGGGGGGGGGGGGAGGGGGAAGGGACAGGGAACAAGAGCGGAGAACCAGGGGAGGTGGGAGGGAGGCAGGGAAATGACAGCCGGAAGAAGGGCACAGGATAGGATAACAAACTTGGCATCTACTGGAACAGAGAACAAGGAGAATACAGGCGAAAGACGGGAGGAACGGCTGAACCGGAGGTGAGCGCGAGACAACAACGGCAGTGTGATCCGTTCGGGAGAAGCAAGTGACAACACCAACACCAAACCCATTCGAGTATTGCCCACTGTAATTGTTTCTCCGGCACCCAAATGTACATCTACCCGCCAGTCTCCAACCCGCCCCTCCCTCCATCCACACCCCACACGCAGTTGCCTACTTATGTGTTGTAAATAATTTTGCCAGTTGTACAGAGTTGCTGCTGTTGAGCTGGTGCACAATACCCTACCAATTATTCTATTTTATTTTTTATTTTATTTTTAATTATTACTTTTTTGTTTTGGTATGTTTGGCTGTGCCCTTCTCTTCTATATATGTATATATATATTTCTTATTCTGTGTGCATAACAGTAAATATATTTTGTTCAAAAACACAATAAAAAAATATTTATTAAAAAAGAGTTATAGACAGGAGAGTCTACCGGCTGTGTGGCAACTGACAGAGTTCACGCACCCAATGTAAGGACTCATTTCAGCAGTTTTACTAATATGCAAATTAAATGTTTAATGTTCTGTGACCTACTCCAATCACTCTGCTGGAGGATTTATGGGAAGACCTCATGCGATACAATATGAATTTTTAGTCCATGCAATGGGTTATACTATTTGATTTGATATTAAAACATGAAGAAAATGTTTGCTAATTTGATTCCTTTCACATCTCATTTTGGAGCTGCCCAAATATTTAACAAATTTACAGAGATTTTCTCATCGTGTGAATACTTGCAGACATTTGAGGTTTGCACATGCAAAGGAAGTGACTGGGTTCTCCTCTGGAGAACTGCATCCTATACAGATGCTGTTATATGTAGGAGGGATCTTTAATTGCCATCATGGCCTTGCTGCAGCCCCCCCCTCCTCCCTCAGTAACTTCCTCCAGGCCTACAACCCACATTCCCACATCTAGAATTCTGCCTCCCATTAATTCTGGCTCGAATGCATTCCCCCTCAAGGCGTTATCTTTGGCAGCCATGCATTCAGCTTTCTAGATCCGTAGCTGGCATGGTGGCATAGTGGTTAGCACTGCAGCCTCACAGTGCCAGGGGCCCAGGTTCAATTCCGGCCTTAGGTGACTGTGTGGAGTTTGCACTTTCTCCCCGTTTCTGTGTGGGTTTCCTCTGGGTGCTCCGTCCTCTCAAAGTCCAAAGATGTGCAGGTGAGGTGGTTTGGCCACGTCTAGTTGCCCCTTCGCATCCAAAAGGTTAGGTGGGGTTATGGGGATAGGGCGGGGGAGTGGACTAAGGTCGGTGCTCTTTCAGAGGGTCGGTGCAGACTCAATGGGCCGAATGGTCTCCTTCTGCACCGGAGGGATTCAATGATTCAATGAAAATTCCCACCTAAATCTTCGAACACTCCATTCTTTTTCTTCAAGGCTCCCTTCAAATTCCACCTTGTTGACCAAGTTTTTTGATCACCCTTCCTAATGTCTCCTTTGCCTCAGCATCAATTTTTATATGGTCACACCTCTGTGAATCATCCAGGGTGCTCGACATTAAAGGTGCTCTCTAAATGCATGTTGCTGTCAGCGTGTACAGTGTGTACAATGCCAGAGACATTGATATGTTCTGTCTAATCTTCTTATGGCAATCGGACATTATGTGCGTTTATATTTTTGACAGCCCAGATGACTCGCAACAAAACATCAGATTAAAAAAACAAATAATTCAAATCTACTTCGAGGGTTTATCGTGCTCAAGTGCTAAATTCCACAAACACACCACTAAAAAATTCATCCACAAAATTAAGATTCAGAAGTGGAATGTTGTACCTGTCGACTATTCCATGAAAAGATTGCACAGCGTTAAAATCCATCCAGTGTGGATTTATAAGGTCCTCTCTGTTTCCGATTAGAGTTCCAAGCATCATTTCTGAGTTTTCCTTTTGACATTTACACTTTGTTTAAGAAATGTGAGAGAGAGGAAAAGAAAAAGCCATTTCTTGCTCGCTGCTATTAAACAGGGGCTTTAGAATTTTAATGATTCTCAACAACAGCAGTGGCTCAGTAATTACCGACCAAGCGATCGATGCACCTCTGGAGAGTCTCGGGACTCACCAGGATTCATTCTTAATAAGAAAAAAGCCACTTGGAACTCTGCTGGATCTGAGGAATTAGCACAATGAGGTCTGATCAAGTATTGGTCTTGAGGCCTTCTACTTGGGAAACGGTTACTGTTGTTTCGTTTTGTCCCTGGGCAGCCAGTTTCTCAGCTTTGTGAGCAAGATTCCAACAGTAACTTTTAATGCCATCTATTTTTATTGCCATGATGGGTTTTTCATTATCATATGAATTAGCTACACTGGCAAAGTTGTTGTCTGAAGATTAAAAGAAGCTCTGAGGGTTTTTCAAACAGCGGCAGTGCCGAAGAAAAGGCTTGTGTTTAGGTAATGCCCTTCCAGACTTGAGGATGTCTCAAAGTGCTTTAAGCCAATGAATTCATTTTAAAGGGCAGTCATTTTTATAATATAGGGACTCAGCGGCCAACTTTTGGACAGCAAGCTCCCACAAACAGCAATATGGTAATGTCAAATAATCTATTTTAGTGATCTTGGTTGAGGGACAAATATTGGCCAGGATACCATAGGGAACTCTGCACTTCTTCTGAAATTGTGTGCGATGGGATCTCCCTTTTTAGACAGAGATGAGGAGAAGTTTTTTTCTCTCAGAGGATCATGGAATCAGGCTCCAGTCGTTCACACCAGTGGGATCTTCCAGTCATGCCTGTGGTGCGCCGCTGCTGTGAGCTTCCCAGTGGCTAGGGGTGCATTCAGACCAGAAGACCCGCCGCCAACTAATGGTGGGCCGCCTCCGTGAAACACACAGCAGGTTACACAGTGAACCCCACCCATGGAGTTTTGCGGCACAAAAGAGGCCCCTCCGCCCTCCTTGCCGGCATCAGCCGTTAAGCACTTATCTATTCTAATCCCATTTCACAGCACTTGGCCCGTAGCCCTGTATGTTATAGTCATTAGTCTGTGGAATACTCTTCCCCAGTTGGCAGCGGAGGCTGGGCCACTGAATTTATTCCAGGCTGAGTTAGATTATGTGGGACATAGGGGGACAGACTGGAAAGTTCCCGTACCAGCCTCCCCGGACAGGCGCCGGAATGTGGCGACTAGGGGCTTTTCACAGTAACTTCATTGAAGCCTACTCGTGACAATAAAGCGATTTTTTCAAGTGAAGGCGAGACCACAAACAGGTCAACTAAGATCTTATCAAACAGCGGAGCAGGATCTAAGGATCGAGTGGTCTCCTGCTGCTCCTGAGCTCCCATCTTCCTCTCTTTAATCTCCACCTGAGGAGGCCGACGGAAACTCAGTTTAGTACCTCATTCAAAAGATGGCACCTCCAACAGTTCAGCACGCCCTCAGTACCTAGATCATGGACTCAACTTGCTCATGAGCCCACAGTCTTCCACAGAAGTGCTACAACTGAACCATAACTCATACCTTTACAAAGAAAGGAATGTTGGGTCTCATATTCTGATGGGATCGCAGCTTCAGCCACATCTCTGATAGGATAAAGCTCCTCCTGAGGATTCAGGGAGAGGGGGACACAAGTGATGAAACTGAATAGAGTCTTTACTAGCGATCTGGCCACCCACCCATCATGGGGGGGGGGGGGGGGGGGGCTACCCTGCTATTTCTGCAGCCAGTCCCAACACCCCGGGCAGCACTGCCCGGCCCGCAACGCGAACTGCAGCAGCTGTGGGAGAAAAGGGCATTTCGCCAAAGTTTGCCTGGCCAGGTCCAAGAACTCTAACTGACAGGCCAGATCCTCAGACTCACAGGCCCGCAGACCCCGCAGTGTGGCAGCGTGTCTGCCAACTCCGCCCCCTGCAGACATGTCATCAGCCTTGTGCTATCCATGGGGGCAGCCATCTTCCAGCCCTCACAGCACGTGCGACGCACGGGGTCCGCCACTTTGGCTATCCTCCCCCACATGGCCGGCCATGTGCGATCCATGGGGGCCGCCATCTTGGACGGCATCTTCCTCACCGCCCGCCACACTCGACCAACGGGGGCCGCCATCTTGGCCTTCATCTGCTACGCCGCTCCACGCGTATGATCAACAAAGGCAGCCAGCGCGGAGCCACCCCAGCACCTCCGACAACGCCGGCTACCCGCAACGCAGCATGGTCACCCTTGATCAGTCGCGACCCAAGCACATCCAGAGCTCTATGATGACCATCCGGTTAAACGAGCACGAGACGCCTTGCCTTTTCGACTCCGGGAGCACAGAGAGCTTCATTCACCCGGACATGGTAAGACGCTGCTCACTCACAATTTTCCCGGTGCACCAAACCATCTCCCTTGCGTCTGGGTCCCACTCGGTGCAAATCCAAGGGTGCACTACCGCAACCTTAGCAATACAGGGCGCCGAGTGCGCCAATTTTAAATTATATGTGCTCCCAGACCTCTGTGCTCCTCTCCTATTGGGACCAGGTTTCCAATGCAACCTCAGGAGCCTAACCCTGAAGTTCGGGGGGGCCCCTACCCTCATTCACCATATGCAGCCTCGCAAACCGAAAAGACGACCCTCCCCCACTCTTCGCAAACCTCACCGCTGACTACAAACCAGTCGCCACCAGAAGCAGGCGGTATAGCATACAGGACAGGACTTTTATCAGGTCCGAGGTCCAGCGACTCTTGCGGGAGGGAGTCATGGAGGCAGCAATAGCCCCTGGAGAGCTCAGGTGGTGGTCGTCAAGACCGGGGAAAAGAACCGGATGGTTGTAGATTACAGCCAAACCATAAACCGGTACACGCAACTCGATGCGTACCCCCTTCCCCGGATTGCAGACATGGTAAACCAGATCACACACTACCAGGTGGATCTGAAATCTGCATACCACCAGCTCCCAATCCGCCCGGAGGACCGCCACTACACGGCTTTTGAGGCAGATGGCCGCCTCTTCCACTTCCTCCGGGTCCCCTTTTGGTGTCACGGACGGGGTTTCCGTGATCCAAAGAACAATGGACCGAATGATGGACCAGTACGGGCTGCGGGTCACACGTCCGCACTTGGACAATGTCACCATCTGCGGCCATGATCAGCAGGACCACGATGCCAACCTCCATAGATTTCTCCAAACTGCCCAAACCCTAAACCTCATGTACAACATCCTCGGCTACGTCGTAGAAAACGGGGTTCTACGACCTTGACCGTGTGTGTCCCCTCCTGCAACATCCGCTTCCCCACTGCCCCAAGGCCCTGAAAAGGTGCATCGGGTTCTTTTCATATTTTGCCCAGTGGGTCCCCAACTATGCGGACAAAGCCCACCCACTAATCAAGGCCACCATCTTCACACTGGCAACTGAGGCGCGCGATGCGCGCGGTGGACGAGTTTGTCCTCTTCCAGGTGGAGAGCGATGCATCAGAGGTCACTCTCACCGCTACAGGCAGGCAGACCAGTAGCGTTTTTTCGTGCACCCTCACCACCTCCAAAATACGGCACTCCTCAGTCGAGAAGGAGGCCCAAGCCATCGTGGAAGCCATACGGCACTGGAGGCACTACCTCGCTGGTAGGAGGTTTACCCTCGTCACCGACCAACGATCGGTAGCCTTCATGTTTGACAATATGCAGCGGGGCAAAATCAAGAACGATAAGATCTTGAGGTGGAGGATCGAACTCTCCATCTATAATTACAATATAGTATATTGTCCTGGGAAGCTCAACGAGCCCCCAGATGCCCTGTCCCGCGGCACATGCGCCAGCGTGCAAGATGACCGACTACGGGCTATCCACGATGACCTCTGCCACCCAGGGGTCACCTGGCTTATCCACTATATCAAGGCCTGCAACCTGCCCTACTCCACTGAGGAGGTCAGAGCTCTAACCAGGGACTGCCAGATCTGTGCGGAGTGTAAACCACACTTCTATCGACCAGATAAGGCCCACCTGGTAAAGGCATCCCGGTCCTTTGAGCGCCTCAGTTTCGATTTCAAACGGCCCCTCCCCTACAATAACCGCATTACATATTTCCTCAATATAATTGATGAGTTCTCCCGCTTCCCCTTTGCAATTCCTTGCCCCGACATGACCACGTCCACCGTCAATAAAGCCCTACATAGTGTCTTCACCCTGTTTGGTTTCCCCAGTTATGTCCACAGTGACCGGAGCTCATCGTTCATGAGCGACGAACTGCGTCAGTACCTGTTCAGTAAGGGTACTGCCTTGAGCTTGACTGCCAGTTATAACCCCAGGATAAACGGGCAGGTGGAGAGGGAGAACGCGACGGTCTGGAAGACCGTCCTACTGACCCTGCGGTCCAGGAATCTCCCAGTTTCTCACTGGCAGGAGGTCCTCCCCGATGTGCTCCAGTCTATTAGGTCCCTACTTTGCACGGCCAGAAACTAGAGCCCTCATGGCCGCCTATTTGTTTTCCCCAGGAGATCTACCTCAGGGGCCTTATTTCCGTCCTGTAGAAGACACCGGGGTTGGTCCTACTCAGAAAGCACGTCTGGAGCAATAAGTCCGATCCTCTGGTAGAGAGGGTCCAGCTCCTACACAACTTCAACCGCCAGTACGCTTATATCGAACACCCCAATGGCCGACAGGATACGGTCTCCCTCCGGGACATGGCGCCCGCCGGTTCCAACACCACCACCGCCCCTCCACCATATCCCGCCCCCACCTACCATGACCAGCGTCCCCGCCCCTATATGGCTCCCGCGCTCCCTCCCGCCCGCCATCGCCCCTTCACCGATCTACAAGAATGAAGCATGAATCTCCAGAAGAGACGCTCCCGCAGTCCACCTCTGTACCCTTACTGGCGCCCTCACTACCGATGCCAG